>NC_065448.1:218093519-218721212 GCF_917563875.1 Diabrotica virgifera virgifera | reverse complement strand
GCGTGCTACAGAAACAAACGAAGGGACAATAGTGGTAATCAATGAGTGCCTGAGAAATACAAGTCAAGCTTGTCATGGTCGGCTCCCAAACACTGGCGCGATGAGAAAATTCATCAGACGAAAACGTAACGAAGTTCATGCAGCCCCATCAAATCCGACAACTGTTGAAGAGTTAGTAATTCCCGAGTCTTATCGTGTTTACACGTTACAAGATGGTGTAGAAGAAAATTTTTTATTAGCAGATGATGGAGAAGGATTGCAAAGAATTTTGATTTTCGGGAGAGAATCGTGGCTGCAACATCTACAGACCTCAGATGTGTGGTATGGTGACGGTACATTTGCTATAGCACCATCTCTATTTTTACAAGTATACACAGTTATGGCCACAAAATATAATGGAGTCCATCCAATATTTTATGCCATGCTGCCGAATAAAACAAGATCCACATATACCCGTATGTTTGAATTGATCAGACAAATTGTACCAAATTTGCAACCCAGAGCAATCCATTGCGATTTCGAACAGGCGGCATTTAAGGCAATGGAAGATTGTTTTCCAGGCGTCGACATCAATGGATGTTTTTTCCATTTGGCACAAAATATGAAGAAACAAGTGGCTGCTATGGGATATACGAGAGAGTATAATGCTGATCCACAATTCGCTTTAAATTGCAGAATGTTGACAGCATTAGCATTTGTTCCTATCGAACATTTAGATGATGCCTTTGCCGTTCTAGCGGAAGCTCTACCTGCTGAACACCAACCACTTGTAGACTGGTTTGAAGACTACTATATTGGACGTATGAACAGAAGAGGAAATGGCAGAAGACCAAGTTTATTTCCCCAAAGGATGTGGAACCTCTACCAGAGAACTCTGGATGGAGAAGACCGGACAAATAATCACGCTGAGGCCGCCCATAGAAGACTCAAGATGGAATTGGGAGCAGATCATCCAACCATATGGAAATTTATAGATGGCCTGCGTCAGGTGCAGAAAGGTCGAGATGTCTATTTCGAGCAACTTGTGGCAGGTAATCTCCCACCATTGAAATTAAGAAAATACAGAGACGCAGATGATCGCATTTCACGGCTTGTGGGAAATTTTGATGCAAACGGGGATGTTTTAGAATTTTTAAGAGGACTAGCACATAATTATAATATGTAAGTAGGTACTTTATTTTAATTAATATTTCGTGAATAAGTTTTGTAGGTTAAATATAAATGTCTTGTATGTAAGTATAAATGTTTCAGAATTTTTAATTGGACTAGCACATATCTAATTATAACATGTAAATACTTTATTTTAATTAATATTTCGTGAATAAGTTTTGTAGGTTAAATATAAATGTTTTGTATGTAAATATAAATGTTTCAGGATTTTTAATTGGACTAGCACATATCTAATTATAACATGTAAATAATAACTAAAATAAAATATTCATTTTTCCAAAATCTTGTTTATTCATTTATTTATATATAATATCTACAGCTAGAAGCCAATTACAGATATTACATTAACTATGAGCTAAATAACAAGCACACACACATAAGTATAAAATTGACATATACAAATTTACCATTAATATTAAAATTTTGTGATCAATGGACTCCAATGTATCTATTTAAATAACTATATTAAAAGATTTTTTTCAAAATAATGTCTTACTAATAGACTCCAATGTAGGTATTTAGTCAACTAAAATAAAATCTCTGACGCCGAAATGGCCGACGCCGAAACGGCCTACGCCGAAACGGCTCTACGCCCAAACGGCCACGCCGAAATGGCCACGCCGAAACGGCGACGCCGAAATGTCCTAGACCCTCCCGCTTGGGTGAGCGCCGGCTGATGTTCTGACCTTCAGCCAGTGGAGCTCTTGCTGTTGTCTAGATCGCTTGTGGTTGTTGTTGTTGAGCTGTAGCTCATTGTATGACAGGCTCCTCAACACCCTGCCACCGACGTCCCACATGCTGTCACGTGCAGCGCCGGCTCCAGACGTGCCCTGCCAATCCCCAGGCAGCGACCCTATGCATCCACGGCAAGTATCTCTACTACCCTCTGTAGAGAGAATACCCCATTTGCAGTGGGCGCGCCTGATAGAAGAACTGACAAAAAACTCCCACAGGGAGTTACGAGTATTATTATTTGTATTATAATAGTATCTAGATTCATCCATAAGGCCCACACTACCTCTAAGGGAAAAATTCACTCATCCCAGATACCTACGCTATCAAAAGGATTAAACTCTGGTGGTACTCATCCGTGTTATCGAGCCCTAGGTGACTTGGTATGCAAGTGTATCTCCCAAAAATTTTTCTTATAGAGATATTCATTCAGACCCAGCTTCTTTATGGTTTTTAGGAGGTTCTAACAAATATTCTGTATGTATATTATGTATACTCTACTTTTTTCTATTTTCAATATTTTTATATCAACTTTTAAATATTTTCATAAACTAAAATAAATTTATCATGTTAATTTCCACAACAAAAAATATAATCAAATTCTAATTTATAACTGTACAAACTTTGTATTCAAACTAATAAATTCTCATTTATTTTTCATCATGTACAATTCCCA
The DNA here is from genome assembly GCF_917563875.1 of Diabrotica virgifera virgifera. Taxonomy (NCBI): domain Eukaryota; kingdom Metazoa; phylum Arthropoda; class Insecta; order Coleoptera; family Chrysomelidae; genus Diabrotica; species Diabrotica virgifera. Next base: position 218,718,634 of record NC_065448.1, on the reverse strand, counting down.
GCATGGAATGCAATATTTTAATAAAGCTGGAGGATTTATGGAAAATATCAATTAATAATTAATTTTGCGAACTAGCATTATAAGCTGAATGTTTGATAAATTCAATACATTGATATTTATACAGAGTAGACTAAAGTCTGAAAATATCTAATTATCTCTTAAAGGGATAATCTGAATTAAAAACTAGGATCCATCTATTTTGCAATATGAAGATTTCGTCATTTGTCACACATCTGTCATTTGTCAATCACCTCCCTTCCACTTCCCCCCTTATTTTTAAATATGGCATAGGGGTCGTGTGCTAGCTCATTTGAAAGGTTATTCAATTCTCTATTCAGTAATATAAACATTAACATATTTATTTGTACAGGGTGTCCTAGAAATTTTTTTTAATTTAATTCATTGACAGAAAAAGAAGAATGTATGTTTATTTAATTCAAAACACATTCTACTGCTGTCACAAAACAGAAAAAAAAAATGTTTTTTGATAAATAAACATTGTTTTTCACTTACTTTCAATGTTCAAGCTGCCACAAATCTGCCTCTTGGCAGTTTGAACATTGAATTTAAGCAAAAAGCAATGTTTATTTATCAAATAAACAATTTTTTCTGTTTTCTGTCAGGAGTAGAATATATTTTGAGTTAAATAAATTACATACATTCTTCTTTTTCTGTCAATTTATTTAATTTAAAATATTTTTTCTTGGACACCCTGTATAAATAATTATGTCAATATTAATATTACTAAATAGAGAATTGAGTAAACTTTGAAATGAGCTAGCACACGACCCCTATTCTCTTTTTAAAAATAAGGGGTGGGGTAAGTGGAAAGGAGGGGGTTGACAAATGACAGCTGTGTGTACCATAAAAATGTGTCCCCTTAGATCAAAAATCGACTTGTTTCGTCATTTCCTTAAAATCCAATAAATACTGCCAAATATCGAGGTGGACTCTTTTCTTTGGCCCACACTGTACATATATTTCTCACATCTTTCATCTAAATTTTTTATTACTCCTTCCACCTAGGTCCAAGAAAGAAGAGGCTAGACCAAATAGAAGAATATGGAAGGAAAAGAGAAAATCCCGTAGAGGAGATGAAAGAATTCGTAAAAAATATAAGAGAGTGGAGAATGGGTAAATGATAATGGTAATGATAAATATATGGTATCCTAGATACAAATATTGCTTTTAATACCTTTTTTAATATTTTTATGTATCATTTTAACATTAATTTTCCTATTATAAATAAAAGTCCAAATTAAATAATAATAAATGGGTTAATAATGAGGTGAGACAATCAAGTTGCCAATTAAAAAATTTGCATGCATTATCTAGGGCATTTCTAGAGTTGCGTGATTATTATAGACATAAAAAAAGGGAGCATCAAAAGCTTCTAAATTTAACCAAAGAATGCCATTACCAAAATATAATAAGCACCTCAGATAATCCTAAAAGTGCTTGGAAAATTATATCTGATTTTTCAAAAGGTAAAAAAAATGAGAGTAACATAACACTTTAAAACGGGGATAACTTAATTACAGATTCATTAGAAATAGCCAATAAATTTAACCTATTTTTTAAAACTGCTCCATTGGATGCAATTGCGACAATTCCAAACAAACCTGATAATACATATCCTTGTAACAACACTGTTTTGGATGTCCACTTTTTTCTACATCCGTACACTACAATAGAATTATACAAATTATTAAACCAAAAACTAAAAAACAAAAAATCTCAGGGCTTTGATGAAATCCCTGGGTTTTTAATAAAAAAGGTTGTTTCGTTTATAATACCGCCATTAACATATTTAGTTAATTTATCATTTTCAAATGGCAATTTTCCAGATTGTATAAAAACGGGAAAGGTGTTACCAATTCATAAAAAAGGTGACCCAAAACAAGTAAATAATTACCGCCCAATAACAGTTTCTTCGGTATTTTCAAAAATTTTTGAGTACAGTTATTTACAAAGACTTAACTCATTTGTACAGACGAATAAAGTGATTGTTAGTAACCAACATGGTTTCCAGTCCAAAAAATCTACCCATACAGCAATGCATTCCTTTTATGATACTCTCGCATTTTTAATAGATACTGGAGAGACATCCCTGTTGGGATATTTTGTGATCTTAGCAGGGCTTTCGACTGTGTCAATCACGAAATTTTATTTTATAAATTAAAAAATATCGGCATTCAAGGACGTGCGTTAAATTGGATAACATCATATTTAACTGCACGTCGTCAATACGTCAGCTTAACAGAAAAAGGAAAATTATCAAATGCGACGCATAAATCCAACTATCTCGATATTGACATAGGTGTACCGCAAGGCTCAATTTAAGACCTGTTCTCTTTCTTATTTATGTAAACGATGTTGTCTCGGTTAACTCGGATGGACATTTCACGATATTTGCAGATGACATAAATGTAATAATCAATGGACCTGATACTTCTTTGAAGTCCAAATGTAACAGCTTACTGTCAGATCTTTACAACTGGTTCTGTAATAATTATTTATTGTTGAACACCCAAAAAACTCTTTTCATGCAGTTTCATAATAGGCAACGATGTATTAATCCAATTAACTTAAATATAAATAATAATGATATTGAACTTGTTTCATCATTAAAGTTCTTAGGACTTCATTTAGATGAATGTCTTAATTGGAGGAAACATTGTGATACGCTGGCCGCAAAGTTAAACTCAGTAACGTTTTTGTTTCGAAATTTAAAACAAGTATTAACGGAGAAACAATTAATAATGCTTTATTGTGCCCAAACCGAATCTCGTTTGAGATACGGGATTTGTTTTTGGGGATCAAGTTGCCATATCAATGAAGTCTTTTTTGCACAAAAAAGAATAATACAGACTATTGCTGGTATCCCTCATAAAACAAGTTGTAGGCAGTACTTTCAAAATTTCAAAATATTGCCATTGGCCTGTATTTATATTCTGGAGACTTGTATATATACAGGGTGTCCCGGAAAATAGTCCGTTCCTTAAAGGTATAGGTAGAAGGCACCATGTAGAACAAAAAACTCTTATAACATTTTTTTCTAAATTCAACCGTTTGACCAAAAAACTATAAAACATTTTGGAACGCAAATTCAAATCTGGCAACTCTGTGAAGTACAAAAATCTAAGAGCCGGTATTTCCAACCTCACTTAAGCCAAAGCTTACTTTAAGCCTTTGCTTAAGCTTAGATGCCCGTATTTCCACTTCAATTTGAGGCTTAAGCCTAGGCTTAAACCAAATAATTTTAAGCTCGCGCGGGAGTTGATTTAAGCCTTTTCTTAAAATTTGTTTTCTGTTTTTTGAGGTTATTTCTATAGCTTATTAACTAGAGAGTTATTTTGAAAACCAACTTTTGAGTAATAACGTTATTATTAGATTATTAAATAATAATCTATTAATGTATTAATCGTAATAACGATTATTAAAATTATTACTACTTTTGGAAGGTGTAGGCACATGAAAATTATTTATTTCTACAATGCTTGGTAGGTATATTTATTTTACAAAAATAAACTTACATTAGAATTTGACATTTTAAGGAATATATTCAGTAAACAAAGACGGATCTATTGCTTATGCAAAATAACAATAAAAATATAACCAGAGAAAATATAGATAATAAACTAACAACACATGTACCATGTACACAAAATAGGCCGTTCCAAGATGCTGTCAAAATTAAATCAATATGGCTACCGGAAGGCAAACATTGAATATTATTCTATCAGGTTCTTATGGTTTTAGATCATTTTAGTTGTTGTACAAAGATTAATTTAACATTTTCTCTGGAAGTATTAATTTAGAAAGATAATATGCCTCATTGGTGTTGTGTTTTGAAGTGTGAAATGCAAAGTAATCGTGATAAAGTTAGCTTTTACCACTTACCATCAGTGCTACATTCTAAGCACAAAACTGAACCAATTTAACTAAATAAGTTATAGTTATCATCTGAGAGACAACAACAATGGTAAAATGCAATAAAATATTAAGATTTTACTAGCAAAATGGAAATTCCCCTGTAATCATCTTATATCTGGTAAGTTACAACATTTGAACATTAACCATTTTTGAAGATGTTAACAGTCTAATCTTGTAGGAAAACCAGCCGACTTAACTGATAATAACAATCCAGATTGGGTTCCTTCAATAAATATGGGGTATATAAACAGAATGAAATGAGTTCCCCAAAATCTAAAATGGGAATTAAGGTACCAAAGGAGAATTAAAAGAAAAGGGTACCTACAAGAAAAAATTGCTTTTTTATTCCTCTTGAAATGATTTATAAGACACTGGACTGTCTTATATTCTACAAATACTAGGTAGGTCTATGATTTTACACATTTTTCATTAATGATACATTACTGTTACTTTAGAAGACACTGGACTGTCTTATATTCTACAAATACTAGGTAGGTCTATGATTTTACACATTTTTCATTAATGATACATTACTGTTACTTTAGTAGATTTAGAAACAGTGGATAGTTAGTGGTAGATAGCAGTTATTTGGTATAAAAGCTAGTTTAGTAGAAGACAAGATTTTGCCAAATAGTCAAACATATATTACAATGGAAAAATTAACAAATACATTTTATGTCATTAACATTAACACAGGATTTTAAATATCAGCTTAAGAAATTAGCTTTATCTTGTGAAAGTATAGAAAATGATGATGCCAAAACTAAAAATTATACTGGTTTAGCAAATTACAATGTTTTTAAAATAGCTTTAAAGTATATTACACCATTTATCAAATACCATCAAAATACTGTTTTGTCACCAAGTGATCAAGTATTGCTTACTTTAGCTAAACTAAGCTTAAACTTAGATTATAAAGATTTGGGATATAGGTTTAGTATTTCACCCTACCCGGTATCAACTTATTTCAAAAATACTTTGTATATAATGTGTCTTAGGTTAAAAAAAATTTGTGTTCTGACCTGATAGAGATATTTTAAAGAAAACTATGCAAAATTCACTTAAAGAATCTTTTCATGGAAATACTACAGGTATAATTGACTTTGGACGAATGTTGGTATGAAACGAATTATTTATTGTTCTGAAGCCAGTTATTTGAGGCATTTTTGTAATTAACTATTCTAATTGGGAAATAAGCCACAATTTAACTTAAAAAATAATTTTATTAATCTTTCGACTTCCAAATCAGACGTCATTGTCAAAATACAAAATATTATTATTTATGCATATTATTACCTGTAAATATTTCTTCTGATTGTTAATTGTAAAGGATAGAAAAATTACCATTTATTTTACTTTTTTTAGAATCAGCTGAGAGAAGTGGTCTACAAAAACCCAGGAAGGAAACGGAATATGTGGCTACGAAAGGCAAAAGAAAGGTTTACAAAGCAAATGTGACACATTTTTTTGAAATATTTAGGAATATCAGTAAATTGCATTAAAAAAATGTATGAAAAGATTTTGTTCAATAAAAATGTTTATATTTATCAAGGATGTATTAATTGGTATGGCCACATATTGTCAGTGATGTAATAATACATCCTATCTGTTTTTTCATGAGTTTCGTAAGAGAGACTAAAAACTTGTCTTAGGGTCACCTCCTGTTTTCATATGATATTTTTTGACTTGTTTTGTAGTAAATTAAACTATCTATGAACTACAAAACAAGTCAAAACTTACATATGAACACAGGAGGTGACCTTAAAACATGTTTTTCCATCTCTCCTACAAAACTCATGAAAAAACAGATAGGAGGTATTGTCACATCAGCAAGGATGTACAGTGATGAGTGCCCTAATAACCGGCAAAATAGCACAAAAGACGGGCAACATATTTAGTTGTGAGATAAAAAGAAATGAAACTAGTCGAGCTGGGAAATTTAGCGAAATTAACCTTTAAATTTTATTTTATATTGATTGTTTCCCACCTTTACACATATCAGAGGAGTATGTCAACTAAAACTGTCACTGTGACAGTGGTAGTTTCCAAACTCGTCTGAAGGTGGTACACAATCAATACAATCTAAATGTATAAGTTAATATCGCTAAATTTCCCAGCTCGACTAGTTTCATTTCTTTTTATCTCACTACTTAATACGTTTTCCATCTTTTGTGCTATTTTGCAGGTTATTAGAGCGCTCATCACTGTATTTCTGGTATATCCAGGGAATGTCTACAAAATATATTTTGAATGTCCAAAGAACATTCGTGGACATTCATGGAATGTTCCAATAAGACATTCAGGTAATGTTTAAAATGCTGACACAGGATTTTCCTGGCATGTTCAGGGAACGTGTTTTCGGGGATATTCCAGGAATTTTTCAATGTCTGTGTACCTTCTATGGACATATATGGAATATTTTGGTGTTATTAGCACCGCACTCCACTTGCGATTTGTAATCAGGAAGATTGAACACATTGTTTCAAATACAAGTCAATCCATTTGTAACTAAATAATCATGGATTGACTTCTATTTGAAAGAATGTGTTCAATCTTCACGACTACAAATCGCAAGTGGAGTCCGGCGCTTAGAGCTACTTCCTCTTCGGTATTATGTATTATACTACAGAAATTAGGAACTTTCCTTCTAAATATATGTATGCATCTTGGCCATCAAACATTTTTTTAAGGGGTTACATAGGTCTTATGGGTAAAAAAAGTGACTTTTTAAAAAAATTATATCTCGAAAACTAAAATTTATTTTTATTTATAATTGGAACATGTAAAAGTATAGTACTTAAGGTAGTCTCAAAAAGAGTTTCAGCCAAAAATATTCATTTTTGTAGAGTTTAAGTTTTTTTGCGGTGGGCAGCATAATTAAGTCCAGTTTCATTTGAAATCAAAAAGTTTCTTGTAGTTTATACCTCTGGCTAGTAAATGAACGAAGGAATTAAAAAAAATGAAATTTGAAGATTTTACATAAGTTTAAACACATTTTTGACCCCAATTTTTCTCATTTTTAAAGTAGTTTTTTTTTTGATAAAACAAAAATGACCTCATCTAATAAAAAAATCTTTGTTCATTCACTAACCAGAGGTATAAACTACAAGAAATTTCAGATGAGACTGGACTTGTTATGCTGCTCACCGCAGAAAAGGGCTGTTGTCGAAAAATTGCAGTCAACTCTACAAAAATGAATATATTTGGCTGAAATTTTTTTGAGTGTACTATACTTTTACATGTTCCAATTATAAATAAAAATAATTTTTAGTTTCCAAGATATAATTTTTTTAAAAAGTCACTTTTTTACCCGCAAGACCTATGTAACCCCTTAATAACTGCCTTTCCATGCTGTAGCAAACTTAACAAATTGTTGATTTCAAATTGTAACAGTTAAGTTTTGCAAAGTATGCTGCCCTCTTGTATCTTCTGTGTTATCTTCATCATACAATTACTTCATCTAAAAACTTTCTGCGATATATTCATTTTGTTGCTAAAATTATTTCCTGATCCATGGGTTGAATAAGCGATGTATTTTTTGGCAAAAACATACAACTAAAGTTGCCATGTTTTGATCATAGAATATTTTCAGAGGGATGAGCAGGAGCGTTGTCTAAAATCAAAAAACATTTCACCTCTTCCGGCAGATTCTCAGTTTCTTCTCTTGAAATTTTTTCACTGCAGGTACAGTCGGAGAAATGAAAGAGTACCCATGAACGATCACATATTATTAACATAATTAATCTATCTCTATCGTTTGTTATTTATAGAAAAAAACAGCAAATACAAAATATGTGATTGTACCTGTTTGACGTGACTGTTCATGGGTATTCTTTCATTTTTCCGACTGTACAAATTCTTTAAAAGGTCAATTTTTTAAGATATCTGGGGTGAACCACTATGATGAAATTATTTATTTTTATAGCTCCACAATTATATACAACTCCTACCTCAAAATATTTGTAAGAATTTAAACTCTTGAATGCCTTCATTTGTTGACCTGTGTAAAAACTATTACTAAGCTCCAAATACAAAAAAAACTATGTCCATGTAAGTAACTATATTTGTCCATGTTGTCACCCTTGAAAAACTTTTTCTACTGTAGGTTAACTCATACCCCTTGAGGGAAAATGGATCTATATACCAAAAGCTTTTGAAAATATTTACTTATGTTTATTTATTCACTGCTTACAACTAAATACAGTCGTTAAAGTACTTCTACAGCTAGAAGCTACAGAAGTCAACAGCAAAATGTTCGGAAAATACAACTATAAAAAACTATTATACAACGATTAAACTATTATATAAAAACAATTATATAAACCACTATTTTATAACAACAATAACTATTTTATAAAAAAACTATTAAACGTAAAAAACTTAAGAAACTCAATGCGGTACAAATATAAATAATTTCAATGTTTGCCTTCCAGCTTTCAATTAGTGTCATAAACGTCAAAGTCTTGAAATGGCCTATTAAGTGAAGTAATTGACATTGATACAGATGACAATATAAAATTAAACGTCAACAGTAGTGGTTTTTACCTCAAAACAGTTAGTTCTGGCAGTTTGACGTATTCAGAGGTACCAAACCAATTAACTTTACAGTTGAGCATCAGTTTAGTTAAGGAAATGATGGAAATACGGCACCCGGCTTAAGCTTCTCCTTAACTTTTGACACAGGCTTAGCTAAGCAAAAGCTTAAGTAGCTATTGAAATACCGGCCCTACTACACGTAAATAGTCCCATGTTTAGTAAACAGATAATTTGGAAGAATCCTGTTTAGTGTCAACGCCGAAAATGTTTTTGAATTGTGTGTTCATGAGTAATATTATGATATTATGTTGTTTATTTATGGCAGATCAATAAATGGAGAGGCATAATACCTACTAAAATTCTTTCAAAATGTTTTGCTGGAATTTCTCGTCGTATGAGTGCATGTTACTCTATGAATTCATGTGTTCGCAAAAGTGGTGGTCCGGTTAAAACATGTGTTTTCATCTTAAAATATGTAAGTATAATTCGTTTAAAATTATGCCATATTTCAACTACATTTTAAAAAAATTATAGTAAACAAAAATAGTAAGTATTAGGTTGGATTATTTTAAATACTGTAAGACACAAACGAGTTCTTATTCACCAGTGCGTAACATGTTGCCAGATTATTTAATTTTCTGAAGATTAAAATTCAGGTATATGGAAACCAATGTAATCTTTTTTTTGGAAACGGTTAACTTTAGAAAAAAATGGTATAGGACTTTTTTGTTCTAAATTTAGAACGCACTATTTTCCGGAACACCCTGTATATTTAATAACCTCGAAAATTTTAAAACCAATGGGCAAATACATAACATGAATTCTAGATATAAAGATACCTTGCGTGCCTCAATGTGTGGGGGAAATATATATTGCAGGTCCCCGGGTATAATGGGACAAAGACTCTATAATAGATTACCAGCGCATATACAATTTTGTAGGAGCCTGACAAGCTTTAAACTAAATTTAAAAGAATTTCTGATGACACATACTTTTTATTCGGTTGAAGAATTTCTTCAATTTTAAATGTATTTTCATTGTTTGTTTGTGTAGTGAAATTGTTTATTTGTTTGTTATATTTACTTAATGTATTACTTTTGACTAATTCTATTGGTCCAAGAGCTGTGAGACATTTTTGAGTAGGTATTTTAGGCAACCTGAAAATTTTTCGGGTGACTCTTCCATGATAGCCTAATACAAAAATGCCGGTCTGGCTGGAGGGCAGCGGTTATTTTCCCCAAAAATCCCCCCAAATTTAAACAAAAGGGTAAAAATTGTTATTACAAAAAATATCATTGACGTGACTTTAAAGTAAATTTAAATATTCAAATATAAAGAAAATAAACACACCAGGCGATTTGAGGGCGATTTTAACTCTGAAAGATACTGGCATGGGCGCTCCAGAATTATTTTCAGGGGATGCATCTGAACTTCAGAAGATTTCATCTGAATCTGTACATACTATTAACGAATTTAAAATACACAACTATACATGCATAACTATGTACATTCCTTCCGGACAGGGAGGTGCAATTGTTATTTTGACAGGGTATTTTTTAATATTAAAAATAAACATTCTAAAAAAGACAGTTTTTTTTGGTGAAATTTTTCAACTGCCAGGTGATCAAACAAATTACGCGTGCATATAAATGAAATGCGCTATAGGTAAGCAGCAGTGTGAGAAAGAGCGTATACCGATTGCTGTTTGCGTCCTCTGTTGTAGCTGAGAGAGTCCGTTCGCTCGAAAAAAAAATCACGTGACCTGGCGATATCCATGTTGTTGTTCCTCGAAACGTTTGAGTATTTATTGTAATATATTATGGTTTTTTAAGTAACTTTTTCTTAATTAAAGAAAAATAATACGTACTATACAATAGATTTTGCAAATATGATAGAAAAAGACAAGTTTATTATTATAAATATATAGGTAGAAAAGTATAAAACTATAAACTAAATTAATTCTGTGTCCGAATCTTGTACTTCTTCTTCAAACTCCTCAGCTGAGCTTAAATATTCATTCTCTTCTTCCTCGTCAGACTCCCCTCGAGACTCAGATTCCTCTTCTACATGATCTGTAAATAGTTGTAATATGTATTTAGAAATAGTTAAAAATTAATTAGTGATTAACTAATTGAGTTGCTACGTATTCTCCGTCCTCTTATACGGAGTCGAAGCCTGGACAATCACGGGCGCATCTGAAGAAAGACTTGCCGTTGTTGAGATGTGGAGTTATCGAATAATATTAAATATATCATGGACACACATAACAAACACGGAAACATTAATAAAGATAAAAAAGGCAAAAGAAATACTCAACACTATGAAGGAAAGAAACACTTAACAGTATAAAAGGACAGAGAATACGTAGCTCAATTATAACTCAATTAATTAATCACTGATTAATTTTTAATTAATTCTAAACACATATTACAACTATTTACAGATCATGTAGAAGAGGAATCTGAGTCTCGAGGGGAGTCTAACGAAGAAGAACATAATGAACATTTAAGCTCAGATAAGGAGTTTGAAGAAGCAGTACAAGATTCGGACACCGAATTAATTTAGTTTATAGTTTTATATTTTCTACCTATATTATATATTTATAATAATAAATTTGTCATTTTCTATCATATTTGCAAAATCTATTGTATAGTACGTATTATTTTACTTTAATTAAGAAAAAATTACTTAAAAAATTATAATATATAATAATTACTCTAACGTTTCGAGGCACAACAACATGGATATCGCCAGGTCACGTGATTTTCTCGAGCGAACGGACTCACTCAACTACAACAGAGGACGCAAATAGCTATCGGTATACGCTCTTTCTCACACTGCTGCTTACTTATAGCGGTTTTCATTTATATGCACGCGTAATTTGTTTGATCACATGGCAATTGGAAAATGTCACCAAAAAAAAACCTGTCTTTCGTAGAATATTTATTTTTAAAATTAAAAAATACCCTGTCAAAATAACAATTGCACCTCCCTGTCCGGAAGGAATGTACATAGCTATGCGTATATAGTTGTATATTGTATACTCGTTAATAGTATGTACAGATTCAGATGAAATCTTCTGAAGTTCAGATGCACCCCCTGAAAATAATCCTGGGGCGCCCATGCAAGTATCTTGCAGAGTTAAAATCGCCCTCAAATCGCCTGGCCTGTTTATTCTCTTTATATTTGAATACTTAAATTTACTTTCAAGTCATATCAATGATATTTTTTGTAATAACAATTTTTACCCTTTTTTAACTTTGGGGGTGATTTTTGGGGAAAATAACCGCTACCCTCCAGCCAGACCGGCATTTTTGTATTAGGCTATCATAGAAGAGTGACCTGAAAAATTTTCAGGTTGCCTAAAATACCTACTCAAAAATGTCTCACAGCTCTTATACTATATACAGACTCTGTCTGTCTAAAAGAAAATAAAGTATTTAGTTATTTATTTATTTATTTATAATCTGGACTCACACTCAGACCACTGAAATAAAAAGCAGAAGACTCCTAAATGTATGTCCCAAGGACATCCCAAAAGACGTAAACCAGCAAGAAATCCATCTCCAAACTCAATTATTACAGAATTAAGAATTGCTGCACAGGAGGAATGGAAGCGACTTCCGCAAGAAGTCATCCAAGACCTTCTGTGAAGCCTATAAGGATACAGGCTTTCATTAGAGATAGAGGGGGAAGTACCAAGTAATCAACTATTACAAAGTTGCAGTAAATAGATAAAAATATGCTTTATTGTCACTGAAAATTTTACAATTTTGTGGACAAAGCTTACATAGAGTAAAAAAAAAGAATGTGTGTGTGTACTTTGTACACACGTAAGAAGTTAAACTTCTATTATAATATAATCTTACTTCATACTATGATTTCAACGAAATCAATATATCTACTTTAAACAGTTTTTTTGTATTGTATTTAAATATTAAACTAATTTAAAAAGAACTAAAAAAAAATACCAAAAATTCGAAAAAAAGAAAAAAAATATGACTGTCCGGATTTGAACGGGCGAATGCTCTACCGATGAGCTACCACCGTTGTGTATACAAACGATCATTTCTCGGACATAATTACAATCACGGTAACAGATAGATTAATGGAAAATAAACATTTTCAATAATACTTATTACGAGGAAGACAAATCCACAGACACAAAAATTATAATATATTTACTAAAAACACTAATAATATATTCTGTTCACGCACACTTTATTTGCGCTACAAACTTAAAAGATGTAGCGACTAATATCATACTATCGGTGTGCGCATGCGCCCAGAAAAATAAAAATTCACCCTCGTGCCTAAATAATTATAACTTCAAAAATAACAATAACCAATACAATTTTCTGAAAGTAGATAAATTGTCAATATAAAAAAATACAATTTCATAAAGTAAAGCCAAAACAAAACCAATATACATATTGCAAAATTAATATAAATTGCAAATTGAGCATACAACATAATAAAATACAAACATAGGAACTAATATGTTTAAGCTGCTGCATGTGACACCCATATATGGATATAGTTATTTTCTTAACAATTGCAGAAAGTCATACTTTTCCGCACTCGACTGCAGTTTGCCGAACGACGCGAAGCGGAAGTTCGGCAAGCAGTCGAGTGCGGAAAAGAGACTTTCTGCAAGCGTTAGGAAAAATCTTTTTTCTACGAGTCTTTAAAAAATGACCAAATCCTAATCAATTATTTTAATTATTATGAAAATACATACACAAATTAATTCTTTGACAAGGTTGTCAAAACCAAACTTTCAGCAAAATTGGTTAGCATGACGACGATCTTGGCTTCCATGACGACGATTCAAAACCACTGTTATTGTCTACTGATTTGACTTTCGAATATTATGTCAAAATTATTTTATTTCATCGAATTCTCGTGTTAATTTCATTAAAACATGAACACAATAAGATATATTTGAAATAAATTAGTAAATAATATCTAAATATTAGTTTATTGCATGTATTATAATTACTTTAAGGTGAAACAGTAGCGATCAACAGGTAGCGAAAACGCGTTCCAAGATTGCGGCTGTAATTTTGAATATTTTTTCGAGATATTTGGCACACGTATTCGTAATATAATAAAGAATGGCGGTACAGAGCCCATTTTGAAAAATATATTAATATGTGGAAATTAATCTGTAATTAAATACAATATTAAAAAATTGAGCCTGTATCGCCATTAAGAAGAACAAAAAAATAGACTTTCTTCAAATAAACTTTTTTATCTGATGCCTAGATTTTGTGTCATTTTGGAACTACTAATGTAATAAAAAAATTTATTAGTTCCAAAATGACACAAAATCTAGGCATCGGATAAAAAAATTTATTTGAAGAAAGTGTATTTTCTTGATCTTCTTAATGGCGGTACAGACTCGTTTTTTTAATAATGTACTCGATTACAGAATAATTTCCACATATTAATATATTTTTCAAATTGGGCTCTGTACCGCCATTCTCTATTATATTACGAATACGTGTGCCAAATATCTCGAAAAAATATTCAAAATTACAACCGCAATCTTGGAACGCGTTTTTGCTACCTGTTGATCGCTACTGTTTCCTCTTAAGGCCCTATTAACATATCTAAATTAACACGCGTGCGGAAAAGTAAAACGCGTGCCGAAAGTAAAACGCGTGCGGAAAAAGTAGACATTTTTGCACTCTCGTAGAAAATAGCTATTTGTATAACAAGGGAGGAAAGTGTAACTTTTCCTCCCGAGAATGAAGTTTACTGCCCGACGCGTAGCGGAGGGCAGTAATCATTCAAGGGAGGAAAAGGCACTTTACTCCCATGTTATACATATGGTTTTTCCACCTTCCTCAAATAACAAGTAATTTTGTCATTTTTACTTAATTTATTTATGTAACTAACCAACAAAATTTATTAGAACTAAAACAACAAGTAGGTACAATATAACTGTCAGCTGTCAAATATAAGTCAAATTATTAATGTAAACATTGTTAAATCAAAATAACAATTTACTGTTTTTTACCATTCTGCAAAATATAGGATGTTTTATAAATAAACGTTAAAATGTATAGATACTCCGTAATAGAAAATAGATATTATACAGGGCGTCAGTAAGTTATATTTCATGAATGAAATATTATGACGTCACTTTTACTTTTCCTCCCTAGGGAGGAAAAATATTTTCCTCCCTAGGGAGGAAAAGTACAACTTTGCTCCCTACAATCAGGTCCGGAAAAGTATACTTTCGGTAGAGGTAGGTGGAAAAATATATTTTAGTTACTTGTACTGTACATTGCTGTAATTTCTAAGTCAGTCCATTAAGAAACTCTTCTAGTTAATAATATGGTCTTTTAGATAGACGGGCTTTTGTCACTTTAGGAACTTGGGGAAAGATGTTGCAGATTTAAGTTGTAAAGGGAGAGGGTTGTATAGTTTTTTTTAGGAATATAATATACATTTCTTTACTAACTCAGATGACGAGATCGGTAAATAGACATAAAATGTTGAATTTCTGGTGGAGTAGTCATGATGAAGCCTTTCTGGAAAGACATGCAGGTATTTACGAATTAAGCAAACAGTTTCTAAAATATATAAAGCCGGAAGGGTTAAAATTCCGTGATCTTTGAAGTAATTTCTGTAATGTGTCGTTCTGAGGCCAAACAGATATCTTATTGAAATCCACAAGGAACAAGTTTTTCTGTAGTTGGCTGTATACCATGTAATACAAAAAACAGTAAATCCTTTATAAAAGGTATATATTTAAAATCCCTAAAAAGGGTTACATCACAATCACATAACTAGTTTTTGACTGGTTTATCAGTTATCATCAGTGCTTACGTGAAGTTTACATGCTAACCACCAAGATATAGTTTAACAAAAATATGTTGGTCAAAGCCCTGTATAAGTGGTCCGTTAAGGAAACATCGGTTGAAAATGCCAACTAAAGCATTGATATTAAAAATATTTTAATATTATGCCCCAGGTAACATCTGAGCTATGGTTGGTGAAAACCTGGCAGCAAATGACATGCAGCGAAGTGTTTCAATATTCATTTCAGTACTGTATATTTTGCCGCACATTGTACTTCAAAACACACTCAAAATAAAATACCTATGCAATATGTTTGTCTGTGAGTGTATGTATAAAGAAACGAACCCGCAATAGGCAGCTATATGTAGTTTATTTGTAGTTATAGGTTACCATAGCAATTTACAGCCTTTGTTCCTGGCGATAATACGTTTATCGATCCTTATAACTCTCCATTATGATTACGTAAAAGTTATAAATCGAAAATCATCGAACAATATGATTACGTAGGTCCGCTCCTGAGCTTTCAGGTGCTCAACACAATCTCATGATAAACTTATTAGCGGAATCGACTCAAAGGGTGAGGTCTACTGTGATAATTGATTAATTATGGCACCCTAGTAATTAAAATTGAATTGAGAAGGCGGCTGTGACCCGCCAAGTGGACCATTCAGACTTGTCGGTGGTGAAATGCTCAAAAAGTAATAGTATAGTAAATACTTTATGAGAAAATCATCGTCTATACATAAATAAATAATTACGTTCATTGTGAGTTCATAATTCCCGACCTTTATACTTCCATTTATCGCTGTTATCGGTAATATGACTCAGGGATTAAAAACTTAAATAACTTTTGCACATTTTCTACTATACCTAATAATTATGTTGTGAGGACTATATCTGTTATTCTTCTATCTTTTCTCCTTCGTAAGGATGTAGTGGCATGTAATTTGTTTGACTATTTCCGTCCAATTATTTCTCCACTGTGCATGTTGTTTTGCTCCGGAGAATGACTAACCAGTCATGTCCTTTATTTGGTTCGACCATCGTATTGGAAATATTCCTCTGGATCTTTTGCCCTCTACGTTGACTTCAGCTATCATTCGTTCCATGCCTTCTCTTCTTGCAGTTGTATGTCCAAAATATGTCAGTATATTTTGGTTGAGAATTGTGTTGAGTCTAGTTGTTATTTTCAAAACCAAAGTCATCGTTATTTTCTAAAGAGTGTTTGTCTAAAGTTGTAGTGTTTAATTTATTGGTTTGTACATACTGTTTATATCCTTCTATGTCTTCTTCTTCTTTTTCTTCAGCCTGTGTTCGTCCTTTGCTGGACATAGGCCTCTTCCATTTACTTCCATTAATTTCTACTCCTGGAAATTCTCATTCACTGCCTGCCCGCGACTTGTTTGATATCATCTGCCCACCTCTACTGCGGTCTGCCTACTCCTCACCTGTTCTCTCTTGGTCTCCAGTTTGTTAGTCTCTGTGTCCATTTTTCGGGATTATCTCGGGCAACCTGTCCGACCCATTGCCACTTGAGCCTTGCTATACTTTCTGCAACATCAGAAATCTTTGTTCTTTCATGAATGTCGATATTTCGAATACTGTCTCTCAAACTAATCCTTAGCATGGCCCTCGCCATCGCTCTTTTAGTTGTACTGAGCTGCTCTAAGGTTTTATTTGTAAAGGCCATGGTCTCCAGTCCATATGTAGTTACAGGCAAGATATATTTGTCATAAACTCTACGTTTTAGACACATTGGTAGATCTTTATCCTTCAAGATAAAGCTTAACTTGCCGAAAGCTACCCAAGACAATTGTATGCGTCTTTTTATTTCGGCTATTTGGTTTTCTTTGCCGATTTTAATGGTATGTCCAAGATATATTTAGTAGTCTACATCCTTCTATCCAGATGTTGGTATTATTGCCCAATGTATGTTGAATTGCGGTCTTTAAAATATAGTTATAAGCAACATCCGACTGATGATCTCTAGTAACATCTCTAGGGTTTAAAGAAAAATATTTTCTGGGTGTTTTGGATTAGATGATTTATTTCTAAATTGATGTCGAAAATTTTGGCAAAGTATAGCTTCGTGTAATGTGTTCTGGGTGTTTTGGATCATTACTTGTAATCGTTTATTTTTTTTTTCAGAGATTTTTACACATCAGACTTCGGTAGGTTTTTATAATATATGGATACTACTAGTAATACTGTCAAATCTTCATGTTTTCATATTTTATTTATTATTTTCAAGTAAAAGTAGAATTAGTTGTTATTATGCTGCGTAACCTCGACTGTGAAATCGAACGAGACTGATTGTGAAAAGGCTAATAAATAATGTTATTGAGGCCACGATCAAGGAAAATTATATAAAAAAGAGAGGATGTCTTCATCCCGCGTATACCGATGATTCCAACAGCCGTACCATTTGATTTTAAGAGTCTTCAATTTCCAGTACGTCTGAATTTTTATTGAAATTTGACACAATATTTAATTTTAAGGCGTTGTAAAAGACTTTTTATATACAGAGTGTTCCAACGAAAATTTGACCCCCCCCCCCCCAGAAACTCAGAAACCAAGAGTTCCTTCACAAATTAACAATTTTATTGGAAGGGGGACAAATCTTCATGCAAAATTCATGCCCTTGAATATAACCCCCTACTGCCTCGCATCAACCCCCAGTTTTTTTTTAAATAACAAGTGCAGTCGAGTGGCACATCATTGAAAGGTAATTTTTTTCTATATACGACTCACTCTCTATGTTTTTTAATTTGCATGGTAACTTTAAAAATAATTTTGGATTTAACCAATTCCAAGTCCAAAAATGATCTTAAAACTTATTACGTAAATTAAAAACGCTGGACGGAAGGGCCGCCCGAGAACTTTATCGTACCGATCTATTATCGTTATCGTACTAGATACTGGCATTCTATAAAAATAACAAAGTTACCTACTCGTTATTTTAATATTTTAGAAACACCTTGTATACTTGAAAATATTTTATGGTTCTACGCATCATTAATTCCTGCATTTGAGAAAATGTTTGGGGACACACTATAGATTATTGCATAAATCAATAGAATATTAGTCATACTTTCATTTCAAATTAGTTCATTTTTCTGAGAAATTAATAGTTTACAATATTTGCATTTTACTGCATCGATTTTAATGAAATTTTTTGAGTAGCCCAAAGCCCAATCTCCTAATTCAAAGTCTAACCTATATACTATATACTATGGCGCTTTTATCATGGGGGCGGTTCCCACCACTTCTCGGGGATAGAACATTTTCATTTTCGAATTGCATGGAGCAAAAAGAAGAATTTTAAGAAAATTTAAAAATGCGCTCTATAATTTGATCTTATTTTTTTCACCCGTCCAACTTTTTGAAAGTAGAAATAACACTATATTAAGAGGTATTGCAAAAGAAAAACAATGCATTTTAATTCTGGTGGATGAGGGGTTAAATGTAGGTACTTCTCATTTTTCCTTAAAGTACATTAGTCATATATTTTTTGCACCATATCTCGCTTAGTTTGAATGTAACCGACATTTAACGGTGCTCGTTTTAAAGGCCTTTTCAAACAGTACAAAAGCATGAGCACTTTGAGCATGCACCAAAAAACAAACTCTTTTTGCCTACCATATCTCTGTTTGTATTATAAATAGAAAATTTACGAAGGAACGAATCTCTTTGTTATTTATAATCTAAAAAAATTTTATATAGTGTTTTTAGTTTAATGCATAGTTTTTAAGATATTCACAAAAGACCGTCCGAAAACGTGTCATTTTTAAATGAGAATGGCCAATTTTAAACTAGGCATAACTCAAAAAGTATTGAGTTTTAAAAAAAAAATTTAGATCAGCTTTTACTTAAAAACAGGTTCTCTAGCCACTTCCATGCTTATTTTGACCAACAAATTTTCCACCTTGAAAGGGTGGGAATTGCCCCAAGATAAAACCGTCATAGTATATAGGGTAGATTTTGTTTCTTGAGCTATTCCCTACTTACTGTGAAAATATCAAGTACATAGATGTAGTAGGATGGAATTCGGAGCCAAATACCCTCATTGACTGCCCTATAATAATGCACTGCTATGATTGCGTGAGAGGGGACACACACAAGATTCTAGCAAAATTTCTATTTTCTGTAACTTTTCGAGTTTTTGAGTTACAGCAACGGCTTTTATGTCATTGGAAAGGTAATTTTACATTCTTTCAAAATATGTAAAAATGTACAGGGAGTATCTAAAAAATTAAGATTTTTTTCATTTCCGGTTCAACCGGAAGCCATATTGTAGGTACAAATTTATTGTGCTAATAGATAATAAAGTACTATATATATCTACCAAATTTCAAATTTTAGTTTCTATTACAGAGGAAGTTACGGGGACTCGAATATTTTTTTATAAAAAATTCATACCTTCCCTTCTATGAGGAGTTAAGAAATCTGACTAATGTTATTCAATTTACCGATAGGATATAAAAAACATATCAAAAAATAAACAAATTCGTTGGAGCCATTTTTGAGAACATCTAGTTCAAAGTTATGTCAAATTTTGACCCCTTAAATATAGGCAACCCATAACTTTCTCTGAAAAACGATAACATTTTTGTTATAGCCCCATCTTTAGGCTATATAAATGTTTTTTCAGATTAAATTTATCTTAAGCAACTTTTAAGATTGTTAAGGAAATGTATCGGGTGGGCGGTGGGCCATGCTGGCCGCCATTTTGGATTTGGAAGTGTCAAATTCCGTATATCTATTTACCTATCGATGAGCTAACTTTAAGTTAAATTTCATTCGTTTCGGTAAAAATTTGCAAAAATGGGCCCCAAATAACCCCCCTATTTCGGCCCCCCTTTGAGAGGTTTGTTTCAAAAGCTTATTTTCTCAACAAAATTCTCTTAAACTTACTCATACCGAATTTCATCGAAATCGGTCCAGTAGTTTTTGCTGGGTGGTGGCGACATACGTACGTACATACGTACGTACGTACATACGTACGTACGTACATACTTCCGACATGTTTTTTTTATTTGCTTTTTAGACTCAGGGGGACTCAAAACGTCGAAAAAAAGTGAAATCTGAAAATTTTTTTTTTGCACGATCCTATAACTTTATCTATTATACTCATACTACGTATGTAGTACGATAAAGTAAAAAAGACTGTCGTTTAGAGAAAAAAATTACCTTCCAAATGATGTACCACTCGACCACACTTGCTATGTAAAAAAAAAGAATGTGTGTGTACTTTGTACGCACGTAAGAAGTTATACTTCTATTATATGATTTCAACGAAATTAATATACTTTCAACAGGTTATTTGTATTTAAAGATTAAACTAATTTTTACTTACTACTTTCCAAAAATTTTTATTAAAACAATACTAAAATAAAAAAATATGAAAAAAAGAAACGCTTTTTTAAGAAACGCTTTTCTTTAGTTACGAGTGACTAAAATTAAAAATATTATAAAAAATCAACTAAAAAGCAAAAAAAAATTGAAAAAACCTAACACATTCGTCAAAGAAAAGCGTGGCGCGTCTTCATCGAATAAACGGTTTTAGCCCCACGCTTTTCTTTGACAAATGTGTTGGATTTTTAAAAAAAAATTTTTATTTTTTGCTTTTTGATTAATTTTTTTATAATATTTTTAATTTTAGTCACTCGTAACTAAAGAAAAGCGTTTCTTAAAATTTTTTTTTCATATTTTTTTATTTTTTACTTTTTAATCTTACACATTTCAAACATAAAAAAACATATGATGTACAAACATGAAAAGAAGTCGGAATCGGCAAAAAATTTAAAACTTTATTTTTTATTTATGAAGCATAACGTAAACAATTAACGTAAAAATGAAATTATGTATAGTTCATATAATTAGCTACAATCTGTAAAAGTTTCAAATTTCTTCATTGTAAAAAAAGAGAATTTGAGCATTTTCCATTAAAATCGTTTTTTTTATTTAAACAATTAATAAATATAATTTTTTTATTGACTATTCGTGTATTGTTCCCGTGAATGCATATGTCTACAAATTTTCAGTCATTTGCATTGAAGAAAAGGCAATTGAAGAAAAGGCAGTCAAATTAACGTCTAAATATTTTACCCAAACGATTGAACTAAAGAAAATCGTTTAATTAATACGCCAAAACGAATTCTAATGTTAATTGTAGCACAAAACGTCTCTACCGGTGGTTTTTCTAAGACTACGATAAAAACACGAATTTTTTGAATTCGAGTTTTGGTTGAAGTTTTGTTTTGTATCGTATTGAAGTTTGACACTAATAAGCGCCGATTTTTATATAAACAAATATATGAGCGTTCAAAATTTGAAACTTTATTGTTTATTTATGAAGGATAACGTAAACAATTGACGTAAAAAGTGAAATTATGTATAATTCATATCATTAGCTACAATCCGTAAAAGTTTCAAGTTTTACATTGTAAAAACAAGAGAATTTAAGCATTTTCCATTAAAATCGTTTTTTTATTTAAACAATTAGTAAACATAAAAATCTTTTTTTATTGACTATTCGTGGATTATTCCCGCGAATGCATATGTCTGCAAATTTTCATTAATTTGCATTGAAGAACAGGCAGTCAAAATAACGTCTAAAGATTTGACGCAAACTATTGAACTAAAGAAAAGCGTTTAATAAAAAAAAGTTAGATAACACACAGATTCGAACCAGGGACCTCTCGATCTCCGGTCGAACGCGCTACCACCGAGCTAAACTCCCTTTGCTTTGACGGCTTACATGATTTCTCATACATACTGACAAATTTAATAGACCAAGTGAGGTATAAAAATACTTTAAAATTTAAAGTAAATATACTTACTATTACAGTCGAACCCGCTTATTAGTCCTGTCGCCAGGGGGGGTACACCGGCCTCCTTAATTGAGATGGACTAACCCAAGTTTTTTTTATGTATTTTGGCCCGTAGAACACGAATTTTTTGGGTAACAGTCGATCCGGATGTCGATAAGATTGTTATAAACAAAGAACTTGAGGAATCACATAACAGCGATTTTTCGCAAAACAAAACATTTTTTTGTATTTTTTGGGTGATTCTCACCAAAAAATGGTCGTACAAGTTCTTTCGTAGGATGCATATTTTTCGAGATAAACGCGGTTGAATTTTCAAAAAATCGAAAAAGTGCAATTTTTGAACCCGAATAACTTTTGATTAAAAAATAAAATAGCAATTCTGCTTACTGCATTTGAAAGTTCAAGTCAAATTCTAACGGTTTTGATTATTTGATTTGCTAAAAATTAAGTTTTTATATGTTAAACAAAGCCATAAACACATCGTGTTTCCCGTGCCCAATTGATGCGTTTTAATCTACGTAGATAAAATCTACGTAGAAATTGTATGTATGCGCGCCTACGCGTTCGATTTCAAATGAGAAATGCATGGAAAAATTCATTCAATCACTATGTGTTTATAGCTTTGTTTAACAATAAAAAAATTAGTTTTTAGCAATGAAAGTAATTAAACCGATAGAATTTGACTTGAGCTTTCAAATTCGGTAAGCAGAACTGCTATTTTATTTTCCAATCAAAAGTTATTCGGGTTCAAAAATTGCAATTTTTTGATTTTTTGAAAGTTCAACCTCGTTCATGTCGAAAACTGTACATCCTACGAAAAAAATTTTAAAAATGTTTTTTGGTTAGAATGACCCAAAAAATACAAAAAAATGTTTTGTTTTGCGAAAAATCGCTGTTATGTGATTCCTCAAGTTGTTTGTTTATAACAATCTTATCGACATCCGGATCGACTGCTACCTAAAAAATTCATGTTCTACGGGTCAAAATACATAAAAAAAACTTGGGTAAATCCATCTGAAGTAAGGAGGCCATTGTACCCCCACTGGCGACAGAACTATATTGGAATAGCCTTCGTGCAAAGCAAAAGTATTCCTATAACAGGGATATTCTAATAACCGATCACTGGTGGATAGTAGAAACGTTTCGGGAACTCAAATTTCTATTCCTTAAACCGGGATATTTTTTTAATCGGTATTCTAATAAGCGGGTTCAACTGTATTGTAAAATATTTTATTCCCGAGGAAGACAAATCCCAAGACACAAAAATTTTAATAAATAATACATTTACTAAAAACACTAATATATTCTTTTAATGACTTATTTGCGCTGATACATACATAATTTGAAAGATTAGCAACGAACTACATAATGTCTCTCTGCGCATGTGCCAGGCAAGTATAAAATTTCACCCTCGATCGTAAAGAAGTATACCTTTAAAAAAATGGAGGTTGCATTTGAGGGCATGAATTTTGCATGAAAATTCGTCACCCTCCCAATATAAATTGACGTATTTGTTTAAATTTTGAAGAAGCTCTTAGTGTCTGAGTTTCTGGGGGGTGGGGTCAAATGTTCGTTGGAACAGACTGTATGTACATTTATCACTTTATAAGTATCTTCTTAACGTAAAACCTACTAATATAAATAATTTATTAGTTATGCAGTAGCTGTGTCGTAAATTGGATATTTTTTATATATAATAATATTTGAGATATCCAAACCATGGAATTATCAAATTAAATAAAACATAATAATAAGCGTATTTCAAAGAGGAGGTTCACGTCGTCTGAGAGTTGAAAATTAATGATATTATCTTATACTTAGCAAAACTCGTTCTCTTACAATGCAAACACAAACCGACTCTTTAAATTATTGTAGAAAATGATACAAAAGCAAAGCACATAGCAGTTTAATTTCATTGTTACAGTGGGTAGGGCCGTACTTGATTCACTAAACGAAATAACTGGTGTGCTCTTTTTGATTTTTTGGTAATTCTGACTATTTCTTCCCCAATGGTAAACGTCTTCGTAAGTATTTAAATTATTTGGTGGATTTATCTACTACTTTGTTCAGCAAAGATTCATTATTTTGTGACGGAAATGAATAGGTGCTATAAATCAATCAAATTGTGTTTTCACTAGGAAAGTTTTGGGATAGTTCTGATTTCTTTCATTATATACATATGTATTTTGGGCTACTGAATCCGAATATGAAGTTTGCGGACAAAATTTCGTGACGGAAGTGAGTGAGTGAATCGCGAAAAAAGCGAAAAATTTCTGCTTTTTTGCTTAAATATCGAAAACTATTAACTTTTAGTAAATGATCTTCTAACAGAAATTAAAGTACTTAAAATTGTCTACAAATGTCACTAAGTACTCACTTTTTTCTTGAGACGAACCTTTCAGTCTAAAGTGCAAGTTGAAAATTGCCAATTTTTAACGATCTCTGCAAAACTCACTTTTTACATTTCAAAACTTTATATTTTATTAGAATGCTCTCATTTGATAAATTTACATTCTCCATGCTGTGGAGAATGCTGATATCCTAATTATCACAACAGCTCTTGAGATGGCACCGTCAAATAAACATGTGACAGTGATGGGGGAAGATATCGATCATCTTGTCATTTTTATTGGCCTGTGGAACCCTAACACAAAAAATGTATTTTTTCTAAAACCAGGAAAAGGAAAGGTTTCGTGAAGCTTCTACAACCCTCATCTATCTGGCTGCTAAAAAATCCAAATGGGCCATATCTTATTCCTACATGCGATGAGTGGTTGTGATACTACTTCTGCATTTTTTAATCAAGGGAAACTGAGATTTCTTAAAGTCCTGCAGAAGAATACAGACTTGCAACCAACCATTGAGACTTGAAACTTGAAGCCAATTAAAAAAATATTATAGAAGATCATGTTTTGCCATTTGAAAGCCATATTGGGTATGACATATTGGTGCTAATGCACGTCTTCATGTAGCTAGCATAGTGAATACTTACCCCAATGAGATTCAATTTAAAAATTATACTGGCCAGTATATAGCCCAGATCAGATTTAAATCTGATTATTAGTGCAGTCACTAAAGGTGAATATGAGCTATTACCTCCGATTTCGTTAAACCTCCATCGATTTGCACGAAAATTGGTAAGTGGTTAGAGAATATCTCAAGGAACAAAGGTGACATGGTGCCAACTTGCGCTTTTACCCTGGGGGTGGATGCCGCCCCTCCTTGGGGGTGAAAATTATTTTATAAAAAATAACCCCACAATTCGATAGAGTGACAAATTATAAGCAAAATTTGTTATATAAAGTTATTAAAATAAATCAAAACTTTTTGAGTTATTAAAGATCAAAGATTTTAATTTTTCGTGAGAAAAATGCATGTTTTTAACCGATTTTTCATAAATAACTCAAGAACTATAAGTTTTTACAAAAAAGTTATTATTGTCAAAATTGAGGCCAATAAAAAATTAAATAAATTCTTTACTAGAAAAACCTTTCAATGTTAACTGAAAGTGAGTTAGAGGTAATTGAATGTATATTTCTTTCGTCGAGTACCCAAATCTAAATATTCAAGCTTAAATACCGGGAAAATGATGCATTTTATAACATAAACTTATTAAACATTTGTCAAAGCTCATTGAAATATCTATCAAATAAGTGCTCGAACAAGTTGATAGCATTAAATTTTATGCACCAAAAATGTTTCAAAATGTATCTTTTAAAAATGTTTCTAAAAAATGTTATTGTTTTTTTGTAAATAACTCCGTTAAATTTTAAAATAGCAAGTTCATGTAATAACTGGTTAAAATTTTATTCCAAGATCTATTAAAAAACGTCAAAATAGTCATTTATACCTCTTACTTTTTTAAAAATAAAAGGTTAAATGGCCCCGGTTACATGGTTCTCGCAGCAAAATTGAAATTTTAAACGTTTCTATCTCGGTTATTTTTTACTCTACGAAAATAGTAAAATTGGTAAAGTATTTGTTACAGAAAAAACTAAAATTTAGTTATTTATCATTTTTTACGTATATTGAGTATTTTTGGAGTTTATCAAAAGAAAATGAAAAGTACGATAATTCTAAAAATTCTGATTTTTTTAAATTATACCTTTTTTTCAAAAATATGCATTCTAAACCGGTCAAATTTGTTGAAATAATTTACTGTGATAACATAAAGAAATTCTTGTGAGGATTACTACAAATTTTAATTTTTGCGGAAATGGCGTATGTTTAGTTTTTAACTTTTTCCTAAAAAAATCGAAAGGGTTCCCTTATTTTCATCATAACTTGCTTAATTTTGATGCTATTAACTTCTACTGAAGCTCATTTGATAGGTATTCTGAAGTACTTTGACAAGTGCTTAACAAGTATATTCTATAAAATGCATCGTTCTCCCGTTATGTAATCTTGAATACTTAGATTTGAGTACTCGTCGAAAAAAATATACATTCAATTACCCATAACTCACTTTAAAATAACATTAGTTTAGTTCTTTAAGTAGGGAGTGTATTAAATTTTTTATTATCTTTAATTTTGGTAATTATAGCTTTTTTACAAAGAGTTTTTGAGTAATACGTGAAAAACAGCTTTAAAACATGCATTTTTTTAAGAAAAAATAAAATCTTTGATATTTAATAACTCAAAAAGTATTGATTTATGTTAATAACTTTATATAACAAATTTTGCTTAGAAGTTGCCCCTCTATCGATTTCTGGTATTATTTTTAATAAAAAAATTTCACCCCCGAGAAGGGGTGACAACCACCCCCAGGGTAAAAGCGCAATTTAACATCATGTCACCTTTGTTCCTTGAAGTATCTTCTAACTACTTACCAATTTTCATGAAAATCGATGAAGGTTCAACGAAATCGGAGGTGAAATCCTTCAGTGACTCCACTATATAGCATTTATATAATACCTTAAAACATCGCATTAGGAAAAGAAATCGTATTTCTGTGATACAGGGGGGCTAAGGATAACAGCACAAAAAATTTCGTTCCATATGCTTATTATGCAATATTTTTGTCCGAGCGTATATAAATTCAACAGCAATAGGAGCAGAACACAGCCTTATCTGATTCTCTTTGAAGTCTTACAGTTTCTGACGACTACCAATTAATAAAAATGGTCGTTTTTTGACGCCAATACTAAATATAAAAATAGTAATTAAGAAATATCTTAAAGCAAAATAAGCATTAAAAAACAATAAGTATAAATCCCGAAAATAAATTGTCGATAAAAACAAACATCAAATTAAACTTGTTCAATACATTTATTACCACTGAACGCTGCGCCATCCTGGAAAAACTCTCAAAACGATACGTTTCCAGTGTCAAGAAAATTAATTTTCCAGGCAAAAAATAAACACCTTTAAGCAATTTAAAAAGAATCTGAATTTCATCCCTCAAAATGGAAACCGAAGCTATTTATATCTCGCCTTTTAGACAGCTCTATCTCTACAAAACATATTGCGTTGCGGATTTTGAACCTGATGGTTTATTTAAGTCATTAATTACGTTTAGAATTTGGAATTTCTCAGAGTTAGAAAGAGATTTGTTTACAGAGCCGCTCCCAACTTGTCGAATGTCATTGAACCGCCGCTTAGGAACTTGTAATTGGATAGAATGGCATTAGACACTTCTATGAGATGCTTATACTTATAACTTAGTTACAATGTATTTATTCGGGTGAATAACTAGAACAAAAGGATTGTAATAGTCCTTAAGTAAAAGGTACATTTATTTGACCCTTCTAATACAAGAGGGGAGAATTTTCCGTTAATATTTTTGTTTCTGTATTCCGAGGAATGACATATTAATAATATTGGGTGACTTCAATGCAAAGATCGGAAAGGAGGACTATAATCGTAATATAGCGGGCAAAGAAACCATTCATGAAACTACGAACGATAATGGAGGAAAAATCTGCAACCTAGTAGCAGCAACAAACAAATATATAGTTAGTACTAGACATAAACATAAAAAAGAACACAAGATAACATGGATGATACCAGGAAGAATGGATGGAAACCAAATAGATCATATTCTAATTTTGAAAAAGTGGACACAAATAATACAAGACGTAAGGTTATATAGAGAGGCAAATGCGGACACTGATCACATATTGTTGATAGCAAAACTTAAGATGAAAATAATCAAAGCAAATAATCATAAGGAAAGAAAAAGGAGGAAATGGAATATAGCCCAACTGAAAATGCAAGAGAAAAAGCAACAATATACAGAACAACTGGAACAGAAACTGGGTAGGTACGAGAACATAGAAATAGAAGAGGAATGGAAAAACATAAAGAACAGCATAATAGAGACAGCAGAACAAATAATAGGATTCCAAAAATACAAAGAATTGAAAGAATGGCTTGATGAGGAATGTCACCAAAAAAATCATCTGAAACACCTCGCAAGAAACAAATGGCTACAGAGTGCCGAACAGGAACAACTGGATCAATATAGAAAAGAAAACAAGAAGCATTGAAACTCTATAGAAGAAAGAAGAACTCATAGATCTCTGAACAAATGCAAGATTTAGAAACGAATAATAAAGACAACAAAAAATTGTTTGAATACATAAAACAACAATACAGCACCAAAAAAACTGTCACAAAAATAAACAAAAAAGATTGGGAAAAACATTTCACGGACCTATACAAAAACAGCAACAAGGCTGATTCAGAGGACGAGGGTATAAGAGATAACAGAGATGAAGAGGAAGGCGCACCTACTTATCAGGAATTCATGGAGGTACTAAAACAACTAAAAGTGAACAAAACGCCAGGGCCAGATGAAATCAACAACGAACTGATCATCAACGGAGGAGAGGAGCTCACGAAGCTAATGCACAAGTTAATGGTTACAATTTGGAAGGACGAAAGCATGCCCATAGAATGGAAAAACGGACATATCGCACTAATCTTTAAGAAAGGAGATCCAACTAAGTGCTGTAACTACAGAGCAGTTATGCTACTAAATACAACGTATAAGATATTGACCAGAATTATAAGAAACCGACTAAATCAATACACAGAAGAAATTATAGGAACATAAGAACAGGGCTTTAGAAAAGGAAGATCAACAATATATGCAATGCACGTACTAAGGGCCAATTTCTCATATCGAGTTCAACTCCAGTTTAACCTGAACTTCTAGTAAACGTCAGTTTAAAGTCAAAATCGTCTTTCACAATTCACGTTCAACCGATGGCAGTTTAAACTTGAACGATGCTTGAACGGTGGAATTCGGCCGTTCAAAGATTTCAGAGCTCAGTTCAGATGACTCCATGGACTACGCATGCGTTGTATTAACACGAAACGCTGTCATAATATAAATATATCCTATTTTATTATATTAAGCCTAACGATAAACGATAACATTATTTTTGTTTTTATAATATTTATTTATAATTATTAAAATGACTATTTGACTATAAATACTTAAATTTAACTTTATTCAAAAACAGCGTAAAAATGGTAGTTCAAAATGGCGACAGTTTTTTACCTTTTGCCATCTATTGGCATTTCTCGAAAGCTGTAGAACGAGCGCTGACATGAACGCGCAATGAGAAATGCATTTCAAACAAAACCACAGATCACGGGTGAACCTGGTTCAACTGAACCATAGATTAACGCAGGTATGAGAAATCGACCCTAACACAAACAATTGAAAAAAGCTATGAACATGAACATGACAGAATTACACATATTATTCATCGATTTCCAACAGGCCTTCGACAGCATAAACAGACAACAATTATTAAAGGAAATGAAAGAAATGGAGATACCGACAAAATTAATAAGACTAACTAGAATGACAATGAAAGACTCAACAGCAAAAGTTAAAACAAATGAGGGAGATACAAACGACATCAAAATAGAACTTGGGGTAAGACAAGGAGACAGTCTGTCAACGACACTATTTAGTATCGCTCTAGAAGGAGTAATTAGGGACACAGGTCTGAAAAAGACAATAATTATTCAAAGCTCAACACAGATCATAGGATATGCGGATGACCTAGGACTGGTAGCACGAGATAAAAAAGACTAGAAGAGGCACTTTTAACCCTGGTAAGAGAAGCAAAGACGAGAGGATTAATAATCAATCAGAATAAAACAAAATACCTTATAAGCACAAGAGACAATGTAAACAGAATAACAGAAATAAAGATAGGTGAAAATACATTCCAGAAAGTAGATTGCTTCAAATACCTGGGGGTGATGGTGGACGGCAAAAACGGAAGGAGTATAGAGATAAACGAAATAATTAAAGTAGGTAATAGAGTATATTGGAAATATCATCGACTACTCAAGGACAAAAACCTGAGCAAAAAAACAAAATCAAAAATATATACAGCAGCAATTAGACCAGTGATAGCCTATGGAGCAGAAGTAATGTGCCTTACGAAAAAAGACGAAGAAAATTTAAGAATAATCGAGAGAAAATTTATGAGAAGAATACATCGCCCAGTGAAGACAGAAACAGGGGAATATAGAAAGCTGATGAACCATGAAATGATAAATATAACTGAAGGTGAAGATATAGTAAAATTCATTAAAGCACAAAGGCTCAGATGGTTTGGGCACACATAAAGAAGAGGGGTAGAAGAACTGATCAGGAAGATAATGAACTGGAGACCAGTAACAAATAGACCAAAAGGAAGACCAAAAAAAAAGGGAAGATCAACTGCTAGATGATTTATCAAAGATGGAAATTGCAAACTGGAGAGAAAAGATTCAGAACCGGAGTGAGTGGAAGAAGATAGTGAAGAAGGCAAAAAAACATCACAACCTATGAACGACGACCTAAAGGAACTTGCGGACTAATTCAGCGCGTAAAATTGATTAAAAGAGCTCATAGTATTTGAGCGACCTCTACTCTAACAAGAGTGAACGGTCCATATATAAATATATATTTTTGTTTCTAGAGTACTTACGAGGTTGTCCTCGTAGCACATTATTTATGTAAGCTTAAAAAATAACAACATCAAATCTGTTTATTATTTCTAAAAATTAAGAGAAACCTACTGTAGAAAAAAGGTAATAGCATTACATGTGGGTCGAAAAATGACCCCACTTGGTGTTGGGCGTCGGAGATTTATAATACATTTATTGACCAGAACTCTTGAAAAATTTCTTATGATAATGGCTTCTTTCCTGTAAATTACAATTTCCTGATACTTACAAAAAGATACTTACATATTCAAGCTATTATTATTCCATTAAAATAGATGTGCCTTTCTAGAACGGTTGCATAAATTATATAAAATAACGTACTGAAACCGTATTCAGTATCATATTCAAACAATTCTTATATTGGTGAAGATACGTGAATGACTATTATGCTTTACAGGAACTAAAAGGCAACTTGACCAATTTGTATCATACATTAATTCACTTCATAGTAATATTGAATTTACAATAGAAATAGAACAGAATCAGTCCATAAACTTTCTAGATTTAGAAATTATCAGGCTGCAAAACAAAACATAAGTTCACCGTATTTCATAATTATACACAATTCACCATCCCACCCTTCTTTTTCTTCAGGTGCCATCTCCGCTACGGAGGTTGGCAATCATCATAGCTATTTTAATTTTTGAGGCAGTAGCTCTAAATAGTTGTTTTGAGCTGCATCCAAACCATTCTCGCAGGTTTTTCAGTCACGAAATTCGTCTTCTTCCCGTGCTTCTTCTACCACCTATCTTTCCTTGCATTATGAGTCGCAGGATGTCATACTTCTCGCCCCGTATTACATGTTCGAGATACTGTAGTTTTCTTTCTTTAATTGTAAGTTCAGCTTCCTTCTCTTTACCT
Source organism: Diabrotica virgifera virgifera (assembly GCF_917563875.1). NCBI lineage: Eukaryota > Metazoa > Arthropoda > Insecta > Coleoptera > Chrysomelidae > Diabrotica > Diabrotica virgifera. The sequence continues at coordinate 218,686,697 of NC_065448.1, read as the reverse complement.
ATTCTTCTTAGTACTTCGTTTTTCTTATCTCTATCTACCCAGGAAACCTTCATAATTCTTCTATAGGTCCACATTTCAAAGGCGTTAAGTCATCTCATTGTCTCTACATTTAACGTCCATGATTCCACTCCATAGTATAGTACACTGTATACGTAACATTTTGTTAGGCGTTCTTTAAGAGCTAATGTTAAATCTTTGCTACATAGGACCTTTTTCATTTTCATAAAATTAGAACGTGCTTTTTCGATTCTGACTTTGATTTCTGCAGTGTAGTCATTATTTTCTGTTATAAGTGTTCCTAGGTAAGTGTACTTTTTTACTCTTTCGATCTGCTGGCCCTCTACTATCAAGATTTCGTTAGTATTATGGTTGTTTTTACTAATTTTCATAAACTTCGACTTTTGATATTGAGAGAGAGTCCGTACTCCCTACTACACCTTAATATTTTACTCATGAGTCTTTGCAGGTTTTGTAAACTATCGGCTATTATTACTGTATCAGCTGCATATCTGATGTTGTTAACTAAGACTCCATTTACTCTTATGCCGACTGTTTCATCTTCCAGAGTTTCTCGCATTACCTCTTCAGAATAAGCGTTAAATCATAGAGGTGATAGTATGCACCCTTGGCGGACTCCTCTCTTTATTTCCATTCCTTCAGATGTTTCTTTTTCAATTCTTACTATTGCTCGCTAATTGTAATAGAGGTGTGTTATTAGTCTTAAATCTCTTTCATCTAGGTTTTTAGTTTTCAGAATTTGCATGAGTCGATCATGTTTTACTTTATCAAACGCTTTATTGTAGTCTATAAAACAGACGTAAAGAGGACGGTTAACATCCAAACCTTTCTGTGTCAGCACGTTTAAGGAGAATAATGCCTCTCTGGTACCCATACCATTGCAGAACCCATATTGAGTGTCACTAATATCCAGCTCCAGTTTAGAGTCCCATCCCATCCTACACAAGATAAATTAGCAGCCTACCATAGCATGTGATGTAAATTGACAGAAATTCCCATGTCAAACAAAAATTGCGAGATAGAATTATTGAAAATCATTTAACAAAATTTAAACTAAAAGGTGTATAATAAAGTCCTGAAATTAGCCTATCCACCACCATAGAAATAACCAAGAACCTTCTGCTCTATCACATATATAGGCAAGATATCAACAAAAATAGCAAAACACATAAAAAAAAGATAGGAATAACACAAAATTTCAGAACTAACAACTTAAGCAAATACATTAAGAACAATAAGAGCCAAAAAAAGCAACTACAGAGTGGTGTGTACAAACTGACTGGTGGTGACTGTCCAAAAACTTACATCGGTCAAACTGGCAGAACCTTTGACAAGCGCAAAGCAGAACACAAAAAGGCTTTCAATACTAGAAAAAGAAATTCTACGTATGCACTTTAACAGCCTACTGTAGCGCGTCATCAATACATATATCTTCGGGAGATAGTATCATACCCTTTTTCGAAAGCTCTGCGAAACTTTGGCAACAGTGGCAATATTTGACATTATCTACTGGCATATACTCATAGGCGCGCTAAATGGAAGTAACAGAAAATAATTTTATTATTCAATTATTTTATAAATGACTATTTATAAAAATAACCCAAATGGGTGAAAATTTTATTTGGTACTTTGCACGAAATAATAATAAACCAATAATAAATAATCATTTCGTTGTGAAGCAAAACAAGAGCCGCTTTATTTTATTTAGTTCGTAGAACGCCAAAAGCACTCTAACTAATTTTAACCTCTTTTTTAAAATAGAACTTTAAATGAACTTTTCCCATTTTTTTAAACTATTGATAATATTTTTAGAATAAAAAATCCTCCTAAAACTGTATAGACTCGCATTAGAAATCGGACATATATACTCGCATTAGACTCGCATATATTCGCATATACTCGCATTAGAATTCGGACAAATCTTTTTACGCACTTACCTATAAGTAAAACTCACAATTAACAATAATCTATTTTTCAAATATTCCAACAACTTAGGTCTATTACACAAAAGTATAATAAATTAATTATAAAATAAACACTACTTCCCTATGGATTAACACTAACGAATTCTTAAAATAATACACTACTGCACTGAACAGATATCGATACAGATAACAGAACAGATAAGAGAAAAAAGGGGGGGGGGAATGCAGTTTTGTTTTAGTTTAATTCAGAGTTGGATCACCATCTACAGATAGCTATTTCTGCATCTTATGCTTTATCAGTGAAGCTATGCCATAAGTCCCAACTCTGAAACAAAAATCAACAATCCTGCCTTTTTAAGGTAAATCACCGCGATGCAGTAATTCCACCTTTGAGGCGCAAAACAGCGACATCTCTAGTGAAACTAGGAAGACGACGAAAAGACCCAGATGCAAAGTTTACTGTAATAAAATAATTGAAATAAAACAATAAAAAATATTTTAAATCCAAGACTTTTCGTCGAAAGAAACTGCTTTCTGGTTACATCCTGAATCTCCGGCTTTAAAAGCACGGAGACGACGAATATAGAAGAAAGTAGAAAGGGCAACAATCACGTATCTACTCTAGATAAGAGAAAATCTGATGCAGTTTTGTCAAAATGACAGTGACAATTTCTCTATGTTGCCTAATTAGTTATTAGTTATAATATGTTCGATTTCTTGATAGAAATAAAAAAATTTAGTAGGTCCACAATGACACAAAATCTAGGCATGTGATAAAAAAGTTTATTTGAAGAAAGTGTATTTTTTTGTTCTTCTCAATGACGGTACAGGCTCGGTTTTTAATATTGTATTTTAGGTCTGGATCCTGCGTATCAAAAAAAGTTGATTAATGGCAAGCTGAAACTTTGTTAATAGCTTAAGGGTGTCTAGTCGGACAAACTTTGATATATAGGAACACTGGAACAGGGGAAGTTTTAATTGTGGAACAGGTTAAAAATTTGGAACGTCAGACTACGAAAACGTCAGATGTATTTTTCAGACAGAACTTTCAATTGATTTGTTACCCTTTCATTTTAGTTTATTTTCAAGAACATGAAGGAACTCTATAATTTGCAACTCACATCCGATTTGTCCAGCGCGCCAAAATTCCAACGAAAATGGAAACCTACATACCCAGATAGGAATAATACTAATATAAATAAAGATGAATTATTACCCTTTGCATCTCGTTGCAACACGAAGTCAAAGTCGTCTTATATTTCAATTCATTTAGAGAGCGCAACAAGTACATTTTTATTTAGTGTATGTCTTTTTAACTCGCGTGTCATTTAAATATTTTATTTCTCACCAAAGCCCCGGAGATATTACTTCTCCCAATCTTAAAACACATCCAAAACACTCACCCTCCATCTGCAAATATGAACGGCTTGGAAAGCCAATCCCCATGAATGTTAATTAAAAATTTCGGGGTCTCTTGGGCCGTTTTAAATCCTGTGGCATTTATGACAGTCAATAAAAAGATTTACAGAGGTTCTCCCCATTTCAAACAGATCACGATCCCACCAAACACCCAATATCGGGTTTATGGTTTTTAATGCCTACTTATTGGCAGTGGCTCAACAAGCACGAATTCATAAGGGTGGAAATATTATTAACTGTGAGAATGTATAGTTTTTATGATTTTTTAGTGTGCTTTCTAAAATGGTGATAACCACGAGACAAACCGAGACTGTCATTACTTACTGCTCAACTGAAAATGAATTTAGATTCAAAAGGTATACCTTTTTCTATAAAAAAGTTTGTTTTGTGAACTTTAAAAAGGCATTTGAAATAGTTAAAATAAAAGACATTATTCACTTATTGTATGCAAGAAAGATACCTTTAGAAATAATTATCACAATCGAAACTATCAACCAAAACAACAAAATAAAAGTAAAAGTAGAAGAAGAACTAGCTGACCAATTGAAGCTGAACAAAAAAAGTAACGCAATGCTAATCTGTCAAATGAAGATGATTTAAAAATTTTAAAACGTATATTGCACAAATTTAATATACTCGTAACCACTAGAAAATGTAACATGTAAATTTCTACAAAAAAGAAAAAAATTTATGGTTATAACAGCAAATATATTAGGATGTAAATTAGAGCTGGAAGGTCAGATAATTGTATCAAAAATATCTGAACACAAAAAACGTGGAAGACAGAATACATTATAAAAGAATGCAAGCGAGGGTCAGGAGAAAAATATGTCAAAACAAAAACGAACTCTGGACAAAAAAGTGTACCATGCTAAATACATACATAGGTGGAAGCCAAAGTTCAGAAAGTTGGAAACTATTAAAAAATTTAAGAAACGACAGAAAGAAAGACATTATTCAGTCCATATCACCACAAACTTGGGAAAGATACTTTGAAGATTTACTAACAGAGACAAGAGAGCCCTTCAAACAGATACAATCCAACGGTATACAAAGCGTCAGGTTGATAGGATCACCAATCAGAGTAAATGAGAGAGAAGTCGAAACCATATGTAAACAGTTGAAGAATGGCAAATCACCGGGCCCAGGAAATATAGCTCCGGAACTCATCAAATATGGACCTAAGGTTTTAATTAAGCGGCTAAGACAACTTTTCCAGCAATGATTGAATAACCATGAAATACCTAAAGAATGGAAAGAGTCACATCTGAGCACTATCCACAAAAAGGGAGATAAATCAAAACCTGAAAACTATAGAGGAATTGCAGTCACTAGTAGTATCAGCAGAATATATGGAAAACTTATTAAAAATCGAATAGAAGAAGAATACCAAAATATGGAAGCCGAAGAACAGGCTGGTTTTCGCGCAGGTCGATCTACAATAGATCATGTTTTCTCCATTACTCAGATAATTGAAAAGAAAGTTGCTCGTGGCCAAGAAGTCCATCTGATGTTTGTAGACCTTAGAAAAGCGTATGATAGTGTCCCGCTGGTTAAATTATGGGAGGCACTGGAGAAAACAAATGTAAATATAGAATTGGTTGAAGCCGTAAAAACGTTGTACTACCAACAAACAACAAGAATTAAAACGGGAAATCTCATAACACCTGGATTCACAGTAACTAAAGGACTAAGGCAAGGATGCTGTATCTCATCAACACTATTCAAAATATACCTCGAAGCAGCACTCAACAAATGGAAGAAAAAATGTACGAATATGGGCATACCACTAACGGACTCAACTTTGTACACGCTGTGCTTTGCGGATGACCAGGTGATCATCGCACAGGACTCTGAAGATCTTAGTTACATGATGCGAAAACTATTAGAAGAGTTTACAGAGTGGGGCCTAGAAGTGAATATGGAAAAAACTGAATACATGAGTATCGGAGGAGACCAACATAGCCTCCGAGTAGAGGAAAATCAAGAAATAAAATTATGTGAAGACTACAAATACCTGGGAGTAAAGATCACTCAAGACGGAAAATTAGATGCAGCTATTAAGGAACGAAATATACAGGGGAGGAAAGGCATATCCTTACTAAACAGCGTACTGTGGGATAAAAATATTTCTAAGGAGAATAAAAAAAGAATATATAACACTATAATAAAAAGCATCACAACATATGGATGCGAAGTTTGGCCCCTAAAAGACAGAACAGAGAAAATGCTTAGAGCAACAGAAATGGACTTCTGGCGCCGTTCAGCGGGAATATCTAGACGCGACAGAATAACAAACGAGAGAGTCCGAGAAATCATGGGGGTTACACATACTATTGTTGACGACATCAGGACGAAACAACTCAGCTGGTACGGACACGTAAGGAGAATGCCGGAGAATAGAATACCAAGACAAATCCTCGAATGGCAACCAAGAGGAAGGCGCAGACCAGGAAGACCTAGAAGAAGTTGGAGAGAAGGAGTTGATAGAGAAATCAGGGACAGAGAACTCGAGGACGATCTATGGAATGACAGAACAAGATGGAGATTGGAAATCGGAAGACGTCGAAGAACGTTGTAAACCGATATTATATATATATATATATATATATATATATATATATATATATATATATATATATATATAGGTCAGATAATAGAACTAGTGAGGGAGTTTAAATATCTAGGCATGACACTATTATAGGGTGAGGCAGATAACTGGCAGATACTCGGAATGAGTATTTTCTGAGTTTTCTTAAATGGAACACCCAGTATTTTTGTATTGTAGTGAAGTGATATTTTATAGTAATTTTTTATTTCTTAAGCATTCCCTATACCTAACTGCTTTAGTTTGTGAGTTATTGGTGATTCAAGCTAAACATTAATTGCAACAAAAAATACGTAAAATTTTATTAGGTTGGCCGTGAAAATACTCAATCCCAAATAATTTTTCAGAAATAAATACATATTAATCCAGACTGGCCCTTAAAATTACCAATAATGGTTTAGCTATCGAAATACCTACTTAGTTAAGATTGTTGGTGCGATTAACAATTAAACACAAATTAAAGCAGTTAGGTATAGGGAATGCTTAAGAAATAAAAGAGTTCATAAAATATCATTTCATTACAATACTAAAATACAGGGTGTTCCATTTAAGAAAACTCAGAAAATACTCATTCCGAGTTTCGACCAACCCTGTATACTAAAATTAAAAATTTAGCTATACTAATGATTCTTAACAATAGTAGAGTCTATTTAAAAATCATTTGAACGTAAGTATAGTTTTAGATGTCAAACTACTACAATTCTACAGGGTGTTAATTTTGCTACGAAATTAATAAAGAAACGAAATTATCTTTTAAAATACCCAGTATAATATTACAAAACCTCATATTTTAAGAAAGAAGACATCGAAGAGAATCCAAAAATGTAAAAATATACAGGATGTCCCATTTAAAAAAACGAAGTTATAAGCAACTTCAGGTATAACCGGAAGTTTCAAAGAGATGAAAATATTTTCATTTAATAGATCTTCCTTCAAAACACCTTTATTCCGATTTTCATGATTATGTTGCCTTTAGTTCTCGAGATATTTCTAATAGGCCCTTTATTTGCCTCACCCTGTATAGTTACGTAAGGCTCGAAACAAAAGTGGGGAAAAAAGTAAAAAGAACACACTGAGCCGTAAGATGATTTAATGGAACAACATGAAGAAATAAAAATATCTGGAACGAAAGGAAAGGTAGAATTTACAAAACAGTCATCAGACCAATAATGACATACCTACGCGGTAAAAACCCGACCTGACACAGAGAATACAAAAATAATGCTAGAAACACCAGAGATCAAAAACACTATAGTTTTTTTTCTCTGATTCTGGCTTTGGTTTAGAACTAGAACCTTTAGCCACGTAATTGTATAACTTATCACTAAGTCAGGGGAGTAATGTGTAGTGTGTGTGTTGAGTAAGTGTCTTGTTACTTTGCAAAGTCGACGTCAGTGTCTTTGCAAAGAGACGCTAATTGTTTCCGAACGTCTGCGGTCCCTCCGGTGAGTTACTATAGTTAGACACTATAAAAAAATCTATGGTAACACACTATGGGGCAGATGTAGAAGTACAGAAATATGACAGAGATGCAAGGTGAGTAGTAAGTAACAAGAACTATGAAGGCAAATGATAAAGAATAGAGTATTAAAGATGCCGAGAGACTGTTCCCCAATAAAGTAAGATGGTCAATAGGAAAACCACGAAAACGATGGAACGAAAGATTACTTAGGGTACATTGAAAAATAGTAGAGTAGTAAGATATAGCTCGAAGAACGGAGATTGTTACTAGTAGAAGCAAAGGTAGAAGAACTAGTACGAGTAGATCTCTAACACAGTGGGTAGAACAAATAAAGGCTCTGGTCGAAAAATCTCTGCATGAGATGTCCTGTCCATCTATCACAAGATCGCAGCGAATGAAGAAAACAAGCTAACAACAATTTCTGACATGGGCTCAAGAAATAAGATAAAGTCGCACATTAACTCATAATAACTTGTTTTAAAAGCATTTTAAATAAAAGTAAATATATGTACTGTTATGCTCTTTATATTCTCTCTGTTATGAGAGTGATCAGCATATTCTTATTTCGATTAATTAATTAATTATTTTAATTATTACTTATGAAAACAAAACCAAAATAAAATAAAACTTTCCAATAAAATTTATTCTCATGGCTAAATTATATTAATGTATTACCTTTAGTTTGCGGCTTCTAGTATCTCTAGTTGCTTACTTCATCCAGGAAAGAACAAGGAAAATAAATATACTCAATATCGTATAAATACCATAAATATTATTTATTTATCCAATATACCATAAATATAAGATTTAAATGTATGCTAAAACTGAATTTTGTTGCAACTATTTCTTATCTAATAAATTAATCTTTAATGCTGCTATCTCCTTTTTTTAACTAAATTTTCATTTAAATAATTCGTTAGATTGTTCTTACTATTATATAAAAAAACAAGATTTACTTTTATCCTTTTGAATAGATTACTTATTTCTTCTTTGAATTTATGAATGACTAAATGATGCTGTAGAACTGTTCAATAAAAAAATAAACAAATATGGTATGTAGTATAAAACGACTCTCTCCCTTTTACAAATAATCTGACTAACCTTTTTTTCCCTTCTTTACTTCTTCTCTTGGATTGTGTAGTCCTCGTTTCTCCCACGCGTGCTCCTCGGATGCTGCGATTATCTTTCTCGTCCAAACTGCTTCACAAACAAACAACAGCACTCGCTCGAAATCTCTCCTCAGTTTTCTCTCTGCTCGATATCTTGTGCAAATTGATACCAACCGACTACTCGTTCCCGACAGAAACAGGAATCTCTTCGGATACGAGGAGATTGAACAACTCGATCAACGATTTCATTTCAGCACGATTCTGCTTATACGGCCACCAACTTCACTACTTTACACAGACTTCTTACTTTTCAAAAACTGGACTGCTCTCTTCAGATCTTCATTACACAGTGAAACTTTTTTCCTCCTCAAACTCAGACTCTATCACTCTATTCTCCCTCCATCCGTCTCTCTCACAAATCACAAAACATCTTCTCTACACTACTTTCATTTCTTAAGAACAAATTCATTTTGAATACAACTTTTCCGTTTTGTCAAATTCCAGGAGATACCAAAATTACTTTTGTGTTTCTACATGCTATAAAAAACCCGATACTCTAAAACTCAACAATTGTGTTTACCGTCTTTCCTTCTAAAAGCATTTATACACGTCCTATTGTTCACTTCATAGCGAATACATGTATTTTCTAATCCGACCGTATTAATTGTATAAGTCTGTTCATAGAATCATTAATACTAAACGATTTTCACTTTCCACGAAACACCGCTTATGACTAACTAATACTATTTACAATTTTTGGCCATCTGATCTCGTGGCCATCTTTTGAAATATATGATCTCGTGGTTTTTGACATAAATTAATTTTCTAAATTTTTCCCATAAAAATTATATAACAGTACGTACACGTGGTAGGAATAATCTAATAAGAATGCGTTTGTACGCATTTGAAATATTAATACAGATACCTTTAGCTTTAAAAAATACTGAAATTCCTTAGTAAATTTCTCAATTTCTGAAGGAACGTCCATACGATAGCCGAATATGTAATTTCTTCCGCACTATTACAAATATTATCATCCTTGTAAGATATACGGATATTTCTCGCAAAGACGTGCTCAGACTCTCTATGAAAATCATTCTCTCAAGCTCTCCAGTCTGCTTTATGTCGGCCGTAGTTTAATATTTATTCAGCTAAGTTTTATTAAATGCGTAAACAGTGCATTCCTTCTCAAACAGCAGTTCGTTTCGGCAGTTCTTGGAGGTGTCAGAACAGAGGAATATTTAATAGCAGTCGTGGAGTTACACCGGCAAGGGTGTGCTTTTGTTTGAATTTTAACGTGTTGATGCTTTGGCTTCTTCAAACAGAATTTTTGATCAAATATTGTACACAGTAGGACTAACTTTATATTGACTTAGCACCTTAGCAGTCGAGTTTGTTGCAGCAAATAATTTAACAATAATTATTATAGCCTGATTAAATTAAATAAAATCAAAATGTAATTCCATGTAGGTTCTAACAAATTTTATATAAGGTGTCCCGAAAGTAGCGAGACGGTCGAATATCTCGCGAAATATAGATCGGATCAAAAAACTGAAAAATACGTTTTTAATATTTTTCAAAAATCTATCGTATAACATCAAACACGACATACCCTGAAGGTGGGGTTAAATTAAATCTTAAATAGGAATCAAAAATAAATACCTTTATTCGAGGCATTTTTTTTAAATTGTGGATATATGGCGCTATAATCGGAAAAAACTATTTATCTTGATACACTAGGTAAATTATAGAAACGGTCTAATATCTCGAGAAATACACTTCCAAATGAGAAACCAAAAAGCAAAAAACACGTGTTTAATATTTTCCAAAAACCTATCGAATAACACTAAACACGACCCACCCCCACTGCATCTTATGGAAGTGGGGTGGAGGTAATTTTAAAATATTAAATAGGAACTTCCATTTTTTATTGCAGATTTGAATACCTCATACAAAAGAAGTAACATTTATTCGAGACATTTTTAAGATTTGTTGATAGATGGCGCAAATAAATCGTATTTTTCAATTTCAGTACCATCTATCAACAATTCTAAAAAATGTCTCGAATAAACATTCCTTATTTTTACTAGTAAAACAAAGGGGGGTTCCTATTTAAGATTTTAAAGTTACCCAACCCCATCTCCCGGGAGGAGTGGGGGGCCGTGTTTGGTATCGTTTAATAGATTTTTGAAAAATATTGAAAACGAATTTTTCAGTTTTTCAATGGGATGTTCAGTTCGCGAAATATTCGACAGTTCCGCTGCTTTTGGAACACCCTCTATTGGGTGTCCCGAAGATATTATCAATAAAGTATCTTCTTTGGATGTATAAATAAGGTTAGAACTAGCATTGATGATATCCAAACTATGATAAGAGGGGAACAAAAAAAAAGAAGCGATTTAGGCTAGATTATAATTTCTTATTGCTTATTTATTACCGCGTAGTAAATTTAACCAAATAAAAAACAAAACAATGTATGTTGTCACCACTATTTAAGGTGAATGGCAATATGAAGCAATGGATAAGATGAAAGCAATGAATAAGATGAAAGACAATAAACCACTCGGAGATGATGGACTAGCAATAAAATACCTTAAGAACGGGGCGATACACTGATCCTCAGAATACAATTTTTTTTTAGTATCCAAGAAAAGTCTAGACCGTCTAAATGGAATAAGGCTGTAATAATTCTCCTACATAAAAAGAAGGTAAAGCTGGTCTAGCAAATTATCTATCCGTTATCCTATTAAGCCGTATGAACACTATCTTCACAATAATCATAACAACATGATTTGATAAAAAACTAGATCTGTACCAAACCAGAGAGCAAGCCGGATTTCGGTACAATTTTAGCACCAACGATCATCTGCAAACTATAAAACAACTCATTAAAAAATGCATAGAATACAACAGACCTCTAGTCTTAGTGTCTATAGATTTCCACAAAGCGTTTGACTCGGTAGAAATAGATAGTGTAATTGAAGCATTAAAAATGAAAGTCGCATTTATAGCCGTTATTCCAGATTAGTATACGATATTTATAGAAACGCGAAAAATGCAAAAAAATTACATGGAAATAGTTACGAAATAAAAATTCAAAGAGGTTTCAGATAGTGTGACACATTAGCACCAAAGATTTTTATAACTGCCCTAGAACGTTTTTAAAACCCTTGATTGTGATCATGAAAAAGAATAAGTGTCGACGGAAAATTGCTGCACCACCTGGATTATATTGGTGACATAGTTTTGATAGGAGATGACCTAGGCGAGAGAACACTATGTTAGAAGAACTGGAAAGAGCCCGCAGAGAAATCGGTTTAAAAATGAATATCCCAAAAACACATGAGGAACCTTGTGACCAGTAACAATTTAAAAATTCAGAAAGACAAAGTAGAAATTACATAGTGAACTAATACATGTACCTTGGACACGAAATTGGAACAGGAAAAGACAACCAAATAGGTGAGGTATCAAGAAGAATAACACATGGATGGGCAGCGTATGCAGTTTTTAAATAAATATTTAAAGATCTGATTAAAATATATCGGATGAACAACAAGGATGTAGAAGTGGAAGATCATATATTGTAACGATGCAGTTTTTGTGATAAGGCAAATAGCGGAGAAATCATTAGAATATAACCAACCAGCCTTTTTCTGTTTCATAGAACTAGAAAAAGCGTTTGATAGAATCCAATTAAAAGATGTGATACACCTACTGTATGACAAAAATTTACCACTAGATATCATACAACTGATAGAAAACATATATGTAAGAAATAAAAAAGAAATGAAAGTCAATGGAATAATAACAGAACCCATAGAAACAAACACAGGAATCAGGCAAAGAGATTCACTAAGCCCTCTACTGTTTAACATAATGTTGGATGCAATAATAAAACAAGTGAAGAAAAAAAGAGGGTACAAAATGGGCAATAGAGAGATAAAGATACTCTGATGACACCGTGTTAGTAGCAGAGTGTGAAGACGACCTACAAAGATTATTGCACAAGTTCAACATTAACGCAAAAGAAATCAATATGAAAATATCAGCCCAAAAAACAAAAAGCTAAGTAATTGCCAAAGAACCAATACGATGCAAATTGGAGTGAGACAATCAAATTATACAACAAGTAATGACTTTCAAGTACCTGGCAATTAATCTATCAGCCGACAACAATATCGAAGAAGAGGTAAAAGACCAAATAATTAAAGCCAGTAGAACGGCCGGATGCCTAAACCACACAATTTGGAAAAACAAACATCTAAGATTGGAAACAAAGGCCAAGGAAAAAACAAAAAAAAAGTTCCAAAACTAGGAATCGCAAAAAAAAGATGCAACGCTCAATAATAGGATTAACAGTAGAAAACAAAAAAATCACAAACGAAGACCTACGAAGTAAAAAATCGATCCAGAGTTACAGGTGTAATGGAGAGACCTTGGCAGATTGAACTGGAGATGGGCTGGCCACGTGGCAAGGGTGAAGGGTGAAAGGTGGACTCGCAAATTAATAATGGAGACCAAGAACATAAACGAAACAGAAGAAGACCACATATACAATGACAAGATGATTTACTAAAGATGGTGAAAAATTGAATCTGTGGCGACACGCTTCAATTACTATTTTGCTAATTTTAATTTTTAATAACTTTTTCAAAATGAAATAATACGTCTCATTTTAAAATTCACAAACCATATGCATAAAGCGCCTGTTAAATTTTAAGAAACGAAATATATCAGTATTCAGATAAAATGCCTTTTCAGCTTTTAAAACACCAGATGTTGATGGCCTGTTCAGTTTATGTACGGGAAACGCAAATTCCATAATAGATTACGGGACGATAAAAGGCCAGCCTCCTCATGTCAATGAATCAGTCTTCAACTTCTTTAAAAACCAGAGAAATGTAAAACTAATATTTTTAGTTCATCCACAGGCAGTCTGACACAAACCCGCGTCCCGCAAAGAATAATAAACCCTCTTACGAGATATAAGCACGCCTTTTTAACCAAAAATAAATAAATATATTATTGTTTGTTCTCTTGCGCTTATTTTAATTTCATTTAATTGTTTCCGTCAACACACCAACCACGGAACAAATCCATACTGCACAAGATCGTGCAGTCTGAATACAAATGGAGAAGGCCTATGTCCTGCAGTGGACTTAAAAATGGCTGATGATGATAATGATTTGATGTGAAAAGATAAATTTATATTTTCATAATTTTTAGTGTGTAATATTTTTTGAATATTGCGTTTTCGATAACATTGTCTATTTGTTTTAAACGGCACAACTGAAACTGAATAATTATCATATTCGCCTCTTCTCTGATTCATCATTTCGTAGGCTTTACATGAATTACAGTAGCCAATACTTTAAACAGCCAATCGATACATGGCGATCAATTCAGAAATACCAAAACATAAATCCAGGTTTATCCCGAGGGATTATAGGTTTACCATGGATTAGTGCGTTTCTGTCACCATAAAGCTTATAACGTAATGGATGTTTAAATAGTGAAGTACAAAGTTTGATTCGGAAAGTGCGTTATTTTGAATTCCATTTAAAGCGTCGAAAGGAGGTTGTGTAATTGGGATTAGTTTTTTCATGAATTAATTTATTTTTTATATTATTTTAAGTGCGGCAAGCAGAAAGCGGATAGGTCTGGATCCAGCGTATGAAAAAAAAGTTGATTAATAACAAGCTGAAAATTTGTTAATAGCTTAAGGGTGTCTAGTCGGACAAACTTTGATATATGGGAACACTGAAACAGGGGAAGTTTTAATTGTGGAACAGGTTAAAAATTTGGAACGGTCAGACCACGAAAACGTTACATGTATTTTGTCCGACAGAACTTCCAATTGATTTGTTACCCTTTCATTAAACTCTCATGCAAAAATCAGACTGCTATTTATCACCTGTCATAATTCCTTTCATTTGACATATTCTACGTGTTCCACTCATTATAATTCCCATTTGGTGCTTAACACCAATCAACTAGGGAGTATTTAAAATCTGAAATAGGAGCCCCAAATTTTTATTCCAGATTTGGATTCTTTACGTAATAATAAGCAACTTTTATTCGAAATATTTTTTCAAATAATGGATAGATGGCGCTTTAATCGGAAAAAACGATTGTTGGAAATGGAAAATTAAATTAAAAATGGAAAGTCCCCACTAAAAGGGAAAACTTTACTTAACTTTTTTTTGTTTTAGGACCTACTCTTCACAACCCAATAGGTCCCCAAAGCGCTCGAGTAACTGCACATTTAGCATACTTCGCTCGCCTACTATAAATAATTCTATTCATATTCATTCATATTCTATTCTATTCATATGATACATTAAATAGTCCATTCATTAACGGTAAAATATTGCAAAACCTTTAAATTTTAAAGAACCGCTTGGATTGACATGAAATTTGGCATACACACAGCTAACAAGTCAAAGAAAAAAAGTGATATTGTGCCGATATGTGCTTTTCCCCTGGGGGTGGTTTTCACCCCCTCTTGGGGGTTAAAAAATATTCGTCCAAACAAAGTCAGGAAATGGGTAAACTGGCTAATTTAAAGTAACTTTTGTTCTATAGAGTTTTTTCACTAAGTCAATACTTTCCGAGTTATTTGGCAGTGAATATATTAATTTTTTCAACAAAATAACCACGCTTTTAGACGATTTTTCGCAAATAACTCAAATTGTTAGTATTTTGTCGAAAAAGCATTCTTAGCAAAAATATAGCCTATAAAAATTTTTAAAAAATAGTGAATATATCACGTTTTTTTATTTAGTAGAAGCAGAGTTATAGCTAATAAAATATAGGTTCATATTCGTGAAATTCCAAGTGGAATATTTAACGTGAAATAACCAAAAATGAAGCATATTTCGGGAAAAACTCATTTAAACTTATTTAAAGTGTTTAAAAAAAGCTTCATTTTTGTTTTATAAAAAAAATTTCTAGCATCAAAATTAAACAAGTTACGCTCAAAATAAAGTTAGTCCCTTTTGGTTTTGGTAAAAAAATCGAGAAAATCACCCCCTAATTAGTATCTTAAATCAACTTAATCGTAATGACTTCACAAGTTTCTTGACTCGTGTATATATTGTTTATATGATCTGCAAGTTTCATCGGTTCAAAGTCCTTATTATTGAAACGGCTGTAGTTAAAAGGGGTTGAACGAGTCACTGATCACGAATGTATGCAAATTTAGTAACACCAAATCTTGATCAATTTTTGTCTAACAGAAAAACAAAAAAATACATGATATTCAGAAAAGCAAATCTAACTTTTTTTTGTATTTCGAGACTTTTGGTATCTCTAACAATTTTTAAGTTATTTTGAAAAAAAGCATATTTTTCAAAATTTAAATTTTTAAAAAGTTTACTTTGAAACCAAATTTTTTCAAAAATAAACACTTTGAATCGATGAAACTTGCAGATCATATAAACACAATATAAGTAAAATAATTTATGGAGCGGCAACGATTAATTTCATTTAAGTTGCTAATTAGGGGGTGGTCTTCCCGATTTTTTTTTGCAAAAACCAAAGGGACCAACTTTATTTTGAGCGTAACTTGCTTAAACTTAATGCTAGAAACTTTTCGTAAAAACAGAAATAAAGCTTTTTTAAACACTTTAAAAAAGTTAAAATGGGTTTTTCCCCAAAAAGTGCTTAATTTTTTGGATATTTCACATCGAAATATTCTATTTGAAATTTGGTGAATATGAATCTATATTTCATTGGCTATAACTCTGGTTCTACGAGATCCAGAGACCTAACGCGTACACCATTTTTTTTTTACTTTTTTATAGGCTATATTTTTGCTAAGAACGGTTTTTTCGACAAAATACTTACTTTTTGAGTTATTTGCTAAAAACCGTCTAAAAATGTGGTTATTTTGTTGAAAAAATGAACATATTCACTCGCAAATAACTCGAAAAGTGTTGACTTGGCGAAAAAGCTCTATAGAACAAAAGTTACTTAAAATTAGTCAGTTTACCGATTTCCGGAGTTGTTTTGGACATATATTTTTTCACCCCCAAGAGGGGGTGAAAGTCACCCCCAGGGAAAAAGCACACGTCGGCACAATATCACTTTTTTTCTTTGACATGTAAGCTATGCGTATGCCAAATTTCATGTCAATCCAAGCGGTTCTTTAAAATTTAGAGCAAAAACCGTGAAAGAATGGACTAAAAGGTCTGCAGATAAAATTCTGATAATTTTTCTATTTCGAGAATTTTATTTAAAGAAAGATTATTGGAGAATGTTATTAACAAATCATCTCCTTTTGATTTCTTATTCCAAAAATTAACCATTTATTGCCTTTGTCAACGTCAACCTTCCACCATCTCCTCAAGAACCGTTTTATTCTTCTTCTTCCTTTCGGTTTTTAATTTAGTTTTTTTTTCAGTTGGTCCATTTTTATTCATTTAATCCTTTGGTATTATAGTTTAAGCTCTCGCCTTTTATCCCATTTTTACGTCGATTAGTTCTGTTTCTTCTTGTTTTAGTTACAGCTTACTGTGTATTCGGGCTGATTTCGTTATCTGTCTCGATCTCTTCCTGTTTCTGTATTTCTTTTTCTATTATTTTATTTGCCATTTTCCATCTTGTTGTTGATCGTCCTGGGCATCTTAGTTGGATCGAGGTCCACTACGTAACTTTTTTTGCCCTTCTTCTGATGATCTGTCCTGTGACCAGATGAAGATAGAGACTAATGGAGAAATTTGTTTAGCAGTATTGGAGGAAATCACGATCCTCATTGGGGGAAACAACAATAGGAATAGAATAATAGCTCCAAGTTACTTGTTTATTGTTGGACTCCAAGATCTCGAAATGAAATCTGTCCAACTAATTACAGCTTTATTTAAATATTTAACCCTATTTTTATCTCTCTCTCTCTCTCTCTCTCTCTCTCTCTCTCTCTCTCTCTCTCTCTCTCTCTCTCTCTCTCTCTCTCTCTCTCTCTCTCTCTCTCTTGTCGTTTCCCCATTACTGAGGATCGTGATTTCTTCCAATATTCCTAACAACGTTTCTCCTTTGATCTCTATCATCAGCTGCTCTAAGAGCTAAGCAGAATGAGTTTCCAGCTGAATTCTTTATTTGGTCGGACTATCTAGTTGGTGATCGTCCTCTTGATCTTCTCCCCGGAACGTTTCCAAGAACAATTAATCTCTCCAAACTGTCGTCACGTCTGTGAACCACGTGACCAAAGAATTGCAGTATTCGTTGCAGACATATTGTGGACAGCCTTTTTTAATCTTGAGTTGGTTTAGAATGGAAACGTTTGTCCTATGAACGGTTCAAGGTATGCGCAGCATTCTTCTCCAGCACCACATCTCAAAGGCATCAATTTTTTGGCGCTCGCATGCGCGAAGAGTCCAAGTCTCTGCTCTGTATAGAAATATTGAGAATACAAGAGCATTCACCAGACTCATCTTGATATTTTGAGAGATAGATCTGTCTTTCCAAACTTTAGTTAGGCGACTCATCGCATTTTTTGCTATACCAATACGTCTCCGAACTTCTGCTTCACAGTTACCATCTTTAGTTATCAATGGCGTAACAAACTCGTCGCCCCCCTCCCCCGCAGAATTGGAAATGGGGCCCCCTTTAAAAAATTACTAAATGCGACATGTGTAACAAATACCTATATGTGTTACAGCCCAGTAAATCAACGTAAAATATGGCGATACCGTGTAATTTTCAGTGTCACCACCGAAGTGATCAACTCAAGACTTTTCGAGTTATTTATGAGTAAAAATGTTTATTGTTCAACAAAAAAACCACGTTTTTAGGCGATTATTCGCAAATAGTTCAAAGAGTAAGTATTCGATCGAAAAGAATATTGTTAGCAAAAATGTATCTAGCTTATAAAAAAAATGAAACAAAAATGAAGTCTATCGACTCAGTAAAAAAAACTTTTAGCTCATGAAAATTTTTTCTTATTCGTCAAATTCCAAATCAAATATTTCAACGTGCAATAGCCAAAAAAATTTTAAAATAGTTTAAAAGAAGCTTTATTTTTAACAAAAGTTTCTAGCATCAAAACTAAGCCAGTTACGCTCAAAATACAGTTAATCCCATTTTTTGGTAAAAAATTGTGAAAATCTCCCCCTATTTAGCACCCCAAATGATTATTGCCTTACAAATTAATTAAACTTTTTTATACGGCCTGTAAGTTTCACCGGTTCAAAGTGCTTATTTTTAAAAGGGGTCTAGTTGAAGGGCTTGAACGAGTCCCTAATCACGATTATATGCAAATTTTAAATAGCCATGTCTTAACCAATTTTTGTCTTACACAAAAACAAAATAGAGCCAAAATATTTATAAAAGCAAAACCTACCTACATTTCTTGACTCTTTGAGATTTTTCGTATCACTAATACTTTTTAAGTTATTTTGAAAAAAGGCATTTTTCCAAAATAAAAAAACTTTTAAATCTTTTCAAAAATAAAAACTTCGAACCGTTCAAACGTACAGATCATATAAACAATCAATATTTAAAGTAAATGGTAAAGCGCTAATGATAAATTTTATTTGGGGTGCGAAATAGGGGTAGATTTTCACGATTTTTTTACCAAAAAAGGGGCCAACTTTATTTTGAGCATAACTCGTATAGTTTTGGTGTTTCATCACCAAAACTTTACGGGTATCAACTTTTATAAAAAAAAATAAAAATAAAGCATTTTTTTGAAACATTTAAAAAAAGTTTTAAGAGTTTTTCCCGAAAACTGCTTAATTTTTTTTGTTATTTCAGGTTGAAATATTCGATTTGGAATTGGACAAATAAGAATAAAAATTGGAAAGAAATCCTTTGTAAAAGGTATAAAATTTTTTTTATTAAAAATCCCTTAAAAGGGCTACATCACAACAAACCGTTTTCGATTTTTATAAAAAATCATCATCAGTGTTCGATAAACTGGATGCTAGCTGAGCCACAAAAGAAAAATATTTGGGTAAAAACCCTTTACATAAAATATAGATGCCTTAAAAGTGCATACTTCAGTAAAAAGGCCTGTGATGGTCACATGGCAAACAGGATAATGCCCTAAGGTAAGGTATACAGGTTTCCCAACACGTGGGATCCAAATTGAGTTGATCACATTTCAATGACTTAATGGTAACTTAATCAATAAGAATAATTTTTCATTAGCTTCAACTGTGATTTCACTGTGTCGATGGACTTCATGAATAAGTACACCATTTTCTGTATCTTATAAGCTACAAATATTTTTTCGATATCTAATATTTAATTCGATAAATACTTATTTTTGAGTTATTTGCGAAAAACCCGTCTGAAAACATTGTTTTTTTTTTAAATAAACATTTTCACTCGCAAATGACTTGAAAAGTATTAGCATAGATAAAGAAACTCTATAGAAGAACAAAAGTTGCTTATAATTATGTGGCTTGGTTCTAAAAGGGCCAATATCAAATTTTTATTTTTTTGAATTTAATATTGACCAAACAAAATGCAAAAAATTGAAATTGGCCATTTTAACATCAAGTCACATAATGTGGCTTAATGCTAAAAGGGCCAGTGTCAATTTTTTGCATTTTGTTTGGTCAATATTAAATTCAAAAGAAAGCTGTACAAAAAAACAAAAATTTGACATTGGCCCTTTTAGAATCAAGCCACAGAATTAGTCAATTTATACATTTCCGAACTTATATTAAACGTATGTTTTTCACCCCCCGAAGTAAAAGCAACCAACGACATAAATCCAACTTTGAAGTGGAGTGTAACTAGAACCTAAATCCAAATTTTCAAGCAAATACGTCCGTCGTGACGCTGATAATTTCACTCCAAAACTGTCATTTACTGAGCTATTGGTGTATTCATGCATTGTTTATGACTACTTATATTTTTCATCTTTATTGGTATAGAATAAAATAGAACAAAAATTACTAAATGATTACCTACATTAGTATTATCCTGAGATGAACAAATTTCTTCGTGCATTATCTACTATCAGCGAATATATCTACAATTTTATTAATTTGGATGGACAACTTCATTTTCAATACTGCACTGCTTAAAAAACGTATGTATGCAAATAATATAACACATTTTTACATATTATTATATTAGACAACAAGATGGGATTGGGCCCTTGACATATTGGGGTCCCCCGTAAGCGTCATGCTGCGGTGGCTTCTGTTACGTCTATGGATAATTGTATCTAAATACTAAACGTAGGTAAAGATTAAAGAGAAAACCCATTTCTAGATTTAGAAATATTGTTCTAAAATTCGGCAAATTGTAATTTTCAAATCTTTCAGTAGTCACGTACAAAGCATTATAGTTTATTGTCGTTACCATAAAATGTCGGTAGGCCGGAAGGGATTAAGTTTCTAGATATTACATATGAGATGATTCACTTGGCAAATACGTCTATTTAGAAATTTACGTTTTTAATTTAAACACACAACGTAAAATAATATAACAATAACAGATTTTTACATATTATCAGATGAGCAGATGGGGCCCCTAAGCGATTGGGGCCCCCCGCAAGCTTCACGCTGCGGAGGCCTCTGTTACGCCCCTGTTAGTTATACTAGACCCGAGATAGACAAAGGTGTTTACTATCTGGTATTCTTGTAACATGTTAGTCAGTTGAATAGTGTCGAATCTGTCGACCACCATTATTTTGGTCTTAGGTTTATTGATTTTTAGACCATCTTTTTATATAATCTATTAAATCAAATTTTTATTAAAAGCTTTTAAATACCAAATAATACATCGTAAACTTGCTAAAACACCTTCGGCTGTTTTTATCATTTCAGGGCATCACCCAGTTGCGTTTATTTAAGCTGAGAGCCGCACAAAGCTGTTTTTCATAGCGTGTTTTTGGAAAGGTTATAATAGCGTAAAATTGCAGAGGCAGATTTATACAAACAAGTTCATTTTCTGTTAAAAACCCGCCCAGCGGGATGCGCAACGCAGAGGATTATTATTAAAATTTTGCCGATTCTGCTGAATAAAAACTACGCTCAACTGGAGAGATATATGGATATGAAAAAAGTAATTTCTAAATATACATATTTGCTCAATTGTATTTTCAAACATTTTGCAGAAAAACGCTGATTTTGATGAGCTGTATTTTTGTCAAACCCTTAATGTGTATTCGATATTTCGATATATTGCAAATATTGTCATTATACACCGTGTGTGCAGTCGAACCCGCTTATTAGAATACGGGTTAGAGGAATATTCCGGTTTAAGGAATAGAAATTTGAGGTCCCGAAACATTTCTATTTACTCTTTAATAGATTTTTAGTTTAAAGGAATACACTTTATCAAAGGTATCAATAATAGAATATTTTTCAGGCAAACGGATATTTTTTTATGTACATAATCGTAAAAATTTAAATTATGTCTGGTTTGCTAGGATATGTGAAGTAATGAATACTTCGATACTTCTTCGACAAATCTATAGGTCATAAAGTACTTTTTCATTTATCTAAAAAATTATATTGCCCACTCACTTCGTTAAAGAGTCACAAAAAAAATCAGGCTAAGATTAACGAGTATTTTTCAAGAAGAAGTAATTCTGTTGTATGTATTTAATAAGAAAATATAAATATATTATATTGCATACATTTCATACCTGTTTATAAGTGTATACATGCACATTGCACATATAACGTTATTTTTGGTTTTCTTTAGTTACCCTACTGTATTATTGTCATAAAAAGACGTATGTATGTACTTACGTCTTCTATGTACATACTCGTATGTATGTATAAAGAATTAGTATGATAAGATTGATCCAAAAGATGGCATAACCCAGACATCCAAAGTGAAAGTTCTTCTCCAACACCAAATCGTTCTATATGGTCCACATAATGTTCAGAAAAAAGTCAACCACATTTTGAGCTTCGGGTTTGGGGGAGAGAGGGGAGAAATCGGTAAATTCGTAGTTTTTTGCGTTTTTCGTCGATGTTTCTAAAACTATGCGGTTTAGCATGAACAACCTTCTATACAAAAATGTTCTACATTAAATTTGAAATAAAAAAAGGTTCAATGCATAATCGTTCTAAAATGAACTGTTCCAAAGTTACAGAGGTAGTATAGTTTAATTGGTCCAAAAAAGGCCTAACCCAGACATCAAACATAAAAGTTTTCCTTTAACACCAAATTGTTTTATATGGTCCACATATGGTTCAGTAAAAAGTTACACTCGATACTTTTTATATTTTTTGGGCAATTGATGATGATTTTGGGTGGTGAGGTTGATGTTTGTTTAAGGGCTTATCACTAACATACCATCGACCACTGAAATAGCAAATTTGATTTATAAAGCCCAATCCTGTTAAAGAAAATCAGTAGGAAATTGCCCAAAAAATATAAAAAGTATCGAAAACCTCCACTTTTCACCCTCCGTAACTCTGGAACCGTTGATTTTATAACAATTATGTATGGACCTTTTTTGTTTTGAATTTTATGTAGAACATTTTTGTATAGAAAATTATTTACGCTAAAGCATAGTTTTAGAAATATTGACGAAAAACGTAAAAAAAACTACTAATTTACCGACTTCTCCCTCATCTCCTCCCCAAACCGGACGCTCAAAATGGTGTAACTTTTTACTGAACAATGTGGACCATATAAAACAATTTGGTGTTGGAGGAAAACTTCTACTTTGGATGTTTAGGTTAGGCCTTTTTTTGGACTAATGATATTATACTACCTCAGTAACTTTGAAACCGTTCATTTTAGAAGGATTATGCATAGGACCTTTTTTATTTCAAATTTAATGTAGAACATTTTTGTATAGAAGGTTGTTTATGCTAAATCGTGTAGCTTTAGAAATATTTACGAAAAATATAAAAAACTACGAATTTACCGATTTCTCCCCCCTCTCCCCCCAAACCCGACGCTGAAAATGGTGTGACTTTTTTCTGAACATTATGTGGACCATATAGAATAATTTGGTGTTGGAGGGTAACTTTCACTTTGGATGTCTGGGTTTGGGTCTAGTAATACCATACTAAATGTAGTATTATTTATTTGGTAGACTTATTTCGACTGGCCACTACCGATCCGTTATTAGAATATCCCGGTTATAGGAATATTATTGCATGGAAGGAAGGCTAATAAGCGCGTTCGACTATACAATCAAATCCATTTTACGTCTAAAAAACGTATCAGAGCGTGCATGTAACATTGGCCGTAGCTGGAGACTCCATCTTCGAAGGCTGCTAGGCCGACACTGAGCTATGCAACGAGCTGAAAGTGGTGGGATAAGAGAGAGGGAGAGTTGATATGTAAGGCAGTGTTGCCAGATTTCACCCAGGGCATCGCACACTTTCTCAGTGGCAGAGGGAACCACTTTTACGAATTATACTCGTAGATTACAAGTATCATATTGCCAGTTCGATATCTCAAAGCAAATTCGATATAATCGATCTCAAAGTCCAAAAATCGAATTTTCGACTATATTGATATATGATAATATTTATGATAATATATAATATGATATTCGACTTCGGAATACGATATATGATAATATATAAATTCAGGTTATATATTGCATATACATTTTTAATACCTACCCATTTATACAGGGTGAGTCATAACTATAGGGACATAGACTGAGGACAGGTTATTTGGACCAAAATATGGCTATTGGGCCAAATATGCCTTAATAAAATGTTGCTGAGAAAAAAGGTACAGGGTGTTAAAGTTAATTTTTGTTCTTCGTTTTTTGCTAATAGTTTCCCTGTATATTTATAAATTGCTATCAAAATTGGTACAGAGGCATAATCTTAGAAAAGAAATAGTATTTTATCTACAATTTTACGTTTTGTCATAGAGGGCGCCACGTGGATCATTCCTGATGATCAAATTGAGTCTAAACTTTTTCTGATGAAACTTTTTAGTAATTTTTATTAGAAAATATGACGTAAACATCATTTTTACGTAAAATTGGTACTCGTGTTTAAACATGATAATTTCAACCGTTTTCGATAAAAACGCAGTCGAACTGCTTAGAGTCTTAAAAAAGGATTTCAAATATTATTTCATTTATGAAAAGTGTGCTTTGGACTGTCAGATAATTGTTGTTGGTAAATGTCATTTGTTCAGAGTAAATTATTTTTGATGTGACAGTGTAGTGTAGTGTTGCATTTTTTTAAAGTAATCATTATTTTTTGATTGAAATGCCTCGTCACAATCATTTTACTAATGAAGAAATGCGAGATATGATTTACGTATACGCACAAGAAAATTTTTGCGGTCGCTCGGCAGCCAGAAGGTATGGAATGTTATACGCAAACAGAAGGCAATCAAATCACAAAACTTTTGCAAGATTATATCATAGTTTAGGAGAAACTGGGTCATTTCACACTAAAAATCGGGGTGGTCGACCGAAACAAATCACACCTAATCAAGAAGATGAACTTTTGGTTCGAGTAGATGAAAATCCTGAAATAAGTTCACGACATCTATCAGCAGCAACAGGAGTAAGTCAGTCGTCGATTGCTGGAATTCTAAAAAAAGAGAACCTCCATCCTTATCACTTCACTCCTGTTCAAAATTTACTTCCAACAGATCTTCCACGACGCGACGGTTACAGTTTTGCCAACGTATTCTGAATAAACATCGCAATGACAGGCACTTTATTAAGAATATTATGTTCACCGACGAAGCAACTTTTACCAGACGAGGGGTTTCTAATTGGCGAAATAGTCATTATTGGGAAGAAGAAAACCCGCATGCTATTAAAGCTAGACATTTTCAGCATGAGTTTAAATTGAATATTTGGTGTGGCATTATAGGCGACCAACTACTAGGGCCTTATGTTCTTCCTCCGAATTTAAATTGAGATTCTTATTTATTCTTTTTGGAAAATACTCTTAGTAATATTTTAGGTGATCTGTCACTGGATGTAAGAAGAGAAATGTGGTTTATGCAGGATGGAGCCCCACCTCATTTTTCATTAGCTGTTAGAAATCATCTTAATGACGTATTTCCTCAACGATGGATTGGCAGAGGCAGTGATTTTCAATGGCCACCAAGAAGTCCTGAGTATAACCCGCTAGATTTTTATTTTTGGGGACATATAAAGTCCTTAGTTTATGCTAATGAAATTAATACACAAGACGAACTTTGGAGATACATTCAAAATGAAGCTAATCTTATAAGGGGACAGAATAATATTTTTTAACGTCCGAAAATCCTTTATAAACAGAATTAGAAAAGGCATGGAAATCGGAGGAGACCATGTAGAACATTTAGTTTGAGTTTTTGTGAGTTCTTTTAAGTTAAAGTGTGTTTAGTTTTGATTTATCGTCAAAACGGAAACCTTACGTTAGTTGCAACTTTGTTTATTAGTTTGGTATTTGATATCCCCTTCTGAGTTCCTGAAATCTTCAATTGCGTTTTTATCGAAAACGGTTGAAATTATCATGTTTAAACAAGATTACCAATTTGAGGTAAAAATGATGTTTACGTCATATTTTCTAATAAAAATTCCTAAAAATTTCATCAGAAAAAGTTTAGACTCAATTTGATCATCAGGAATGATCCACGTGGCGCCCTTTATGACAAAACGTAAAATTGTAAATAAAATACTAGTTCTTGTCTAAGATTATGCCTCTGTGCCAATTTTGATAGCAATTTATAAATATACAGGGAAACTATTAGCAAAAAACGAAAAACAAAAATTAACTTTAACACCCTGTATCTTTTTTCTCAGCAACATTTTATTAAGGTATATTTGGCCCAATAGCCATATTTTGGTCCAAATAACCTGTCCTTAGTCTATGTCCCTATAGTTATGACTCACCCTGTATAGGCTAAATAATAATATTATTATACAAAATACATTTTATCATTATTCCTGTTCCTAGACATAATCCTGTTTCTACGAGCTGTATGGTCTTAAAGTCTATCAACAGGGTGCTAACCTAACTGTGCCTCTTAATCCTTTATCCTGGCTTGGGATCGGCAAGAGTTCTATCGAGCTACTCGATCCACCCAACAGAACTACGGGCGGAGAGTTTATAAAGCCAATTAAAGACCAATAATGACATATGCATCAGAAACAAAGACCCGATAGAGCCACAACACAAAGACTACTGGAAACGGCAGAGATGAGAGTACTGAGAAAAATTACAAGAAATACGTTAAGAGCTCGAAAGAGGAGTGAGGACATGAGAAAAAAATGTAACGTACAGTATATAAACGAATGGACACTAAATAGAAAAAAGAATGGAATGGGAAAGACACGAAAGAATAACAAGAGGTAAATCACCAATCGGTAGAATAAGTATCGATCGACAGCGCAAAAAATTAAGTGACAACCTTCCATAGAGGTATCAATCTGCCAATGAACAAGCAGAATTGCTTATAAAGAGGAAGAAGAAGCAGAAGACAGATATTATAGTAATATTATTTATTTAGCTTAAATGCCTCGAGAGTTACAAATTATATCAAAATATCTGCGGTTCCTCCGGTGAGTACCGATACCACAATGATAGAAATATAGTATAGTTCTGCAATCAAACTAATAGAGTCATTCATATTCAGCTAAGCGGTGGCCTATTCTTCAAGGTTCAATTCCATCAACAATGGATTAGTGATGTTAAAAAAGTAACTGTTCGTTACAAAGTACTCGTTACTTACGAATACTGAAAGTAACGATTACTATACAGAGAGGAAAATCGTTACTTTGATTACTCTGATTACTCCGTTACTTCGTACCAATTGTATCAGAGCAAGTAACGACTATTGTATCTATTTTGATTACTTTGATTACTCTGATTACTTCGTACCAATCGTATCAGAGCGAGTAACGACTATTTTGTCTACTTTGATTACTCTGATTACTTCGTACTTCGTGAAGGTCGTTATTATATCGGAATTATTATACGATTCTCGATGTGATTACCGGTACTCAAATACAAAAGTAATCATAGTAATCAAATCATTTTTTATCTCTTAAACAGATTGGTGAAGGTCGTTGTTATATCAGAATACCTATACAGACCTATCTACTGAGAAATACAATTCTCGATATGATTACCCGTACTCAAATAAAAAAGTAACAAAAGTAATCGCATAGTAATCAAATCATTTTTATTTTTATTCCTCAAACAGATCGGTGAAGGTCGTTGTTATATCGGAGTACCTATATAAAATACCTACCTACTGAGAAATACGATTCTCGATATGATTACCGGTACTCAAATACAAAAGTAATCATAGTAATCAAAGTAACGAATACTGTAAATGTTTATTTTACACAAAATACCTACCTACTGAGAAATACGATTTTCGATATAATTACCGGTACTCAAATACAGAAGTAACAAAAATAATCATAGTAATCAAAGTAATGAATACTGTAAATGAATACTTTATAAAAAAAGTAACGATTTGTAACGAATACTCGAAAGTAACTATAATCAACATCACTACAATGGATCTACCTGTTTTATAAAATGATCCCTTGTTTATTTAAGTAAACATTTCCACCAATAGTACTCCGCTGTGCTGAATATTAATGACCCTTTTAGTTTGCTTGCAGAACTATAATTTAGTTTGCTAACGATTTCGTTATGATATTTCTAGCATTCTCAGCTTGTTAAATTTTATATAATAATAAGGAGAAGAAGTTATTTAAAAAATAATCTGCTATTTTGTTTTCACTTTAGTAAGTTGTGTTGTGGAGTATAAATTCGTTTAAATGATTACTTCTTGTGTTCTCCACCGTATTTACTTTCACTTTGCGAAGTGCAGTTAGATGAATTACCCTTGCAAATTTTTATCCAACTTTTGTATCTGCAATAGACTCAGACATTTTACTGCAACATTCGAAAGCCTCTTCCTAACAAAAAATTCGAAAAGGTTCCAGTCACTTTACGATGGACATAAAAATCCGAGAAGGTATTTTTATAGTTTCCGTTTTATTGGTTATTTATTGCATCAGACAAAATTAGGGTATAAAAGAAAATTGGATGGAGTGAGTATTTATTTCCGCTAATGTATCGACTATACAAAAAAGTAAAAAATTTATGGTCCTTCGACCCTCTCTTAATCCAGAGAGAAGTCTGGCTTTAAAAATAATTACTGAGATCCAGGAGAAAGGAATTGATTAGGAGATATAAAATTGAAATGTAGAAATGATTTTGAAAGTTTTAAAGGGTTGTGATTATATTATCGGAGGTAAGGGTTGAATCGTTTTACGATAACTACCGTTTCATTAAACGGAGTATTGTAAAAAAATTCGCTCATCTGCAGGGCCGCAGAGAGGGCGGCATAGCCGGTACATTTTACCGGGGCCCGGCGATGTAGGGGCCCGGCGTTGACCAGACCACAGACGTTATTTTTCCCGTATTCTTTTGCTCTTCATTTTATGTGCATAATGCGTTTAATTTTATACTCGGCTATATTTAATTTGACAGCCATTATGGAATAAACCCAGAATGTACATCAAATAAATAAAAACGGCGAGAAAACCCGAGATTTTTTGATGATTTGCCTGGGCCTAGTAGTAGCGCGACTGATAAATTTTGAGCCCGAATATTTCGCTGTGAAATATTGAATATTGTCATTGTATACTAAACAATTAACCAGAAGATTTAATGCGGCAAATGAAATTCATTCGCTATTTAACATTTCATGGATATTCCGAGATGAAGATGACGACAATATTAAGAAAAAAATTTATATATTGCGCGAGTTTTATAAAGAAGACATCAGTGAAGAATTGATAGATGATATTTTTTATTTGAGACCGATATACAAGTATAATATTGGTGAATATCAACTTCCTCCAATAGATAAACTTAAAGATAAAATTAAAAAATAAATAAAATTAAAGATCTCAAATTGGAATTATTACTTCCTAACGTCTTTATTGCGTTAAGAATATTTTGCACATTTCCGGTGACAGTCGCAGAAGTGAATATAATGAAACAGGATCGGTTAACTGGCCTAGCAACTTTGTGCATTGAGAATAATTTAATAAAATCATGCGATTTTTCGAAAATTTTAGAAATCTTTCTCAATCACAAAACTCGAAAAGCACCTTTATTATAAATATTTTCACTGTTATAATAATCAAAATTTAATAAAATTTATATTTGAAATGATTCTTATTATTTATTATTGATAATTTTATTTCTATAAAAATTAAACAACTTTTTCGCTCTTCACTTTTTGCAGGGGCCGCTCTTCACTTTTTACCGGGGCCAGCTCATCCCTCTCGACGGCCCTGCTCATCTGAGACCAATTTTGAGAGATTCATAGTAGGAAATCTATTACACAAAAATTCCTACCTCACCCTACTAACACATCAAATACACTTTAAATTACATAATTCTTTCATTGATAAGTTTTGTTTCTGTAACCTCGTAGAGACTCACGTATAGTTTTACTTTTCAAAGTCCAAATTATAAGGAGATATAAATAGCCCACACAGGGATTGATTATTATTATTATAGTATTGTTATTATTCAGATCGTTACTATGCTAGTGAGCCGTCCTGCGAGAAGGGTTTCCTAAAGGACCATCCCGCGAAACAAGATCTTAACCTTATGTTGATTGATGTTGTAAATCGTAAATAAAGTTATAAAGTTAGAGTCAGTGTTTCAACTCGACATTTCAACCCCGCAAGATTATCATGGCAATCTACCAACGTAACAATAGCAACATAACAGGATGCTGCTCACCTCCCAGTGTGCCCAGCCCTGATAACAGACCCACCTGAGGAGGATGAAGATCGCCTACGAGAAACGGCTCGTCTATACTGGCCAGCGCGCCACCAAATGGCTAACATGCCAAGGGTGGGCGTTGGCTAGTAAGTAAGTAAGTCTAAAAATTCAAGCCAATCGGATGCTGGAGCTAGGAAGATGAGGATACTCTATAATTGGACGTAAATTGTAAATTATTTGCCAAAAATGCCAACGAAAGTGGAACCCTACATACTCAGGTAGGAGTAATACTAATAGAAATAAAAATGAATAACCATTTTCATATCATTGCACATAGACGGTTTGGCTCCGTATTGTGCATCATCTCATCTCATTATATTCATCTCTTTGCAATACGAAGCCGTCTATGTACATACAATGAGATGAAAATGATTATTAATTTTTTTTTTCAAAACGACACCAAACTATCGGTAGAGAACAAATTCTCCATCGATAGTTATTCCTTTCCCTTTCTTTATTAATCTAAAAAGATTAAATATTTCTATTTCAGAACTTTCTTTTATAGTTTGTAGAATTTATTTCATAAAAATTCCACAAGCAGCTTTGATCCAATAAAAATAGATTGATCGTAACCTCGTAAAAACAATACAGATTATTTATGGTATTTACCCACTTCGAATATCACACACAAATCGGAAATTTTCTCACTTTTTCGAAAACAAACATGGCTTTGCAACAGGTGTAAATTTTCGTAGTACAATCGCTGGTTGTACAATCATAGTAAACGAAGTAGTTTAGCAGGATAGTAAGAATCTGTTTTGAGGACGATGTGGGAGGTGGAATTCTGATTTTTGCGGAACAAATTGAATCTTCTTCTTCTTCTTCTTCTTTTAATAGGACTATGTCCTGTTTCTTGTGTTAGAGCCTCCGCGATCTGGACCTCTAGCTCTAGTATATGGGTAGCTTGGTATTAAGCTTCTGTGTCTTCGCCCATTTCGCCATACGTTTAAGGTCCATCCGATCTGAGAGGTCTCTCTACATGTTTCGTCTTGCTCTTGTCCATCTCACGTCTTGAACGCCTAGCTCTCTCAACGTGTCTTCTTTTCGTATCCTATATCCGAGTGTGATATCTCTTATGAATCTTAGGGTTATCATCTCTATTGTTCTCATTACTTGTTTGGTCTTTGTTGTCTCGGCCCTCGTCTCAGCTGCGTATGTCAGTACGGGTCTAACACATGTCTTATAAATGGTGACTTTTTATTATTATAAGATTTTCCAGGTATTACAATTCTCTGAGTTACTGGTTATCTGGCAACATGTAGAAGTTTAGATCAAAGAAAAGTACTAGTAGTCTAGGATTTTTTCCTGGCTATCCAATGGCTACCTTTACTTTGACCTTGACCTTTAACGAACGTCGTCTTCTAGAGTTTCGAGGGTTTTCGGCATTAAATTGACATGAGCAGATTACTTATGGAATCTTGAGATCGCTAAACACGAATATGCCATCAGAATTGACCTCCGGAGCACGTGGTGGTCAGGGCCACTGCAAGGGACGTCATCTTCTAGAGTTTCGATGGTTTTCGGCATTTAATTGATGCAAATGAATTATTGGAGGATTTTTTGAGGTCGCTGAACACGAATATGCCACCATAACCGACTCCCGGGGCGCCTGGTTTCCAAGGTCAATGAAAGGAGATCCTGGAGTTTCAAGGGTTTTCGGTACTACATTAAATCAAACGGATTAGTTATAGGTTTTTGGGGTTGCTGAACACGAATACGTGATCAGCACAGACACAGGAGCACCTGGTGCCTAAGGAACGTCATCTTCTGGGGTTTCGAGAGTATTCGCTACTGAATTGATGCAAGAGGATTACTCTTGTGTCTTTGGGGTTGCTGAACACGAATATGACTTAGATAAAAGAGTCTGGAGTATCTAGTGACCACGATGAATAACTCTATCAAAATAAAATATAGTAAATTGATCTTAAAGAAAATAAAGGAAAAACATTGTCAGATATAAATTGAGTTTAGATTTATAAATAATTAAAACCATTGAATAGCACAATATAGTTATTTTATTAAAATCTACAAATAGCAAAAAAAAAAATTTTCACCAATGTGTACGCTTTCTTTGAACAGCAACTCAGAAAACCTCCGAGTACTCGGTGTGTACCAATCCGTTAGCATCAATTTAGTACCGAAAACTCTCGAAACTCCAGAAGATGACGTGCCTTAGGCGCCAGGTGCTCCAGTTCTGTTCTGATGGCGTATTTGTGTTCAGCAACTTTAAAAGCCATGAGTAATCCATTTGTATCAATGTAATGCCTAAAACTCTCTCAGA
This sequence comes from Diabrotica virgifera virgifera, assembly GCF_917563875.1. Classification (NCBI taxonomy): domain Eukaryota; kingdom Metazoa; phylum Arthropoda; class Insecta; order Coleoptera; family Chrysomelidae; genus Diabrotica; species Diabrotica virgifera. The sequence continues at coordinate 218,654,153 of NC_065448.1, read as the reverse complement.
AGATGAATGACCTAAGTCACCAGGTGCTCTGTGGGTCGTATCTGATGACGTATTTGGTAAAAAGCCATGAGTAATCCGTTTTTATCAATTTAATTCCGAAAACCCTCGAAACTCCAGAAGATGACGTGAAGTAGGCACAATGTGATTAGTGTATTGAATCTGATATAGTGTATTTCCGTATGCATGTTCAGCAACCCCAAAAAACTAATAGTAATCCATTTGCATCAATTTAGTACCGAAAACTCTCGAAACTCCAGAAGATAACCTGTCTTAGGCACCAGGTGCTCCTGTGTCTGTGCTAATCACGTATTCGGGATTAGCAATCTCAAAAACCTATAACTAATCTGTTTGAATTAATGTAATTCCGAAGATCCTCGAAACTCCAGGAGCCCCTTTCATTGAGCTTGGAAACCAGGTGCTCCGGGAGTCGGTTCTGGTGGCATATTCGTGTTTAGCGACATTAAAAAACCCTCCAGTAATTCATTTGCATCAATCAAATGCCGAAAACCATCTAAACTCTAGAAGATGACGTCCCTTGCAGTGGCCCCGGCCACCACTTGCTCTGAAGGTCAATTCTGATGACATATTCGTATTTAGCGATTCCAAAAACCCATGAATAATCTGTTTATATCAACTTATTGTCGAAAACTTTCGAAACTCTAGAAGATGACGTCCGTTGAAGGACAAGGTCAAATTAAAGGTCGCCATTGGATAGCCAGGAAAAAATCCTAGACAACTTGTACTTTTCTTTGGTCCAAAGTTCTACATGTTGCCAGATAACCAGTAACTAAGGGAATTGGAATACCCGGTAAATCTTATAATTTTTCGAGTTTGAGCCTCTATATCTTGAAAATCTTCCATACGATCGAGATGTGCCCATGAGAACTTTTTATTAGGATGCTTCAAAGAGTATTTTCCCAAAGTATGTACCAAATCCTCTGGGACCTAGTTTGTTCGGGGTACGTTCTCCATGTTCTGTGCTTGATTAATTAAGTCATTTCTTGTTGTGTGGGCCCAGCCTCAGATGTTCCGTAGCATAATATTTTGTAATATTTTGTAGCAACCTATGTTTGAGACCCCTGATGCTTTTTATAATCTCAGTAGTCTTGCTGAGATGTTCTAGTATTGTGGAATTTCGAATCTTCACCACCCAAGAAACTTTTAATATTCTTCTATTGCACCACATTTCGAAAACTTTAAGGCAATTAAAATCAATTTTATTCTTGGTCCAAGACTAGACACCATAAACTAAGACCAAGAACACGTAGCAGCGAAGTACTCGGATACTCAATGGCAAATTTAGGTGTATCTTGGATACTATTGTCTAAAAGCGGAGCTGGCCTGCTCTATTGTGGATCTAATTTCATCGTGACTCTCTGCGTTAAAATTTAACTGATATCTAAGGTAAACAATGTAATTAACTTGCTCAAGTTTGGTGAATAAATAAAATTGGAGAATAAATAAATCCAAAGTTTCCAATATTTTTTGGATCTCTACCTGGCCTATTTCGTGATACCCCCAAGAATGTTTTTATCTTTGTATTCCTTTCTTTTTTGATCCTATTTGTCGTTCCGTTGGAATTCGGAGACTGATAAACGAAAACAATCCGTTTTATTTGTCACGTATCTATTCCTGCTATTGGATTTTCATCTGCATGCCAATTTAAACGGATGTAATCCCACTGAAAACCGGTCAAAGGGAATTGAAAATGAATTTTTCATGGATTGCTCAAAATCCGAGAAATCCTGCTGTTTATTTTAAAACGTAAACAATGTAATATTAAACAAACATTTGCAGTAAGGATTCAAGTACGAATTATGGTAAATATAGAGTTCACAAAAAAGGAATCAGGACGAAACAAATTTGTTCACTATTTTTGTATGTATGTATAATGTAGGTACAATTATTTTTATACATATGTTGTATCTGTGTGTAAAATATAATATACACTTTGGTATTTACATTAGGTCGAGGGAATCTTACCAGAGAACAGCAGTTCTCGCCAGTGGAGCATCCATTAATTCAAAGGATCATTAGTGGAAACAATAATAATTTTCTAAATTTTTAAATGATACCTGAAATAATAATTTGGAACTACCTACTGACCCTATCATACACCCAATTGCAACTAAGGCGTATATAAATCATTTTATTATCGGTCTGTTATTTGTGGCCGTAGAAGCAGAATGAAATAAGTGAAAGTACATGGCGACATATTTTTCTTCAAGACCAAGAAAATTTTTGCAATTGGTAGAAGTTGCGTATAATTCTGGTGTAAAACATGAACAAACTGTTACTGAGTGTCAGTTTGTAAGTATCCAAAGCTAGCAAATGTTATAACTTTTAGAAGAGTATGAAAACTTAGTGGACGACTACCTAGATGCGAACACAATGATGATAGCTCAGAAATGAAAGACAACATAGAAATCGTCATAGAAGAAAGTAACGCGATTACCGGCGATTCTAATGACGATGAGGAAATGATGGAGATTAACAACCTACAAGACATATGGTTCCACAAAGATGATACGCTTTGGATAAAGAAACCCCTTCTAAGAAAAATAATTATGTGAAAAAATATAATCAGAACTGCCGTAGCGGTTTAATAGCCTCCACCAACAACTATAAGTATAACGGAAAAGTTATTGTTCCTAGATATTCGAATCTCTCAACTATCTGGAATCTATGTATACGTAGATATTATTAGTTTATTTATACTGTTCAATACTTGCTTCTTACATATTCTTGTTCTATGCATTTCATGTATTTTGTTTTTGTTTCATTAATATATATCTAGTCCTTTTTTAAGGTCTTTACTTCTAATTGTATAGTTGTCCATATTACTTCCTGTTTGCTTCTTGTTACTATTGCTATATTATCACCGAACGCCAGGCATTAATGTTTTTTGTGATATATTTATATTGGCTTCCCGCAGCACGTTTTCTAGAAGAAGACTAAAGAAAATAGATGAAAGTGACCTTGCCTTACTCCTTCATTTACTAGGAAAATGATGTTTCATTATTTACTTTCACTTGATTTTCACTTCTTCTTAGTGTTAGTTGAACCATTGAAATATTTTTCCTACTTTCCCTAATTCTTCAAGTGATTTATCTTCCTTTTTACTTTATCAAATGCTTTAAAGTCTATAAATAAAATCAGAGTCTGTTTCTGATATTTATAGCTTTTCTCTAGTATCTCTGACGAAAATTTGTTCTATTGTGTTTCTTCCTTGTCTAAAGCCTGCTTGGTCTTCTTTTTCTTCTTATGCAATCCACTACTGGATGTTCGTGATTACATTTGACCATTTTTCTCTATCCCTTGCAGTATGTATTAGGTCGCCTATGTTTTTTAGTCCTGTCCATTGTTTGACATTACGGAGCCATGACATTTTTTTCCTGCCCACTTCCCTTCTTATCTTCCGTCGACCTTTCCTTCAATTATGGTTTGCAAAACTGGTATCTTTTGTTTCTAATTAGGTGCCCCAGGTATGCCGTTTTCCTCTGTTTAATTGTGCATAGCAGTTGTCGTTCTGTACTAATTCTTCTCAGGATTTCTTCATTTGTTATTCGTGCGGTCCAGGTATTCCCTGGTATTCCTCTATCTTATTCATTATGTTTATTTTTAAAGTTCATCCTTCCATGCCATATAGGAGCACCGATTATATATAGCATTTCATGAATCTTAGTCTTAGGTTCAGGTCAAAGTCAGAGTTCGTAAAGACGTCTCTGAATTTCATGAATGCACTTGTGGCCCTTTCTATCGGACATTTAATTTCCATATCCGACATCCAGTCCTCACATAGCCAGGTTCCCAGGTACTTAAATTTTCTTACGCGCTCTACATCTTGGTTGTTATATGCTAGTCTTGCATTTTGATGTTGACATAATTGACGGCTAATTATAAGGAACTTCATCTTTTTTATGTTGATGCTAAGTCCCATGTTCTCGCTATGTTCTCCAATTTTATTAAGAAGGTTTTGGAGGTCTCCTATATTGTCTGCTATTAAGACCGAATCATCCGCATATCGTATATTATTGACCCAGGTACCATTTACTTTGATGCCGCTTTCGCGGCGGAAGAGCTCAAGAGCTTCGTGGAAGATACTTTCTGAATATAGATTGAACAGTAGTGGGGAGAGAATGCATCCCTGTCTTACACCTCTGAGAATTTTTTGAGCTTGCGTTGTTTCATTATTCACCTTGACGAAAGCTGTTTGATTTCAGAAAAAAGCTTCTATGCAGCGAATGTCTTTTTGATATATGTCGAGTTGTTTTAGTATATGTACGAGTTTATAATGTTGTACTCGATCGAAGGCTTTTTCATAATCTATAAAGCACATCATTACATCTTTTCTTTGATCGTAGCAGTTCTGAGCATCCTCTTGGGTTCTGATCGTAGCATCCTCTTGGGTTGCAACTAGTGCTTCCCTGGTACCCAGGCCTTTTCGAAATCCAAATTGTGAGCAACCAATAACCTTTTAAAATCGGATTTTGTGGAGATTCTGTAGTGAAGAACTTTGAGGAATATTTTTAAAGAATGGCTCATCAGACTTATCAGTCGGTGGTCTTAACACTTTGTTGCGTTGTTCTTTTTTGGCAAAGGGATAAAGGTAGATAAAAGCCATTGGCCAGGGAATTTTCCTATTTATAGATATGCTTGAAAAATCTTTGAAGTATCGTAATTCCCTCTTCATCTAACAATCTGAGTAACTCAATAGGAATTTGATCAGGTCCAATTGCTTTCCCGTCTTTCGAGGTATCTATTGCTCCAGTAATTTCTTCAATTCTGGACCTCGGAGGTAAACTACACTATGTCATTTCGAGCAACTGTGTTTAGCGTGTGTTTGCAACAAAGTATAGAGCACTTAGAATGTTAATAAAAATCTGGTATTAGCCATAATGGTTTGATAGACAATACGTCTATATTTTAATGATAATATACAATCAATTTCTGTAATCCAAATAATAAAACAAGTGGATTGAAGAAACTTGTTCAAAAAAACACCATGTCGCATTAGTGTAGTTTACCTCCGAGGTCCAGAATTGTAATCTCGTGACCAGATAGGTTGTTAATATTTATCACTTTTTCCTGAACGACTTCTATCTCAAGCCTCTCGTCTGCAAAGAGATTTTTGATACATTCTTCCCATATGAGTTTTCTCTCTCTATCATCTTGTGCCATTTGTCTTGAGCTTATTTTTTGCCGTTCTTATCTCCCCTCTTATGCTTTGTTGTTGTTCACGATATTTGTCTCGTTTCCCTTGGTTTTTATGTTTTCTTCTTCCTGCTTGGTATTCACTAATAATTATATCTGGCATTCTTTTTTTTTTTTTAGTAAATTCTTTATATAGTCCAGTAAATGAAATTGCATGAAAATTTGGATTTAGGTTCTACTTACCCTCTACTTCAAAGTTGAAATTGTGCCGTTAGTTGCTTTTACTTGGGGGATGACAGTCACCCCTTCTGGGGGTGAAAAAACATACGTTCAAGATAAGACTGGAAATGTATAAATTGACTGGTTTTAAGCAACTTTTGTTCTATAGAGTTTTTTACGTAAGTCAATACTTTTCGAGTTATTTGCCATTGAAAATGTTGATTTTTCGACAAAAAAACTACGTTTTCAGACGGTTTTGCGCAAATAACTCAAAAAGTAAATATTTTATCGAAAAAGATATTCTCAGCAAAAGTGTAGCTTATAAAAAACCCAAAAAAATGGTGTATCAGTAAAGTCTATCACTTAAACAAAAACAAAGTTGTAGCTCATGAAAAATACGTTCTTATTCGTCTAATTCCAAATCGAATATTTCAAGGTGAAATCACCGAAAAATTAAGCAATTTTCGGGAAAAACCCATTTAAACTTTTTTAAAGTGTTTATAAAAAGCTGTGTTTTAATTGATAACAAAAGTTTTCGCATTAAAAATAAGCGAGTTACGCTCAAAATAAAGTTGTCCCTCTATTCTTTTGGAAAAAATCATGAAAATCTCGCCGTGTTTAGCTCCCCAAATGAAATTAATCGCTACCGCTTCACAAACAATTTACTTACTTATCTATTTTTATCTGATCTGTCAGTCTCACCGGTTTAAAGTGTTTATTTTTGAAAGGGTTACAATTATTGAGAAAGCTTGAATGGGTCACTAATCACGAGTGTATGCAAATTTTGAACAGCCATATCTTAACCAATTTTTGTCTTACGGAGAAACAAAATGGAACTAACTTATTTATAATAGCAAAACCTACATTTTTTTACTCTTTAAGATTTTTCTTATCACTAATACTTTTTAAGTTATTTTGAAAAAATGAAATTTTTCAAAAATTTTTAGAAAAATTTTTTTTACTATAAAATCAAATGCTTTTAAAAATAAGCACTTCAAACCAATCAAGCTTACAGATCATATAAACAATACACACATAGTTAAAATAGATGGTAAAGCCAAACGATTAATTTCATTTAGGGTGCTAAATAGAGGGAGGTTTTCACGATTTTTTTTTACCAAAAAAAAGGGGCCAACTGCTTTTTTTTCAGTGTAACTCGTTTATTTTTGATGCTGTAAACTTTTGAAAAAAAAAACAATTAATAAACTGTTTTCGATACTTTAAAAATGTTAATAAGGTTTTTCCGAAAAACGCTTCTTTCTTCGGTGATTTCGCGTTGAATTATTCGATTTGGAATTAGACGAATAAGAACGTATTTTTCATGAGCTACAACTTTGCTTCTACTCAATTTATAAACTTTACTGATACACCATTCTTTTCGTTTTTTTTTATAGGCTACACTTTTTCTAAAAACATTTTTTTCGACAAAATATTTACTTTTTGAGTTATCTGGGAAAAACGGTCTGAAAACGTAGTTTTTTTTGTCGAAAAATCAACATTTTAAATCGTGAATAACTCGAAAAGTGTTGACTTACGTAAAAAACTTTATAGAACAAAATGTGCTTAAAATAAGTCAATTTATCCATTTCCGGCATTATTTTAAACACGCGTTTTTCACCTCCCGAGAAGGGGTAAATGTCACCCCCCAAGTAAAAGCAACCAACGGCACAAATTCAACTTTGAAGGGGAGGGTAAGTAGAACCTAAATCCAAATTTTCATGCAATTCGGAGTTGCCCCTGGAAATTACACTCCAAAACGGTCATTTATTGGGCTAATATGCATTGCCAATATCTTGTATGGTACGTTTAGCGATGGTATTAGGTTCCAGTAATTTTTGCATTCGGCCTTATCTCCTTTTTTGCAAACTGAACTTTCAACTAAAGTTTCATAAAAATAATTAACAATTATTTTTTATTAAACTGTACATAGTAGATATTGAGGTCTCTTTTTTATACTTAAACAATATTTTACAATTCTCGGGTGGCAATGCTACTATCTCAGTGGTATTAAAAAATACACAAATACATTTTAAATTTTCTACTATATTATTCATAATGTAATCATTTTGTTTCGAAACACAGTAACACTTTATACTTCACTGGTAAAATAAAAACTGCTGTTTCATCCCTTGCATACATTACCGAATAATATTAATGTCTTTAATCCCCCAAAAAACCATAAAGGTAAGTACGATGGCATTTCGAACATAGTAATAAAACACAAGGATTATCCTGGCAGTGATAATAAATTTAAAAATACATAACTTTCATTTTTATATCGTGTCTAACCTGAAACACCAAACGAGTGATTTATAGTAACAACCCTTGAATCGTAAAAGTATACAGCGACGAATATAGAAGGTTATTTAGTTTGTTTTTAGCATGTACTGGTTTACAGGGTATTACGGGTTTATTATTACTGAATAAATCTTAAATAAATTATATAGATTAACTCTGGAAAAAAGTCGTAAAAAAATGAACCATCCATTTCGTCACAATTCTTGTTCCATGTTATTAAATAAGTCCCTTGGAAATATTATAACATTTCCCAATTATTTTAATTCTAAACAATTTATGTATATCATGAAAATGTTTTTATACGCCCTCGATTCACAAAGCTGAAAGCTTTTGAAGCTTTCAGCATTTTCATTTTAATGAGAAATCTCTATGGCCCGCAAAGAAGCAAGCCGGGCCACCCTGTTGAGTGAGTAGTTACAATGGATAACAATTCCATCTCTTTACCCATTTAACTCAAAACTTTTGTATTGCTCACTCTGTCTTTTCAAAGTATTGTCGTATGCATCGGTACAGTCACATTTCTAAAGGCTGTAGCATTTTATAGCTGCTGCTGTTATCATCCACGCTTTTACTCCGTAAAGTATCTTAGATGGTAAGTAACATTTCGTGGCGTACCATCGGATGTTAATGCTTAGGGTGCGGAGGCTTAAGAGCTTTTTATTTTTATTCTTAATAGATTCTGTGATAATCTCGGTTAACCAAATCAGTCGAAAACAAGATTTTTTTATGAAGACATTTATTTTGAACCGATCATACAAAAGAAAGGATAATTATCGTTAATTACTTGTTATGAAAGATATAGACTACTGCAACTAATCTTACAAGGAAAAGTGCAGGGAAAACGAGGACCAGGAAGGCGAAGGATTTCCTGGCTGAAGAATCTATGCACATGATTCAACACAACAACCACAAGTCTTTTTAGAGCAGCATTGTGCAAAGTACAGATTGCCATGGTGGTCGCCAACATCCGAAACGGATAGGCACTACAAGAAGAAGAATTACTTGTTATTTTCATTATTTAAATAATATAATTACAATCTACATATGAGGCCATCAATATTGGTCAACATACAATTACTAAAACAATAGGACATTGACAGCATCTTAAAGAGAGCGAGTATCTCGCTCAGCGCGCCAGATGGTAAAATATGTAATGATAGCTACGCTCAACTTGCATAACCGTTGGAGGGGATCGGAATTCGTCGATTTCGCTGAGCTTGCCAAATCGACGTGGCTCGAAAGGCTTCGGAATCTGGTTGGTTATCCTCCATTTAATTCACAGAGATTGGCCTAATGGATTTCTGTTCCATCTTTTATACTGCCAGAGACGATTTGTTTCGAACACGTTTTGTTATTTACATAGGCGTACTATAGACGATAAAAGTACATTATCTTCACTTCCATGTTATTAAATAAGCCCCTTAGTAATATTTTTTGATTTTTTTTTCAGATTATTTCTCTAAATAACATTCCCCAATTATTTTTATTTCAATTCTAAACAACCTATGTGTATCATATAAATGTTTTAATACGTGCTCGATTCTATTCACAAAGCTGAAAGCTTTTGAAGCTTTCGGCATTTTCATTTCAATGAAAAATCTCCATGGATTGCAAAAAAGTAAGCCGGGCCACCCTGTTGAGTGAGTATTTACTCGCATAAAAAACAATGTTAGCGGTGGAGTTTCCTGTAGATCCTTTGGTACATGGACAAGTTATTTTTTTTTTCAAAAGCTTGTGGTGCCGGAGCTTTCACAGTGAATATTGGAGTAGTAAGTGAAGAAAGAAAACAACAATTCACTTCGTTTTCTAGATGTGTTAGTCACAAATAAGGATACAGAATATGAAACCAAAGTTAACAGAAAACCAACCTATACCAGCAGATATTTAAATTACCACTCAAACCACAAAGTAAACATCAAAAAAGGAAAGGGAAATATTAAATTATTATATGATAGAGCCCAAAATGCCTGCTCTAATGAAAATGCCTTTCAGGAAAAAAAACCTGCTAACAAAGGTTTTAAAAAAGTTTTAACAAAAAATGATTATCCAGTGTCATTTATTAAAGAACTACAGAGGATTTAAAAAAAGAAACAGCCAAACACCAGAAACAAATCAGAAACGCCTACAAGAAGGTACGGAAAAACTTAAAAGGATAGAAAATAATTACAAAATCACAAAAACATTCCAAACAACCAATACACTGAAACCTATTCTGTCCAATACAAAACCTAACACACACAAGAAAGATCAAAGAACTACATCTATAAAATACCCTGTAAATGTAATAGTTTTAATTTGGAAAAACACACAAGACCACTAAATGTCAGGATAAACGAGCGTGTAGCACAGTCTACTTATCAATTCCATATATTTACCCATTTATCGCAATACCTTTATATTGGTAACTATGTATGCCCAAGGCATTCTCAGTATGCGTTCTCAGCTACATTTATAAAGCTTTATAGTTGCCGTTATGAACGTCCATTCTTCTACTCTGTAAAGTAGCCTAGACGGTAAGAAAGGTTTGGTGGCGCGCATTCGGGGCGCAACCCATGCTTAGTATCGCTTAGGTTGCGATGGCCGAAGAGCTTTTTCAATTTTATTCTTATTAGATTCTATATGTTATTAAATAAGCCCCTTTGAACTATTTTTTTGATTTTTCGTTCAGATTATTTCTCTAAATAACATTCCCCAATTATTTTATTTCAATTCTAAACAAATGTGTATCATAAAAATGTTTTTGTACGCGCTCGATTCTATTCACAAAGCTGAAAGCTTTTGAAGCTTTTAGCATTTTCATTTTAATGAGAAATCTCCATGGCCCTGTTGCAAAAAAGCAAGCCCAAGCCGGGCCACCCTGTTGAGTGAGTAGTTACTCGCATAAAAAACAATGTCAGCGGTGCAGTGTTGCCGACAAGCCATCCGGGGTTAATTAATGACGTGAATTTAAATAACAAAACACATTAATTAAAGGGCAAAAAGCGACGCCAGTTGTGACGTTGACGCTCTAAGGCGGCCATTGTGGAAAATTCATTAATTGCATTTAGAGCAGTCATATAAGATTTAAAAAAAGGAATTTGTAAAATATTTATAAAGGAAATAAAAGATAATAAGCTAAAACCTTAACATTAAAAAGGGGGGACCAGAAGCATAGAAAGCTGGAAATTGAAAAAAAAAAGAATAATGACATAATCATCATCATCAACAGCTATTCCATCTACCGTCAGATGTAAACCTCCCTCAGGAATGTTCATTAATTTCTGTTGTCTGTTCTTGGATCCATTTGTGGCCAGCGATTCGCTTGATGTCATCAGTCCATTAGAGGTCTGCCTCTACTTCTCTGACTTGCCCTTGGTTACCATTTAAGAATTCGCTTCGTCTAATGGTTGCCTTTAATTCTTCCTATGTGCTCTGCCCAGTTTCATTTTAACATGGCAAACTTTTGGATCATCTCATGTGTTACTTTTGACCGTTTTCTTATTTCTTCATTGGATTTGCGATCACTGAGCTTAAAGTTGAGCATTCTCCGTTCCATAGCTCTCTCACTTGAAGTTTGTGGACTACGTTGTTGTTAAAAACTTAAGTTTCAGTTCCATATGTCAGGATCCGCAATACGTACAAAGGTTTTTGCCTTTAAAGTATTTGATAAGTTTGATTTAAATACAGTTTGCAATCGACCATTATGCTGCCGATGCGAAAGAACATCTTCTATTTAAATTAGCCTTTAGGTTAAGCTTTGTCAGTTCGATTTTTTTGCCTAAAGTATATAACGACACAACCTTTTCCATATTATTATTGTCCACAGTAGTTATATCCACCCGTGTTGAGCTGCCCCCCCCCACTTGCAAAAATTAAAAAACAATTAGCCCTGATTTATGAGCTAACTATCAGCTTTCATAATCCGCAAAATAAAAATTTTGAGCTCGTTCCACTGAGCAGGAATTTAATACTTTAGTGGGGGGGCTACCAGCCCCCCTACTACTTAAAAACTACTACTTAAAAATAGGAATATTGAATCGGTTTTTGCGGCAGAATTACGAGCTATTTATGAGCTCTTGAAATTATATAGTTTTGATTGTTGAGCTCATCCCCTTCACCCCCAAACAACCCTTTAATTGATTTAACTTAAGAGAAAAATGCTGAGAAAACTTAAAATATATCGTATTGCGGACATAATTCCTATAGCTTATCTACTCTAAGAATAAACTATTAAATCACGTGCATTTCGATTATTGAGCTACAACCCCTTCGCAAGAAAACCACCCTATCTTCCCGGCTTAAGAGAAAGTTGTACTTAAATGCATTAAATTAATTATTTGGCGACTACATATCATTCAATAACTTATAAGCTTCCAAGTTACGCGCATTTAGATCAGTAAATTGCATTTATTTTGTATAGTGCAGTCATTGAAGATAAAAATCAACGATTACCTTCAATGTCTGTGAACCTTCATCGATTTTCACGAAAATTGGTCAGTGGTTAGAGGATACCTCAAGAAATAAAGGTGACATGGTACCACCTTGCGCCTTTACCCTGAGGGTGGATAGCACCCCTTCTCGGGGGTGAAAATTATTTTATAAAAAATAACTGTACAAATCTATAAAAGAACAAATTATAAGCAAAATTTATTATATAAAGTTATTAAAATAAGTCAATACTTTTTAAGTTATTAAAGATCAAAAATTTTAATTATTCGTGAAAAAAATGCATGTTTTGAAGCGGTTTTTCCTAAATCACTCAAAAACTGTAAGTTTTTACAAAAAAGTTAATAGTAGTTTAATTCGTATAGTTTATGTTCTAAGAATAAACTCTTAAATCACGCGCCTTTCGATTATTGAGCTACAACCCCTTCGCAAGAAAAGCATCCCATATTCCCGGCTTAAGAGAAAGTTGTATTTAAAATAATTTAAATTAATTATTTGGCGACTAGACATCGTTTAATAATTTACGATCTCGCAAAATATACGCATCTCAATTATTGAATTGCCAGTTTCTTTCTATAGTGCAGTCATTAAAGGTAAAAATCAACTATGACCTTCAATTTCGGTAAATCTCCATTCATTTTCACGAAAATTGGTGAGCGGATTTTGATGCTATCAACTTTTTCTGGAGCTCATTTTTGATAGGTATTTCTAAGTAATTTGACAAGTATTTAGTACCTGAGTGTTATAAAATGCATCTCTTTCCCGTTATTTAAGCTTGAATCCTTAGATTTGAGCAGTCGCAGAAAAAAATATACATTTAATTACCAATAACTTACTCTAAATTAACATTAAAGGGTTTTTCAAGTAAGCAATTTATTATATTTTTTATTAGCTTCAATTATAATGATAAAAACTTTTTTGTAAAAACTTAGTTTTTGAATTATTTATGCAAAAAAAATCGCTTTAAAGCATGCATTTTCTTTCACAAAAATTAAAATATTTGATCTTTAATAACTCAAAAAGTATTGATTTATTAATATCATACCATGAAACGGGCTGTTCTTTTCTAATTTCTTGGGGTTGAGAGCGGACTGTATTTCTAATCGGTTGGAACAGCCACGGTGAGCAGACCTAGAATCACTATTCGTGTAGGTATCTGCTCGTTTGGGGTAGAATTAAAAGGATGGCTAAATATTATGCCGTTTAATCAAGCGAAGAAAATTATGAATTTGGAATCAAAAACAAATTTTGCTTACAATTTGTCCCTCTCTCGATTTGTGGGGTTATTTTTAATAAAGTAATTTTCACCCCCGAGAAGGAGTGACATATACCCTAGGCTAAAACCGCAAGTTGTTATTGTCAATTCGTGAAAATGAATGGAGATTTACCGAAATCGAAGGTCATAGTTGATTTTTACCTTCAGTGACTACACTATAGAAAGAAAATGGCAATTCAATAATTGAAATGCGTATATTTTTCGAGCTCATGCATTATTAAACGATATGTAGTCGCCAAATGATTAATTTAAATTATTTTAAGTACAACTCTCTCTTAAGCCAGGAACATGGGATGGTTTTCCTGCGAAGGGGTTGTAGCTCTATAATCGAAAGGCGCGTGATTTAAGGGTTTATTCTTAGAATATAAGCTATACGAATTAAACTACTATTACCTTTTTTGTAAAAACTTACAGTTTTTCAGTGATCTACGAAAAAACACTTCAAAACATGCATTTTTTTTCACGAATAATTAAAATCTTTGATCTTTAATAACTTAAAAAGTATTGACTTATTTTAATAACTTTGTATAATAAATTTTGCTTTTAATTTGTTCTTTTATTGATTTTTTGCAGTTATTTTTTATAAAATAATTTTCACCCCCGAGAAGAGGCGGTATCCACCCTCAGGGTAAAGGCGCAAGGTGGTACCATGTCACCTTTGTTTCTTACCTAACCACTTTCTTACCTGTTAGGTATCCTCTAACCACTGACCGATTTTCGTGAAAATCGATGAAGGTTCACCGAAATTCTAGCCTCTATGTATTCTATTATTTACTAATCTATTCTTCATGATATGTACTAAAGCTGCATGGTCTGTTTCGATTGTGAATTTTGCTCCCAATAAGTAAAACCTCAATTTGTTTACGCAATATAGTACACTGGCAAACTCCAATTCTGTAACACTATATTTTCTCTCATGTGTTTTAGTCACTCGAGATATAAAACATATCGGCACTTCTTGGTCGTTTTGTATTTGAGACAGAACTCCTGCAAATTTTTGTATGGACGCATCAGTTCGGAGTATAAAAGGTAAATTGTAAATGGGGTGGTATATTTTCGTTCCTTTTGCGAATTCTCGTTTTAATGTTTCGAAAGCTTCCTCCTGTTCTTCTTTCCAATTCCATTTTATTCCTTTTTTAAGCAATTTTATCAGAGGGATTTCCTTTTGGCTCAAATCGGGAATCAGCTTTTTAAAATAATTAATCGTGCCAAGAAAACCTCTCAATGTTTTCAAATTCGTTGGTCTTGGGTATTCATCTATGAGCTTGACTCTGTCTTCGGCTAATCTTACTGTTTTGGTGTCCAATTGAAAACCCAAATAAATGACTTCTTTTTGAAAAAATTGACATTTTTCAATGTTTAATTTCAATCCCGCTGTGTCCAATTCTTCCAGAATTATTTCTATGTGTTCCAGATGACTCTGAGTGTCTTGTGAAAAAATTAATAAATCATCGATATAATGAACTATGAAATCTTCATGGCGATTCAAAATGGTATGTAGAGCTCGGACGAGTGCAGCACAAGCACTCTGCAATCCAAATGGCACTACTTTAAACCGGTAGACAATACCATCAATAGAAAAAGCGGTGTAGTTTCTACACTTTTCAGCCAACGGTATCAACCAAAAACTGTGTTTTAAATCAATTTTCGAAAATATGTGTGACCCGGTGATTCTTCCAAAAATGGCCTCGATGTTTAGAGGTGATTCATATTGTGATAGAGTGTGCTGGTTGATATTCCTGGCATCTAAACATAATCTCAATTCTCTATTGCTTTTCTTTACTATCACAATCGGGTTAACATACGGTGAATCACATCTTACGATGATTTGATCTTCCAACATTTTATTTATTTCTTCT
Source organism: Diabrotica virgifera virgifera (assembly GCF_917563875.1). NCBI lineage: Eukaryota > Metazoa > Arthropoda > Insecta > Coleoptera > Chrysomelidae > Diabrotica > Diabrotica virgifera. The sequence goes on along the minus strand of NC_065448.1, from coordinate 218,638,922 downwards.
TTCACCTCTTGTCGATACTTGTATGGAATCGGGTAAGTCTTTGATCGAAAATTTCCCAAGTTTTTCACCTCAAATGAATGTTCGTACTTTTTAGCCACTCTGTTTTCCTCATTGATCAAATTTTCGTAGTTTCTTAACATCAACCGCAATTCTTTTTCTTTCCCTTCTCCACATATTAATTTTCTGTTTTCTTTCTCAGATTCTTCACACATGTTTACCGTGCATTCTGCATCCTCGTTTGCATATACCTCCTCTTCAAATACCACTGTTTCAATCATATTCTTTTCACTTTCATTTTTTAGCTTTATTTCTTCTTCTCCTGAGCTCGTCTCTTCTTTTGAGGAATCCCAGGTTTCCTTTGTTTCTGATACTCTCAAATTTTCTTCTTCTGGGCTCAACTCTTCTTTTGAGGAGCCACAGGTTTCATTTTCTTTTATCTTTTTCTGACCTTTTCTCCTTTTTTTTTCTTTGTCCTTGCTTCGCTGCCAAATTCATTTCCACTGTTTGTTCTTTACCTGATTCGTCCGTATTTTGTTTCTCATGCTCCTTGTCCTGTTCTTTTTCTTTTTCTTCTGTTAGTTTCATCGTATTATTTTTAAAATCTATCACTACATGTTTTTCTGCCAATTCGTCAACTCCTACTATCATGTCATGTGACATGTTTGGCATTATTACACATTGTAGTGCATACATATTCTTACCCAGTCGTACCATTACTCGTATGCCTTCATTTATAGTTGCCAATGTCCGTTTGTTTGCGCCCACTAAATTTACCCTAGGTATTTTGTAAATTAAATTTGTTAAGTTAACTTCTTCTATTAGTTTTCTGTTGACCAATGTTATTTCAGATCCAGTGTCTATCATAATTTTAATTGGTTTCTCGTTGATAAATCCATCCACAAATTTTAAATTAACTCCATTTTTCTTTTCGTTGTTTCCTGCCAATTTAATAAACTCCTTGGGGTGACAAAAGATTCCTGTTTGATTTTTGGTTTTTAGTGAGCGCCGTCGTGAAAAGACGCCGGTTGCTCATCGTTGTTTATATTTTCGTCATAATGTCTCTCTCCGTCATATTCATCTGTCTGGGTATTATTTACTTCTCTTCTATTTTCTCTTGGTCTGTCTGATCTGTTTCGGTTTTCTCGATATCCCTGTTCATTTTGTCTACCATTATTTCTGTTTTCTTGATTTGAGCGTGTGGTGTTTCTATTCTGGTATTCTCGATTTCTATCCTCATTCCATTGCCTATTTCTTTGTTCATAATTTCCTCTTCCGTTGTCTCTATTTTCGTTTTCCCTTCTGGGATTAAAATCTCGTCTTGTATAGTCCCTCCTATTTTGATTTCTATCTCTGTAATCTTGTGTTTCTCGGGGCCTGTAATCTTCTCGCGACCTTCTTGATTTTCTTTCTCTTAGACGTGATTCTCTTATTTGTAGGAATTTGCATAAATTATCTATGTCTTTGTAATTTTGCAATGTGATATGGTCTTCCAGCGTTTCCTCGAAATGTCTTGCAATCAGTTCGACTAATTGTTCCGATGAGTAATTATATTGTAAATGTTTTGCATTATTGTAAATTTGCAAAGCATATGTCCTTTCTGATACACCCATCCTATCATTGTATTTCCCATTTTGCAATTCCTTGTTAATTTCCAATTGTTGGACCTTTCCCCAAAAATAATTCAAAAATTTTTGTTCAAATTGTTGCCAATTGCCGAATTCTTCTTCTTTGCTATCGAACCATAGGCTTGCTTCATATTTGAGATGGTTTCTGATAGTTTCTTTTGCTGTTTCGAAATTTCCGATGTGTTGTATTTTCTTTTTCAGGCTATTTATGAACGGCACTGGGTGTAATCTTCTTACGTCCCCGCCAAACCTTATCTTCACGTCATCTGTGCTATGTATAACCATTTCTCTTCTTTCTCCGACATTTTGTTGAGTATTGATTTCCGCAATCTTTCTTTCCACTTCTTCTATGTCTGCTTGAATAGCGTTTTGCAACTTGTTTTCCAAACTTTCCATTTCTTTTTTCTGGCAATTCGTTATCTCCTTTATTTTATTTTGAATTTTCATTTCTTGTTCTTTCATCTCGTTTTTCATTGTTGTCAAACATCCTTTTACTTCCTTTTCATACTTTCCTATGCGTTCCTCCATTTTCTTGTTGTTCTCTTCTATTGCTTGTTTCATTTTTTGTTGTGTTTCATCCATTTTTTGATCCAATTTTTGTTGTGTTTCATCCATTTTTTGTTGTGTTTCATCCATTTTCTGTTGTGTTTCATCCATTTTTTGATCCAATTTTTGTTGTGTTTCATCCATTTTTCGATCCACTTTTCGTTGATTGTCATCCAGTTTTTGTGACTGGAGTTGCATCAGTTGTAATAGTTTATCTATTCCTGATAATTCTTGCTGTTCTGATGCCATGATTGTCGTGTCTAAAATCTCTTCTTGGTCTGAATGTTCTTTTTGTTTTTTGTTGTCTTTGCTTTGGTTTCTTGTCACAGACATTTGTTTTCAAAAAGTACTATCCCCGCCAAATATGAAATTTTACTAGTATGTTACCAAGACGACTTTTTCTCACCCAAATATTATAAATTGTCAATAAATATATCAAATGTAAATATCGTAAAAATAAAATATTAAATCAGTTATGTAAAATTTGTACCTAAAGAGATCTAAAATTTTATGTTATCAAATGTAAGTATCTCACTTTTTACCACAGGCATATAAATTTTCAAATACCGGCTTTACTCTTTCCATCCTTCAAATTTGCCACTAGAAATACTTTTCAATGTCCCACGTTGGGCGCCAGTTGATGTGATCTTGATTATTGATATGAGATAATATTCTTATATGTCATTTAATTTAATCAATGCATTTATAATAATCTAATTAATTTACCAGATCACATATCAATATGTTTTCAATCTCAGGGCTTTTTATAAAATTAATTACTTACTTACGTGGCTTCTAAGTATTTCTCAATGGTTCCTAATCGGGATAGGAAAGAAAAGAGTAAAATAATACACACATATGGGTTACAATTATAATCAAAATATGGTTTATTTTATTTAAATGGCAATCACTGCTTAATATTTGCTATATCTTATTATTCTTAAACATAACATTTACACATGGGAATCTTATTTCCTTTTGGTTTCCAATTGAAAGTTTTTATTAACATTTAACTATTAGGATTTATTAGCAACAATTCTATTTAAGTTTGATGAAGCTTTTCTGATATTATTGATTATGTTCTTCAATTTTAAATGTGGTATTTAATACGAAAAACCCATACATTCATGTCCAAACAAATGAGACTGATCTTTTTCTGGTGAACTGAGAATGTCTTCACACAAGACCCGTTTCCTGCTATCCTTGGGTGCGATCAAAACCTCGTCCTGGCTTCCAGTAATGTTCTCCTTTGAAAACTAGCTCGTCTAGCTCCCGTTCCTGCTTCTGTCGTGATGCCGTGTTTCTACCTTTTTCGAAACTTCAATCAGCTACCGGGACACTCTTGGCTCAAGGAGGTTCTTTACTCTCGACCTGGCCTACCTCTCGTTCCACGATTGATACTCCACACTCACGGAACTATACCGGCTTTCTCACTCTCCGTACACTACCGTCTACTACTGGACTTCACTTCTCGACAGCTCAAAACATTCTGATCTATATTTGTCATTCATTCCCCTACTTTCTAAATATCCCTTCCAGATTCACAAATCAACCTTCCACCACCAACTCTCATTCGCAGTCTTCCTCAAAACCAATTTTTAATCTTTCTAAATATGCTTAATGGATTTCAAAAAAGAAATAGTTAATTCCCATTCTAAAATTACTTTCTACTATTTACAAATTTTAATGACCTATTCTCTATTTCAACTGAGTCTTATTTAGCATAGGCTAATGATCGAACCTTCCGCGAACAACGATAATGACCTATTATCTTTTTCAACTGAGTCTTATTTAGCATAGGCTAATGATCGAACCTTCCGCGAACAACGATAATGGTACGCGCTATTCACTTTGTTTATTCTAAGCGCATTGTCCCGAGTTTCGTAAGCTTCGTCTAATCACTTCTTAAAATTAATCATAACAATTTGTTGTATACAGGTTGTTCTAAATTTATATGCCCGTGGTTGAGAAAATTGAAAATATTTTATATTAAATTGAATTCTGTTTATAATTATCAAAATTTAATTTTCATATCAAATAGAAATATAACAATATTTATTAATCAATGATTTTTAGGAACAACTGTAACAGATGGCTCATTAAACTAATTGTTTTATATTTTTTACAATAATTACTGTTGGCCTTTTTTGATATTGCAACAAACGTTGATTTGATTCAGTCTTTAGAGATCCACATCCTAATCCATTTTGACCGGACTAATTCAGATTTAACCGGAAAGGCCCGCGGTGATTGTATTTCATTAGCACTCGAGAACTAGTGAATAATCTATTCGGCAGTCGGTACTTCCCATCGCTTTATTTAACTACACGATGGAAAATGAGAGGAAAATGCATCTAGAGAATTATGTGGTTTAGCTGAACTGAGACTAACTATAAAAGTTTTTGCAAAGCCAGACACAGCGAACAATCCGATTGCAGTGTCTGAAAATTGTTTTGAATTAATAATTTCCCGATAATTTTCAACGTTGTAAAATACATTGCTGGGCAAAAACACTGACCACACTAATTAGAGCAGGGCGAATATGCTTTTAGGTAAATATGTCATTCTTATTTTTGCAGAAAAAGTTATGTGACAACTTCGTTAATAATTAATAATAATTGACTAATCCTCCCCTCTTAAATAGATCTGAAATATTAGTAAAATAATTTAAATATCTAAAAATGACTAAAACCATGATGTTTTTTCTTTATGACTTTAAAACGGATCATTTTGAAGCAAGGCTGCAATGAAGGAAGATAGTGATAATTGAATTTTCTATAAAATACGACTATTTAAACCAATATGACACAACCATACACAATTCATCATCTCATCCTTTTCTTCTTCTTCCATCCTCTTCTTCTTCATCCAAGTTTTTCTTTCCATTGTTTTTTATTGTACGCTACTTGAAGCCAATTTTTCCCGGCAGTCCGATTCAGATCAACTGTCCATTTCATAGGAGGTCTGCCGCTGGATCATCCCATCCTATACAACATAAATTAGCAACCTACCATAGCATGTTACCTAGATTGATATAAATTCCCATGTAAAAACATAACTTCATTAGAACTGAACATCATTAAAGAAATAACAGTAAGCAATGGGTACAACGAACAAACAATTAACAAAATTTAAACCAAAAACTGCATAAAAAAGCCCTGAAATTAATCTTCAAACTACACAGAAAAAAACCAGTATCTTTTGTTCCATCAAATATACAGGCAAGATATTAACAAAAATAGCCAAACACATAAAAAAGAAAGGAATAACATCAGATTTCAGAACTAACAACAACTTAGACAAATTCATAATGATTCATTAAGAACAATAAGATCCAAAAGCAAAACAATTGCAGAGTGGTGTATACAAACTGACCAAACTGACATGCAGTGACTGTGCAAAAACTTACATCGGTCAAACTGGCAGAACCTTGAAAAACAGATTCTACATACATACAGTAAGCCAAACATAGCTGAAAGTGTAAAATTCCCATTGTCTGTGTGAACAAGGAAGTGAGAACGCATATGCACATAAGCCGAATGACAACAAATAGAGTTAGCCCGATCAAAGAACAATCTGACCCCAAAAAAAAAATAAAGGAAGGATGAAAATTTTGGAATAGGTAGTTGAAATTGTTTATTATTTTATATGAAAAAGTTCACAATTCTACATCCCCTCCATTTTACAAAAAATCAAACATCAATATACACGTAAATAATAAGACCATAGAACTAATCCAGAATTATAACTATTTAGGGACAAACATTAATGAAACAAACGATTATACCAAAGAAATCAGAATTAGAATAGAAAAGTCCAGCATTCAATAATATGAAACAAATATTAAGTATGTAGTAGAGACCTCAGCCTAAATCTTAGAAAACAAGTAATAACGTGTTATGTATTTTACAAAAATGGAGGAAAATACCCACTCTCGAAGGTGAAAAATATACATTCAAACTAAGACCGGAATTGGATAAAATGACTAATTCTAAACAGCTGTTGTTCTATAGAGTTTTTTCACTAAGTCAATACTTTTCGAGTGAATATGTTCATTTTTAACAAAAAAAACATGTTTTTGGACCGTTTTTCGGGCATAACTCAAAAAGTAAGTATTTTATTGAAAAAAATATTCTTAGTAAAAATATAGTTTAAAAAAATTGAAATAAGTGGTGTGTGCATGAGGTCTGTAGACTTAATAGAAGCAGAGTTGTAGCTAATGAAATATAAATTCTTCGTCGTCAAATTCCAAATCGAATATTTCAATGTGGAATAACCCAAAAACGGAGCACTTTTCGGGGAAAATTCATTTCAACTTTTCTAAAGTGTTTAAGAAAAGGTTTATTTTTGCTTTTTGAAAAAACTTGAAAAAAGTAAGTGAGTTACGCTCAAAATATTGTTGGTTCCTTTTATTTTTTGGTAAAAAGATAGCGAAAATCACTCCCTAATTAGCATCACAAATAAATTTTATCATTACCACTTGACAAGTTACTTTGCTTATGTATTATTTATATGATCTGTAAGTTTCATCGGTTCAAAGTGCTTATTTTTGAAAAAGCTGTACTTAAAATGACTTAAATGAGTAAATAATCACGAGTTTAGGCAAATTTTGAACAGCCATAGCATAACCCATTTTTGTCTAACCAGAAAACAAAAAATCAAAAAATATTCAGAAAAGCAAAACGAACATTTTATTACTCTTTGAGATTTTTGATATTACTAATAATTTTTAAGTTAATTCCATACAAAATACCATTTTTTTTTTCAAAATTAAAAAAAATGTTTTATATTAAACCCTTTTTTTAAATGGGCACTTTGAACCAATGAAACTTATAGATAATATAAACAATACATAAGTAAAGTAAGTTGTGAAGCGGTAACGATTAATTCTATTTGGGAAATTAATTAGGGGTGATTTTCGCGATTTTTTTAGCAAAAAATAAAAAGACCAGCAATATTCTGAGCCTAACTCACTTACTTTTAATGTTAAAGTTTTGTTTAAAAACGAAAATAAACCTTTTTTTAAACACTTTAAAAAAGTTGTAATGAATTTTTCCCGAAAAGAGCTCCGTTTTTGGGTTATTTCAAATTGAAATATTCGATTTGGAATTTGACGAAAAAGTACCTACTTTTCATTAGCTACTACTCTGCTTCTACTGGGTCTACATACCTTATGCATACACCATTTTTTTTCAGTTTTTTACAAGCTATATTTTTGCTAAGAATATCTTTTTCGCTACAATACTTACTTTTTGATTTATCTGCGGAAAACCGTCCAAAAACATGTTTTTTTTTTGTCAAAAATGAACATATTCACTCGCAAATAACTCGAAAAGTATTAACTTAGTGAAAAAACTCTATAGAACAAAAGTTACTTAGAATTAGTCATTTTATACAATTTATGACTTATTTTGAACGTATATTTTTTCATCCCCGAGAAAATATTTTTCACCCCGTATTTCCCAATTTTTTAAAATGGAAGGGATGTAGAATTGTAAACTTTTTATTATATTATAATAATAGACAATTTCAACTACCTATTTCCAAATTTTCATCCTTCCTTTATTTTTTTGGAGGTTTTATTTTAAAATGTAGTAACTTTAATAAAGTATCTGAAGTGCAGAAAACGTTGTGGTTCAACTGAACAATGAAGTAGCAACAACTGAAGGAAAATATAATTAAACGTGTACCGATTGTAAACAATTATTTTGTACGGTCGACAAAATATTCCTTCAATTGGACATATAAATGATGGTGCTAGTGATTTGGAAAGGAAATGGAATCGTCTGAATCAATCAATAGTTCAAACGAAGGGAACTTCAGGGAACTACTTAAATATAAAGTTTATGCAGGTGATCATATTTTTGAAAACCATCCTAAAATACTCAGAAGAATTCAGCGCGTAAGTAAAAAAAAAGGAAAATGCTTACAAGTAAAATATTTAATTGCAAATTCAAATGATCCTTTATGTTGCCTTTGGTGAAAATAATTTTAGTTTACCATATTAATAATAATAATAGTTTCGGTAAGTCTAGCCCTGCCTATTATAAATTTCTAGATTCGCGCCTGTGTAAACGAAATCCATTATTTGAGAAAGTTACTAAAATGCATTTTGTGGAAATATTGAAAAGAAAAGTTTTTAGCGTTTTATTGTTAGAGAAAATATTATTAAGAAAGGTCAGAATATTCACCAAAGAGACACCATTGAAAGCTTTGGTTCCAAGAAGTTAATAACGAAAAGTTGAGATCGGTTGATCGCGTGTTTCCTCGTTCATCTCAATATAAAATCGTTATCCCGAAATACAGATAAGGTCTCCCTAGAGCAATCACAACAACCCACAAAATTTCTTAAGGTAACGAACTAGTTTTCCCTTAGTAAAATTGGGCATTAATCAGAACTCCCCTTCCTATTAGTCCGCAGACGATTCCTCTACTCTTCCCTTGCTAAAAGAACATCATTACTCGCTGCTACTGGAAACTCCCCTAATTATATAACAAACAAAATTAGGTTTTTGTCTTGCGGTTTAACGATGCTCGCAGTAGTGGCGGCGCCTAGTGTAAAATATTGGGGGTGGCTATTTTATTTATATTAACCCATTTACGACCAAAGGTGCGTAAGCGCAACCTTTATTGTTAATTTTTTTTGGTCCGAGGATAATTTTTTTAATGTTTTATTTTTGTTTAAATAACATCTCAATAGATTGAGGTATATAGTATCATTTTTATTTTAACAAAGATATTACTTTTTAAATATTTTAAGATTATTATAATTTTACATAACTTAATGATTTATTCACGTCTTCGTACACAATTTTTTTCCGAAACTAATTATAAACATAATTTATATTTATTTTGTATGCTATAGTTATAAATATACAGTGAGCACGTAAAGGTTGGAATAAATTCATTTTCTCGAGAATGGACGATTTTGGAAAAAAATCCCGAAACAGGTCAATTTTTATTTTTAAATTACGACTTTTTGGCATATATATCATACTAGTGGCGTCACCCTTCTGGGTGAGATGACGTCATCGATGATTTTTTTAAATGAGAATATGGGTCGTGTGATAGCTCATTTGAAAGATAATTCAATTCCCTATTCAGTAATATAAACATTAACATAATTATTTATACAGAGTGTCCAAAACAAATTTTTTTGGATTAAATTTATTGACATAAAAAGAAGAATGTATGTAATTTATTAAATTCAAAATACATTTTACTGCTCTCAGAAAACATAAAAAAATATTTATTTGAAAAGTAATCATTGCTTTTCGCTTAAATTAAATGTTCAAATTGTCACGAGGCTGGTGGGTGGCTGCTTTAATATTGAATTTAAGCAGAAAACAATATTTATTTGCCAAATAAACATTTTTTTCCTGTTTTCGGATAGCAGTAAAATGTATTTTGAATTAAATAAATTACACACATTCTTCTTTTTATGTCAATAAATTTAATTGAAAAAAAATTTTTTGGGTACCCTGTATAAATAATTATGTTAACGTTTATATTACTGAATAAAGAATAATTACCTTTCAAATGAGCTATCACACGACCCCTATTCTCATTTAAAAAAATCATCGATGACGTCATCACGAACAGATGGGTGACGTCACTAGTATGATATATATGCCAAAAAGTCATAATTTAAAAATAAAAATTGACCTGTTTGGGGATTTTTTTTCAAAATCGTCCGTTCTTGAGAAAATGAATTTATTCCAACCTTTACGTGCTCACTGTATGTTGAAATTTTTATTATTCTAAAAGTTATTCACTCATTCTTAAAAATAAGGCCTATAATTGCGTGTTTATACGATGGGTGCGTATACGCATCTTTGGCCGAAACTATACTATATTTTTTTTTCGTTAGACGTCATTGCGCTTCATGCACCATTTTTTTATAAATTTCTGTGTGCTGTAAACGTTATATTTGTTTCCTTTTTAACTTGAATCCGTTTGACAGTTTCCCTGTGTTTATTTGTTTTACATACCATATAAATTAAAATGAGGTAAGCTTAATTATTATCATGGGGGTGCCTTTTTTTGTTTCTTTTAGTAAATCCGCGAAATATGAAATGAAGAGGGCACTAACGACTAAAGGGTTAATGGCTTTGTTAGAAGACGACTCAGATTGTAAAAATGCTTACTCACTTAATGTGGTTTATGTGCCATGAGAAAAAGGTGAATTTTCCGATGTAGAAGACATTTTTGATAATATTGTTGGTGAAGAAGGAATAAAAACGAATATTGCAGGTACATTTATGAAATGTAAGTGAATTTGAATTCTGACGATTCTGATTATGATATTACTCTGAACCACAGATCAAAACGTCCAAAGAAAGAACCAGGCAAAATTAGTAAATCCAAATGTGTCCAAAGTTGGGTAAAACCAGATACTGCTTCGTACTCAGCAGTGATTCAACATCAGTCTGATCGATATTTAGAAAATATAAAACATGGAGGCAAGTCACCTATTGAAGTTTTTTCACTCTTTTTTTGATAGGGAAGTAGTTGAGAGCATTCGATATTTTACAAAAAATATTTATGCATCGCAAAATAACCGTCAGGATTTTGGAATGAATGATATAGATTTAAAAAAATCGATAGGAATATGTATATTATCTGGTTATCATACTCAGCATCAAGTTGATATTTATTGGTCGAAGGATGAGGATAAAGAAGCATGAGCAATATAAGAGAAAGCACGAGCCGACATAGATGAAAAATGTTTAAAGTTGAGAATAATTCTAAAATTTCCCAACTGAGGTTTCGTTCGAAATTGGTTCCTAACTTACTAAAATATAGTGGACATGCAGAGAATAGTGAAGAAACCGCTACATCAGTGTCAAACTCACTAAATGGACGTCCATCTAAATTTGCTTTACCAGATGAAACTAGATTCGTCAATATTGGCCATATTATAAAAAAGGAAGATAGCACAAAAAAATGTAGGATATATAAACGTAATAATATGTATTTAAGTAAAAAGTGTAGGGTGCACCCCGAATGTTTCTAAAATTTTCATCTTAAAATTTAAGTTACATTTAAGGTGATACAGTAACGATCAACAGGTAGCAAAAACGCGTTCCAAGATTGCGGCTGTAATTTTGAATATTTTTTCGAGATATTTGGCGCACGTATTCGTAATATAATAAAGAATGGCGGTACAGAGCCCAATTTGAAAAATATATTAATATGTGGAAATTACTCTGTAATTAAATAAGATATTAAAAAAACGAGCCTGTACCGCCATTAAGAAGAACAAAAAAATACACTTTCTTCAAATAAACTTTTTTATCCGATGCCTAGATTTTGTGTCATTTTGGAAATACTAAAATTTTTTATTTCATTAGTAGTTCCAAAATGACACAAAATCTAGGCATCGGATAAAAAAGTTTATTTGAAGAAAGTGTATTTCTTTGTTCTACTTAATGGCGGTACAGGCTCGTTTTTTTAATATTGTATTTTATTACAGAGTAATTTCCACATATTAATATATTTTTCAAATTGGGCTCTGTACCGCCATTCTTTATTATATTACGAATACGTGTGCCAAATATCTCGAAAAAATATTCAAAATTACAGCCGCAATCTTGGAACGCGTTTTCGCTACCTGTTGATCGCTACTGTTTCCTCTTAAGATACAATATGTTGTTTTAATTTACTTTTAATGGGAAATAAGCCACAATTTTATCAAAAAAAATGATTTTATTAACGTTTCGAAGCCCAAATCGGGTTTCGTTGTCAAAATACAAAATACTACTAAAATAAACAAAAATGTTATTGCTAAGTAAAAGAATTCTTCTATTAATTTATTTAATCTGACTCATTTATATTGGCAATTCAGACGTATATTATACATTTTAAAGTAAAAGACTTTAAAATGATATCGCCAATATTTATGAGTTGCGTTCCTGGGACGACTTTACTAAAAGATAGTTCATTCGATTACATGAAATCAATCCCAACTCAAGAATATCCGTCACAAAAAAATCATAGCATGTAATCTGACTTTAAAAAGACAACCAAATGCAACGATGGCAATAAAATTCTCGCGTTAGAGATTCCATAGTAAATCACGAGGGAAAACCAGGAAAAAACCTCGCGATACTATCCCGACATCGTAAGTAGTTGGTCTTACATTTAATTTACTTTTCATAAAACTAATATCAAATTCTGACTTTAATATGTTTAAATTATAAATAATATTAATAATAAATAGATATGCAATAAGTAATACTAAAATATAAAATTTGTATTAACTATATATGTTATTGACTTACTAATCGTTGTATTTTCTTTCTATATATTCTAAAGTTAATAAGACAGCATAATTTGCTAATAGTAGTCAGCCAATTACTCGGCCGCATACTATTGGTAAACAACAATCATGTTTGTAAATTATAAATTTAATCTCAAATAATTGACAATTATATTTTTTTATGAATTAAAATAAAAAAAGGTCGTAGAAAAAGTATAGTATTCTACTCGCATGTAATGGCTATTACTCACAAAGTTCCGTTTCCACTATACCAACCATATAAATGTTTTTAAGAAAATAATTATTGTGTGAGTGCACGTGCATGCACTCATAAAGGAACCGCCACTGCTCGCAGTAGTGGCGCGGGTGCAGTTTGCGATGCCGCGAGGTGAATATTATATGAAATTATTTTGGCCTCAAATTAATTTAAAAAGATTTATGAGTATCATTATACGACAAGAAGAACAGATTCTGACACTGAATTGTTTTAGGAGCTTTGTTACATTTAATAAAATGGTTCGTTGTTGTCCTGAAGGAATATTCTTTGTTGGATTTGAATTAAATTAAACTTTTTTAGTACAAATAATAAAACAGAGTTGCCAGAATTTCAATATAAAATTTCAGTACACAAAGTTTTTAATTGGAATATGTAGTTAAATATTTTTAAACATTTTTCTTAGCTCAATCGTTTGGGTCAAATCTTTAGACGTTAATTTGACTGCTTTTTCTTCAATGCAAATGACTGAAAATTTGCAGACATATGCATTCGCGGGAACAATACGCGAAAAGTCAATAAATTTTTTTTATGTTTATTAATAATTGTTTAAATAAAAAAAACGATTTCAACGGAAAATGCTTAAATTTTCTTGTTTTTTACAATGAAGAAACTCGAAACTTTTGCAGATTGTAGCTTATTATATGAACTATACATAATTTCGCTTTCTACGTTAATTGTTTACGTTATGCTTCATAAATAAACAATAAAGTTTCCTAATTTTTTTCCGATTCCGACTACTTTTCATGTTAGTACATCATATGTTTTATACATATTTTAATAAACATGACGATATATTTTAATATAACTTGCTCTTCATTTCGTTATGGTACAATTCAGTCTTCTTGTAAAGCCTCTTTGACGAGGAATAGATTCTGAAACATCAGATGTCAGAGGATGGCAAAAGACTCGAATTTAATCAAAACGAAACGATTATTTTCTTTTTGTCATACCTTACTCGGTTTTAGAGTACAAAATGATCAAGTTTCATAAAATATTAAGTAATCTGCGACGCACTATTGGAGTGTTCTCCTAGCGGCGCCGCTTGGTACTAGTGTACCTCGGTTAACAGATTACTTAATACGTGGTCGAAATTATTTTTCACTCATTTCATCATTCCTCGTTAGAGGAGAGTCTAACCGTACTCCGGTGCAAATATTTTAATATCTGCACTTCCTCTTCGTTTCGTTATGGTACAATTCAGTCTTCTTGTAAAGCCTCTTTGTCAAAGGAATAGATTCCGAAATATCAGATGTCAGAGGATGGCAAGAGACTCGAATTGAATCAAAACGAAACGATTATTTTCTTTTGACTACCAAAAGAGACATCGAAAACAGAACGCAGCAGGGCAAAAAAGCGGTAAACATTCTAAGCTCTCTACTGTGGTCTAAAGATATAAGACAAAAAACGAAATTGACAATCTATCATACCTTGGTAGAGCCTATTATGACTTAGGGGGCAGAAGTTTGGCAGATCACGAAGAAAGATCGAAAAGGAATAGAACTAGTAGAAATGGATTATCTAAGGAAAGCGTGTGGTATATCCAAAAGAGATCACATCAGGAATGAAGATATTAGAAGGAGGACAAATTAGGGATGGGAAAAACCTACCGGTTTAAACCTAAAACCGGTTTTTTACTTCGCAATAACCGGTTTTACCGGTTGTTTTTTTTTTGTCCCGGTTGTAACCGGTTTTTTCTTTTTAAAGTAAAAACTGGTTATTAGGTTTTTACGGTGATTAGGATTAGGTTAGGTATTATTTTGGATCCCAATCGTAAATATTATTCTCAAGTAATTATTCCAAACAAAACCATAATTTAAATTTTATTTTATTTTATAAAATACAGAAGCAAACTGAAAGTGCAATCTCACATCAGCCAGAAACAATTATTAAGTTTTATTATAATATTTCCTTGAAAAGGTAGTTGTAATCATAATATTTACATAAGAAGTGATCTGGTTGAATTAGACGCAAACATCAAACATCATCTATTTTTCACACTTAACTCTTGACATTGAAAGTGGGTGAATGACTTTTTCTGATTACCAAAAATAATTCTCAGACTATGAATATCGAATTACTGATTACGAATACGAATCTCCAAGAATTTCCCTACGTTTTCAAAACGATACACTCATACAGGAAGTATTAAATGAGTTAAAGTGTACCTATTCTTCAAATATACAAACGAGTTAAAAGTAATAGGTACATATGTTCTTTCGGTAGTACTAATTTTGATCATATTGATATCGAGTCGAATGGAGTATCGCAAACTAAAGTGTATTGTAAATGTAACTTTTTAACCTATTGGAATAATAAAAGCGAAAACCGGTTTTTCCAAAAACTGGTTTTTTTGGCCGGTTATAACCGCCAGGTTAAATCGTAAGCAAAAAAAACCGGTATAACCGAAAACCGATGTTTTGTCAAAAACCGCCATCCCTAGGACAAATACTGTATATTCCATTGTAGATAGAATTGAAACGAGACAACTAGTGTGGTATGGTCATTCATAAATAAAGATAGATGACCAAAGAAAGCTTTAAGTTATATACCACAAAAAAAGAAGAAGAAGAGGAAGGCCTTCAGTTGCCTGGGAAGAAAATGTACGGCACATCCTGAGAGAAAGAGTCATCAAAGAAGACGAATGGATGGACAGAAAAAGATGGCGATCGAAATGCGAGAAGTGACAGAGGCTGTAGGAACCTAGCTTAGTGATAGATAAATAGAAAAAAATGCACAGACATTTAATAGACGTCATTTAACATTTATATATCGACAAATTTCAGGGACAGACTGCACAACGTGTAGTATTAAACTTTTAAAAGATTAGATGATATAAATTCCCTTTTAAAGCAAACTAAAAATATGCCGCCGTTCAGATTTTCATATAGAGCACAATATTTTCGCTCTATTATTATGACTATCGAAAAATCACATTCCCTAATAAGTATATGTGGATTTTTCCGCTTGCCATCCATTTTTATTAATATATCCGCTATTTTTCAACAATATTTCCGTTTTATCGCCACGTTTTATAGCCCAATACGAGCTGTTCTGAATTTCAATTGATTTATATGGTAAAACCTTTTCTTTTTTATAGACACCATAGAAAATAATAGACTAAAATGTTAGTTTAAATATATTTGAATTAGAGTATATCTTTCTATACTGTGAACGTTTTATATACTGCCCAAAAATAACAAAAGTGATATTTCTGATATAAAGTAAATATTTTGTCACTGGAATAGTTACATTTAACAACTTTTTAATAATAAAACAGAACAACTGTCATTTGAAACCACAGAGGATGTCAGAGCACTAATATTACGAGAAGAAGTTGTCTATGACAGTGGCCGGCAATCTTTTTAGCCAAAGAGCCAAATATAAACATTAGAGCAATTAAAAAATGGGAGCCAAATCTGATTGTTAAATAAACTTTTATTACACTAAATAAAATTAAACGGTCTATCGTCTAGCCGGTTAAGATAGTGAAAAATGTCCCCAGCGATATTCCAAAAATAAAAAATACGGTGTTCAAATTCTGCGTCAAAAGAATTATTCAACCAACAAAAATTTTTAGACACCTAGCCCCAGCCATAAGCCCCCAAAAAATTGAAACTTGTTTTTTTTGTTTTTTGGTGATATTTTCTGTTTTTATCATAGTAGAAACTTCTACTTTCTTTCGTTTTGTAGGGTTTAAATTTTCTTCTTCCTTCCGTCCTTTAATTTTTACAAAACTTTTGGCGTAAAATTCGTTTTATTTTTAATTGTGATATGTAGAACCGAAAAGAGAAAGAACAGCAAACATGAGCTTTTTTAGGCGATCGTAAGAAGCAGGAAAACAATTCCAAGTATTGAAAATGATCATGTCTTGCCTTTCCAGGTCATTTAAAGCAGACCACTTGTGTTGTGAAATAATATCACATTTTTTCTTCTCCAATATTTCCACTTTAACACAAATATGCTCGAATGTAGAGTGCCAAACTTCCTTGTATTTTTTTAATCTAGGAATTGCATTTTAAAGCTACCAATGTCAGTTTCAAAAAGAGGAAATTTTCAAGTCAGTTGTTGTAGCATTAAGAGGATTTTTGACAAATTCCAAAGTTTTCAAATACTAATTTATGAAAATAAGATGTAATTTTTTCCTACCAACGTTTTTTAAATAAAAATATTGCGGCAAAATGCGGCTCTGCAACCACTGATCTATGCCATCAAAAACAGAAAGAGGGCAAAGCTACTGGACCAAATAATGTGTTCATCGAGTTATTAAAAATCATTGATGAATATGTTGTTGTTGTAATTGTTGAACTCGTTAATTTATTATATTGGACTGCAACCTTAGCAATTCCCAAAAAGTCAAGTGCAACAACTTGCTCAGCTCACAGAACAATAGCTTTAATGATCCACACACTTAAAATATTTTTTGAAAATAAGGGCAGAATGGTTAAATTTTTGAATATTATGTAATAGTGACACACAATTTGGCTTTAGAAATGATTTTTGGTCACAAGAGATGCTGTTTTGGCTTGAATTTACTGATCCAGAGATGTATGGACATAAATTAGTACGTTCGTTTATGTTTTCTAGACTTTAAATAGTTATTTTCCTAACTAGTGCGGAAAGTGATACTTTCACGCACGAGACTGCCGTTGACCCGAACGACGCGATAGCGGAGTTCGGGCAAGCAGTCGAGTGCGGGTAAGACACTTTCCGCATGAGTTAGGAACAATATTTTTTCTTGGGCCGTACGTTTGGAAAAAAGCCACAAAAAATAGAGTTATACCTATTTTTATTTAGAAGTGAAAATGCACAAATTAATTTTTTGATAAGGTTGTCAAAACCAAACTTTAAATATAATGAGTTACCGCGACGACGATATTGGTTTCCATGACGACGATTCAAAACCATTGTAATTGTCTACTGATCTGACTTTTAAATATTATGTCAAAATAATTTTATTTGATCGAATTATCAGTATTAATTGCACAAGAGCTCTAAAATTCTATATTAATTTTAGAAATCGAGTGCAATTTGTTGCGATTATTTCATGAATAAAACTGTTCAAAACCAAAATTTTATTGTAATTTATTTATGTAAGTACACATTAGTACAATTAAACACACAGTTGTTATAAATATTTTACGGTTGAAAGTCATCACTTTTATAATGTTTAAAACATTATTTGTCGTTAATGTCACCGAATGTAATTTTTCATAGCAACGGAGGGCATCTGACTTAATATACTTGACGACGGGAAATTATCAAAAATTATCAGTCTAATTTAGATTTCTGTAGCTTTCTATTGGTCAGAATCTCCTATGAATGAAATAATCAGTAGTAATTGCACAAGAGCTCTAAAATTATTAAATTTTTCCCGAGTGACACTTTAACAGTTTTAATTTCACGAGCCGAGGGCGAGTGAAATTATGTCAAAGTGTTACGAGGGCAAAAATTCTATATTAATTTTAGAGATCGAGTGCAATTTGTTGCGATTATTTCATAAATAAAACTGTTCAAAACTAAAATGTTATTGTAATTTATTTATGTAAGTACAAATTAGTACAATTAAACACACAGTGGTTATAAATATTTGACGGTTGAAAGTCATCACTTTTATAATTTTGAAAACACTAATTGTCAATAATGTCACTGAATGTATTTTTTCATAGCAACGAAGGGCGTCTGACGTAATATATTTGACAACGGGAAATTATCAAAAATTATCAGTAGTAATTGCACAAGAGCTCTAAAATTATTGAATTTTTCCCGAGTGTCACTTTGGCAGTTTTAATTTCACGAGCCGAAGGCGAGTGAAATTATGTCAAAGTGTCACGAGGAAAATTCTATATTAATTTTAGAGTTCGAGTGCAATTTGTTGCGATTATTTCATGAATAAAACTGTTCAAAACCAAAATTTTATTGTAATTTATATATGTAAGTACCAATTAGCGAAATTAAACACATACTGCCTTACTAATAAAACACTCGTATTCTAAGGTTATTCCGTATTTATATCTGGAATAGTTATCCTAGGTATAAGGTAGATATAATACGAAAATAATTTGTTACCAATAAACTCAGTATAAGTTAGTTATAAGTATTCCCACTTTATTCCGAAATAATAGTTTGGCAACGGCGCAATCTTCTACACAATTGCATAAAACAACGATATATTGGGTGAAATCATGGTGAAATATGTCAATTTTGACTTTTCTCTACAACTGACAAGCCAAATTCCGTCATTTTTCGTACTTTGTATTTTCTGCTATATTTTAATAAATCGTTATTTCGTATGTTGTATGTTTAGTTTGACTATTTCATAAAATGGCTTCAAATAAAAGAGAACGTTGCATTAAATGGGATAGTGAAGAAAAAGTAAACAAATTGATTTATTTTACTTATAAATGCAATGTAAATATGTTAATTTCAGCATATTGTGAAGAATATTGTGAGAGATTTTCTACATATTATAGAAAATAAAGACCTTATTTTTCTTGTAGATTGGAGGATATGCCTCCGCTTGTTCACAATAAGTGAATCACCTACTAGTTTTTCTAAAAACCTTACATCATCTTTAGGAAACCGGATTTTTATTCTGCATTCTTTGAAAAGGAATTTATGATTTCTTTGAAAGTTTTCCTTTTTCGTGTATTTTACATCATGTTAATTAAATTATCAACTTCCTCGTTAGCCGCAATACCTCTTAAACACATTTTTTTTATTATATGTCTACTCAAAAGACAAATCAAAAAATAATAAATTTTTGTCTGTGATGACTTTCGACATTCATAAAATAGGTTATACCAGACTTAAACAAGGATGTGGGTCGGTATAAACTTGGACTAAATTCTTATACCAAGTATAACCTATACCGAAGTTATTCCATGTTTATTAGTAGTGATTTTGCCTATACTTGATTTATTCTCAGTATAACTTTTATACTTGGTTTATTAGTAACAGTGATAGTTGTTATAAATATGTATTTGACGGTTGAAAGTCATCACTTTTATAATTTTTAAAACATTTGTCATTAATGTCACTGAATGTATTTTTTCGTAGCAACGAAGGGCATCTGACGTAATATGCTTAACGACGGGAGATTATCAAAAATTATCACCTTAATTTGCATGTCTGTATCTTTCTATTGGTCAGAATCTCCTATGAATGAAATAATCGGTATAATATCACAATAGAGTGAGAATAAATTGAAAATAATGCCACAGTTTTTTGAAAATTTGTTGTCTGGCAATAGACACGAGAGCCCACAGGAAGCGAGTGGTTATTGCCCAATGACAACAAATTTGAATAAAAATGAAGCATTATTTTCTTATTTATTCTTACTGTCGTGTGATATTCGTAAGATTATATTTTAATACGTATATTATGGATATTTTCTTAAACTTTACAGTTGTCAAAACTAGGAAACTGGTTTCCATAAAACAGAAACAATCTACTTAAAATTCTATCGGTAATTTTCTACAGTAGATAATTCTAAGTATAATTTTAATCTGATTGGACAGAATTAAACACGTGGTCAAATATCTTAGTATACGATTGGAAGTTAAACTCATTAAAAAATAATCAGTTTAATTTTTATTTTTGTAGCTTTCTATTGGTCAGAATCTCCTATGAATGAAATAATCGCGCTAATTTCATTAAAACATGAACAGAATAAGATAAATTTGAAATAAATTAGTAAATAATATCTAAATATTAGTTTATTGCATGTATTATAATATATTATAATGCCATATTACAAGGTATTTTACTTTCCCGCACGCCGTGCGGGAAAATTTACTTTCACGCACGCCCTGCGGGAAAGTGCAACTTTCGGAAACGAAATGCGTGCGTGAAAGTGATTCTTTTAGCACGGCCGTAGAAAAAAGGAATTTGATACGGATCAACATAAAAAGATTTTAGATTCATTAAAAATAAAACAAAACGTAAAGTCGTGATATGAAAATAATATCTGATCTATATTTGAATCAACCTTATAAGGTAAGAGTTGGCAACCAGAACACCCGAGATATCAAATACACAGAGGATTCCATCAGGGCTGCGTGCTGTCTCCACTAATCTTCAGTGACAAGACTCTCCAATTCTTCAGATTTAGTGGCAGGTATATCTATCAATCAAGATGTTTTAAATAATTTACATTTTGAAGACGATACAGTAATAATGACGAATAACCGTGATGATTTACAGAAAGTAATGCAATGTCTTAATGAGTGCTGTCATGAATACCGACTGAAGATGAAAATGAAGATAACTAAATTGATGATCATAAAAAAATCAGCAGATTCAAACATCCATTTGATTATTGAAGATACTGTTAGTAAGAATGTAGATACCTACAAATACCTAGGAGTATGTATAACATCAAATGTAGACCAAACTAAAGAAATTAAGACACGTATAGAAATATCACGCCTCATACATTAAACTTAAAAAAGCTTCTTTGTTTTCTCGTGTTCTCTACTCTGCTGTATGGCTTGGAAGCAAGAACACTAAAACATGTGCATCTGAATATGTTGGTCGCCTTTGAATTTTGGAGTTACAGAAGAATCGTACGAATATCATGGATTCAAAAAATGTTAAATGTGGAAGTAACGGGAAGGATAGGAAATAAACGGAAAGAATATTAACTATCAAAGACGAAAATTTAAGTACATGCACATTGTGATGAGAGAACCAGAATATTCATTCCTATAACTTATTACACAAGGCAAAATTCGAGGAAAGCGGAATGTGGGAAGACGAAGTGTATCCTGCCTTAAGATCTTGAGGAAATGATGTGGATGCCGTGGCTGCCGAAGTTCCTCTTTATTAAAATGGCATTAAAAAACAGAAAAAATGGAAAAGCAGTAGGAACATACCAAATCCCAGTAGAAAGCTTAAAAAATACATAAATTATTTAGCTTCTTCTTTTTGTATAGACATGACTCTGTCTGTTCTTTCAATGTGCCTCTAGTAAGTTGTCGTTCCATGGTTTTCGTCGTCTTCCCACTGATCGTCTTCCTCTTGGGGAACGGTCTCTCGCTGTTCTGACTACTCTATTTGTTGTCATTCGGCTTACGTGGTCATTCCTTTCTATTCTTCTGTTTCTTACCCAGTTATTAATGTTATCCACCTTGCATCTCCGTCGTATATCTGCACTTTAGCTCTGTCGCATAGTGTCTTACTATCGATTTTTCGAAGGGTTTTCATCTCCGCTGTTTCAAGCAATCTTTTTGTCCTCTCTGTGTCGGGTCGTGTTTCTACCGCATATGTGATTAGTGGTCTGATGACTGTTTTGTAAATCCAGCCTTCCACTTCTTTTCCGATATTTTTATTTCTCCATATTGTGTCATTCAGGCAACCTGCGGCTCTGTTTGTTCTATTCACTTAATCTTCCACTTCTGTTTCGAGCCTTCCGTAGCTAGATAGTGTAATGCCTAGGTATTTAAACTCCATCACTTTTTCTATTATCTGACCTTCCAGCTCCAATTTACATCTTATTGGATCTGCTGTTATAACCATGTATTTTGGCTTTTTTGGGGAAATTAACACGTTCAATTTTCTATCGTATATGTTAAATTGGTGTAGCATACGTTGTAAATCATCTTCACTTTAAAATATTAGTATTGCATCGTCTGCATAGCAGATTATTTTAAGTTGTTTGTCTCCCATTTGGTATCATTTTTTAGTTCTTACTTTTTTATTATTTCGTCCATGATCAGGTTGAAAAATAAAGGACTCAAGGAATCCCCCGTCTTATCCCATTGCCGGCTTCAATTGGGTCAGTTAGTTCATCTTCCACTTTTTCTTTTATTGTGTTGTTCTGGTAGATGTTTTCGATCATTTTAATTATTCCTAGAGGTACGTCTCACGAGTATAACAAATGGATAACGTCCTTTAATTTGATCCTGTCAAATGCTTTCTTAAGGTCCACGAAATATAAATATGCCGGTTTGTTGTATTCCAACGATTTCTCTTGAACTTGTCTCATTATAAATATATCGTCAGTGCATGACCTTCCCGACCTAAAACCTTGTTGTTCTTCTACTAATGATATAATTTTATAATTATCAGAGAAGGATTTTTATAATATATCAGAAAAGATTGCAGAGAATGGAATATTAGAAAACGATAACACCGATGAAAGCTGGCAAAACCTCAAAGATAACATAATCAACGCTGCAATAAAATCACTTAGAGAGAGAAAAGTAAAGAATACTAACGTATTAAAGAGGAAAACCTTGTGGTTTAGAGAGGAAATGAAGATAAAATGTGAAGAAAAGAAGAAAGGCTTTTTACAATACAGAACAAAACAGACACAACAGGCATACAACCACTACAAACGAATAAGAAACAAAACGAATACTTTAGTGAGATAAATAAAAAGGGAGCACTGGCAGAGTTTCTCAAAACAGATGGAACACGACTTATACGGAACACAAAAAGAAGTATGGAGAATGATCAGAAGGCAAAGAAAGGAGATGAAAGGATTAATAAAAGCGAAACAAATTCAGAATGAAACATGGGCAGACTACTTCCGATCTCTATTTGCTAAAGGCGACGATATTGAACATAAACTTAGCCTTAGACATTATAGTAGGCTTGTTTAATACAATATACAAAAGAGGATATATAACGAAACAATGGTTACTCTCCACATTTTGTCCTATCCTTAAAAATACAAACGCTAAAATTGCAGTGAGTTTGCTAACCTACAGCATTTAAATTTAAATTTCACGAATTACTCTAATTAAAAGTTGTTATCTTGGTGGATCGGTAATACGTCTGTAATAATCAGAAACAATAACTTAAAGGCAATCAACAACCGATACGCCTCTGGCTTGCAGTAATCTTGAAAAAAGAGTCTATTGGGATGAGCGTGACTTAACGAGATAAGATAGAAGCTACGTAAATTAGTTTAAGTTAGTTTGTGTGCTGTGAAGTAATTCAGTAGTCTATAGTAGTTTGTTTTATGTTGATTTTCTCATTTGGAGCGTAGTTCTGAGAAAAAGGGAAATTTTCAGTTAAATAGTAAATTAATTATGTAAACTTTGTTAATCAGCGCAGCGCCGCGAAAAACATCGTTATATTATTATTAAAATGGAACTAATAAGAATAAGAAATATAGATTTATAATTATAACACATAGGTAGAAATCATAAACACATGTTTTTTTAATTATTGATATGCACAGCAGGCCCTATTTTTATAAAAATAAGTCATAATCTAACAATAAAACGTTTGTTTTCTATACTTCCACAAAATTTATGATAACTATGTGACTACAGCTTTTTCGGCAGAGTGCCTTTCTCAAGTGATTTAGTTTACTATGTGTTTGCCTTTTTAAAATCTTTAACTGAAGAGGTTGGGGAGTTGGGAGCTGTCTGTCTCGAATTGGTCATTCAGAATTATATCTGTATTTTTTAATTTATTAATTTCCACAAATTCTAATAAAGATAGCTTAAGGCCTTTATTTTGAATACGCAGAATTTGAAACCCTTCATTAAAAAAATGATTATGACCTAGAAGGTTAAGTGCGTATGTAGAAGTACCTGTTTTTCTATTGTTAAAAGCCCTTTTGTGTTCTGCTATCCGTTTGTCAAAGGTTCTGCCAGTTTGACCGATGTAAGTTTTCGGACAGTCACCACAAGGTAGTTTGTAGACACCACTCTGTAGTTGTTTTCTTTTTCGGCTATTATTGTTCTTAATATATTTGCTTAAGTTGTTGTTATTTCTGAAAGCTGGTGTTATTCCTTTCTTTTTTATGTATCTGGCTATTTTTGTTGTTATCTTGCCAGTATATGTGATTGAGCAGAAGGTACTGGGTTCTTTCTGTGGTGGTGGATAGACTAATTTCAGTGCTTTTTTATGGGTTTTGGTTTAAAATTTTATTAATTGTTTGTTCGTTATAGCCATTGTTTACTGCTATTTGTTTAATGATGTTCAGTTCTATTTCGAAGTTATTTTTTGACATGGGAATTTCTGTCAGTCTATGTATCATGCTATGGTATGCTGCTAATTTGTGTTATATAGGATGGGATGATGAATTGTGTATAGTTGTGTCAGTATGGGTAGGTTTATGATATACGGAGAACTCATGTTTGTTCTGTAGTCTAGTAATTGTTACATCTAGAAAGTTTATGGACTTATTCTGTTCTGTTTCTATTGTAAACTCAATATTACTATAAAGTGAATTAATGTATGATAGAAATTGGTCAAGTTGCCTGTTAGTTCCTGTAAATCATAGTAGTATATCAACCACGTATCTCTACCAATATAAAAACTGTTTAAATACGGAATGTTTAGAAATTGTTGTTTCAAGCTGGTTCATAAATATATTTGATAGCAATGGGCTTAGAGGATTACCCATAATAAGTCCTGCACTGTTGTTTGTGTATATTTGATTATTGAATTCAAAATAGTCTTGATTTATGCAAATTTCAAGGTGTAAAATTTTAGATGCAATGATCGAATTTGTACTATTATGGTCTAAAAGATTTTTAACTAGAACAAAAGTTTCTGTAGGAGGAATACTAGGAAAAAGGTTTTGTACGTCAAATGAAATTAGTCTGGAGTTGTTGGGCAATTGAAAATGTAACGGTAAATGTAAGTAAAGGTCGAATCCATCAATTATAAGAAAAGTCATAAGATTAACTAAATACAAGTATTTTAAACAAAACTCAAACTTCTGCTTTATGCTTTTCCTCTCCAGTTCCTCACTTTCACGTGTTTAGGGTCTTCCTCGTTTTTATTAATCCACTCGTTCTGAGTCTATCTCTTCTTCTGGGATTAATTAGTTTTCTGGAAGTAACTATTTTGGGCATTCTGTTCACTGCCATTCTTTCTGAATGTCCCAGCCATCATGCGTTTCAATATTTTTCTCTTTGCTCTTTTCTATCACTTGTCTCATAATTAATATATTATCTAGACGTGCTCTGGCCTTTCGGAATCCGGCTTGTTCTTTGCCGCAATGGTTCATGTGTTGTTCTCGTTTTTCTT
The DNA here is from genome assembly GCF_917563875.1 of Diabrotica virgifera virgifera. Lineage (NCBI taxonomy): Eukaryota > Metazoa > Arthropoda > Insecta > Coleoptera > Chrysomelidae > Diabrotica > Diabrotica virgifera. Next base: position 218,613,220 of record NC_065448.1, on the reverse strand, counting down.
TTATAACTGTGGAAAAGATTCTCGCTATTGAAGATTTTACACTGATCCCTCTACATTTATTCGTTGATCTTTTGCCACCTTTTTTTAAAATGCATGTATGATAGATTCCAATCATCTGGAATCTCCTCTCCTGCTTCAATTTTATTCAACAACACTCATATAAAGGACACGATCCTTGCACCTCGATACACTCAAAAAGATTTAGTTCGTAATATTGATTAACAGTGATTACTGAATAGTATTTCGTTGTCACAACAATTTAATTTGTTGTTTCAACGAACTTTTAGACATTGCCGAATGTATTTGGTTATTGTCACAATGATTGAATAATAATTGTGAGAATAACTAGAGTACATTAATCAATAACACTCAATTTATTCAGCCAATAACTTAGTTTCGTATATTCAATAAATACTGTTAATTCTGGCAGCAACTCACGTTCTTGATTTCGTAGATGATATGCAATTACCTTGGTTTATCGTGACAACGTACAGATTTCATTAAAACAATGTACAAATTTTGTTAATATAGAGTAATATATGATTATTGAATAGATGTAAATTGATTGTTGTGACAACGAATGCATTAATCAATCTACTACTGCATTTAATACCCACAATCAATGCGTTCATTGTGACAATAATCGTAGTTGTTGAGACAATAAATGTTTTGCTTGACTATTTGAAAGTTAACGGCTTTTCCTTATCGTGATTCCCCTAGCTTCTCTGTGTTACCGAAGTGCCGAATAATAATTGCATTTCGTTTTCAAGTGTAGTCCGTAGTAGAAGGAAGTTTTTGTGTGTCTATTATCGTGAAATTTCTTTCGAATTCTTTTTAAATGTATTCATTTTTTTCAAATCCTGAGAAAACTAATTATTATTTTTGAAAATTTAAATGCAAAATAAAATATTACAGTATTATCGAGGGTCTGAAGTCCCTGAGAACCTCTATAATGATTATTTTAATAAGTTACAGGGGTGAAAAAGAGAAAATTTAGTATGATTTTTAATTTCAAATAGGCATACCATTCAACAGAAACTCTTTGTTTATTCTAAGGGACTTTCTGCCCTAGGTAATAATGTAATATTTTATTCTGCGTTTAAATTTTTCAAAAATACTTATTAGTTTTCTCAGAATTCCAAAAAAAATGGATGCGTTTAAAAAGAATTCGATCGAAATTTTGCACCTGCGCTATCAAAAAGGATTAAAGTGTTATACATTTTTGGAATCACTATTTCAAAGGCTTTTAAATAAGCTGTCACATGACGTACTTTCCCATTAAAAAAATCAAAGTTACGCGCCTGTCACCTGAAGAGGGATCGTGTAAAGTTCGAAACATTGATGTTAATATACTTTGATTATTTTAAAAATCGACCTGTCCGAGCGTTTTGCTTATGTGCTAAAAATAAATAAGTTAATAAGGGGTGGGGGGAGTGTAACACTTATTCCAGTACACTGTATAAGCACGTATAAGTGAAATCATATGAAAAATCACACAGTGTAAAGTCCTTTAGGTTAAGGAAAAAAGGGGGATTTAAAAAATTATTATTAATCAATTAATAACATACATTGGGCTATTGCATTCAGTAATTATTAATATAAAATACGTAAAACTGATTGTAAGAATGAATAGAATTGCTTGTAAGAAAAACAATATTTTTTGTGGGAATGAACGGAATTAATTGAAACAATAAACGGAAATAATTGTAGAAATAAACGAAATACGTTAGGAGAAATAACACTGTTATTGACACAACGAATAGTCTTCGTCGGTCAATTAACGACGTTGTTGTTTCAATAAATAGTGTTCGTTGACTCAGTCAACAGAGTTCGTAATATCAATAAATAGTGTTCATTGACTCAGTGAACAGAGTTCGTAATACCAATAAAGTGATATTATGGTATACATAATGAATGTTCATCCATTCAATAAACGTAATACATTGGCTCAACGAACGAAAATAATGAATTGATGAACATCGTTTTGTTGTCCCAATAAAACCAAGAATTAGACAAATTTTAAGTATTGCGTTTGTTGTCTAAATTAACATTTTTATTGATATTACGTGCCTTTTTCGTTGAGTGTATTTCAGCGGTTCCATTTTTATGCTCCCTGGTTCTGGTGCTTTGTTATTTTTGGCTTTCTTTCTTTTTTTCTTCCTTTTTCTAAATTGTTTTTTCTGGCCAATATGTTACGACTTCTAATATAGATATTTACAAGAAGGACGAAATCAAGAATTATTTAATAAAACAAATGGACAATAGCTGAATCCTTGTGTTTTAGTCGCTACAATGCGATAATACGTTTCTACGCATAAAATATTCTTTTTGCACGATTGATCATTTTTGACTGTTTACCGTGACAGATTTTACGTCAGTAGGTGACATTTACTAGCAACTCTACGGTAAGTAATCCAACTCGACGGTAAGTACTCCAACTCGACGGTAAGTAATTCACTTACCGTCAAGTTAAAAAATCTCTTAATTTTAATTTATTTTTTGAAAGAATAAAGAAAACTAACGAATTATTTATTAATATTGAAACTTATGGTACAATTTATTAATTTTTCCATTCAAATACGCGATCAAAGTTGAAAACTTGGAAATATCAATGCCGTCATAAAGAAAAATGGTGGATTTAATCATTGAATATTCTGCCCAGAGGCTTCCAGGAGCTTTCAACTGCATATGTCTTTGAACGAAATATGCCAATAGAGTCTTTTCTTCGATTCTTAAATTCTTGCCTTCGCACCATTTTTTAAAACTTTGGTAGGTATTTTGATAACGGATTTTCGATTTTTCGGGAATAATTGCGGAACACCCTTCTTCCCAAGCCCGTTCAAATTCTTCAAATTCACTTTCGCTCATATTTTAATTTATAATAATCAAAATTGTACTTAAAATTATTGACAACTAAATAAAAACTCAATTCTCCATTGTTGTTATGCACCCTAGTTACTACCTAACAACCAAAGTATCTATCTTGATAAAATGAATGAAACTAGTCAATACGACGAAAATGTTTAATTTTATAATTTATAATGGTATCAATCGTGCAAAAAACGTTATAAACATGTCGAACGTTAAAGGTAACTGATCTCAGACAATAATTGGAGACGTCGCTCCGCTCCTCCTTCAAACAATTGTCTTCGATCGGTATAAAACCCTTACCGTTCTCCATACTTAATATACTATATCATTTCAAAAATATATTTGGCTTTGAGTTGTAAACAAATATTTTTTTACCAAATGCAGACTGTCGGAGTATCTGCATTCTTTTCGCGAAACCCAATCAAACATTAGCTTAGTATAAAACGAAATAACAAGCGAACGGGGCACGAAACACCACAAAGAGAAACTCGTTAAATTTCTCATTTGCCTATCCCTTTTTAAAACATGTAAAGCCATGCCGTTTCTGCCTCGGTGCAAAACTCAATTCAAGCAGGATGAATGTTATTCTCTAAACCTTTGAAAATGCCAATTTCCTGATTATCGAACAAATCGGATATTACTTCAAAATTGCATCACCGAATTCCAATATCAATTCTACATCTGTCCGCATTAGATCCAACCAAATTCCGAGTTTATACTACAGTTGGCTTATTCCACATGTTGATTTTGTGTAAATATCATTTCTTGTAAAAAATGGGCTTTTTATAAGCATAATATTTCAATCGATGATGATCGATTTTGAAAGAAAATCAGGCTAATGTGAATTGAGGCAACAAGGTTTTTCAAATTTTGTACCCCATTAGATCCATCAGACATTTTGTTTATTTTAATTTTTGTAATATTTACAATCTATCCTTAACTAAGAACTGTAGGTAAATTATTTGACTGAAAATTGAAAATTTGACCTGTAGAGGGCGATCTACTGATCACTATTTTTACATAAATTAAATGAAAACAACTTTAGAAGTTAAAACAAGTTTAATTATTGAAGATTATTCGAAATTTCTTGCTAGGTCTACGATTTTGAATCTCTTCAAGCGTCGTACATCATTCTGATCATCAGTAAGGTTGCTTGCTAGCTTGTTTGAATGAAATAATTCTAGTCTCTTATAATATTTTCTGTAATATTCTGTTATTACTGTTTTATGAATGGCACATTGAGGTCTTGCTCTATTACAGAATTTGGTACATAACAACAGGCATTCAGCATTGTTCTAAGAACTTTGTTCTGGAATCTCTTCAGTATTTAGATATAGGTTTGTTTGCCTGGCTGTCCTCTACAGTTGCAAGGTCCATACTGGCTTTAATATGGCTTTATATGTATGTCAGTAGTTTGTTTTCAAGATAAAGTTGAGATTTATGACCGATGATCCAGTACATTTTTCAGAATTTTATTCCTAGTTGTTTTCTTTTTGTGAAAATGTGCTTTTAATACATTATTTCACGGATTTTGCTGTAAATTTTAAAGAACCGCTTGGATTGACATGAAATTTGCCATACGCATAGCTAACGAGCGATCCACAATTATTGGAATCAAAACTAGCCGTGCAAAAAATTACGTATGTCTTAATCTGAGTTTATATCACTGGTTTATCAATTAATTTTGATTAACATTATAAAACATATAAAATCAGTCAAAACCTTTAACACAGAACTTTAATCAAAAATAAAAAGAAATAACAAAATGATAAGTAACAATAATAAAACTGAAATCAAACAAGATACTGTATATGTCCACCACCAACACCTCTACATAACCTAACTTTTCTTGTTAAGTTGACGTGCACTGCAAAGTTGACGTAAACTGGAAAGTATATCTGAATTAAGAATAGACATACACTGTATAGCTATCTCTGTCGTTCAGAGCCACCTATGGTGACAATAATTTTGGATCACACGTTATCATGTCAAGGAAAAAAGTGAGATTGTGCTGATGTGTGTATTTGCCCTGGGGGTGAGTTCCCCCCTCTTGTGGGTGAAAAAATATATGTCCAAAATAAGTACGGAAATGGATAAACTGACTAATTTTAAGCAACTTTTAATTCATAGAGTTTTTTCATCAAGTCAATACTTTTTGAGTTATTTGCCAGTGAATATGTTCATTTTTCAACAAAATAAGGTGTAGGTCTCTACACCTAATAGAAACAGAGTTATAGTTAATGGAAAATAGGTTCATGTTCGCCAAATTCCAAATGGAATATTTCCAAAAGTGGAATATCTAAGTGAAGTATCCAAAAAATTAAGCACTTTTTGGGGAAAATTCATTATAAGTTTTTTTAAATTGTTTAAAAAAGCTTTATTTCAGTTTTTATAAAAAAGTTTATAGCACCAAATGTAAGCAAGTAACGCTCAAAATGAAGTGGGTCCCTATTGTTTTGGCAAAAAAATCGGAAGATCAACCCCTAATTAGCAACTTAAATGAAATTAATCATCACCGCTTCACAAGTTACTTTACTTATGTTATATTTATGCGATTTGTAAATTTCACCGATTCAAGGTTCTTATTATTTTTTTAAAAATTGGTTTTAAAGTAAAATTTTTAAAATTTTTAATTTTGAAAAATTTTTTATCAAAATTACTTAGAAATTGTTAGATACCAAAAATCTCACACAACAAAAAAGTCGGTTTGCTTTTCTCAATATTTTGTATTTTTTTGCTTTTCTGTAACACAAAAATTGGTTAAGATTTGGTGTTTCTAAATTTTCATACACTTGTGATTAGTGAATCGTTCAAGCGCTTTTAACTACAGCCCTTTCAAAGGACGGATGAAACTTACAGACCATATAAACAATACACACATGAGTAAAGAAACTTGTGAAGTCGTAACGAATAAGTTCATTTGAGATGCTAATTAGGGGGTGATTTTCCCGATCTTTTTACCAAAAAAAAAGACCAACTTTATTTTGAGCGTAACTTGTTTACTTTTGATGCTAGAATTTTTTTTATTAACATAAAACATAAAGCACTTTAAAAAAGTTGTAAAGAGTTTTCCCCAAAAAGTGCTTCACTTTTTGGATATTTCACGTTAAAATATTCGATTTGGAATTTGACGAATATGAACCTATTTTTCATTAGCTATAACTCTGCTTCTGCTAGGTATAGGTTTTTCTGCATTTTTTTTTTTCAGTTTTTTACAGGGCATATTTTTGCTAAGAATGTCTTTTAGCTACCTGTTAGCTATGTGTTTGCCAAATTTTATGTCAGTCCAAGCGGTTCTTTAAAATTTAGATGTTTTGCAATATTTTACCGTTAAAGAACGTACTATTTTGCCAAGTTAGTCTCATGTCAAGGTGGATTTATTTAGAGTTACAGTTGAATATATTTGTTTTTTCATGGTGAAAGTAACATGGGTGGATTTACTCTCATTAGACTTTATCTTTCATTTTTAAGGCATCGTTGGATATTGTTAAGGTGTTTTTGAAGGATTTTGGATACTGTGATTGGATCATGGTGAGAGGTTAGTATAGCGGTGTAATCAGCTAAAGTTGCACACATTGTTCTGTTACTTGTCGGTATGTCAATAGTGTAAGCAAGTACAAAATTGGTCTAGGGACACTTTTTTGCGGTACTCGACTTCTATTGGTCTTGTGTATTTATTATCCTACTTAACTAGGAAATTTCAGTTGGAGATATAGAGTTTTAGGATTTGGTATAAAGGATTAGGAAGGCTTTTTTCTTTAGCTTAAATAGCCTATCCCTTTTTAATACATGTAAAGCCATACCGTTTCTGCCTCGGTGCAAAACTCAATTCAAGCAGGATGAATGTTATTCTCTAAACCTTTGAAAATGCCAATTTCCTGATTATCGAACAAATCGGATATTTCTTCAAAATTACATCACCGAATTCCAATATTAATTCTACATCTGTCCGCATTAGATCCAACCAAATTCCGAGTTTATACTACAGTTGGCGTATTTCACATGTTGATTTTCTGTAAATATCATTTCTTTTAAAAAAATGGGCTTTTTATAAGCATAATCTTTCCATCAATAAGCGATCAATTTTGAAAGGAAGTTGGGCTAATATCAATGGAAGCAGCAAGATTTTTCCAATTTTGTACCCCAATAGATCCATCAGAAATATATCAAGACATAAAATTATATTTTAAATTACAGGTTACCCGAAATAGGAATAGACGTGAGCATACTGTGCTTGCTAACAAATTTCAAATTACGTCAGAGAGAGCTCAGTTAAGGGAAAACAGCTTAGCTGTTTATGTGGATAGTTTTACTAGAGGGCCGATTGGCGACTTGGACAAGTTTTGTGTAAAATCTCAATTTTAAATAATAGTGATTTTTGCTTTTCGAATTTCTCTGCCTCGGTGTAAAAGTCAATTTAGGCAGGATGAATGTTATTCTCTAAATCTTTGAAAATGCCAATTTCCTGATTATCGAACAAATCGGATATTACTTCAAAATTGCATCACCGAATTCCAATATCAATTCTACATCTGTCCGCATTAGATCCAAACAAATTCCGAGTTTATATTCCAGTTGGCTTATTCCACATGTTGATTTTCTGTAAATATCATTTCTTGTAAAAAATGGGCTTTTTATAAGCATAATATTTCAATCGATGAACATCGATTTTGAACATAAGTCAGGCTAATGTCGAGTGGAGCAGCAAGCTTTTTCCAATTTTGTACCTCATTTGATCCATCAGAGATACATACATCATGACATAAAATTATATTTTAAATTACAGTAAAACCTCGATATAACGGACTAATTGGGGGGTATAAATATAACCGTTAAAGCCGAAGTCCGTTATATAAAAATAGGTTTAAAATAAATAAAAAACTTCTCTTTTGAAAATATGTACCCTGTATTTTAATATAAATAAAAAACACAAAGAAAATTATATTTAATTATCTTCAGAAATTCGTCGTGAAGTGACGTCTTTTGATATCGACACGCTTGCTTTCGGTAATCCTGCTTTAAAAAAGGAATCAAGTTTTGTTTGCACTTTTGAAATTTGCTGTTTTTTTATAATCAACTCTCTAAAATTACGAAATTGCGTATAATACAGTTGAACTTCGTTATCTGAATAATCAATAAATGTTATTAGATCGTTAAGATGCGATCTTACCTCTGAGAACTTCATCTTTTCAGTGTTGTTTTGCCTTCTTTGCTATCTTCACTTCCATCCTCATGTTTTAGGTTCATAACTTCATCTGCTATTTCATTTTCAGTCGTAATAATATACCCAGGGACACCTTCATCTACTTCTAGCCCTTGTAAAATAAAACATCTTAGCTACCTATTTCTTCACCGGCATTAATAGATATCTATTATCTTACAGAAATCAGGAATTTCCAACCCTTCTAATTTTATGTCTGCATCTTGGCCAAGAGACAATTTTTTTTACTAGATATTCGTTTGGTTTCCAAAATTATTCCCTGATCCATGGGTTGAATATGCGATGTTGTATTTTTGGCACAAACATACAACTAAAGTTTCTAGGTAGGCGTAGCATTTGGGGTCCACGGGGACCCCGTTGGTATTCAATGTATTTTGGTATGTGACAGGTTAAGCATGTATCATATCAACAGGACTTTTTTAATTTTTTTACATTTGACCGGATTTTTCGTCCGTTATATCCGAAGTCTGTTATATAGAGGCCCGTTATATCGAGGTTTTACTGTACTAGTAAGCGAGAAAATGAAGCAATATACATGGTGTCCAGAAACTCTCCCGACAAACGAAGAGAGGAGATTCCTCAGATAATTTTAAGACAATTTAACCAAATTCACCTAGTCTGAAAATGCTTGCTAAGGTAGCTAGAACTCCTTTTAGATGGTGTCTTCTAATTAGTTTTTCTTAAATACCTCCAGAACGCTTCTAGTTAGAAAAACGAAAATTGGTACACATATTTATCTTCCAGAGATAAATCGATTCCATCCATTATGAATTTCTAGTACCAGTCATAGGCGTCCGTTTTGGGGGAGGCAACTGTTATTTTATCGCATAAGTTTTTTGTCTTTAACTTTTAAGCATTCTTAACTTAAAAGAAAAGTAACTTTTAGTACTAGAATACCTCATAATTTAATAATTTATTGTCAAAAATTCTTTAAAAAAAAGACAAAAAAGTTATGCCATAAAATAACCGTCCACCTACCCAGAACGGACGCATATGACCGGTTCTAGAAATTTGAAATTAATGAAATCAATTCATCTCTGGAATATAAATAAACGTACCAGTTTTCGTTTTTATATAAATAGTTTTTTTTTTTATTTTTTTTTGATATTCAAAAAACGAAAAATTTTCAAATCGTGTTTTCTAGAAAACGGTGTATTATATCGACGTAAAGTAATAGTATCTTTTAAAACTATAATAACTTACATTTTAATAATCCAGACTCAAAAATGTTTAAAAATTAAAAACAAAAAAGTTATGCGATAATAAAACTGTTGCTCTACCCAAAACGGACGCCTATGACCGCTACTAGAAGTTTGCAATAGATGAAATCGATTTATCTCTAGGAGATAAATATGTGTACCAATTTTCGTTTTTCTAAATAGAAGGTTTCTGGAGATATTTAAGAAAAACTAATTGCCGGACGCCATCTTCAAAGAGCGCTAGCTCCCTTGGGAAGCATTTTCGGACTAGATGAATTTGGCTAAATTGTCTTAAAAATATCTGAGGGATCTCCTGTCTTTGTTTGTCGGTAGAGTTTCTGGACACCCTGTACCTATCAAATTTTTGGAGTTGGATGAATCTTAGCAAAAAGAGTCTTATCAAACTGTGGAACAAAACCGATAATGACGACATGCAAATTGCATTATTAAACAAGAAAAATGCATTTTCCAAGGGCATTTCGAAATGATAAAAAATGATAAATTTATAATTCGGAAATAGTTGAAGGAAATGAGATGAATGAAAATATTCAGTATTTGGGAAACTCGCGTATTTTTTGGGCTTGTTGAACAAGAATAACCTAAGGGCGATGCTATCTTAAGCAACTGGTGCCCATAATGGGGCTTGTCTGGAGTTTTATGGAAATTCGATACAATATTAGTGCAAACTTATTAGTAGACCAGGGCGCATCTGTAAAAATATTAGTACATTTGGATGTTGAGAGGTGGCTTATATTTTTTGCAGAAATTGCTTGAAAATAACTCATATATTTGAGTTATCCTCCCACTCAAAAAGGTCCGGAACATTGTTTAAATAAACAAAATGTCAAAAAATGAAGGAAAATTCGATTTTTTCTTGGTTTTTTTTATTATAACTTTAAAATTATTCATTTTCGAGAAAAGTTGCACGACATAAAAGTTGCGTAATTAAATTTCCTACAATATAGGATTAACTGAAAATTTTAAAAATTGTCACACTTGTTACAAAATAGCAATAATTTCGAAAAAACCATAAAAAACAAGTATTCGCATTTTACGTTTTTCAACCATTTATGCTACGACACTTAGCTTCATATTTCACCTAGAAAAACTTTATGGTATGATAAAACAATGCTGTAAATTTCATTAAGGTCGGTTTAATAAACTTTGCAAAATAAATTTTGCAATCCAGCTTTCGCAAAAAAAATTAATTTATTCAAAATGTTGCAGCACTGAAAATAAAGCAGACCGCAAGTTGAATTTTTTTTTACGTATAAAAGAATACTGTACCTTTCATTGGCAATTTGCAAAATTAAAATCGGTTAACCACCACGGCGTCAGGAATTTTTTTAAATAAACATTAATTCTTGTAGCTACGCGCAGGACAGCGGATACGTTCGCTCTGATTGGGCATTCCAATGACCTTTGATAATGATTGATATATGTTCATTTTTAATACATTTCGAAATAAATAAATAAATTTGTTTATTGCAAAATAAAAACACATACTCTGCCCTTTGAAGTACCACTTTTTTTAGCAAAAACTTTCTTTGTTCATATATTTTAACTTCTAGAAAGTAAAAGTGTATTATTTTTAAACATATGCAATTGTTTAAACAATTTTTCACAAACAATAATCAAATTAGTTTGATTTTTGTGCAATTAAAATATGAACATACAACAAAATATAGAAAAATAAAATAATATATTAGATAAAGATTGGAAGAAATTTTGGTGGAAATCAACTTATGTGAATCGAACACCGCTGTCCTGCGCGTAGCACCAAAAATTAATGTTTATTTAAAAAAATTTCTGACGCCGTGGTAGTTGACTGATGTTAATTTTGCAAATAGCAAATGAAAGGTACAGTATTCTTCTATTTGCAGAAAAAAATTTAACTTGTTATCTGCTTTATTTTCAGTCCTGCAACATTTTGAAAAAAACGAATTTTTTTTGCGAAAGTTTTATTGCAGAATTTATTTTGAAATATCTATTAAACCAATCTTAACTAAATTTACAGTCTTGTTTTATCATGTCATAAAGTTTTTCTAGGTGAAATATGAAGGTCCTAAGTGTAGCAAAAATTGTTGAAAAACGTAAAATGCGCATACTTCTTTTTTATGTTTTTTTTGCAAGTATTTCTATTTTGCAACAAGGGTAACAATTTTAAAAATTTTTAACTAATCTTATGTTGTAGGAAATTTAATTACGCAACTTTTTTCTGGTGCCCAGAAAGTGACTCCTGTGCCCCAGGTCTATACTCGTTCGATATACAATTAGTTGGTCCTGCTCATCAGGTGCCTCGGATACCATCGTCGACACTGTTTTCGTGTTCCATAAACATCAAAAAGAAAATTATCAAATCAATCACTATACTATTATGGAGTTCAAAATATTCTCTAAGCAAAACTAGGATTTGTGAAAGCCGTTGGTACGAGGGAGGCTTTATTTAGCGTACAGGTGTTGTTTCAGAAATGTAGAGATATCAGCTGTGATGTTTTTCATGCCTGATTGACTGCAAGAAGCCTTTTGATAGAGCCAGGCATGAACAAATGATGGAAGTGCTGAAGAGGACAGGGATTGACGGAAGAGGCCTAAAGGAGAGTGAGACAGGGGTGCATAATTTTACCGCTGATATTAAATCTGTACTCAGAGCACATTTTTGAAGAGGCTCTAAAAGATATTGATGAAGGCATCTTAATAAATTGAGTCAAGCTCATAGTAACCTGCGGTATGCAGATGATACAATAGTATTTTACAATACCATAGAAGGGCTGCAAAACTTAATGAACAAAATAACGAAAACAAGTAGAACGTATGGACTGGATATAAACACCAGCAAAATCAAGATCATGATCATCAGCAAAGAAAACATAAATGGAGCAAACCTGTATGTGAACCAAATGAGAATTGAACGTGTCTCACAATACAACAAGAGCCATGACGTCACTCTACAAACCAAAATTTAGGCTCGTTAAATCTTACGTGTACTCAGTGCTTCTATACGGAGTAGAAACGTGGACATTAAAGTCGGAAACTTTATCAAAACTTCAGGCTTTTGAGCTATGGCTGTACAAAAGGATCCTGAAGATATCATGGACAGACAAAGTCACCAATGAAGAAGTGCTATGGAGGATGAACACAAACGGAGATTTCGTTAACATCGTGAATTGCCGTAAGCTGCTTGTAACATATAAAGAGAAATCTTTATAAATCTTTACGTACTTGTGACATATAAAGAGAAATCAAGGGAGATACGAGCTACTCCAATGCATTTTGCAAGGTAAAATTGGAGGAAAAAGAGCCCCAGGATGAAGAATAATACCCTGCTTTGCTAACCTGAGAGCATGGTATAAAATGACCTGAACACAACTATTCCGTATAGCAACCAACAAAATCATCATAGCCAGAATTATCGCCAACGTTCGAAAGAGACAGGCAGCCTAAAGAGAAGAAGCAAAACTTCAATTTCGGAAGGAAAAAACCAAGTGAAAAAGAACCAAAATCAAATTTAACTCTTTAAATGAACTAATTAATTAGAATAAATAATTAACCAACCGCACATAATTATATCAGCCAATTTGCCCACAGCTGATTGCATCCCAGATTATAATAGCTTTACATGTATGCACTTCTCTTTGCTGACATTAACTTTAAGACTAAGTATTTAATTGCCACAGTTTCCTATTTTAATTTCCGACTTGTATACTATCACTATCATAATTAACTACAGAGGGAACTAATTAAGGCTGAACATAAGCAGGCTTCCTAAGTAAACCAGCTTTATGAGTGAGATCATTAACAATTACGGTATATTGCTTTAATGGAGTGTCTGGTAATATCTGGAATGCGTATTTAGTGACATATAAAACGGACAAAACTGTAATAACCGTAAAATGTGAGCTGGTTGTCTTGTTAGATATAAAACCATAAGAAATAAACAACGTGATTGAAAATAGAATAGTCCAGGGCGCATCTGTTTTGAGATGGACGTTGAGAGGTGACTCAAATTTTTTTGCAGAAATTGCTTGAAAATAAATGAAATAATAATATTTGAGTTATCTTTCCTCTCAAAAAGGTCCGGAACATTGTTTAAATAATCAAAATGTCAAAAAATCAAGGAAAAATTCGATTTTTTTCTTCGTTTTTTGATTATAACTTTAAAAGTATTCATTTCCGAGAAAGTTGTACTGACTCAAAAGTTGCGTAATTAAATTTCATATAATATAAAATTGGTAAAAATTTAAAAAATAATCACCCTAGTTGCAAAATAGCAATAATTGCGAAAAAAACCATACAAAAACAAGTATTCGCATTTTACGGTTTTCAACCATTTATGCTAGACTTAGGACCTTCATATTTTACTCAGAAAAACTTTATGATACAGTAAAACAATACTGTAAATTTCATTAAGTTCGGTTTAATGGATTTTGCAAAATAAATTTTGAAATCCAGCTTTCGCAAAAAAATTCATTTTTTCAAAATGTTACAGGACTGAAAATAAAGCAGATAGCAGGTTGAAATTTTTTTTTGCCTGTACAATTGCAATTTGCAAAATTAAAATCGAATAATTACCACGGCGTCAGGAAATTTTTTAAATAAACAATAATTTTTGGTGTTACGCGCAGGACAGCGGTGTTCGATTCACACAAGTGGATTTCCACCAAAATTTCTTCCAATGTTTATCTAATATATTATTTTTTTACTCTATATTTTGTTGTATTTTAATATTTTAATACCACAAAAATCAAACTAATTTTATTATTGTTTGTAAAATATTGTTTAAACAATTGCATATGTTTAAAAATAATAAACTTTTATTTTTTAAGTTAAGATATATGAAAAAAGAAAGTTTTTGCTAATAAAAGTGTTATTTCAAAGGATAGAGTATGTGTTTTTATGTTGCAATAAACAAATTTATTTATTTATATCGAAATTTAATAACAATTAAAATGTATCAATCATTATCAAAGGTCATTGGAATGCCCAATCAGAGCAAACTATCCGCTGTCCTGCGCGTAGCACCAATAATTAATGTTTATTTAAAAAATTCCTGACGCCGTGGTGTTAATCGATTTTAATTTTGCAAAATTGCAAATGAAAGGTACAGTAGACGCAAAAAAAATTCAACTTGCTATCTGCTTTATTTTCAGTCCTGTAACATTTTGAAAAAATGAATTTTTTTCACGAAAGCTGGATTGCAAAATTTATTTTGCAAAATCTATTGAAACGATCTTAATGAAATTTACAGTATTGTTTTACTGTATCATAAAGTTTTTCTAGTGGAATATGGGGGTCGTACGTGTAGCACATTTTTTTCGCAATTATTGCTATTTTGCAACAATGGTGACTATTTTTGAAATTTTTAACCAATTCTATATTGTAGAAAATTTAATTACGCAACTTTTATGTCAGTACAACTTCTCTCGGAAATGAATACTTTTAAAGTTATAATCAAAAAACGAAGAAAAAAATCGAATTTTTCCTTAATTTTTTGACATTTTGATTATTTCAATAATGTTCCGGACCTTTTTGAGAGGGTGGATAACTCAAATATTATTATTTAATTTGAGTCACCTCTCAACGTCCAAATGTACTAATATTTTTACAGATGCGCCCTGGTCTAGAAGTAGTCTACGTTTATACGGCAGTAAATGTTAGCCTGCAGACTTCATTTGCATCGCGCACGTTTACTTGGGCAGCTAGCCGATTTGGAAGCGAAGCAACGAAGCACCAAAAAGCTCAAAAACTAGGAATTTTGTGCAGTAAGATAAATCGTCATGCAACATTTTGCATTCGATTCGAAAGAGTGTCAGGCAATTTTGTGAACTAAATTGATCTCCGGCAAAAATTGTTGTGCATAAGAAAATGCATTTTCAAAGTGCATCTCGAAGAGATGGAAAATGAAAAATTTAGAACCCAGGAAATATTGACGGAAATGAGTTCAATTTTTACACTTGGAGATTTTTGAGGTCACTGAACATGAATTTCATGACGGTGATGGTCTCTGAGGTACCTGGTGCCCAGGGTGGAACTCGTTGCCTGGTACGATCGAATAATTCGCGGGACGATCGAATAATTCGCAAAATGAAGATTGGATCGAAAAACTGAAAAATACGTGTTCAGTATTTTCAAAAATTTATCGAATGACACTAAACACGACCTTCTTACTACACCCCCTGGAGGTAAGGTGGGGGTAACCTTAAAACCTTAAATGAAAACCCCCATCTGTTATTTGCAGATTTGGATTGATTATGTAAAAAGAAGCAACTTGTATTCAAAACATTTTTTCGAATTGTGGATAGATTGCGCTATAATAGGAAAAAACGATTTATTGTGATACCATAGGTAAATTATAAAAACGGTCTTATATCTCGAGAAATAACACTTCCAAATAAAAAACCAAAAAATACATGTTTAATATTTTTCAAGAACCTGTCGAATAACATCAAACACAACTCTCCACTTCACCGCATGGGAGTGGGGTTGGGGGTAACTTTAAAATATTAAATAGGATCCCCCATTTTTTATCGCAGATTTGGATTCCTTACGTAAAAATAAGTAACTTTTGATCAAGACATTTTTTCGAATTATGGATAGATGGCGCTATAATCGGGAAAACACACATTTGTTAGCGGCATCTATCAACAATTCTAGAAATGTTTCGACTAAATATTACTTATTTTTTTATCCTGGTACGATCGAATAATTCGCGAAATGAAGATTGGATCGAAAAACTGAAAAATACGTGTTCAGTATTTTCAAAAATTTATCGAATGACACTAAACACGACCTTCTTACTACACCCCCTGGAGGTAAGGTGGGGGTAACCTTAAAACCTTAAATGAAAACCCCCATCTGTTATTTGCAGATTTGGATTGATTATGTAAAAAGAAGCAACTTGTATTGAAAACATTTTTTCGAATTGTGGATAGATTGCGCTATAATCGGAAAAAACGATTTATTGTGATACCATAGGTAAATTATAAAAACGGTCTTATATCTCGAGAAATAACACTTCCAAATAAAAAACCAAAAAATACATGTTTAATATTTTTCAAGAACCTGTCGAATAACATCAAACACGACTCTCCACTCCACCGCTTGGAGGTGGGGTTGGGGGTAATTTTAAAACATTAAATAGGAGCCCTTATTTTTTATCGCAGATTTGGATTCCTTACGTAAAAATAAGTAACTTTTATTCAAGACATTTTTTCCAATTATGGATAGATGGCGCTATAATCGGGAAAACACTATTTGTTAGCGCCATCTATCAACAATTCTAGAAATGTTTCGACTAAATATTACTTATTTTTTATGAGGAATCCAAATCGGCAATATAACATGGGGATTCACATTTGATTTTAAAGTTACCCCCACCCCACCCCACCCAAGAACAAGACATATTCATTTAATTTTTAAATGTCTTATAAAACAAACACCACGTTTGTTGTTAAATAATTAGGTGACACCGATTACTCAACACAAATGCATTAGTTTTCAATAACGCTTTGTCAGCTATTCAATATTATTCATAATTCACGCCATGTCGTGTCAGCATTAAAAACATCAACACTTTTCGAGTTTATTTATAGTTACAGCAAAGCATCGCGGATCATTCTTTTATCAATTATCATTCGTGATTCAGATACATTATTAGACAGTTAGACTTCAAACGCACCAACTAGTTACTGACATATCTAGTAGTGCTCAATAAAATATAGTATGAACAAATAGTGTTTTACCAAATCAACCCTCTCCTCAGGGTAACTTCCCCGTAAAATAAGGAGTTTCTATTATAAGTGGAGGGTCGTGTTTAATATTGTTCGATAGGTTCGTGAATAATATAAAACACGTATTTTTTGGTTTTTTATTTGGAAGTGTATTTCTCGAGATATTAGACAGTTTCTATAATTTACCTATGGTATCACGATAAATCGTTTTAGTCATGAAGGTCGTGTTTGATGTCATTCGATAGATTTTTGAAAAATATTAAACACGTATTTTTTAGTTTTTTGATCCACTTCATTTCACGAATTATTCGATCGTCCCACGACTTATTCGATCGTCCCAGGCGACGAGTTCCACCCTGGGCACCAGGTACCTCGGAGACCATTGCCGTCATGAAATTCGTGTTCAGTGACCTCCAAAACCCCCAAGTATAGAAATTGAACTCATTTCCGTCAATATTTCCTGAGTTCTAAATTTTTCATTTTCCATCTCTTCGAGTTGCACATTGAAAATGCATTTTCTCATGCACAAAATTTTTTGCCGGAGATCAATTTAGTTCATAAAATTGCCTGACACTCTCTCGAATCGAATGCAAAATGTTGCATGACGATTTATCTTACTGCACAAAATTCCTAGGTTTAATGCTTCGATGCCTCGCCTATAGACGGTGTATGGTTATATGGTTTCTTTGATGGATTTTAAAGGGATATCAAACTGAATGACGTCGTTACTGACGTAGTAGGGAACATCAACAACAGCTCGTAGTACTTTTGGAACCTCTGCAAGATGGATATGTTGGAGTTGCTATCAGTCCCTCACAGCTGGATGCCGTAGGTCCACATGAGTTTCAAGATTGTTTTTTATAATAATATTTTATTGTTTAATAAGAGTTTTGATCTACGACTGATGAGCTAATAGGTCTGGATCCAGCGTATGAAAAAAAAGTTGATTAATAGCAAGCTGAAAATTTGTTAATAGCTTAAGGGTGTCTAGTCAGACAAACTTTGATATATGGGAACACTGGAACAGGGGAAGTTTTAATTGTGGAACAGGTTAAAAATTTGGAAGGGTCAGGCCACGAAAACGGCACATGTATTTTGTCCGACAGAACAGACTTAAACTCTCCGAACAGAGATTAAACTCTCATGCAAAAATCAGACTACTATTTATCACCAAAGGGGCGTTTTAATGAGTGGAACATGTAGAATATGTCAAATGACAGGAATTATGACAGGTGATAAATAGCAGTCTGATTTTTGCATGAGAGTTTAATCTCTGTTCGGAGAGTTTAAGTCTGTTATGTCGGACAAAATAAATGTACCGTTTTCGTGGTCTGACCGTTCCAAATTTTTAACCTGTTCCACAATTAAAACTGCCCCTGTTACAGTGTTCCCATTTATCAAAGTTTATCCGACTAGACACCCTTAAGCTATTAACAAATTTTCAGCTTGCTATTAATCAACTTTTTTTTCATACGCGGGATCCAGACCTATAATACATGTTTCTTAGTTAAGGGCCAAGTTGCTTGCGCTTAGTGAATATGTGTTTTATCCAAGTCAGTCGTCGATCCAGGTGCATGCCGAGATATTTGGCGCTATCAGATTGTGAAAGTAGACAATTAATAAACTGGAAAAATGAGCACGTTTCTCTGCAGAAGGAAACGTCATGTGTGTTAATTTCAATCCATTTGCTTTAATACGCCATCTTTTTAGCCAGTTTTGGACCTAGTTCAGACTAGTTTGTAGGTTCCTAGAGACTGATGTTGGATCAGTGTGGGATGATAAAATGCCTGTATCACCAAAAAATGTCGGAACAGTGGTAGAAAGTGTTTATGGTACGTTTGCAGTATACAATAGGTACAGGATCGGTCCAAGCACGTTACCTTTTAGAACTAATTAAGGCTGAACATAAGCAGGTTTTCTTAATAAACCAGCTTTATAACTAAGCTTGGATAAAAGTAACTATCATAGTGTAGGAAACAGAGGTTGAACCTCGCAAAATGGACGCAAGTTCGGTTTTATTTTTTTTTTTCTGGTATATCCAGGGGTGCTTATTATGAGACTAACTTTTTCTTAAAAAATTTCATTCCGGCACCCCCCTTTTCATGCCTTTAAAGGGGGTAATTTGTGGTTTTTGCGAAACGTAGCCCTTCCTGTAAGGTTTGCAAAAAATTTACTAAATAGCAAAATGAAGTGAATTTCCTACTATTTATTTCCGGATAGTATATGTCTATAACCCACCGTTTAGCGGGGGGCGGAGCGCTCCAAAGTTGACAAGTTTTTAAAAAAGATGTTTTAAAAATAATATTTTTCCCTAACTGTAATGGAAATCAAAACCGTGCGTCAATTAATAACAAATAAGTGGCTGATTTTTTGGTATGGGTTTTATTTAAGAGCATTTTTTTACATTTTAAAAAACCCCTTTTTTGCCATCTGAACCGCTTATGCTATAGTAAAATAACTTTTAGAGATTATCCGTGTACTGGTGTTATTTACAAATTTGTATAATGTACCCCCATTTTCCCCGGAACCACCCCAAAAGGGAGAAATAATAAAGAAAGTGATTTTCTTGGAATCCTTCACATACCATGCCGTTTAATAAAATGCTTCATATATCATTTTGTGCACGTTCTTATTAGCCATACAGAGACACCAAAAAGGATTTCTTGATGCAACTCCTGTAGCCAAAAAAAAAATAAAATGGGGGGTTGAAAAAACTTTTTTTTTCATTTTTGACCCATATGGATATATGCTCCATCAATAGAGTTTTTCATAAATATATGTGGTTATTGCAACGTCCCTGCGTAAACTACCCCTATCCTTGAAAATAAACTGCAGAAACTACCCCTATCCCTTGGCGAGAATATTTTTACGATTTTCCCATTACCTATGCATTTTTTTGAAACAAAACTTATACAGAATTAAAGACCACTATTTTCTCTACAAATAAGGTCTTATGCATTTTTTTTCGTATAAGCAACTGTTACGGCTCAGTGGCGCCGTAAACCTCAGAAATGTTTTGGTGGGCTCCAGTTTTTGTTTTTTTTTTTGGTCACCTATTCATTTTATTGATAACGTAGTTATGGAAAATAAAAGAACACACTGTCTGCTACACATTCTGACCTATGCATATTTTACTGTCTTTGCACCCTAAAGCCAAAGTGGCCCAAAATCAATTTTTGATTATTTTCTTTATTAATTCTCCTTTTTTATGGTGGTTCCGGGGAAAATATGGGGGTACCTTATACAAATTTGTAAATAATACCTACACATGGGTAATCGCTGAAAGTTTTTTTACTCTAGCATAAGCGGTTCAGATGGTATAAAAAGGGGTTTTTTAATTCAGATGGTATAAAAAGGGGTTTTTTAAAATGTAACACCCTGTAATTAAAAAATGGGCAATTGCTCTTAAATGAAACCTATACCAAAAAATCAACCACTTATTTGTGATTAATTGCCGCTGAGTTTCTTCTTGATTTTCATTACAGTGTGTGATAGACACATGCTGTCGGGAAATAAATAGTAGGAAATATAGTCATCTTCATTTTACTATTAAGTAAATTTTTTGCACAACGTAGACGAAGGGCTGCGTTTCGAAAAAAAAATCACAAATTACCCCCTTCAAAGGGATGAAAAGGGGGGTTCCGGAGCGAAAATTTTTAAGAAAAAGTTAGTCTCATAATAAGCACCCTTTGATATAGGGGAAGGTGGGGGCAAAAGTACGCACTGGGCAAAGGTACGCACTTACATTTTTCAGTAACTTCTTATATGTTGGCGACAACATCTTGTGGCATATGTTTGTACTACTCAGTAGCATTGGATGAGAAACTTTGACGCAATCAGGGCCATTACAACAACAAAAATGAGGTAAAAATTATTTTTGTACCTTTTGATCTTTTTTCTTAAAAATTTATTGATTCTAATTCTAAATCTTTCAAACTCAGATTATTATTGGTTAGGCATGTTTAAAGTTTATTGATAGAAGACTTCTCCTAGATGTCAGTTTGAAGTTCACAAGTGCATAGTTTCATATTGAGGTTAGATATATTATTAATTGCCGGATGGGGCAAAAGTACTCACACAAATGGGGCAAACGTTCGCAGTGTATACCTTTGCCCCCAGTGAGGTAGACTTGGCAAATGCATGTTTCAAGTCAATCTTCAAAGTGAATATCAAGTTGAGCTTGATATTCTATCAGCTAATTTTGTCTCGATTGAAAAATGTCTCAAATCCGCAAAAGTACGCACATGCGTACTTTTGCCTCATTGGGTGGGGCAAAGGTACGCATTTAGATTTTTTCTTTTCAAAAAGTTATCAACACTACAAAAATAATATTGAAGAATTTCCATTTGCCTAATATGATTACAAAATGTATTAATTTCACTTTCAGCTATACTCTGTGCCAATTCAAGCATTAGGAGATTCACTAGAGATGAAAATTTAGAAAATGCGTACCTTTGCCCCCACCTACCCTACCAGAAAAAAAATAAAACTGGACTTGTGTCCATTTTGGCAGGTTCAACCTCTGTTTCATAAACTACTCAGATAATTAAACATTAAACCATCAGAAGTAAAAAGCCATATAAAAATATCCGCTGTAACATAAAATATAACAAAATATAAAGAGAAAGGCTAAAATTAATCAATCCAAATATACCTGAATTAGGGATGGGAAAAACCTACCGGTTTTAACGTAAAACTGGTTTTTTTACTTCGCAATAACCGGTTTTACCGGTTATTTTTTGTCCCGGTTATAACCGGTTTTTCTTTTTATAGTATAATTATTATTCTTAAGTAATTATTCCAAACAAAACCATAATTCAAATTTTATTTTATAAATACAGAAGCAAACTGAAAGTGCAAACTCACATGAGCCAGAAACAATTAAGTTTTATTATAATATTTCGTTGAAAAGGTATTTGTAATCATAATATTTACATAAGAAGTGATCTCGTTGAAGTAGACGCAAACATCATCTGCTATTTTTAACATTTGACTCTTAAAATTGAAAGTGGTTGAATGACTTTTTCTGATTACCAAAAATAATGTTCTGACTATGAATATCGAATAAGCGATTACGAATACCAATCTCCAAGGATTTCCCTACGTTTTCAAAACGATACAACCATACAGGAAGTATTAAATGAGTTAAAGTACCTATTATACAAATATACAAACGTGATAAAAGAAACACATGATAAATTGTTTTTATGGTAGTAAAAATGAAAGATAAATTGCATTATCCAATTTGTTTTTAAGTAAAATATTTATGTTGACATTATTTTTTTAAATCCCATTTGAAAGAGTATGGGAAATTTTTTATAAGTTGAAATGGTTGGGTTAAATTGTATATTATTGCAATATGTTTACATATATTAATCTTACGCTATATTATATTCAATAATAATCAATAAATATATAATAATAATAATAAAATAATAAATAAATATAATAACTAATAGAATGAAATGGTTTTATTAAAAAATGTGTTTTATTTATATTGATATTGATGTTCTTTCGATAGTACTAATTTTGATCATATTGATATCGAGTATCAAGTCGAGTGGAGTATCGCAAGTTAAAGTGCATTGTAAATGTAACATTGTAACCTATTGGATTAAAAAAACCGAAAACCGGTTTTTACAAAAACCGGTTATTGGTTTTTGGGCCGGTTATAACCGCCAGGTTTAACCGTAAGCAAAAAAAAACCGGTATAACCGAAAACCGGTGTTTTGTCAAAAACCGCCATCCCTAACCTGAATCTATTTTTTGGTGGCTGTTCTGGTCACCACCAAAATATATTATATTTTATAGTTATAGGTTATAGTATAACTGAACACTTTTAGACCACAGAAGTAAAGGCCGGTTTTCACGCTACGTCTTATTAAACGTTTTGTTGGATATGACAAATTCTACACAATAAAAAATGGCGTGTAAACAGCAAAAATAACATAATTTTGCTGTTTACAGGCCACGTTTTATTGTATAGGATTTGTCCTATCCAACAAAACGTACAATATTACGTAGCGTGAAAACCGGCCTTTTTATTATGTTACCCAGATACTCTATGATACAGGTTTGTCATAACTGCTTTTGATAAACCGGGTGATAACAATATGTAACAAACAAAATATGTATAACATTAAACGTCATTTTTTATTTAAAAACAAAATATTAACAATGTACGATCGCGAATTGATTTTAAACACGGTAAATTATATGGTAAAGTGAGATGATTTTACTTTAAAAGCATAGAAAATCTTTTAAAATGAGAGTTTGTGAAGTTATGTTTGTTAAATTGTTGCTTAATTATTGCAGAAAAGCCTAAAAAGTCAATTTGTAACCCAAATTAAAAAAAAGATATAAGTTTTCCTCCTCAGCTTCTGAAATAGTAAAATCGGAAAATTAAATAAAAGGTCTAACTCGGGATCTAAGAGTCGTAGGACATTTTATTTTAGAACAAAACTAAACATTTGGAAAGGTAGGGGAGCCCAAGCGGGGATTTTTGCAGTTACTCGAGCGCGTCAGATTATCATATGGGGAGAAACCTGGTGCCCTGCAGATGTACCTCTACCATATATTAGCTCTTAACACAGGGAAGTTCGTTAAGGGGGGCCCGAAAAGAAAAATCTATCCTTAAAAATACTCGAAGTTGTCAGATTAAGATAAGGTAAGTTAAGGACATGCAAAACAGTGTATATTTTAAAAATCTGACGATTTGAGCGGGGCGCAAGGAAACGGGTGAGTTAAAAATTTCACAAAAAAAAACGAATAATTCGCGAAATGAACGATCAAAAAACTAAAAAATACGTGTTCAATATTCTTCAAAAATCTATCGAATGATACCAAACATGACCCCCCAAGGAGAGGGGTGGGGGTTAAATTTAAGATTTTAAATACAAATCCCGCGATATTTCGCAAAATAAACATTAGATCGAAAAACTGTAAAATACAGTTAATCAATATTTTTGAAAAATCTTTCGAATGGTACCAAACACGACCCCGCCCCACGGAGGTGGGGTGGGGGTTACTTTAAAATCTTAAATAGGAGCCCCAAATTTTTATACCAGATTTGGATTCTTTGCGTAAAAATAAGCAACTTTTATTCGAAACATTTTTTCAAATTATGGATAGTAGATGGCGCTTTAATCGGAAAAAACGATTGTTGGAAATGAAAAACTAAATTAAAAATGGAAAGTCCCCACTAAAATGGAAACCTTTACTTAACTTTCTTTGGTTTTAGGACCTACTCTTCACAACCCAATAGGTCCCCAAAGCGCTCGAGTGACTGCACATTTAGCATACTTCGCTCCCCTACTATAAGGTTCCCAGAATTTTGACCACTAGCGTATATTTCGTTTTATTGAATATGGAAAAATAATCGAATTAATTTCGTTCTATAAAACATACTATATTAAAACATACTATATATTAATATTGGCTTTTATTTCGGCAACGTCTATAAACATATAAAAATAGAACGTTCAAAAATCTCTGATTTGACTCTGTTACTCATCGCCGTTACAGAATAATCCTCCCTTAAAACTTTAAAATCTTTTTTTTGCTCTATCAAATATCTTGGCAATAACTGCGGCAATATCTGCAAGCTCCTTTTATAACCAATGAACACTCTCTCATCACTTTAACCCCGTGTTGAGTCCGTAATCCTGCCTAATCTTCCGTGGCGTAAAACCTGCCCTATGTCTGCAGTCCGGAAAACCCTTCCCCTCTAATGTGCCTTCGCCACTTTCGGCCCCCCAGGATCGGACCGCACATTTCCCGTCATAGAAATATTGGGATATGACGAGTTGAGTTCGAACATGCTGCGGTTACCGGATAAGTTTGGATATAATTTAGAAACTTTTAACATGTTAGCACGAATGAATACACCTTTCAGAGCCAACAAATTTGTGTTTTTTACACACACCAACAGACAAAAATATTAGACCAGGACTAATCTGTAAAAAAACGTGTATTTTTGGATGTGAGAGGTGGCATTCGGATTTTTGCAGATAAAGTTAGGTGACACCTTCAGTAATAATAATTGACTTATGCTCCGTCTCAAATATACCCGGAACATTAATAAAAAAATTAAAATATTTAAAAATTTCGATTTTTTTTCTGCTTTCTTTGCTTATAACTTTAAAACGGTTCGTTTTCGAACAAAGTCGTACAAAAAAAAATAAAGATAATTAAATTTTGTATGATATACGACTGGTCAACAATGTCTTAAGGTAAAACCTTTTCTGCCATATAGCAATAAATACAAAATAAGGAGGCAAAATACGCCTGTTGTTATTCAATGTTTCTTAACCACTTTGGTGGCACATAGAACCTTAGTAATTCGCTTAGAAAATTCTTATAGCTTACTTAAATGGTCTACGAAATTTCATTAAAATCGATCTAATAGATTTTGCATAATAAATTTGCAATATAAATGTTTTTAAAAAAGTTCAAATTTTTTAAAATCTTTCTGAACAAAAAGTAGACCATTTAGAAGTTGGCTAATTTTTTTACATATAAAGAGGTGCTCTACCTATCTAATAAACTTTACAGAATTAAAATCAGATTATTTAAGGGGCCTCAGCAATGTTTTAAAACTATAAACAATTTTGTGGCTTATAAACAAATAGCTTTGTTTAATAATAAAAAAATTAATTTTTAGCAATGCAAATAATTAAAACCGGTATAATTTGACTTAAACTCTCAAATGCTGTCAGCAGAATTGCTGTTTTATTTTTTAGTCAAAAGTTATTCTCGTTAAAAATTGCAATTTTTTGATTTTTTGAATGTTCCACCGCGTTTATCTCGAAAACTGTGCATCCTACGAAAAAACTTGTAAGAACATTTTTTGCTTAGAATTACCCAAGAAATACAAAAAAATGTTTTATTTTGCAAAAAATTGAGGTTATGTAGTTCCTCAAGTTCTTTGTTTATAACAATCTTATCGACATCGGGATCAACTGTTACCCAAAAAATTCGTGTTCTACGGGTCGAAATACATAAAAAAAATTATGTAAGTCCATCTAAATAAAGGAGCCCGTAGTACCTCCTCCTGGACACAGCACTAATTTGTTTATAAGCCAAAAAATTGTTTATAAATTTAAAACATTGCTGAGGCTGCTTAAATAATCCGATTTCAATTCTGTAAAGTGCATTAGATAGGTGGAGTGCTTTTTTATATGTAAAAAAATTGACAAATCTTTATATGTTCTGGTTTTTGTTGTGCAAGATTTTAAAAAAATTTAATTTTTAAAAAAAATTTTAGATTGCAAAATTATTATGCAAAATTTAGTAAGTCAATTTTAATGAAATTTGGTGGACGGTTTTAGCACATTACAAAAATTTTCTAAGCGAATTAGGAAGGTTCCAAGTGTAACCTAAGGGATGGAAAAACATTGAAAAAGGACAGGCTTGTTTTGCCCCCTTATTTTATATTTATTGCTATTTTGCAGCAAGGGTGTTAAATTAAGACATTTTTAACCAATCGTATCTGATAGGAAATTTAATTATCTTTGTTTTATTCCTATACGACTTTGTTCCAAAATGAATCGTTTTAAAGTTATAAGCAAAGAAAGTAGAAAAAAAAACAATTTTTTTGAAATTTTTAAATATTTTATTTTTTTTATTAATGTTCCGGGCATATTTGAGAAGGAGCATAAGTCAATTATTATTAAAGAAGTTATCACCTAACTTTATCCGCAAAAATCCGAATGCCACCTCTCACATTCACATATTGCATATTTTATTTTGAATCTGTTTTTGAAGTAGCTATATTTTTTCCCTTTACAAAATTTTTAATTTTTATTGCTAATTAAGCTGTTCTGGACTATTCTACGTATATTTATTGTCAAATAACTTGCATATTAGCTACAACAAATTTGTAGAGAAATTAACTAAATAGTCTGATATTGCTTATAGCATTAACGGTACTATTAGGACACTTTTTTGCAGCAACATTGCAACAATTTAGTACTTCATTCTTATGCATCCTGCATCCTTCTAAATATGATTCGCTGAATGTCTTACAGTCAAAAAAATTTAGTTCGTAATATTGATTAAGAGTGATTATTGAATAGTATTTCGTTGTAACAACAATTTAATTTTTTGTTTCAACGAACTTTTAGACATTAATCAATGTATTTGGTTATTGTCACAATGATTGAATATTAATTGTGAAAATAACTAGAGTACATTAATCAATAACACTCAATTTATTTAGCCAATAACTTAGTTTCGTATATTTAATAAATAATGTTAATTCTGGCAGCAACTCACTTTCTTGATTTCGTAGATGACAAGCAATTACCTTGGTTTATCGTGACAACGTACAGATTTCATTAAAACAATGTTCAAATGTTGTTAATATAGAGTAATATATGATTATTGTATAGATGTATACTGATTGTTGTGACAACAAATGCATTAATCAGTCTACTACTGCGTTTAATAACCACAATCAATGCGTTCATGGTGACAATAAACGTAGTTGTCGAGACAATAAATGTTTTGCTTGACCATTTGAAATGTAACGGCTTTTCCTTACCGTGATACCCCTAGCTTCTCTGTGTTACCATTGTTTAAAAAATAATTCTTTGTTAAACAATGCTGTTACCTCTGCCGAAGTGCCGAATAATAATTTCATTTCGTTTCCAAGTGTAGTCCGTAGTAGAAAGAAGTTTTAGTGTGTCTATTATCATGAAATTTCGGTCGAATTCTTTTTAAATTTTTTTCGAATCCTGAACTAATTAGTATTTTTGAAAATTTAAACGCAGAATAAAATATTACAGTATTATCGAGAGTTTGAAGTCCCTGAGAACTTCTATAGTGATTATTTTAATAAGTCACAGGGGTGAAAAAGAGAAAATTTAGTATGATTTTTAATTTCAAATATACCATTCAAAAGAAACATTGTCTTTATTCTAAGGGACTTTCAGCCCTCGGTAATAATGTAGTCTTTTATTCTACGTTTAAATTTTTCAAAAATACTTATTAGTTTTCTCAGGATTCCAAAAAAATTAATGCGTTTAAAAAGAATTTGATCGAAATTTTGAACCTGTGCTCTCAAAAAGGATTAAAGTGATATACATTTTTGGAATCACTATTTCAAATGCTTTTAAATGAGCTGTCACATGATGTACTTTCCCATTTAAAAAAATCAAAGTTATGCCTGTCACCTGAAGAGGAATCGTGTAAAGGTCGAAACATTGATGTTATAATATACTTTAATTATTTTAAAAATCGACCTGTCCGAGCGTTTTGCTTATGTGCTAAAAATAAATAAGTTAATAAAGTGGGGAAGGGGAGTGTAACACTTATTCCAGCGCACTGTATAAGTGAAATCATAACATGATTTCTCATATGAGAAATCACACAGTGTAAAGTCCATTAGGTTTATGACAAAAAAGGGGGATTTAAAAAATTATTATTAGTCAATATCATACATTGGGCTAATGCATTCAGTAATTATTAATATAAAATACGTTTATAGTAGGAATGAACGAAACTGATTAAAAGAATGAATAGAATTGCTTGTAAGAATAACCGTATTTATTGTGGGAATGAACGGAATTAATTGTAAGAATAAACGGAAATAATTGTAGAAATAAACGAAATAGGTTAGGAGAAATAATACTGTTATTGACACAACGAATAGTCTTCGTCGGTCAATTAACGACGTTGTTGTTTCAATGAATAGTGTTCGTTGACTCAATGAACAGAGTTCGTAATATCAATAAAGTGATATTATGGTATACATAATGAATGTTCATCCATTCAATAAACGTAATACATTGGCCCAACTAACGAAAATAATGAATTGATGAACATCGCTTTGTTATTCCAATAAAACCAAGAATTGGACAAATTTTAAATATTGCGTTTGTTGTCTGAATTAACATTTTTATTGATATTACGTACCTTTTTCGTTGAGTGTATTTGGTTTCATGCGGAAGTCGATTCCATTCCTCCTGTGCAGCAATTCTTAATTCTGCAATTGAGTTGCTTGTTCTATGTTATATGGGATTTGCATCAGGACTCATTAGTGTTCAGTATAGAATCCCAGTGCCAATATCCTCAAAATATTGTATGACTGTTCCTGCAGTGTACGGGTAATATCATACATTAGTACAGCGCCGGATAAAGGGGCGGGCGAGCCGGGCGATCGCCCGGGGCGCCGAATTTTGAGGGGCGCCAAATTTTGAGTGATGCCGATATAAAAATAAAATATTTTTTTATAACTTTGAGCATTATTAAGACATGATTGAATAATAATTTTACTTATAAGAAAACTATTGCTAGCTATAATCAGAATCAATAACTCAAAAAAAGATTAATAGACAAAAACAAGAATTCTCTAATCACAATAATGCAACTTAAGAATTTTTATCATCCATACAATATTAATGCAGACTAAAATGTTTTTTACGATCTAAAAAGTTTATGTATTCAGTTTTTAAAAGGACATTTTTGTCACGTACCTATCACTCATACTTAAAAAAATTAACAAAGATCAAATTTATGAATAGTGAGGGATATTGTAATACTGGCGCTTGTATATTATTTCAGAGATGTTATATTATACGCCTCAATGGTTAAGGTTAAATAATTTTGTCTTTCAGGTCTGTACACTTTGTGTTAACAAGAGTGGCGTGTGCCCGCGGGTGTATAATAATTAAAGTGAAATGAAGCAAAGATTTGTTAGATATTGGGAATTTGTGGCATTTTGGTACAGTCGAACCCGCTTATTAGAGTACCGGTTATAGGAATATTTCGGTTTATGGAATATAAATTCGAGGTCCAGAAACGTGTCCATTTACTCCTTAATAAATTTATCCGTTTATTGGAATACGTATTCATAAGACAATATCGTTTATTAGAATATATTTCAGGTCAACGAATAAATTTTTACCGATAATTTTGAAATTCCTAAAAATTTAAATTATGTCTTGTACTATAATTTCTCGTCAAAGGCTTCGAAGGCCTGTAGTGCTGTTTAATTATATTATTTGGGTTTGTCAGATAGGTAGTAAATATTTTATTGCGTTATTATGAGTACCAATTCAATCGTTTACCGACAAATTAAGTCGTAAAATAATTTCCTTTGTCTAGAAACTATACATATTGCCACCCAGTTGCCTGTAATAAAATTGTTAAGAAACAGTTCGCCCATCCTAATAGCTTGTAAAGTTATAAAACGTTTTCGGGGTGGCCAAACTATTGTAAATTTTTTTAGTTTTTATAATTCAGAGCAACAAAAGTGACTAGTATTTTATGTAATAAAAAAACAAGCTACAATTACCGATTATTTTTCAAGACTAAATAAGTAATTTTCAGTAGTAGTAACCCAAGGACATTGATAATTGTTCGAAAAAATTTTATAACAGATTTCGAAAGCTTGTTGCTTGGAAACAGACCGACGCCGTAGGCGGAGGTCTGTTGCCTGTAAGCAACAAGCTTGAGAAAGTTGTTAAAAAATTTTTGAGCATTTATCAATGTTCGAGGGTTATTCGGATAGAAAATTTTTTGCTGGTTATGAAAAAAAATACAGAGCAGAAACAATTTATTTAAATGTGCAATTAACAAAGGAACAATTAGAAAAATTTAATGAAGATCCAGACATGTTAGTTTCTATAACTGATGAAGATGTATTTCCACTACGCATGCTGTTAATAATTTTATTATGATGTTCTTCGTCAATGTTCAAGTACGGTTTTATTGAATTTTTCCACCGTCCGATTTCCATCTAATTCATATTTTCTATCATTGCAAAAGTCCATAAACGCTTTCCATACAAATTTTTTACTGTAAACAGTATTCTTTGGTATATTTGATTCGATAATTTCATTAATATTCTCATCAGTATTACAACCAAATCGTGACATTTTGAAATATTGAATATTTGAAATGTCAAAATCGAAATGAAACGAAATGTAGGTATCCATAGCTACATGATTGAGTGAAAACAGCCCATGGGATCTGTTTTCAGTATAATGTTGGTTTTATTGGTTGTATTCAATCAGATGACCACAAATTAATTGATTTCATTGGATTTCTAATTGAGCAAAAAATTTTCTTATTGAGTATATTATGTATTTTAATACGAAAATATTTACATTACACATTGCATACATTTCATATTAATTACTGTATGCATCCACATAATATAATGTAATTTGGTTTTTTAATACATACGTTACGCTATTGTATTATTGACATAAAAAGACCTAAAACCATATACATATTAACATAGTATATACTATTATTACGTATATTCGGTACACTTATTACGGCTAGCCACCAATGATCGGTTATTAGAATATCCCGGTTATAAGAATATTTTTGCTTGGTACGAAGGTTATTCCAATATGCGGGTTCGACTGTATTAATTAGGTATTTTTTTTATTTTTACGTTATATAAATTTCGGTAAGTAGGTATTCACGTAATAATAAATATAAAATTTATGGTAGGAAACAATATTAAATTGCACATTTTCAGGAGGTAAACGACGGGATTTTGAACATTTGAAGTGATTTTTTAAAATTATTATTCTCATCCGTAAATAAATTTACCTATTCTTTCATTGAAAAGTGATTTATTTCTTCTTTTAACAATTTTTTCTGCCAATAAACTGGGTATGAATGAATTAGAAATGACAAGTTCTTTTTCATATGAATATATAGAAACTTATTTCAAATACTTTGTAAGGTTAAGAGGTTTTATTTTTGCATAAAAACGGTGCGTCGCATGAAAAAAAGGAAAGGTAGATTTTTGTATCACAAATTAAACGAGGAATTCCAAAATGATTTTTTATTTGAAATATCTTAGTGGCGTACTTTTTTTTTTAATCCAGACCATTACCGGTATTCGCGCCAATGCATGGTAGATACAAAATTCTTAATTTTATATAAAAAAATGCGCAATAATTATCTCTTAAAACCTATCAAATTTCATTTGCATATCTCAACCGGTTTTAGAGCACTAAATAAATCGTCAGTTTGTAACAAAAATTTCAACACCCAATAACTCGGAAACGAAGCATTTGCGGACATACGCTTCATAGAAACTGTCATTTTTTTTTTCATGTAGCCCTTAAAGTTTGTCGCAACTTATTTAAAAACACTCTGCATATTACTAAGGATTTATGCAGTTTTCACTGTATTGTTGTCTTAAATGGACTGCATATTCTATTATCCATTTTTATAGCTACTTTGTTATTCTTGTAGAGTGCTTTTATTAATATTCGTGGAACTTCGATGTCTTCCATTGCTTCCCATAGTTTGGTTCTAAGTGTCGGGTTATAGTCCTACTCATATGAGATAAGTAGTAAAAAAATTAATGAATGATTTTTAATTAAATTTAGGTGATTGTAGTCCAAGGATACGACAGTGGCTCTAACATGAATGGAAAAAATAAAGCTGTACAAACTCGTGTTTGCAAAGAATATCGTCTTGCTTTTTTGATGCCATATGGATGCCACTTCCTCATTTTTTTTGGATTGTACATTATCGCTCCTACGTCGTTTCAACTTCCTTATGCTATGTCATATGTTGGATCAGTTATAAATAATAACTATTGTACTGTACTATTTTTTAAATAAATATATTTTTACATAGTTCTTTATAGTGAAATTTTGATTTTTTTGCTATTTTTTAATTTTGTAGTAAATTTGTAGGTATATTCTTGTTTGAAAGGGCGCCAAATTTTATTTTGCCCGGGGCGCTCAAAGCCCTAGGACCGGCCCTGCATTAGTATAAAGTTACCATACCCAATGAAGCCGGCATAAGGA
Organism: Diabrotica virgifera virgifera; assembly: GCF_917563875.1. Taxonomy (NCBI): domain Eukaryota; kingdom Metazoa; phylum Arthropoda; class Insecta; order Coleoptera; family Chrysomelidae; genus Diabrotica; species Diabrotica virgifera. The sequence continues at coordinate 218,580,414 of NC_065448.1, read as the reverse complement.
AAAACATGCTCTTTGAGGATACTAAACGCAAAAGAAGAGAGATAAAAACGGCAAAAAATAAGTGGCTAAAGAAACAGTGTGAGGAAATGGAACAGTTACAAAAACAACATGATGACCACAATCTACGTAAGAAACTAAAGGAGGTAGCTGGAATATACAGAAAAAAGAAGTTTTCTAACTTAGAAAATGAACAAGGAAAAATGGCACAAGATGATAGAGAGAGGAAATTCATATGGGAAAAATACATCAAAAATCTCTTTGCAGACGAGAGGCCTGAGATAGAAGTCGTTCAGGAAAAAAATTAATATTAACAACCTATCTGGTCACGAGATTACAATTGAATAAATTACTAGAGCAATAAATACCTCGAAACACGGGAAAGCAGTTGGACCTGATCAAATTCCTGTTGAGTTACTCAGATTGTTAGATGAAGAGGGAATTACGATACTTTAAACACTTTTCAACCAAATCTATAAAAAAGGAAAATTCCCTGTCCAATGGCTTGTAGCTACCTTTATCCATTTGCCAAAAAAGAACAACGCAACAAAGTGTTAAGATCACCGACTGATAAGTCTGATGAGCCATTCTTTAAAAATATTCCTCAAAGTCCTTCACTACAGAATCTGCACAAAATGCGATAAGGTTATTGGTTGCTCACAATTTGGATTTCGAAAAGGCCTGGGTACCAGGGAAGCACTAGTTGTAACCCAAGTGCTAGCTCAGAACTGCTACGATCAAAGGAAAGATGTAATGATGTGCTTTATAGATTATGAAAAAGCCTTCGGTCGAGTACAACATCCTAAACTCGTACATATACTAAAACAACTCGACATAGATCAAAAAGACATTCGTTGCATAGAGGCTCTTTACTGGAATCAAACAGCTGTCGTCAAGGTGGATAATGAAACAACGCAAGCTCAAAAAATTCTCAGAGGTGTAAGACAGGGATGCATTCTCTCCCCACTACTGTTCAATCTATATTCAGAAAGTATCTTCCAGGAAGCTCTTGAGGAATGCGAAAGCGGCATCAAAGTGAATGGTACCTGGGTCAATAATATACGATATGCGGATGACTCGGTCTTAATAGCAGACAATATAGAAGACCTCCAAAACCTTCTTAATAAAATTGGAGAGCATAGCGAGAACATGGGACTTAGCATCAACATAAAAAAGATGAAGTTCCTTATAATCAGCCGTCAATTATGTCAACATCAAAATGCAAGACTAGCATATAACAACCAAGATGTAGAGCGCGTAAGAAAGTTTAAGTACCTGGGAACCTGGCTATGTGAAGACTGGATGTCGGATATGGAAATTAAATGTCGGCTAGAAAGAGCCAGAAGTGCATTCATGAAATTCAGAAACGTCTTTACGAACTCTGACTTTGACCTAAACCTAAGACTAAGATTCACAAAATGCTATATATGGTCGGTGCTCCTATATGGCATGGAAGGATGGACTTTAAAAATAAACACAATGAATAAGCTAGAGGCATTTGAGATGTGGATAAATGAAGAAATCCTGAGAAGAATTGGTACAGAACGACAACTGATGTGCACAATTAAACAGAGAAAAACGGCATACCTGGGGCACCTAATTAGAAATGAAAGATACCAGTTTCTGCAAACCTTAATTAAAGGAAAGATAGAAGGAAGAAGGGGAGTGGGCAGGAAAAATGGCATGGCTCCGTAATGTCAAACAATGGACAGGACTAAAAAACATTGGAGACCTAATATATACTGCAAGGGATAGAGAAAAATGGTCAAACGTGATCGCGAACATCCATTAGTGGATTGCATAAGAAGAAGAAGAAGAGGATATTAAGTATCTACCAGTCAGCATTTATTCGAATGTTCACCTTAATAAGCTCCGTATACGACTCCCCCTACTACATAATTCTACTCCATAACATAATGCAATCGCACATAGAATCTTTAGGTATTCTTCCACATTATGCTAACACATTATGTACAAAGTTACAATTCTGAAAAACGTTCCCCAGACCTTCTTTATACTCTACCACGTCTATCTGGCTTCTCTAATTGTATTCCTCTTTCACCTGTGAGAAGAACTCTTCCCCATTGATATTGATTCTCTTCCTCTTTCCTCACTGATTCGTTTCAGTTAACATGGGCCCGTTGGAAATTGCAACCTTTGGGTTTTGTGCCGTGGGAATAGCTGTGGAACTCTGGCAGGCCGTTTTGGATTTAAATCAACATGTCTTCAGCCATTAACTTAATTATTGGCCATTGTGTCATTGTGTAAAGTACTAACCAAGTGGGTTATACCATTTTGAAATCCATGATTGACTTAGGATCGTGAAGAAGTCGACCTTAGCTAAAGTGTCTCCCCTTCACCACCACAAAGACAATCATGGTGATCTCTACCCTGCCTAGGCTCTTCTCAGAGGTAGTTTGGCTAATACCTAAGACAAATAATGGTAGCAAAAACGAACACAAATGAGATCAAAGCATAAGTCAAAAATTTAAGTAAAGATTTTATTCAAGAAATAAATATAGACTTGCCTCTACGTTACAGCAAGTCTTGTACAAAAATGGCTGAAGACCTAAAAAAGGTGACTGAAGGTCCAAATAAAATTAACTTGTCTTTGGTTAACTACCTAAGTGTGAAATTCTACGAAGATTAAAGTCTCAAATATTGGTCATCTCTTGGCGTTGTAAATTGTATCTGTCACTGTCATATTGCTTTACTACACGAGAAACAGTAGATTGATGGTTACGCAGTCCCCGTCCCCGCTCAATATTTTCTTGTCTTTAACCGTCATTGGCTGAAGTTACAATTTTAACAGATACTAACTCGCTTAAATGGGGCATATCAGCAAGAAAACTGCAAAACGAAAAAAACTCTCCAACTGACATATTCCAATTGACATTTCAATACCGAGAAACAAAAACAATAACAAAGTATGTAACAAAGGTTTACAAAAAAAAAATAAATTGTGGACTATTTAACGAAACCATATAACTAGGGGGTTTTGGGGTCTCTGATCACGAATCCGGGGTCCGCTGATCTCTATCACGTCAGGTAAAGGTCATTTCAAGGTCAAATCAAGATAAATAGACAATCGCTCTGAAAAGTATATTAGGGGGTTTTTGGGGTCGCTGATCAAGAATCCGGGGTCCGCTAACCTCTCTCACGTCTAGTTCAAATCTTTTTAAGGTGAAATCAAGATAAATCGACACAATCGCTCTGAAAAATAAATTAGGGGGTTTTTGGGGTCGCTGATCACAAAACTGGTCTATACCATGTCAGATAAAGGTCATTTCAAGGTCAAATCAGTTTTGTGGTCAGCGACCCCAAAAACCGCCTAATATGCATTTTAAGGGCGATTGTGTCCATTTATCTTGATTTGACGTTGAAATATCCTTGAGCTAGACGTGAGAGAGGTCAGCGGACCCCGGATTCGTGACCAGAGACCCCAAGAACCCCCTAGTATATTTTTTTAGAGCGATTGTCGATATATCTTGATTTGACCTTGAAATGACTTTTACCTGACGTGATAGAGATCAATGGACCCCGGATTCGTGATCAGCGACCCCAAAAACCCCCTTGTCATATGGTTTAGTCAAATAGTCCACAATTTTGTTTTTTTTTTTTGTAAACCTGTGTAATCATTTTAAAACAATTTGGATAACTATGACATAGATGAAATATTTTTAACTTCCCTTTTAAAAATATACATGTCGCCTCAAAGCAACAGTAGGATATGTAAAATAATGTAGTTTCGAGAAAAACGCAATTGAAAATTTTACGAAACTTTAGTAATTAATAACTTTTTATATTTGAATGGATTTACATGGAATTTTGTTTGAGTACATAACTTTACATGCATCACATAACAATTTATATTAATTTATAAAAAAGTGAAAAATAATTTGAAAAAAAGTTAGTTGTCTTACTGTTACCCTCAAAGATAATCTGTTTTTTAACGATAGGTATCCGTAAATTTCTGTTATATAAACTTAGATTGTACTAAAGTTTTATGTAAAATTTTACTCATTTCAATACAAAAAAACAAAATAATTCTGTTGTTCAAACATGTTATTACATAAATTATAACATGAACATACTTGTTTTCCAAAAATTTAAAAATTTCACAAGATAATAAACAAAATAAGATGAAAAATCTTCCGAATTAGTTTTAGTAATAGCGGATGCTGAAAAATGTGAAAGTAAAAACTTATTGCAATTTCTTAAATCAGCCCGAAATTTCTAAAGGGGAATTTATCATGAATTTGACTTACCTTTTTCCTGTGCTTGATAAATTCCAGATAACAACTTAGAATCAGTATTATTTTTGTTCGCTAAATACACTAAATACTGACTTCTTCTAGATACACATAATTTTTACAATTTAAATTGGCTGAATTATTCATTTTTACTCTTAACATACACCTTTTAACATCAATGTAGGACATACACCTAATAGAACTATTGTTTAAAATTATTGAAGATAAAATTGTGACCACAAGCTGGATAATATAAACAAAGACATAATCGCAACTCAGCAATACTTATATCGCAACAGTAGGATATGTGCGTAAGATAACTTCTTCTTCTTAAAGTTCCCTCTCCTATCGAAGGTTGGATATCATAATGGCTATGGTCACTTTGTTGGCTGCTGCTCTGAACAGTTGTAATGAACTACAGTTAAACCATTCTCTAAGGTTCCTCAGCCAGGAGATGCGTCTTCTTCCTGTGCTTCTTCTTCCTTGGATCCTTCCTTGCATAATAATTCTCAGCAACTTGTATTTTTCTCCTCTGGTAATGTGACCCAAATATTCCAGTTTTCTAGTTTTTATACTCTTCATGATTTCTAACTCCTTATTTAAACATCGTAGCACTTCAACATTGGTAATCCTTTGAACCCACTGAATTTTCAATATTCTTCTGTAACACCATACTTCGAACGCTTTTATTCTTCTTATGTGTTGTCTCTTCAATGTCCAAGCTTCCATTCCGTATAGCAATATAGAAAATATGTAGCATCTTAGAGCCCGCAACCCGAGAGGCAACTGAAGGTCTTTGTTTGTAAGCAGTGTCTTCATTTTTATAAATGTTTGCCTTGCAGTTTCAATTCGGACTTTACTTTCTTTGCTTTGGTCATTTTTGTCATCGACCCAGGTTCCCAGATATTTGTATGTCTTTACTTTTTCTATTTGGGTTTGCTCTATCATTAACCTTTCATTTCCATGTTCTGTTTTTGAGGCGATCATAAATTTAGTTTTTTTCTTGTTTATTTTTAGTCCGTATCGAATGCAATAATCGTTAATTCTATTTAGCAATTCTTGTAGCGATTCCAGGTGTCTGGTGAAAAAAGGGGTCTTTGGGAAGACCTTTCGATGCAATTTGATTGGATTAAGGAGAACAGTGCCTACGTTCCTTCTGATGACGCTCCAATAAGAGCAGAAAACTGCAGTTAAAGGGACTGGCTGCACTCCTTATTCTAATTAAAAAGTAAGATTGTTTTTCCTTCGTATTGCAGCCGAATAAAAATGGTACACATTTTTATTATTTTATTTTCGTATTACTCAGTAGAGTAACTATGGTGCATCTTTCAGTTCCTAGCCGGCTGCAGACGGGGGATTTGAATTGCAAGGTTTAGAATTCCTTCCCTATCGTCTTTACTGCAGCATCCATATGACTTGCAAATTGTAGAAGTCTTGGAGGCGTATACATGGGGATGTACCAGTAAGTTTTCAATTTAAAAATCTTTTAGTGATTTTTGATATTTTTCAATATTAATTATTTGCTATTAGGATTGAAAACTTGCTTCGTATTCGTACCAATAAGATAACTTAGTGTTGCATTAATATTGATGACCCAAATGGGTAAACGACAAAATATAATGGTATGATATGTATGTTGTCTTAGTGTTGCATTATAGAAATTGGGCTAAAAGGAATTAAGCTACACCAGGAAATGTAATATTATGAAAAAAGTATTTCACTTTTTATTTATCTTACTGTTACACTTAACAGAAGGGTTCATTTCGAATCATTTGACATGGATATCACAAAAGTCATTTTTTTTCATATCCTACTGTTGCTTTGAGGCGACGATGTGCATAGATATAGGTACATACCTACTACTACCAAGAGTTATATTCCATTAGATAAGAATTATCTATTTTAAATTACTCATATCTGTTTGTTGATCTTTATCTAAACTATTCCTATTGGCTGTTACAGTACGGAAGAGCAGAACATTTCACTCGTGGGAAATATCACCTATAAAACATCGATGGCGCTGTTCTGATGTGTTTTGTCTCGCCAGGCCGGAAGGAGAATTTGCTGCTGGAATGACAACGCTATAAAGGCCCAAAGGGATTAATAAATCTCGCTTTATGTCAACAAACTGTAGCAACAGTATCGATGATTCATAGAATTTTTATTAACTATCTATGATATCGAATGTGGTTAAATGTTTGAAAACAGTAACTAAATAAAATAAAGATACCGTGTAGTCAGCTTATATAAATCAAAGTATTTCTGTCGTCGGAGTTATGTGTTATAGAGAAAAAATTAGTTAAAAAGATATTCTTCTGATGGTAAAGTAAGTGGAAATGTCCTCTTAAAATCCACGAAACATAGATATGGCGGTATGTATGTTGTATTCTAATGATTTCTCTTGAAACTACTTCATTATAAATATAGCGTCGGTGCATGATCTTCCTGTCCTAGAACCTTATTTTTCTTTTTCCTGTGTTATAATTTCATTTAGTCTGTTTATTTTTTTTCGTTTGAAATTAATTCCTATATTCAGAAAGAAGAAGGATCGTACATGAGAACCAATTTGGATTCAGAAAAGGAAGACACTGCAAACTATAGCTTGCAAGAATCATCAGCGACGTTGGTTAGTAATAGCAGTCTGATTTTTGCATGAGAGTTTAATGAAAGGGTAACAAATCAATTGGAAGTTCTGTCGGACAAAATACATCTGTCGTTTTCGTATTCTGACATTCCAAATTTTTAACCTGTTCCACAATTAAAACTTCCCTGTTCCATTGTTCCAATATATCAAAGCTTGTCCGACTAGACACCCTTAAGCTGTTAACAAATTTTCAGCTTGCTATTAATCAACTTTTTTTTGGTACCTACGCGGGATCCAGACCTATATTCAATTTGGCAAGGAAAATATCAAAAGATCATTGTAATAAAACATCCACTGACTTATCGACTATCGTTGGCTGGCTACGCCTATTAAATATTAACCTACACCAATCAATAATTCAGTTATTTGAACAGCCATCTACTAAAGATCGATCCTGTAATAAAATAGGTATATTTACACATGTGCAAATAATTTATTTAACGGTATTTTCCTGTTTTATTCGCGACTGATGATTTATACATACAAAATTTAACCAATTTATACATTTTTCACCATTTATTATTTTTTAAAAGGCTTTCTTTGTTTACGTGATGTAAATGTTTGGTCAATTGATTAAAATGGCGAATGGCTCTATTTTAACATAGCTGGGTTGTTATTTATTTAATTATGTATGTTTTATCTTTCAAAAATGATTTCATTGTATTATATGCTGTAAATGCATTTTTTTGGTAAACCACATACGTAAATAATCCATTAATTTGGGTAAGTCATTTTTAGGCCTGGGTCCCGCGTATAACTATGATAGCTTAACGACGTCTAGTCGGACAAACTTTGATATATGGGAACAATGGAAAAGGGGAAGTTTTAGTTGTGGAACGTGATTTTAATTTTGGAATGTGTCATCCTGGCAAGTTTATTATTGTGAAAACTATTATTCAATAGCAAACTTTATATTATAATATATGAAAAAATGTTTGTCCGACAAATATGTTGGTCATTTTAAAGTCCGACACGTAGAACATGTCAAATGACAGGAACTATATTTGTGGTAAGTAGCAGTCTGATTTTTGCATGAGAGTTTTATGAAAAGGTAACAAATCAATTGGAAGTTCTGTCCTACAAAATACATGGAACTTTTTCGTAGTCTGACGTTCCAAACCTGTAACCTATTCCACAATTAAAACTTCGCATGTTCCAGTCTTCCCGTATTAACAAAGGACACCGCATACATCTTATGGAAAATATAATGTCACTCAAATGAAATAAAATTTACACGAATAAATTCTTCCTGAAATTTCAATCATTTGATACCATTGCGCCAACTCTGAATTTTGCTTAATTAGGGCGGTAATTGTAAATAAAGTTTATCGAAATCGCATTTTGAAGTCCATAATGCTGGCATTCATAAAAAATATTAGTCCAGCGGCTATTTAAAACAGTCTATTCACTATTAGCTTAAGCCGATAGAGGCGGTACAACTAACCAAATTATACCTACTTTATTATCAATAATAATAGGATAAGATAAGAATGCCTCTGCCTTAATCCCTCAAAAAGATTTATGGAGTAAGCGAATTACAAAATCTTTTTTATCTTAAAGAATGGGTTGCATGTGTGAGTCCATACTAGTGTAGTAAAAAAAGAGAGACGTTCTCACAAAAAATTTATTTTACAACTGACGACCGGTTTCACTGTCTACACTTTGCACGGCATCTTCAGGTCCCGGTTAAAGTAAAATTAAATGCTACAAACAACAAAAAACCAGAGTTAGTTAAGTGGTCTGGTTTAAATCAAGAGTTAATGATCAAGCCAATATCAAAGTACATATATTTATGCATACACATAAATACCCACATGTACGTACGTATGGTGTGTAACCCTCCCACTCACATATATGCACGCATTTATATGTAGTGGTAACAAAAGTATTTCAAGTCCATGATTTACACTTACTTTCCGGTATAAGGGAAGAACATAGTAGTAGTATTAATTCAATATCATACTTTTTCTCTGGACTTTGCTAAAGGGAGGGTTGGTAGAGGGATAGATTTGAATGTAAAATATTAACAAAACATTGGCAGGATCTTGAGGGGATTAGTAAGAAAATACGACATTAAACCAAGAAACGAAATTTGTTAGATATATATAAAGTGATGTTATTTTTAATTAATTGTGTAGATTTTATTAAATAAAACCAAAAATGCGACCAAAAATGTTTTAGATTACATAGATATGGGTGGGCAAGATCCTTGATAGTCCGAGCCACTTTCCAAAATTTGAAATTTTTCGCGAGCCGCAATTAAGCAATTATTTAAAAAGTTTAAAAAAGGTATTAAATTTTTCTCTCAGTGTTTGGATTTCACGAATTTTACAGTGAAACAAAATAGTTCACGTCGTCGTTTCAAATATGCAAATAATTCTACAAGCAGCCTTTACTAATTCAGAATTCTTCGATTCTTCAACATCGTTCCAGCTTTTTATGGGACGGCCTACTGATCTTCTACCGTCTCTCAAAAAACACTGTCTTAAGATTATGTCTTCCTCTGATCTTACCACATGACCTGCCCATGTTATCTTAGCTTTTATAAGTCTGACGGTTATTTCAGTACATACACAGTCACCAATTCAGCATTGGGGCACCAATTCCGAGAATTAAAAAAATATATAAATTTAAATATTTGCATTTCAAATGTTTTTAGTTTCAAACACATAAATATGTACTAAACAGGGGATAAATAATGTTTTCTGGACTAGAATTGAGCAACAGCAGTAACGAAAGCTTTAAGAATGACATAGGATGTTTTATAAATCAAAATGTAGATAATTTTACAAAGTGCCAATTGTTAGAACCACCTTGGCAGCCATCAAAATCTTATCAATTCCCATATTCTACACACACAAAGAATAAAAAAGAAATGAAGCGTTACTTGGATCACAAGAACTTAGAACAAAGGAGTTGGTTGGTGTTTTCGCACAGTTAAAAGGGATTGTTTTACAAGTATTGCATTTAATTTTTCTAATGAAAAATATGCTCATAATAAAGGGATGACAACCCGAAGCCTTGTCACGAAACCTTCAATATCTTTCGCCAAACTCATGGGCAAAGACGGAGCCATAAACACTCATGAAAAACATCAAACAAAGTTATCGTAACCCGCAAAAGTCAATCATTAACCAGATAGACTCTCAAAGGTCTAAACAGATAAAAGAAAATAAAGAAAGACTACGACTAATAGTATAGTATATAGTGTTCTTAGGTCGACAAAATATTCCTCTAAGAGGCCATCATAACGATGGCCTTCTACTTCTGGACGAAGATGCTGGACCTAGCAATGAAGAGTCCAGGGCCAATTGTCAAGGTTTAAAATCGCATCAGGAGATGACTCTTAAACGACACCTATCCGCAGCAACATGCACTAGTAACATCAATCAAAATCAATTGATAACATGTTGTGGTGAAGAAATAATTGAAAAAACAATGAATCAGATTCAGAGTGCAAATTATTACTCTGTGATGTTTGAAGAAATACCCACATTGGCAATAGAAAGAAACACCCATAGACTGGAAGTTGGGTGTACTGTGTCCTCTACACAAAAAGGGAGACATGATGGTGTGTGATAATTACAGAGGCATCATTCTACTCAATATGGCATATAAAGCGTACAACGAGCAAGAGGAAGACCGAGACTTAGGTACCAAGACAACCCAGAAAATGATTTAAAATCTATTGGAATTATAGCATGGAGAAGAGTTGCTAGAGACAGGGGTGAATGGAGGATTGTTCTGATGAAGGCTTTGGCTCATAAAGAGCTGTAACGTCACTGATGATGATGATGATGATGATGATGATGATATTTGAAGAAACGACCGACGTATCCCACTTAGAACAGCTTTCTCTAAATTTAAATTACATACACAATAACAACATTCGCTTATGAGAACATAAAATCAATTAGTGAAAATTAAGAAAGAGGGAAGAACAAGGTCTGACAGGAGAAGCATTGGGAAAAATAGTATTAAACTTGTTGAAAGAACTGCATTTGGATCCGAAGAAATGTGGAGGAATCGGTACTGACTTTAATAATACTTTAATACCTATAACTTTTGAATGTCTGTATGCAACTCAAAATTGTGTGAAAAGTGCCTTAAAACTCACCACTGTAACCCTAATTTTTAAAAATTACTCTCTGGCTCCCCGGTACCCCTTCCCAAAAAAAAGTTCATGGCCCCTCCCGAAAATTGGTCCTGGATCCACCCTTGTGACATATGCTGTAACATTACATTGTAACAACTGGGCGAATAATTGGCATGTACAGTCTTAATTTAGATTGTCTTTTTTAGCAGCTTTTTGATCTTAATAACAGATCTTAATAATGATGGTAGGGAGTAGTATAATGCTCTATTACACGCGGCTATCCTTGCTGATACCTCTTTTTATTTGTGGTTGTCATCTTTGATGATATTTAAACTCTTGAATTACTTCGAAGTTATGGTAATTAATAGTTATGTTATGCCTAAGTCTTGGTCTTGGATTTTTGGCTACTAGCATTATTTAGTCTTCTCTTTATTTATTCGAAAGCTCAAACTACCTGTTTCTTCCTCGAGTTGTGAAAACACACCTCTCACGTCTCTTGTAGAATGAGCGACTGCACGTAGATCATCAGCAATAGTTTTGATCCTCGATTCGCAAATCCTCCTGTCAGCTCAGATGATATTTTACTTATTGCAAATTCTAATACCAAATTGAATAGCAAGAGTGATAAGGCGTCTCTTTGTCGTATCAGTCCTAATGTTACACTTAGTCTTTTATATTTGTTGAAAGTAACTTAAGACATTTTGAAACACAAAAATTAAAAGAAATTCAGGTACATTTGTTGAGAGCCACATATTATCCTTCAAAGAGCCACATGTGGCTCGCGAGTCACAGTTTGGCCACCCCTGTATGTTCGTTTTTAATACTCCAGATAACGTTGCTTATTGTTTTTAAGTATGTGTTCTTACTGTTTGCCAGACGCTAACTAAGTAAGTCTTTCATTCGCTCGTTACAGAGAAATATTCCAATAAAACCAAACTAAATCAGCATATAATATTGATTAAACTAAAACACAGTAGCAATTTTCTTGAATATATGCCACACCACATGCTCATATTCAATATATTTGACATACACGTCTTAGAAAGCCCGAAGAAGGATTTTAACAGAGAACAACATGACGTCATATTCATTTCAAACTTGAGAAAATCATTAAACGCAGTGTGGATAGTTTTAGTCTGAGTTAAATTATACATAGCCCGAAGTTTCTAATTGTTTATTACGGAATTATTAGATATGGCGACTGTGGTAGCATGTACTTGGCGATTATTTAATACATTATTAACATTTCAAGGAGTTTGAAATGAGCCGTTTTAAAACAATAAGAAATTCCACTAACCTACTCTATACTTTGACCCAGTTGTGAGTCATATAGAGTTTACGTTTCAGTTTCATTAGTCCGTCCCTCCACATATTTTTGATTATTATTCCTTATTAAATATTTTATTGAAGTTATACTTCTTTAGGCGCGATTTCATTGAGGGTGAAATTTTATTAATCTGCGCGCATGCGCACACCGACAGTATGGTATTAGTCGTTATACGGGCTCTGATTGGGTGTTGAAATGATCTGTCAATAATTGTTCAAAATATGGAGGTTACCGGTAAACAAAAATATTGTATATATTAGTTTTTATTGTTGTGAGGACAGAAATAAAATCAAATTTATAATAACTATAGTGACTTTTTAAATAGTTTTGAAAAGCCGCAGGTACGTAATTCTAAATGTTTCAGTTGTATTCCAATAAAAAATTATCTTCATACCTGTCTATTTGGAAAATGTAAAAAAAAATAATGTAGTTACCTATTAGTAGGCAATGCTTTAATTTACATAATCTGATTACGAACAAACTTTCTACAAATCTTCATCTAATATATCGTTTTCTTATGTATTTTAATTCGACAAAAATCAAACTAATAATTTGATTAAATTCATATAAATAAACAAAATGTCAAAAATTTATGGTGTAAACGTTTAGTTTGTGTATATTCCCACATGACGTATACGCGAAAGTGGTCTAGTGGAAAATCGCACTTTCGTACGGCGCGATAGACGTGAAGTGGGTTCAAGCCCCAAGTAAGTTGTTATTTTTTTATTTTTATAGATTTTATGATTGTAAGTATATTATTATATAATTTTTATCAGAAAATGCGTATTTAATTAAAATTTTTGGCAACAAATATGGTTCAGAAATCATTTGTGGCATTTTTCAATGTGTTTGTGTGTGTTTTATTCTTTTATTTTTTAATTTTTGGTATTGTTTTAATAAAAATTTTTGGAAAGTAGTAGAGAAACTGTTTAAAGTATATTGATTTCAAAAATGAATAACCATTTTCAATTTTCAATTTCAACCAGAGAAGGTTCCCATTGTTTTCATTCTGGTGGGGTGTGGAATAGCATTATGTTGTTTTACATGCCATTAGAGTGAAAACTTAGTCTTTTTTTCTTATATTGATTTCGTTGAAATCATATAATAGAAGTTTTCTTACGTGCGTACAAAGTACACACATTCTTTTTTATTTTTTTTTTATTAAAATAATAATAAAATATAAAATAAAATATCAAAAGGTTTCCTGGCCACTAAAGGTCTAATGCAAGGATGCTGTATATCGCCAGTATTATTCAATATATATATTGATGAAGTCCTTAGACAATGGAAGAAGAAGTGCAATGTAATGGGACTACCAATAGGAGATGCGATACTCTACACGCTGCACTATGCAGATGACCAAATAGTAATTGCTCAGGACAAGGAAGATCTTGAATATACGGCAAGGAAACTAATAGAGGAATATAGAAAATGGGGCCTGGAGGTGAATACCAAAAAAAAACAATATCTATGCGTAGGACGGGAAGAAACGGAGAACCTGAACCTGGATCAGGAGACAATTACAAGCTGCAATGGATACATATATCTGGGAATAAAACTAACTAGTACAGGACGAAACGAAGAAAATATTAAGGAAAAGATAGTAAAGGGAAAACAGGTGATACGAGCCCTGAATTCGGTACTGTGGCACAAAAATGTAAGAACAGAAAATAAAAAACGAATTTACAACACAATATTAAAACTAGTGTTAACCTATGGAACTGAAGTCTGGCAACCAACCAACAACTACAAAGATAAATTACTAACTAGCCACTGAGATGGATTTTTGGAGAAGGTCAGCAAGAAGATCTAGACTAGAGCACATAAGAAACGACGACATTAGACAACAAATGGAAATAGAAAGAACAATCATAGATGACATCGAAAGACAACAGCTAGTTTGGTACGGACACGTAAGACGAATGGACGAAAGGAGCATCCCCAAAAAGTGTTAGAATAGACTCCCATAGAAAAACAAAAACGAGGAAGACCAGCAACTACATGGATAAAGGGCATATCCAAGGCGATATCTGAAAAAAATCTAAGAGAGGAAGCCTGTCACAATAGAAAGGAGTGGCGATTAGGAACGGAAAGGCATAGAACGCTATAAAACCGATATAATATATTATTTTTTTTACATATCCTTTATTACTTCTATTATGTGCCTGTCGATTCCCCTTTCTTGTAGTGCCTTCCATACGTTCTCTCTTCGGATTCTATCAAACGCCTTTTTTAGGTCGATGAAGTATATAAATGTATCTCTCTATTCTTATTTATTATCTTCTCACTTACTTGTCTTATTGTGAATATTAGGTCTTTCGTGCTTCTGTCCTTCCAAAGTCCACACTGTGTACCTTTCACAGATGTTTCTATTTGGGTTTTTATTCTTGTCTCTATTATTCTTGCGAATATCTTCCCAGGGATACTTGATATGGTGATACCTCGGTAATTATTAGTTTTTCTTGGCTCCCTTTTTTTGTATTGGTAAAAGAATGTCTTTCTTCCGCGGTCCTATGGTATTTCTGCTCTATTTATGATATCATTCATTAGTTGTTTCATGCTGTCCATTCCCTCTATTCCCATGAATTTTATCATTTCCGGGGTGATGTGATCCTTGCCTGGTGCTTTGCCTAATGTTACTCTTTCTATTGCTTTATCTAATTCCTCTCTTGTTATGGATTCCATTTGTTGTTCTTCGTTCAATTCTGGTATCTCCACTATGTTGGCCATGTCTGCATGTGTTAGCTCTTTGAAATGTTCTCTCTATCTCTTCATTATTTGTGTTTCTTCTGTTAGTACGTTTCCATTCTTGTCTCTTATATTCGGCATCGTGTGCTTTTTCTTTTGTATGAGTTCCTTTAATGCACCGTAGAAGAGTTTTTGGTTTTCACTATAATTTTTTGTCATTTTTTGTCTAAACCTCTAACCTCTTTTCTTTTTTCTTTATATGCCTCGTAATCTTTCGGGTGCTTTGTGCTTAGGTATCTATTAGGTATTCCGACCGTCCACCATTCCGTTCTCGTCATTTGTATTAGCTATTTTTACCTTCCCGCAAGTTTCCTCAGCTGCTTTGATTATGCTGGTTTTTATATATTAACATTTTTCTTGTATATTTGTATTTTTTGCCCTACATTTAAAAATATTATCTATTTTTTCTTGGAAGATCTTCTTATATCATTCCTCTTTTAATTTATAACTTTTTATTTTTTCGTTTACTATCTTTCTTCTCTTTTCTTCTTTTTCCTCTGTTGTTCTAATTCTCATTATTAGTAGATGATGGTCACTACCAATCTCTGGGCCTCTTTTTAGCCCGAAATTTCTAATGGTTTATTACGGAATTATTAGATATGGCGGTGGGGGTAGCTTGTACTTGACGATTATTTTTAATACATTATTAACATTTCGAGGAGTTTGAAATGTGCCTTATTAAAACAATAAGAGATTCTACTCTATATTTTGACCCAATTGTGAGTCATTCATTTAGAGTTTACTTTTCAGTTTAATTAGTCCCTCTCCCCACACATATGTTTTGTGATTCTTCTGTTTCTTCTGTTACAGTCTCTGCTGCGATCCGGAGCTCCAGCTCTGGTACCATCGTTTTTTGGGTCTTCCTATGGGTCGCTTGGTGTTAAGCTTCTGTGTCTTCGCCCATTTCGCCATACGTTTAGGGTCCATCCGATCTACGTGGTCTCTCCTCATGCGTTGTCGTCCTCTTGTCCATCTCACTACGTCTTGAACGCCTAGCTCTCTCAATGTGTCTTCGTTTCGTATTCTATCTCTGAGTGTGATACCTCTTATGGATCTTAGAGTTTTCATCTCTGTTGCTCTCATTATTTGTTTTGTTGTCTCGGCCCTTGTCTCAGCTGCTTATGTCAGTACTGGTCTAACACATTGTCTTATAAATGCGGACTTTGCTTTCGGTGCTCATATATTTATTCCGCCAGATTATATCCCTCAGGAAACCAGATATTGTCGCTGCTTTCGTTGCCTGCTGTTTTGTTTCTTGCCACAGATTCCACACCCAAGTATCTACAATCCATTACCTGTTAGATTATATGGTCGTCCACTACTAATTTATATCTAATTGGGTTCTTGGATATTACCATTCATTTTATAATATAAAAGCTATACTTATTGAAATGGAAGGTTGTAAGTGACATGATAATATCAATCTATTATATGAAAGTAAACTTGAATTCAGGATTTGATTATAATATTATTGGACTATATTTGGCAAAAAATAATTTAATTCATATACACATGTTAGAAATTTTATTTAGAAAATCATTTAATATTAAATGGTAAATAGTTTTGTTTAGTAACAAAAAAAAACAGATGGCCATAAACAAAAAACCAGAAATAAATATAATTATATGTTAAAAGGGAACTTATCAAACCTGTCGGGATTCTGGCCTGTCGGGATTTTGGCCTGTCGGGATTTTGGCTGTCGGTATTTTGGGGTAGACCCCAACATAAATTGTACCAGCATGAATTTTGTTCACTAACTATTCTGACATTTTCTTTTTTTGACAGTTGCACAGCGATTCATCTTGCTGCAGAAAATTGCCTAAGTTTAGTGCTGCATTGCCTCGCCTATGGTTATTTAAAGAAACGAAATTAGCATCCAGGAAAACACTATGCAATTTTATTATTTTTACGCAAACAATCAAACCACAAACAACATTGTGCAATTCCAAATACATTTTCAAATCCAATACAAATCCCATTAAATTCCTGTTTTCCATTTTAGAACTTCACAATATACGGCAACATGATTTTTCTTCTCACAATACACGTACCATTAACCATTTTCCGGATATTGATTTCCACAAATGAAAGCGGTCGTTTTTATTAGCTTAGTCATTTCATTTTTCAGCAATTTTCTTTTTCCTTACTTGTGACAAATGGCTAAATAAGTGGTGTTGCTAATGGAATGTCGACTTCAATATATTTTTTCTTTTTTCTCCATTCTTTTATTGTAAATGAAACACCCAAATCAATATCCCCTTCATTTTTCAAGTTTTCCGCCGCTTGCGTACAAAGTGGTATGGAAATAGGAGTATTTTCCATTTTTCCACTTCGGAAAGCGTGTAGCTCATTAATTATAAATAGATACTGACGATTTTTTTCTGAACAAAGTTTATTAAAATATCTTTTATACACTCACTGCCACAAAATTCCGCCACTAAAAATTTTTGATTAAGTTTGCCAATTTATAACTTTTTGATTTGTAATCCGATTTTCCAAATTCTTGCATCAGTTTGTAGGTACATGTATGAACATTGTTTTTTATTATTCTGCTAATAAACAGTTTTTGATTATATGGCATTATACGGCGGTGAATGGAAGCGTTGTATTTTCTCTTAACTTTAAAAAATTCTTTGGAATTGAAGTGCTGATTTTGTTTCATAGTCCTTTCGTATTACCTCGAAGGCATAACTAAGATTTTATGTACTGAATTATCAGAATATCTCTTTTTTTTTTGTAAGAGCTGTAAATAAAAACACTGCTTTCAAGGTATACTTAATTAAAACTATCAAACGCACTAAAATTAACACTAGAAAGTCGGGCTTAGCTTACCTACCTAGAAAGCCGGAAGGGGTCATTTTGGCCCCACGTTCTTTAATCAATTAAAACTCAGTTTAAAGAAATTAAATCTACTCTAGACGATAAAATCTGATGCTATTTTTTACTTTCATTTTTTAACACATTCGCTGCCTATCAAAAACATTCGAAACACCATACAGTTTGCAGTTTTTGTTATTTGCCACACATTGCCTTGTTACAGCCGCAGCAATGATTGGAAGTCTGATTTCCTTTACAAAATATTTTCAACTGATGCTTTTGTCGTTTTTGGACAGGGTTGCCAGATTGGGGGAATTTTCACCAAACTTGGTGTATTTTTTCTTGTTTGTGGGATTTTTTGGGGGTATACACTGAATGGGGGATTTTTTGGAGGAAAATTTTTTCGCATTGGGGTTTTTTGGGGTATAATTTTAAGAACACATTCCATTGCTAACACATTCCATTGCTTGGTCGATTTTGAATTTCAAGTTAAACTGTGATTCACAAAAATCTTTGATATAATATGTAAATTACTTTATAGTCGATTCTGCCATCTAATACAAACTACTTAACTTATTTTGTAAAGCATTACAGTTTTCTTCAATAGCGACACAACAAAATTTGGATTTTGGGCGCTTGATGGTGTATTTAAATATTCATAATGGTACCTATGTGAAACACAGAAAATTGTATCTCCAAGTTTAACTTTATTTACTTTTCTAGAATTAACTTTGAAGAAGGTTATATTTCTGGTGTGTTCAATAATACGCATAATTAATTTAAATTAGTGTTTGTAGACGTGTTAATCTAAAAATATGCCTAAAGAAAAGGAGTATACCCGAAAATACCGACTTGCTTGGGAATCGGATGCTGAATTTAAAGAAAGGTAATCTGTTTAATAGAATTTTAATGGTATGGGTCATTAATAATTAATTATTCTATGTATGATGGATTGGTCCTGTATCAGAAGATGACACAAAATCAAAGTAAATGTAAATGGCAGATTTACAATATATTGTATAAAATCTACTAAAATTCTACGCTGGCAAAATGACACTTGACAGCCAAAAAAGAAGAAAAAATGACAGGAGACAGCCGAAAAAGAAGAAGAAATGACAGATGACAGCTCAGAAAAAAGAAGAAGAAATGGCAGATGAATTTTGGGGGATTTTTTTTTAAAATGTCATTTTTGGGGGAATTGTATAAATCGGTCTGGCAACCCTGTTTTTGGATAGTAACAGTGATAGTTGTTGGTAGACCTGGTGTTGCTAGGCGTAGTTCCAGATTTCGGGAGACAAGGTATGGGGCCCATAATTCTTCACACAGCCGAATAATAAACTTACAAAGACTGAGTCTACTTTCAGTTGTTTCTTTATAAATAATCCATGCATTTATTGCCTACAAGTCAAGAGTATTATAAAAAACGTACATAGGCCATCGTCTTGAAGTTACTTTTGTAGTATAAAGACGCGTCATTTTGTCCTCTACACCCACAATTGTATATTTGTGTTCACTTGTGTTCACCAACAATTTTATCTTTATTACGTAGATGATCAGTACCAGTATAAGGGTAACCATTTACAATAAACATATATAAATATAATTTTACCCATCCGACAGGAATTTGAAAGAAAGGCTCGTCGAATTTCCCAGAAAACGATAATAACTTGCACAGGGCCAATTTGGCCCCTTTAGACTTCTATGGTAGATTTTTTAGAAAAACCATTTAATAAATTTAGTAAACAATATTTTTTTCTGCTAAATAAGTCTTTGTATCAAAATATTAAAAGTCATAAAATATGACATTATTATTGCCTCAAATAAAAAACTACGATAACTTCAAATCGCAACAGGGGCCAAATTGACCCCTCCAACTTTCTAGTGTTAAAAACACAAAACAAAATTAACAACAAAACAAAACAATTCAATAGTGGGTATGTGCACCTCTCGTAGCAATGACTGCTCGCAATCTGTTTGTTATCGAATGAATAAGATGTGTAACCCTTGCCTGGAGAATAGCCCGATATTCCTCTAACAGCGCCAACCTTAACTGTACCAAATTTTCTGGATGCCTAGGATGACGGACAAAAACCGGTTGATAGCACCACAATTCGAATGTTTTTAATTTGTTTAGCATTGTGGTTATTACCGTCCCAGACTCACAACTATACAATAGTATGAAAGCCTCACCTGATATTTCTGTCCTGGTTATTATCTGTTGATCAAAGTCACAATTTACATTTAACCAGCTGCCAAGGTATTTGAAATGGTTTACACGTTCCATCTCTCTCCATTAAGTGAAAGCAGATCATGATCTATATTAACCTTTCGAACTTCCATCCACTTTGGTGGATGGAATTGATAACTTGCTTTAACTGACTAGTGCCAGAAGATTTTTAAAATTTTCTGCAAGAATTTCTGTAACTTGAGCGTGTCTAATATTGTGGATTACTTCTCCACCTAGTCTTTCTCCCTCTTGTCTATACCACAACTGCCAATAAATTCAAAGTTAATCTATAGAATTATACACCAAAGCGCAATACAAATAATAATGATAAAAACATATTCTACTTAATGTTTCTCTGTCTACTTTCCTCATTACTTGATATCAATATAAATGAAAAGTATAACTCATCTTAAGAAGTAAGTATATAAATCTCAAGACGGATAAAATAATTTCCATTAATGTAGGTAGGAAGATTGATGAGGCACCATTTAAGCAGGAATATTCGAGGGGCACTGGATTTGTAGCACGCATTAAAGCAATTTTCCAAAGATTGTTAGGGAGATAAAATGAAAGTCAAACTGGGTAATGTAATTCTGATTTTGATTGAATTTAAATCAAGTGTTATAAATGAATAAATCGAGTTTTTTTAACGCATAATAAATGAGATAAAGTATTTATAGCGGATAATACAACAAATAGATGTAGTTACACGTTTTGTTTGTCTTCTTCTTCTTTTTCTATAAGTAATTTTGCTTGTCGGGACACATAGGTGTGGAGGGGAATGAACAGGCTAACGCCCTGACAAGTCGGGACTCATCCACTCTGTGGGATCCGAACCAGTGATTGGGGTGCCATTCTTGCTCCTTCTGCGAAAGTTCCAAGACTCTTGGGACAGTTGTGGAGATATGAGACAGGCTAAGCTCCACATAGAGCGCCATCCAAAAGTCTCACAGCCCAACTTCTTCTTCTAGACCATAGAAGATGCACCCTGGTGGTCAGTATGCTCACCAGCCACTGTAGACTCTGGCATCACCTTCATTTACTTGGATGGGTGGATAGTCCACGGTGCCGTTTATGTGATGAGGAGAAGAAAACCCTAACACAAAATATTCCAGGAATGTACTATCAAAGTTCTATTAATGTTTGAATGTCCTGGACATTCAAGGAACATTCGGTGAACATCTGATTAAATTATTGGTGGAATGTTAGCACAAGACATTCTATGAACATACTACCAATGTCCTATATTTTAAGAGAGACCATTTACTATTCAATTTGCGTTCATTTTCAAATTTGCCGCGCGTGTATCTATGTATTAGGCAATCCAAACCACGTGACTTTTGGTTGGCATCAACGGTTGGCATACAAAAAGTAACAGAGGTTATGTTTGTAAGATATATTCAATTTTTCATTGTTTATTGTCATATTTTGTCTATTTTGGATTCATTTGGATTTCGTTTACTGTATTTTGTGAACTGTATAAACTTTACCACAATGCAAAGTGATTATTTAAGGAAATTATTATTGGAAACTCTAGATGTTGGAGAAAGGTAGGGGAAACAATATTTATTTACTGTTCATTTTTCCATGATACTTGTCAATATTGATGAATTTTGCAAGCAATAACATTATTTCTTTTTTTGTTTTAGATATTTCAGTCAGTCAGAATTGGATTTTACAGTAAAGTGCATTCCACCAAATTACTATTTTAGATATTTATACATATCTGGTAGAGTCTCACAGTTACTACTCTAAGCAGCAGATGTAAGCATACAAAAGCCTTCAGGCATATAAATATTTTACAGCTGGATTTGTTTTTAAAGTTGGAGTAAAGTTTTAAGTCACGAGCAACAAGTTCATAAGTACCTACAAGAATATTGAGGAAATCCAGCTCCTCGATACTACTTGGCAAACTAGACGATTGAAGAGGACAAAGCCTTTTGAACTAGTTTGAGTGATAAGTGATAGTGAAAAGCATAGCATAGTGCTTGTGTGCCTGTGTATGTTACAATAGTGCACGATCTTGTTAGATTAGATAAGAGATGCTATGGGGTAAGCTCTTTATTTTAAGGAACAGTAGTAATTTAGGTTAAATTAAAATTGCTCATTGGTCAGTTATGACCAGATTGTAATTGTAATGTACAATTCAATACAATGAATCATCGTCGTAGTGATGATTATAGAAAAAAAATATATGACAAGATTTTGTGCAATAAAAATGTTTATATTTATCAAGGATATATTATTTGGTATGGCCACATATACTTCTGATTTATCGTCGGTGATGTGACAATACCTCGTATCTGCTTTTTCATGAATTTTGTAGGAGACGAAAAACCATTTTTATGGTCATTTCCTGTTTTCACATGTAAATATTGACATATTTTGTAGTAAATATATAGTTGAATTTACTACAAAACATGTCAAAAAATATCATATGAAAATAGGAGGTGACTAAAAAAGTTTTTAGTCTCTCTTACAAAACTCATGAAAAAACAAATCGGAGGTATTATCCCACATCAGCGACTACATCCAGGGAATGTATAAAAAATATACTGTGAATGTCCAAAGAACAATCGTAGACATTCATGGAATGTTCCAATAAGACATTCAGGGAATGTTTAAAATGCTGTCAGATGACTTTCCTGGGACATTTAGGGGACATTCTTGTGCTATTGAGGACATTCCATAAATGTTTTCAATATCCTGTGTGTACATTCTAGAAACATACATGGAATGTTTGGTGTTATTAGGGAACCTCCTCACATGTCCGCTGGAAGTGCCCGCCATTGCCCTATCAGAGGTGGCAGATCCTGAGTTCGGCCTCTATGTAGCCGAGCCAGGTGAGGGAGTTGCCATCGAAGAGACTTGTAGCTTTCTGTGAGGCCATAATGTTCGGGGTCGCAGAAGGAGCTTAGATTTGCAGCCCTTGCTGATTCCAACAGATATGGGAGCCCGGTGCAACATGGGTACCGGAAACGTCGAACACCAGGTTCTTATGGACTGTATGATACGGTTGTTGTAACTGACCCACCGTAGGAGGTTCTAAGAGTCTGAAGGGCTCACTAGAGGGCCCTGTCCCGATATACCATACCAGGTAGAAAGATTGATGAAGCACCACTTAAGCTAGAATATTCGAGGGGCACTGGATTTTTAGCACGCATTAAAGCAATTTTATAAATATTGTTGAGGAAATAAAATGGGAGTCAAACTGGGTAATGTAATTCTGATTTTGATTGAATTTAACCAAGTGTTAAAAATGAATAACTCGAGTTTTTTAACGCATAGTAAATAATAGAAAGTGTTTATAATGGACAAAACAATAAACTACGTAGTAAAATGACAAAGAGGAAGGTATGATAATACGTTTTATTTGTGCTCGATATTACAGTGTGGAATACTTAAGGACAACTTACGGAATAAAAATGATTTTCTATGCATTTTTGTGACTTCAATAACGTTTGTTTCCCCCAAGAGCTCTAACAATTGCAGTAATTCGTCTTCTCATACTTCTGATAAGGCTATCGATCAGTTATATAAGCAGTCTTTCCCATTGCTTAATCAAATCAATTCTTTAAATAATTGATGGATTCGACCGTTACTTGATGGAAGTTCATTTTATCTCACAATAAAACACTGAAAAACGTTTGTTTTCTATATTTCCACAAAATTTATTACAACTATGTTATTACTACAGCTGTTTCGGCAAAGTGCCTTTCTCAAGTGATATATTTTACAATGTGTTTGCCTTTTTAAGTCTTTAACTGAAGAGGTTGAGGAGTGGGGAACTGTTTGTCTCGAGTTGGTCATTCAGAATTATATCTGTATTTTTCAATTTATTAATTTCCATTGATTCTAAAAGTGATAGCTTAAGGCCTTTATTTTGAATATGTAGAATTTGAAACTCTTCATTGAAAGAATGATTATGATCTAGAAGGTGAAGTGCGTATGTAGAAGTGTCTGTTTTTTTATTGTTGAAAGCCCTTTGTGTTCTGCTATCCGTTTGTCAAAAGTTCTGCCAGTTTGACCGATGTAAGTTTTCGGACAGTAACCACAAGTTAGTTTGTACACACCACTCTGTAGTTGCTTTCTCTTTCGGCTTTTATTGTTTTTAATATATTTGCTTAAGTTGTTGTTAGTTCTGAAAGCTGGTGTTATTCCTTTCTTTTTTATGTATCTGGCTATTTTTGTTGTTATTTTGCCAGTATATGTGAGAGAGCAGAAGGTACTGGGTTCTTTCTGTGGTGGTGGATACACTAATTTCAAGGCTTTCTTATGGAGTTTTTGGTTTAAAATGTTGTTAACTGTTTGTTCGTTATAGCCATTGTTTACTGCTATTTGTCTAATGATATTTAGTTCTGTCTCGAAGTTATTTTTTGTCATAGGAATTTCTGTCAGTCTATGTATCATGCTATGGTAGGCTGCTAATTTGTGTTGTGTAGGATGGGATGATGAATTGTGTATAGTTGTGTCAGTATGGGTAGGTTTATGATATACGGAGAACTCATGTTTGTTGTGTAGTCTGGTAATCGTTACGTAACGTTTTTCTGGTAACGTTTTTCAGTATTTTATTGTGAGATAAATCAATTCTTACTTCCTCTCTGTTTTGAATGGCAGGAACCTATGCTTTTAATTGTCTGCTTAGAATGTCTCACACATGCTCTACGGATTTAAGTCTGGGGAATACGCTGGCCAACTCATCGATGTTATAACCACTTGTAATTAGAAGTATCTTACACAGCGTGCGACGTGTAGACGCACATTATCCTGCATTAAAATCAATTATTCTCCAATGTATGATGCAAAAGGTACCACATAATTTGGAGTATATCTCTGATATACCTATTTGTTGTTAACGCTCCACCATCAACAACCACTAACTCTGTTTGTGCCCCCAAACATAACACAAAAATTGAAAGGAGTATTTTATTCCCCTTGGCGTTGACACAATCTTTCTCGTCCGTAAAGAGAATTTGACTCCACTAGTTATCATTCCAATTTTGTGTCATTTTTACTAATCTTATTTTTTTTAAGAAATAAAATGAAGTGGATGAAAAATTAGTAATTCTAAATAGATTTTAAAATAAATACGTTCCACTTGATTACAAACGGATCTTAGGGGACTGTTTTACTGTAATTACTGATTTTCTGTGCCAAATCGTCCAAGAGTTCTCCTACAAAAGCAATATTCTACGATAATTGGTGATATTGTTTCATCTTCGATACTTATCTTCACAATGGTGTCTTTGTAAATCCCTCTAATCAGCTTTGTGTTTTCATAGTCCCACAGGAAGTCTGCCTTTGTTTGAGCTCTCGCCATCCACCTAAAGCCCTTAAAATTCAAAGTGCGGTTCAGAGAAGACGGTTTGTTTTGTTGATCTTGTTTTGATGTCTAAATAAAAGAATAAATGTTGGTAAAAGTTTACTGAATCTTGAAAATCTTGAGTTCTCTCTGTTTCCTTTTACGTTGCTATGAAAATGATCATTATTACAAAGGGACTATTAGAATTTAATCCAAAATGTGGAACGTCAATAATTCTTAAGCACGAAATGTGATCTAATGCAATACAAGAAAAGTTATACGGGGGAAGGTTATGTAGGAAATATTGGAAGTTTAAAAAATTATGCTGATTATTTTTTAATGATTTTAACTTCCAATCGTGTAGTAAGATTTTTCGTCGCGTGTTTAATTCTATCCAATCAGATTATTAATACAGGGGTAATTTTCTACTGTACATTATTACAGTGGGAATAATTTTAAGTATATTGTTTCTGTTTAATTACAAACAGTTTCCTAGTTTTGACAACTGTCACATTTAAGAAAATATCCATAATAATCTTTTAGTTCTGCATCTAATGTCAAATTGTCACGAGGAGAACACAAATCGGCAATTTTAAGCGCTCGAGTTTACTTCAGTAAGATTATTTCATGAATAAAACTGTATTTGTAAATAATTTTAAGTAATATTTTATTAATATCTGCGCCTAAATATTTGCTAAACTGTGATGTTCACTTTGTCAATTTGAAAAATGTGTGTCACGTTAATTGGAATCAATGTCACTGAATGTTTTTATACAGACTTCAATTTTATATGTAAGTATTAAAAAATAATCTGTCGAATATCACACGGTAGTAAGAATAAATAAGAAAATAATGCTCCAATTTTCTTTCTTAAACTTGTTTCCAATCGGCAATAGTCACCCTCCGGGCTCTCGTGTCTATTACCAGGCAACAAGTTTTAAAAAAATTGTCGCATTATTGTCAATGTATTTTCACTCTCTTGTGATATTAATGTTGAGAATTAAAAACAAATAAGTAAATAAGTACCCTTGAAAACAAAATGTAATAATCAACAAAACTTAGACGTATAATTAGTGGAATAAGAAGCAATAAATCATTACAATATAGGTTTTTGTTGTCAGCTGATATAAAATATAAATATGAGTTTTTTTTATTTAAATTA
Organism: Diabrotica virgifera virgifera; assembly: GCF_917563875.1. Taxonomy (NCBI): domain Eukaryota; kingdom Metazoa; phylum Arthropoda; class Insecta; order Coleoptera; family Chrysomelidae; genus Diabrotica; species Diabrotica virgifera. Next base: position 218,553,841 of record NC_065448.1, on the reverse strand, counting down.
AAGTGTCTCGGCAACTAATAGCCATTGACACTGGTACAAAATTTTACAATATTATTTACATACAATAATTGCAGTTTGTTTTTGTACAAGTTACAACTTAATATTAAAATTACAATAAATAGTAAAGGTGATAATCTTTTAGGAAACAAATTATGGCACTGTATATATGTTTGTAGAACCGAGTAGGTCACTTAAATTGTTTTGAAAGTTTTAGTGGACTCTTTGAACTCTATACTGGACACATTCCAGTAATATGTGCTGGACTGTTAATGGCTCATCACAATGTTCACAACGAGGACGATTTTCAGAGGACATCAGATATCCATGTGTAAGATGAGTGTGACCTATTCTGAGCCTTCTGATAATAGTACTGTCTTTTCTGCTCATTTCTGGCATGGTGATGGAGGTAACAGTTCGTTGGATTGTGCGTAGTTTTGTATTTTGCATGTTCCAGTGTGTTTGCCAAGTGCTTAATACGTTGTTCTTGATTTTAGCCTTTAGATCTTGGTGAAGTTGCATGTTTTCTAGGTTTTCAAGAGAGCAGGCCTGTTTTGCTGTTTGATCAGCGTTCTCATTTCCATTGATACCAACATGGGATGGTATCCAGATCATGGTTACTGAAATATCATTTTTTGACTATTGTTGGCAGATATTGTGGATTCTCTGTACAATGGGATGTAAGGAGTATATATTTTTGATTGAACCAATCGCAGCGAGAGAATCGGTACATATCGCTAATGGTTTCTTGTTAGTAGTGGGCAACTCTAATGCCTAAGTATTCCGTACAGTTTAGCTGTGTGTATACTGCATCTGGGAGAAAGTCGATATCATGCTACTGTTGTATTTGAGGTGGTAATGGCACAACCGATGGCCTGTTCTTCTTTGGAGACATCTGTGTAAAAAATCTTGTCATAGTACTGTGTATGTATAAGTTCTTGAAATTTCTGTACCAAGAGAGTTCTGGGCGTTTCTTCTTTTTTGTATCGATTTAAGCTGGTAACGACAGTAGGTAGCTTTTTGGTCCACGGAGGAATACTGGACGTAGTAACAGGAGTTGTGAGTGATAGATCTGTATCTTTTAGCAGGATTGCATACTTGCAAACTGAATAATACTTCTCTGGTTCAAAGGTTGTTCCTGTAACCAAACTGTGTTTCTGAAAAATTATCAGTACATGACTCATCAGACTGATAGTGCGATGACCGCTACACTGTTTGGCGTGTTTTTTTTTCGGTACCATTACAAATGTTGACCGTAGCCAGTCTGTTGGTGTATGCCCTGATTCGTATATTTTATTGAAGATACCTAGAAGAGAGTATTTACCCATATCGTTGAGTAGTTTAATTATTTCGATGGGAATTTCATCTGGACCGGTTGCTTTCCTATACTTTGATAGTTTAATAGCTATTTTCATTTCATCGCAGCTTATGTCTGAATCAGTCGATATATTTTCGATTTGAATTTTATAATAACTTATAGAAGTTAAGTAAATAGTTCATAATAACTTTCAAATCGTGGGCTCATGCATCCAACACATAAGAGTTGTAGTCGTATATAGCTAGTTAGCATAGAATGCCTGACGTAAATAAACATTTTGACAGATTAATTTGGATTCGTGAACGTTTTTAATGGAAAACGTATTGATGTGAAGAGTCGATCAGAAAAATATATTGGCTACCAAACGTATGTTATAATAACCACCAACGAACGAATAAAACTGTAATTAAAAATTGTGTATGTATGAGCTAAAAGTATTTTACACTGTTTTCCATTTTGCCTGTGAAAATATGCCAGGGTGGTTTCATTTTCAGAATGGCTATATTAAAACTAAATATTTTTGCAATGATAAACTTGATGGTTTTTGTTTGTATTACGTTTGATAGGCTGTACTATTAGTGAAACAATTTCATTGTGGTATAAATGTGGGAATTGGAGAAGCTAAAACTGGTATTTTTATTCATATAAATTTGACACTGTTTTGTTTTGAATAATACTCATTATTTGGGATAATAAATATACATATTTATATTAAACCGTTGTTATAGCTTCATAAGCCTTTCCGTTCAAAATTACCACTCCTTTCTACTGTGACAGTTTTCATCTCTTAAATTTTTTTCCGATATCACCTTGGAGATGCCCTTTAGGCGATGAAATAAAGCACTAAAATCGCTTAAACCTCTAACTTTTTTAAAGTAAGTACGGATGAAACTTTGTGAAACCTAAATAAGATTTTATGAAACCTTTTGCACTTTAGTCGTGAGAGCTTCAGGAAAATTCGTGGAAATGGGAATAATCCTGGAACTGGGTTCAATTTTCATACTCGGGGGTTTTTTGAGGAAGTTGAACGGGAATATCGAATCGGCGAAACTGTAAGAGGTACCGGAGGTATCCCAGTAAGCATGTTGTCCTCCGAAGTTTTGTGCAAATTCGTTATGAAAAACAATGAAACTTGTTATCCAGACGTTTATAAGGTCAATGAACACCAATAATTGCTTCGGTGATGCTGTACGAGATACTTGGTGCCTGGCTTCTTTCGGAGTTTTATGAAAATTCGTTATGAAAATAGTTGAAATTTATTATCTCGGGGTGTTTGAAGAGGAGGAGGTTAGAGGAATATTGTTGATTAACACAACATACAAAATTATATCCATAATACTGTTTAGAAGACTACCTCCATATGCAGAGGAAATAATAGGCGACTACCAAAGCAGATTCAGACCGGGAAGGTCGACCATAGACCAGATCTTCGTCCTACACCAGGTGTTGGAAAAAAACTGGGAATTTAACCGCGACGTACACCAAATCTTCGTGGACTTTAAACAAGCTTATGATTCTGTTAGCAGAGAGGCATTATGGCAGACTATGGTGGAAATGGGAGTACCTGGAAAGCTGGTACGATTAGCACAGGTGAGCACGGAGAACGCTTCCGCACGAATTAGAATTGGCAGCACCACGTCGGAGGAATTCCTCATTGACACCGGCCTTAGACAAGGAGATCCTCTCGCCCCCCTGCTGTTTCGCACTGGAACATGCAGTAAGGAAAGCTCAGCCACAACTGACAAACGGATTTGCAGCCCAATGATCAAAAATACTATTAGCCTTTGCGGATGATGTGGACACAATTGCACAATTAACCAGAGATGCAAAAGAAGTTTTCACCCTATTCGAGAACGGAGCCAAGGAAGTTGGTCTTAAGGTCAACGAGGACAAGACCAAGTACATGGTGGTTACCAAGAACCCAAGACTAAGGGTTAGACAAAATATAACAAATAGTGAATACAACTTTGAAGTCGTCAAAGAATTTAAGTACCTGGGAGCGATTATAACATCTAAAAATAAATATTAAAAGGACGTAGTAGCCAGGATCATTGCAGGAAACGGGCATATTACTCATTAATGACCCTACTTAAATCAAAAATACTCTCAAGACCAGCAAAAATAAGAATATATAAGACAATAATTCGTCCCACAATAACGTATGGAAGCGAAACATGGACTCTGAATCAGCGGGAAACGACAAAATTACTGGTACTTGAAAGAAAGATACTGCGGACTATCTATGGGCCTTGCAGAGACGAGACAACAGGAGAATGGAGAAGAAGACACAATGATGAACTCCAGACAATATATGGAGATCAAAACATAGTACGCTACATTAAAGCAAACAGAATACGATGGGCGGGTCACGTGCTAAGATCAAGTGACGAAAGACCTCTGAACGCCACATTCTGGGAAAGGCCCGATGGAAAAAGATCAGTTGGTCGCCCAAGAAAGAGTTGGAAGGACGCAGTAGCCAGCGATCTACGCAAAATGGGAGTACAGCAATGGGAAATAGCTGCTCAGGACCGACAACAATGGAGGGAAATAGTAAACGCGGCCAAGACTCACATAGAGTTGTAGAGCCAAATGATGATGATGATGATGGGGTGTTTGAGGTCGCTGAATACAAATATTTTGCATCGGAGATGCTCTACAAGGTAGATGTTGGCCTGTATCTAAGTCGCATCCAGGAATTTTATGAAAATTAGTAATAAAACCTGTTAAATTTTTTTATTTCAGGGTTTTTAAGGTTACTCAGTGTTTTAATCATGTAGTCGAGGATCTGTGACATCTTTATATCTAAAAAAAAAAAATTAAATGTAAAAAAAAATTCAATTTTTTTTTTATAATTTGCGCTCTGAATTACCTACTGTTACTGTTACTCACTGTTGAATTTTATAATGAATTTCCATACCTCGCATGTACAGCATCGCCGAAGCAATATTCGTGTTCAGCAACCCAAAAACCTCGGAATAACAAGTTTCAACTTTTTTCACAACGAATTTCCATAAAACTTCAGAGGACGACGTGTTTACCGGGATACCGGGCTCCAGGTACCTCTTACAGCTTCATCGACCAGATTTTCCTGTTCAGCATTCTCAAGAAGGCCCTAGTATGAAAATTGAACTCATTCCCATGATTATTTTCCGAGTTGTGAATTTTTATTTTTTGAACACTTTGAGATGCATTTTGGAAAATGCATTTTCCGTCTACAACAATGCAATTTTCATTTGTCCCTCATGCCAAGTGGTAAAAAATTTTCCAAAAGCTCTCCCGAATCGAATGCAAAAGTTTCATAGTAAAAATTTAGAGGCGCAATGCCTCTAAATTTGCCTCTTTCTTCGCCTATCTCATTTTTGTGATTTCTGGGCTTTCTTGTTTTCGTTCTTCTGCGTGGGTTCATTCTAACCATTTTTAAAGGAATCTTCTTTTACGTGCCCGTGTCATAATAGTCAGTATCATAATTCGAATTTGTTGTCTAATATCTTCGTTTCTTATGTGTTCTGATCTATATCTTCTTACTGACTGTTATATCTGTAGATTGAATAAGTAGAACATTTCGATAAATATATTTTGACAACTAATAAAATATGAACTGACATAACTACATATATCATTACATAACAACTGCTATAAATAGAGGAGGATACTATAATCTCCCACGCTATTTTGAACTTAAAAAAATAGAAAAGAATTAAAAACCTAAATCTAAAATCTTGACTTGAAAAGTCGAATTCGTTCAGATCTTCTTAACTGTGGAAGATCATTACGTTCTTCAACAGCAGGTTCATTAATGGGTACCGCAGCAGGTTCATTAATGGGTACCGCAGCAGGTTCATTAATGGGTACCAGTTCATTATCAGGATGATCAGGTTCTATCATTGGATCTACATTTTCGTTGATTGGATTTGGATGTAAATGGACTGGAGGTTGGATAGATGGCAGAAGATGCAGGGGGAGTTCTTGATACTGTAGCTGATAATGAATTACTTCTGGTTCGTTTACAAAGGTTACATTCTTTTTAGGTACCATGGTTTTACGAATTTGGTCAATGTGACGTTTTAAACAATAGCCATCATCAAGTTGGACTTCGTAATGTAACAATCCATACTTTTTAACAATTGTGCCAAATTTCCAAAGTTCCTGGTTACCTTGGTAATACCGTACTTGTACTCTCTCCCCCACATTTGTCTTGCACCATTGGGTTGATTTTCTGATCTTCTAAGTTTTGGTGGACGTAGTCCGTCGAGTTTGATTCTTAAACATCTGTTCAGGTACATTTCAGCTGGTGATTTTCCACAGGAAAGTGGTGTCGTTCTATATTTTAAAAGAATTTCTTGTACTTTCTTACTCATGGGTAAACGATCAGTAGACATAGCTTTTAGTCTCATTTTTAGGGTTTGAACGTTTCGTTCAGCTAAGCCGTTTGTAGCAAGATGACCAGGAGCAATAAACTTTTGAAAAATACCATGAGTTTTTGAAAAATTTTTAAATTGATCACTTACAAAAATTGTAGCGTTGTCTGACACCATAACCTGAGGATATCCGTGAGTAGAACATATCTCTAACAGAAGATCGATGTTTTTTTCTGATGTTGGCGCATCCCTAAGAATTTTGATTTCAGCCCAGCGTGATTTAGCGTCAACCACAACAAAAAAATAAAAACCTTGGAATGGACCCGCATAATCAATATGGATGCGGTCCCAATTTTCTGTTGGAGTATCCCAGTGGTGCAGTGGAGCTTTTGAAGGTGATTTTCGAATTTCAGCGGAAGGTTGACATGACTTGACCATAATTTCAATGTCTTTGTCAATGTTTTTCCAGTAGCAATACTTTCTTGCAAGTTGTTTCATCTTTGTAATACCTATGTGAGTTCTGTGGAGTTCCGATAGGACCAGTCGTTGGAGTTGAGTTGGAATAACAATTCTCTGACCTTTAAAAAGGATCTCGTCTTCTAAAATAAAATCATGTTCATTTTGATTTTGTGATTTTAAATCAGATTTAATTCTTGATAAAATAGGATCTTCGTCTGTGGCATCTTTGATATTTTGATAGGTTAGATCGTATGTTGAAATTTTATTTTGATATTGTATTGATGTTTTTGCTTTCCCTAGGGGATAAAATACGTTTTTTGTATATGATCTAAAGGCAATATCGGATTTTTGAAGTGGTAAATCAAGATCTAGTTCTTTAAATTTTGATTCTGAGATGAGTGTAAATCCTGCTTCAGAATCAACTTCAAATGTTGCCGGTTTGTTTTTAATAAGGACTGTCACATAAAACTTTTGAGCATCCGTGTAAGATTGATTTTCATAAATATCTACAATTTTATTAATGCCAAAAGTATCCTCTGCTTCTGTTTCGCTGGTTGATGGTTGATATTCATTAATTAGATGATGGGTCGAGTTAGTTTTATCTTTGTTTGCTAAAAGCGTTGAAATACAGACTAAAATGACGTGACCATATTTTTTACAACCTTTGCAAAAAAGTCGTTTAGGATTGATTTTACAGTTTTTAACAAGATGTTGCTGACCACATCGTAAACATCGATTGTCTATCCCCAACTCTTGAAAATTGATTCTTGATCTAGACTGGGAACGCTTCCTATTATAAGACGCTGAATTTGGTTTCTGTCTAGATTGATTGATTTGGTTGATATTTAAAGAATTGTTACTTGATGAAAATTCTTTACCCTCGATAATTGAAGATTCTAAGATTAAAGCCTTTTCTTCTAATTTTTCAAATGATTTTTCATTGGATTCCAGCAGACGTTCTCTAATTAAGTTATCATTGATGCCTCGAATAAACTGAGCTCGTAAAAAATGTTCAGAAATGTTTGCCTGACATTCGCACGTAGAGATAAATTCACATTCAAGAGCAGCTTGTTTTAGAGCAGTAGTATATTCGGAAATTGACTGATTTTCTTGTTGATATAAGGAAAAAAATTTATGCTGCAACACGAAAATATTTTTCTTTGGATTCAGGCGATTATCAAGTTTCTTTACAATGGTGTTGTAATCAAAATCTCTAATTTTGTGAGGTGCAACTAAAGATGAAAGCATTGAAAAAGTTGCAGAGCCAATAGAATTCAATAGTAAGTCTAAAGCAAATTTCTTGTCATCGAAAACGTGTTTGATTTTAACCCTTAAGTACTAACACACCGTCTCTCAGACGGCATCGTTTGTTGAAAGTGGGATATTTCCCTTCCTAGAAAAATTTGAAGGACATCCGTTTTTGACTTTTCAAGTTGGGTTGTTATTTACTAGTATTGAATTCGGCAATTTGCTGCAAATTGTTATTCGAAAGATATTTAGACTCAAAGTGTGATTTCCGTCTAATAGACGGGGTGTTAGTGTTTGTGCCCAGTTCGTCATTAAACATAATGTGCCCCAGTTCATCAAAAAGTTCAAATAAGGGGATAAAGACTATGAGGAAACTCTTTTGAAATGACTTGATGAGGTAGAAGACGACGTAAGCGAAGTGGGATCAATTTGTGATGAAAATGTTTCCACTGACTACCATTGCTACACTGTACAAATTTTAGTGCCTGTCAGTTTTTTTTTGTTTTAATATTTTTAAAATTTTTTTTTATTTTCATGTTTATTACTCTTTGTTTAACTCGATTATAAAGTTTTATCAAGATTCTTTAATTTGTTTCATTTTTATCCCACTTTTTTTCGGGAATAAAAAGTCACACAAACAATCCTTCCATTCTTGTTATAATGTTTTGTATTTTAATAAATACAGAAAAACTAGATCAATTACTGTGTTTTTCAGATAAGTAATACTTTCAGTAAGTCATCGACATATTTTTTTGCATTATAATATTTAACAAAAGAAAAATAACCAGTAAAATGTGAAACCCGTCTGAGAGGCGGTTAGTTAGTGTTTGCGCCATTGATTTAAGATGTTAGTACTTAAGGGTTAAGGTAGTTTTCGAAACGTTCTATGTAAATTTTGAAGTTTTCTTTTTGTTCATCAAAATTTTCGAATAGAGGTATAAAATTATTAGTATTATTTGAATTTGAAGTACTTGCCAAACTTTTATGCAGTTGATTTAAAATTTCCTGGTTTACCATCATAAATTGTTTAAATTGATCTGGATCCATGTTTGATATGTAGTTTAAAAATCTGGTTATTCAATGATTTACCTCGTCGCCAATTTGTTACATCTGCAGATTGAATAAGTAGAATATTTCGATAAATATATTTTGACAACTAATAAAATATGAACTGACATAACTACATATATCATTACATAACAACTGCTATAAATAGAGGAGGATACTATACTGACCTTCTCCAAAAATCCATCTCAGTGCTTAGTAATATAGTATTGCTCTTGTTGGGTAATTGGCAGACTTCAGCTCCACAGGTTATTATTGGTTCTAATATTGTGTTTTAAATTAATTTCTTTATAAAAACAAAATCAATGAGAAAATCCCAGTAGCTGGCTCTATACCAGGGGTGGGCAAAGTGCGGCCCGCGGGCTGCATGCGGCCCTTTACACATTTTTCTGCGGCCCTCAGAAGAAGTGAATTATTTTCATTTAAAGACTGATTGTTTTTTAGCAGGGTTGGCAAAAACCAGGGTTTTTTCGAAAAAACCAAAAAAACCAGGTTTTTTGATACAATGTATTATAAGTCTAAAAACTTTAAAAATGAATAAATTATTTCATAAAATGAAGTAATAAACAATGAAAAAAATGGATAAAACAACTTTTACTTTTATTTACACACAAAAAAAATTAATATAACAAAAAAACATCATCAAACGGTATAATATTCAAAATAACTAAGTTCGAAAGTAAAAAAATAGAAATTATTTATCTTAATTTTCTTCCTTTGAGGCAGCTGTAGTAAAACCTTACCAGAAATAAAAACACCAGTTTGGAGGCTCAGTAAAAAAAATAAAAACAAAAAAAAAACAGATTTAAACCAACTGGTTTTTTCAAGAAAAAAACCAGTTGGTTTAAACCTTGGTTTAAACCTGCCCACCCTGTTTTTTAGTTATTGCTAATACAATAATATGTGGTAATAAGTAAATAAATATAACATAAAACGTCATTTTAGATCTAAACATAAAAAGTTTTTTAATTACCCAAAAATTAATCAAAGAGGATAAACCATTGTCAATGGTGAATTTATAAAAGATTGTTTAGTTAAAGCAAGGGGAATTTCATGCCCAAAAGAACAACAAAAATTCAAAAATAAAATATGAACTGACATAACTACATATATCATTACATAACAACTGCTATAAATAGAGGAGGATACTATACTGACCTTCTCCAAAAATCCATCTCAGTGCTTAGTAATATAGTATTGCTCTTGTTGGGTAATTGGCAGACTTCAGCTCCACAGGTTATTATTGGTTCTAATATTGTGTTTTAAATTAATTTCTTTATAAAAACAAAATCAATGAGAAAATCCCAGTAGCTGGCTCTATACCAGGGGTGGGCAAAGTGCGGCCCGCGGGCTGCATGCGGCCCTTTACACATTTTTCTGCGGCCCTCAGAAGAAGTGAATTATTTTCATTTAAAGACTGATTGTTTTTTAGCAGGGTTGGCAAAAACCAGGGTTTTTTCGAAAAAACCAAAAAAACCAGGTTTTTTGATACAATGTATTATAAGTCTAAAAACTTTAAAAATGAATAAATTATTTTATAAAATGAACTAATAAACAATGAAAAAAATGGATAAAACAACTTTTACTTTTATTTACACACAAAAAAAATTAATATAACAAAAAAACATCATCAAACGGTATAATATTCAAAATAACTAAGTTCGAAAGTAAAAAAATAGAAATTATTTATCTTAATTTTCTTCCTTTGAGGCAGCTGTAGTAAAACCTTACCAGAAATAAAAACACCAGTTTGGAGGCTCAGTAAAAAAAATAAAAACAAAAAAAAACAGATTTAAACCAACTGGTTTTTTCAAGAAAAAAACCAGTTGGTTTAAACCTTGGTTTAAACCTGCCCACCCTGTTTTTTAGTTATTGCTAATACAATAATATGTGGTAATAAGTAAATAAATATAACATAAAACGTCATTTTAGATCTAAACATAAAAAGTTTTTTAATTACCCAAAAATTAATCAAAGAGGATAAACCATTGTCAATGGTGAATTTATAAAAGATTGTTTAGTTAAAGCAAGGGGAATTTCATGCCCAAAAGAACAACAAAAATTCAAAAATATCAGCTTATAGCGAAATACTGTCGTCTGAAGACTTGAAATAATGAATAAAATTATGCAAAATCAACCGAAATCTATTTTAGAAGGTAACTTGATGTGGTATTCAATTCAATTGGATAAAAGTGTTGATAGAACTGACACAGCTCAGTTATTAATATTTATTCGAGGAATTAATACGATTTGGATATTTATAAAGAAGTGTTATCAACGGAATCCAGGAAATCTCAAACAGCAGGAAACGATACTTTTGAAGTAGTCAGGAATTTTTTGGAAAATTATAAATTACCTCTTAACACATTCGCGGACACGCTGTCATTTGATACACGTATTGTTATGGAGTAAATGACTTCATATGCAGTCATGACCGCGAATGTGTTAAGCAATTAATAAGTGTAAAAACTGACAGAGCACCAAATTTAAGATGAGCAAGTATTGGCATGTTGAGAAAACTTAAAGATTATATGCATGAACAATTTCCACAACGTGATTTATTATTATTTCACTGCATAATCAGCTGGTATTTTTCAAAAATATTTTGCATGTAGACAAAGTCATTTCAATTATTAGTAAAATTGTTAATTTTATTCGTTCAAGAGGATTCAAAATTTTGAATTCATAGCATTTTCGAAAGAGTTAGAAACAAAACACACTGATGTCTTACTTATACCACAATCATTTTCGATGGATAAGCTTGGGAAAAATTCTTAATATGCTGCAAATTAAGGGAGGTAATTTCTTTCTTTTTAGAAATGAAAAACTGCGACACATTTTCTAAATTTATAAGTTTTGAATGGTCATGAGATTTTGAGTATACCTGGACATAATCATTTAAATATTTTAAACATAACATTGCAGAGCACAAATTTATACGCACAGAAACTTTTACAATGAAACTATTCATTCATCATATTTATAAAAAAAAAGTTCGAATTTGTTCATGTTTCATCATTAAAATCATTAAATAATGTAGCAGAAATATTTTTTTATTATTTAGTTCTTTCAAAGAAAACAAAAACTGTAAATAATATTTTAAGCCACAATTTAAGCTTGAAATTAAATAAGTATATGTGACGTCTCGATTTCCACTTCGGAAATCGTCATTTTTTTCAAAAATCGTATTTTGATAACGATTTCCGAAGTGGAAGTCGAGACGTCAAATTATATTTATTTTAAAACTTAAATTGTGGCTTTATTAGCCAGAGCTTCAGAACATTATTAAAAAAGAGTGAAGGGAATCTAAGAATTTTTCAAATTTATAACTTCATTTATTTTTATTTAAATGACGTTTCCATCTATTTAAGTACGGAATTTCTCTTTAAATATATAAGTAGCTAATGGCAACGGGAAAAAAGAACTATATATTTCTATTTAGCTTAAGAGAGTAGGCGCAAAAGTTTATTTTGAATGAGATATTTGAAACTAAAAATCACACTTAATTTTCTCTTTTTTGCACCCCTGTAACTTTTAAAATAAACATTATAGAGGTTTTCAGGGACTTTTGGCTCTCGGTAATAATGTAATATTTTATTCTGCGTTTACATTTTTCAAAAATACTTATTAGTTTTCTCAGGATTCCAAAAAAATTTATGCATTTTAAAAGCGTTTGCCCGAAATTTTGCGCATACGCTCCTTAATGCCTCGACAACTAAGGACATTGTCATGGTACAGTGGATTTCGCAATCAGATTATAGTGTCATATAGTTGAGTAAATGTCTTGTTACTTAGTAAAGTCGACTTCATTCTCTTTACAAAGAGACGCTAATTGTATCGAACATCTGCCATCCCTCAGGTGAGTACCGATCCCACAAGGATAGAAATTAGTTTTATTTATTAATTTTTTATAAAGAAAAATCTGCTGTCCAGTTAGGATTCGAATTCAGAACCCAAAGAACATCATTTAATCAAAATTATATATAAAGTTAAAAATTTGAACATGTCAATTTAACAAAAATACGGCCCTTGATAATAGACCAAAAACTTTTTTGGCCCTTGCCAAAAAAAGTTTGCCCACCCCTGCTCTAGGTATACCATAATTAAAAAATCATACAGAAGTAAAAAATTCGTTTGTACAATGGTATAAAAAAGTTTATTAAAAACAATTAAAAGTCATCCAAAAGGATTCGCAAAACGTTTTCGATCTAGATCAGATCATCTTCAGTGCGTTCTGCTTAGTACATGAAACTAGCAACCTTATGAAATTGGTAACATCGAGAAATATGGTTTACATGATACTTATACGATATTTATAGCGACTCCAAGTCGATGTTAAAATATTGAATGTGTTAGGAGTGCTCAAAGGGCAACGTGGTTCCCTGCCCGATAAGAACTTGTGGTTCTTGCCAGTTCAATGGACACAGACCAACAAAAGTGAAGGAGATGACTAGGGAGCGGATTTATATGCGATCAATTTTGATGAAATATGCGCATATATATGCAGTAAAAAATTACGAAATATGCGCACGATATGCACAAAAATTAAAAAAATGCGCATATCGAGAAACCACAAATTTTCTGTTCTATTCTATTCTAGGGGGTTTTTAAAGGGGGGGCGGCAATCTTATTTATTTTCTTTCAAATAAAATCATTATTTTTTATATATGCAATTTTTTCACATTTTTTAAAAAAACGGATACCAATAGTTACCTATTTAAAATAAAACAACAATATCACTATTATATCTTCGATTATAATTCACTAAAATGTGTTTTTCCAATTTTTTACGAGGAAACATTTTCTTTGATCAGATAAAATATTTTTATAACTAGAAAAACTCCTTTCAACATCAACAGAAGTAATTGGGGCGTATTTAAAATAACTTGTTAAAGCCGAAAATGCTGCACCAATATCAATTGCAAAATTTCCATTAAAAATTTCGCATATTATGTCCTCCAAAGTGTTAAAGCCGTTTAAAGACGGGATCTGATCTAAAGCATGAATATTTCAATTTCCGTTAGAAAATCGTAAAACTATGGTTAAAGGTGTAAATTCCCTTAACAATAGGGGATTTAAAAGAATCACCAGAATTATAGCTATTAAATTGGGATACAAATTGTACTAAATATAATAAAAGTAAATAAAATTCGTATTTCCCGGTAAACCATCCTTCATCACTTTAACATCCTACAATCATTTTATCGATTTGTTGAAAACGAATGATGTTTTATCGATTTTGAAAAAGCGTTTGACAGAGTACGCCACGATAGGCTAAGAGACATTCTTGAAAGAAAAGACATAGATAATAAAGATCTGCGAATAATTCTCAACTTATATTGGAATCAGAAAGCTAACATCAAAATGTGGACCTATAGAAAAATTATGAGGGTTTCCTGGGTAGATAGAGTTACAAACAATGAAGTACTGAGAAGAATAGGTAAAGAAAAGGAAGTTGAACTTACAATTAAAGAAAAGAAGCTACAGTATCTCGGACATGTGATGCGGGGCGAGAAGTATGGTATCCTACGACTCATAATGCAGGGAAAGATAGATGGCAGAAGAAGCATCGGAAGAAGACGAATTTCATGGTTGAAGAACCTGAGAGAGTGGTTTGGATGCAGCTCGAAACAACTATTTAGAGCTACTGCCTCAAAAATTAAAATAGCTATGATGATTGCCAACCTCCGTAGCGGAGATGGCACCTGAAGAAGAAGAACATCAAAATAGAAAACGAGATATCAAAAGCAATAGAAATACGTAGAGGAGTAAGACAGGGATGCATTTTGTCACCACTGCTATTTAATGTATATAGTGAAAGCATCTGCAGGAAGCCCTTTTGCAAGCAAATGAAGGAATCGTAATCAATGGAGAGGTTGTAAATAATATTCGATACGCAGACGACACTGTACTAGTTGCAAGAACAGTAGAAGAATTACAACGATTACTTACAAACATAAATATTGCTTGCAACAATTATGGCATAAACATTAATATCAAAAAAACCAAGTATATGGTCTTCAGTAAAATCATGACACAACCAGCACATATTAGTATATACGGCATTCAAATTGAAATAGTATCAAGTTATAAATACTTGGGAACTTTAATAAACGAAACTGGAGACCAAAACAATGAAATAAAAAGACGTATCGAAATTGCCAGGGCCACCTTCATAAAGATGAGAAAATTCTTCTGCAACAGAGATATAAGCATCCCTCTACGATTAAGAATGCTAAGTGGCTACGTATTTAACACGCTATTATACGGTGTAGAGGCCTGGACTCTCAAACAGAACAACATAAAAAATATTGAAAGTTTCGAGATGTGGTGCTACCGTCGAATGCTGAAGATAAGTTGGGTTGAAAGAATCACAAATCTTGAAGTAATACGAAGGATAGGAAGAGACCCAGAAATTTTATTAACGATAAAACGAAGAAAACTCGAGTATTTGGGTCACCTGATGAGAGGTCATAAATACGCATTACTTCAAAATATAATGCAAGGAAAAATAGAAGGAAAACGGGATCCAGGCCGTAGAAGAATGTAGTGGATGCGGAATTTGAGAGAGTGGTTTGGCTGCACCACTAATGAACTTTTTAGGTCAGCTGTAAACAAAGTCAGGGTAGCCTTGATGATTTCCAATCTCCGATAGGAGTGGCACAAGAAGAAGAATCATTTTATAACGGCGTACTATAAGCACTATAAGTACTTTGTGTAAAGATCAAGTATTTTCTAAGAAAAAATGAAAAGGCAGTGAATGAGCCGTCTCTCTTCAGGTAGTTCTCGAATTAATAGATAGGACAGCCTGTGCGGAGAAATATTTTTTGTCGAATTAAAAAATTTAAATTTTTTTTTGGACTTAAATGTTTTTAAATAGGTACAAAATATGCATGTTTCTTTAAAAATATGCAAATTTTAGTAAAGTTCTCAAATATGCGAAATATGCATGCAATATGCATTTAGCATAAAATCCGCTCTCTAGAGATGACAATCTCATGAAAAACAATTAGATTGTCATCTCCTTCACTTTTGTTGGTCTGTGTCCATTGAACTGGCAAGAACCACAAGTTCTTATCGAGCAGGGAACCATGTTGCCCTTTGAGCACTCCTAACACATGACTTTTAATGGTTTTTAATAAACTTTTTTATATCATTGTACAAACGAAGTTTTTACTTCTGTATGATAAATTTCTTTATTTTATGTTCTTATGTTTTTTTGACAAAATACCGAGTTCATGGCTCCTATCACCTATTTTGTCCTTTCTTTAATACTAGCAAATTTAATTTGCCCATTTTTTGAAGACTCACTGTTTATTTTTTATGAGTTTGCTGAATATCGTGAGTAAAATTTAGCTCACGTTCACAACTATTATTAGTTATTAAGGTACCAAGAGTATTATAAGGATAATAACGCTTGAGGTCAATGGTGTATATACCGAGGGCCTTTGGCCCAAGGGATATACGTTGACCGAATGCGTTATTAACTATAATACCCGTGGGGCCTTCAACGTTTACTTTCCAACTAAATTATTCTTTATATGCAAAAAATTTGAACGAATTTTGAATTAATTAGTTTTAAAATAAGTACAGGGTTATTCACTATAATTTGACCCGCCTGTAAACTGCTTTATTTAGAGAATTAGAAAAAATGTAAAATATAAAAGTTATTCGATTTTTAAATTATGATTTATTGACATATATATCGTACTAGTGACGTCATCCATCTGGGCGTAATGACGTAATCGACTGTTTGTTCAAATGAGAATAAATAGAGGTCGTGTGCTAGCTCATTTGAAAGGTTATTCAATTCCCTATTCAATAAGTAATATAAACATTAACATGATTATTTATACAGGGTATCCAAAAAAAATTTAATTAAATTAATTGACACAAAAAGAAGAATGTATGTAATTTATTTATTTCAAAAAACATTCTACTGCTGTCAGAAAACAGAAATAAATGTTTATTGAACAAATAAACATTACTTTTCACTTACATTCAATAGTCAAGCTGCCACCCATCTGCCTCTTGGCAGTTTGAACATCGAATTTAAGCAAAAAGCAATGTTTATTTGTGCAATAAACTGTTATTTCTGTTTTCTAACAGCAGTAGAAGATATTTTGAATTAAATAATTTACATACAGTCTTCGTTTTGTCAATTAATTTAATTCAAAAAAAAATTTTTTGACACCATGTATAAATAATTTTCTTAATTTATATTACTGAATAGAGAATTGAATAACCTTTCAAATGAGCTAGCACACGACCCATATTCTTATTTAAAAAATAGTCGATTACGTCATCACCCCAGATGGATGACGTCCAGTGGTGTCATGGTGTGGGAACGCGTGGGAACGCCGTTCCCACACTGGTTAAGAAAAGAAAAAAAAAATAAAGAATTTAGGTTTTGCAAATAAATCACGGATTATAGAAAACGCTCTCTATATTTCGATACAGTACAACGATTCACTCCGCTCTCCGTGAGTCGTTGTACTAGGCCTACTACTGCCTAGTGTACGAAAACCAGAGAGTACGGCCACGGCGTGAAAACTAGACTGTACTTCTACGAAACTCATAAAAGTTAAGTAAATCTGATAATTATGTACAAATCGGCAACACTGTCGATTTTATACACTGTCTGGTGAAAAATGCTGTGTCATTGTATTCACTGTCTGTTTGTTCACCGAGAAGTTCTGTACTAGTCTCTGTTAACTGTGTTCGACTCCTGGATTATTTATTTACGGTTTGTGTATAGTTTACTCGAAGAAATCATAGTAAATAATTCGCGTATGTTATGCCATGTTTTATGTTTATTTTAAATAAATGCTTTAGGCGGTACATATTAACAAGTATAGTAGGTGTACAGTATACAACTTTTATTCAAGTGAGATAAGTGATAAGTGTAGTGGAAAATACTGCAATGGAATCCCAGAGGAAGAAGCAAAAAAACAATAATGTCATTTTTCGAAGTGGGGAAAAAAGAACCAACTTCTGTTTCTCCTTCATCATCAGCTACATGTGAGGAAAGTAAAGATAATTTAACCGAACAGTCTAATTCAATTGAACGTTGTCCTAAACCGGATGAGTCTGATAGACTTATAGTCACTAATTTAAAATGGCCATCTATTTGGAACCAAGAAATGTGGGAGCGAAAAAAACAAGCTTTTCCTTGGATTGATTGTAGGGAAGGAAAACTTGGATGTAGTGTTTGTAAACACGTGTCGCACTTGGGTGCTAATAAGACAGAGCGCTCCAGCATTGCAAAAGAATGGTGTTCTTACCAAGTTACTTCTAATGGTAAAACTAAGGCTGCTCAACTCAGATCGCTGAGAAAAAAAATGTTCATCCACAAAACAACCTCTAGTCATAAGGTAGCCAAAAAGATTATTGAAGTAAGCAAATCCCAAACTATTGAAAAAGTCACAGATGTCATGAATGTTTCGCACCTCGAAACAACAAAAGTTATTTTCAGAACTACTTACTATCTAGCCGAGAGCAATAGGCCTTACTCAGACTTCTTTGACCTGTTAGAATTGCAAAGAATGAACAATGTTGATGTTGGAATCGGGCTACATTCTAGAAATACTGCTGTAGAAATAATAATTGATCACGTTTCAAGTGAAATGAAATCAAAAATTATCAAGTCAATTTTAAACATTTCGGGTAAAATATCAGTTATTATAGATGAGTCAACAGCTGTAGGCTCAAAATCTAATCTAATAGTGTATTTAAAATGTGAATTCAGCAAAGAGCAGAATCCTCATTTTTTGTTCTTAGAGTTGATTGAACTGAGCAGTCAAACATCTCAGGTAATTGTTGAAAGTTTGCTAAGCTGTTTGAAAATAAGCGGATTTGATGATGATTACTTGAAAGAAAATTTTGTTTCATTTGCAAGTGACGGTGCCAGCGTCATGTTGGGTAAAAAATCAGGTGTAGCTGAAAGATTGCTTGAGATGTACCCAGATATTATTGTTTGGCATTGCATGAATCATAGACTAGAGCTAGCCTTAAGTGATGCAGTTGATGAAGTTGGGGCCGTAAATCATTTTCAAATATTTATGGATAAAATATACTCCACTTACAGTAAGTCACCGAAAAACCAACGTGAACTCTCCGAGTGTGCCTCAAAGCTGGAACAACAACTCCAAAAAATTGGAAAAGTTTTAGGGACTCGATGGGTTGCAAGTTCATATCGTGCAGTTTCGGCTGTGTGGTATGGTTACTCTGCCATTTACAACCACTTTGAAAAGGCGAAGACAGACAAGAACAGAAGTTCTACTGAAAGATCTATGTACTGTGGCCTATCAAGGCAATTATCATCATTACAGTTTCTGTTAAATTTAGCCATTATGTATGACATTTTGGCTGAACTTTCGATGCTTTCAGAGGCTTTGCAAAACAGAAACTACTGTTGTTTATGCTGATAAATTGATCAGAAGAAGCATTAGATTTTTTGAAACTCTGAAAGAAACGCCTGGAACCAAGAGCCTTGAGGCTTACATTGCTGAGAAGGACGGTAATTTCAACAATGTCCCCATTACAAACAATCCAAAAATTGCGACCATCAATCACAAACAAGTGATAACAAGTGTAATAAACAATTTAACTAGAAGAATGTTTACTACTAAATCCAGTCATGAGTCAAAATCAAGCGCCTCTTCAAACTGTAAGCAACAATACGATTCTCTTCTATCTGATTTAAAAGTACTGGAAACTGATCAGTACCCAACTGACAAATCAGTACGATATGGGGAAGAACAAATTCAAAATCTCTGCAAAAGGTTTAAGCTTAACAAAGCGAAAATAACAAACTGCTTTCGAGATTATATCGAAGCCAATTCACCTTCTAGAATACCAAAAGATCTCATCCCGTTGTTGAACTGCACTAAACTGATTCCATGTAGTTCGTCAGAATGTGAACGAGGTTTTAGTCTCATGAACCAGATATAATGACTGATTTGCGAACTAGACTCTTAACCAGACATGTTTCAAGCCTTATGTTTATAAAACAACATGGACCAAGTATAACCGAGTGGAATGTGGAGCCCTATGTGAACACCTGGTTGAGGAGACACCGCACAGCAGACGACACTAGGACACGCACGGCAAAACCTTATCCGGAAGAAGAAAATCCATTTGTTCAGTTTTTGTAATTTTGATTGAATGTGAAACACTTTCCTTTGTATGTTAAACACCACCTTTCGTTCCTATGTTATCTTGTCATGTAAATAATAAAACTGGTTTATAATTATTGTGTGGTTTAATATTACAAATAAATGGTTACATTTATGTCTCCAAAACATTTAAATTAGCTATGTTGTCTTATTTTCTCACAATTAAAATAAAATAAAAAAAAAAACAACAATTCCAGAATTTAAATATTTTTGAATTAAGCAAATGCATACACATTTTTAAAATCAGGGGGGGGGCAGACGTGAAGATGTTGTATATTATATTTTCTATTTTTTGGATAACCATATATATTATACAGCACCTGAAAGGCAAGGGGGGGCACGCCCCCCCCCCCGCCCATGGGTATGAGCGCCCATGTAATATTTTAATTGTAAAAAAGTTAAGGAAAGTGCGTTCCCACACTGCTAATTTTGCCATGACACCACTGATGACGTCACTAGTATGATATATATGTTAAAACATTATAATTTAAAAATTGAATAACTTTTGTATTTTACATTTTTTTCTAATTCTGTAAATAAAGCAGTTTACAGGGGGGTCAAAATATAGTGAATAACCCTGTACATTTGCCAGCAATAGTCGTAACATAATTGTGGTAACCATAGTTTTACTTAGGTTGTTGTTTGTCAACTTGACAGTAGTTATTTAAATTTAATGCCCTAGGGCGTTATTTTTCAAAATAACGCCTAGGGTTATCTCATACTTAACTGACTTCGAAATCATGTCATTATTTGTCAAATAATATACCAGTCGGACATTATAGTACCTATATAATTGATTATATTGTATTTTATTAAAAATATTATAATAATATGAAAAATTATTCAATGGCATAAAATGTAGCGGAATAGAGACTGAATTTTATGTACCTATTTCAGTTTATAAATGCTAAACATGTTTATACTGCAGTATAAAGAAGTTTTATATCGCCCTCTGTCACGAAAAACTTTTAGGGGTTTATAACAGGGGTGTCTCTAGATTTTTAATAGGTAATAATAATTATAATCATGTATAACGGCGTAAACGTTCTTTAAAGAATGAAAATAGAAATAAAAGAATATGACATATTATAATACCTATGAAAAGACGAAAACTGGAGTACCTAGGACATGTGATGAGAGGGCGAAATACTCATTCTTACAACTTAATATGCAAGGCAAATTTCGAGGAAAGAAATAAAAACTTGAGGGAATCGTTACATGCATTAGTGCAGAATTATGTGCCTATTTAGAGCCACGTTGAACAGGGTCCGCATAGTCATGTTGATTTCCATCCTTCGATAGAAAATGGAACTTAATAAAGAAGAAGCACATATTACAAATATAATTATTTCTGCTGTATATTTAGTCCATTGAAATGTTACATTTAGGGTTGAATTTCTTAGACGAGTCAATTTTATTTTTTTAAGAAGCTTAACTTAAAGTTTCTGGGGTTGCCACTCTTGTCCCCCGGCCGCCATCTTGGAAAAATGGGTGCAAAAGGCTCTCGCACTGTATCTCATAAACTAGTACACTCACAGAAAATTTATTTTTACATAAAATGTATCAAATTAAATTTTCTACAAATTTATATCTATTACTTTTTATCATCAAGTGACCAACAAAAAAGTTATAAACAAAAAGAAGAGAAAAATTTGTACGAAGTTTCCTTTTGGAGGTCATAACTTCTTTTCGTTCAGTTCGCAATAAAATAACATTATAGCGATTTTGTAGAGGATTTTTCAACGAACCATTTTCACTATAAAGTTGCTTAATTTTATTTATTTACCTAGGTTTTACAGCGCTCCAAACTTGACCAGATTCTCGAATTCTCATAGGAATACAATAAAAACAAAACCTTGGGCTTACTTTTCTATCGATATATATTTATTTATTATGATTTTAACATTCCTATGCTATTCTATTTATTATTAAGCTATTTTTGACCCTTTTCCCCGCCACCTAAGAGTTAAGAGATAGAGTCTGGAAGCGCGTTTTTTGTGATATCCCCAATAGTAGGCCTATCCACGGACAATTTCTAGACAAAATAATATTATTTATTATTATATTATGTTGAAAAAGATCTATTATAGTTATTATTTTTTCTATTGTCCAGGCTGCGAGTCAAGATCTGAATCGGTATCCGAGGTGAATTGTTGTGGTATAATGAGAATTAGAGTTTGCGTCATTGTCGGTAATTCATCTTCCAATTAATTTTCTTCAATAATTAATGTTGATATGTCCAGACGTTGCTGGAACTTTCACCACCACAATGGAGGCACACTGCTGAACATTTGAGGTCTGCTTTTCGGCAACCACATACACTTCCAGTTTCCATTGCATCTGCAAAATATGAATTTAATAAGCTCGGGTGTACTGGATGCTTGGAAGTTTGGATTGGTATCCAAAATTTTCCATGCTTTTTCCAGCCCCAATCTTTTGGACCACAATGTTTACCGAGCCATGACTGAATCTGGTGATACACTCGGAGTCTGTGGAAATGGGCTGCATCTTGTGTTGGAGGAAGTGAGAAGAGATTAAATGCATTTTTTGTCGCTATTTCAGCGAATAGTTTGTATCTCAGGGTTTCCAGAGAATCGTCTTTATTTCCGCCATATAAAGAGACGAAAAACGTTCGCCGACAACAGTGAGTAAAGATGGCTCGACTTTCCCACTGACATGATAATTTTCCCCAGAGGTTTCTTACAACTAAAATAACCACGACTCATGATGCGCGCTTACAAAAAACACAAAATGCTTATCTAGTCACAAAAATATAAATTTAATCCAAACGTTATCCAATCGTATTTTCTATAAAACTCAAAATACTTTTCACAATTTTTAATACGACTGCACGTGGCCAAATAGGTAGTACAACTGTAAGAATCAGTTAAGTAGAGGGGAACCGACTGCTGTGCCACCTAGGATAAATTATAATAAAAAAAGTAATAGCAGGCAGATATTCAGTCCGGTAGGGAAAAAGAATGACGTAACTGCAAATTTTGTCAATTCCTGTTTATTGCGTAATTAACTTCTAAAATACTATGTACAGATGATACAGAAACGACCGAACTGTAAAAATGTACTGAGCCGCTATAGGGTAGTTGCGTCGTTACTTAAATACGCGCTGTTAGACCTTGTTTCAGATGCATGATGACGCAACTGTAGGTAGGGTTGAAAATGGGGCGATTAAATTAAGATAGTGAAATTCGAACCGATCTCGATGAAAATAAAAGCCATCGTTGTCAAAAAACAAACGCCATACCGATGTTCCTGAACGATTACTTTTCATTTAATCCTTATTTTAAATATTTAAAAATCGTTTTTTTTTGTCTTCTGCAGAATTTTGCAGTTTTCGGTTGCGTCATTCTTCCTCTGGACCGGCGAATTTGTCCTAAAACATCTTCTTGGACCTTTTCTATATACTCGTATGGTTAGGGTTATAAGTTTTATAGTGGGGAGAAAGGTCAAAAATATATTAATAATAGCATAGGAATGTTAAAATCATAAAAAATTGTATGAAGAAAAAATATATCGATAGAAAAGTAAGCCTAACGTTTTGTTTGTATTGTATCTCTACTAGCATTGGAGAATCTGGTCAAGTTTGGAGCGCTGTAAAACCTAGATAAATAAATAGAATTAAACAAGTTTATAGTGAAAATTGTTCGCTGAATAATCTTCTACACTACAAAATTGCTATATAGTATATTAAGTATGAAGAACGGTAAGGGTTTTATACCGGTCGAAGACAATTGTTTGGAGGAGGAGCGGAGCGACGACTCCAATTATTGTCTGAGATCGGTTACCCTTAACGTTCGACATGCTTATAACGTTTTTTGTACGATTGATACCATTATAAATTATAAAATTAAAGTATATAAAACTTCGTCCATTACAAGTAAAATCAAATCATTTGTTCTTAAGATACGCCAAAGGAAAATGTTGTGCTCAAGTAATAGGGAAAGGGACAATCGGTGACTGGCCTTCTCAAATTGCTAAATTCTTAAATTTGCCTAATCCCGAGAACTATACTGGCCATTCGTTCAGGAGGACATCAGCAACGCTTTTGGCTAATAAAGGTGTTGATGTCCTCGGATTAAAGCGTCATGGAGGTTGGCGTTCATCGACAGTGGCAGAAAGCTATGTAGAAGATTCTCTTCAAAATAAAATAGATTTTGCCGAAAAAATATTGTGCAATACTAGTAATACTAATAATGTATGCGATTCTGCAGGAGTTTCTGTTAGAAGTGAAACCACAGCCCAAACAAGTGGGATTTCATTAAATAATTTAACAAATTGTACCATAAGTTTCAATATTAATAAATAATTCGTTAGTTTTCTTTATTCTTTCAAAAAATAAATTAAAATTCGGAGATTTTTTAACTCGACGGTAAGTAAATTACTTACCGTCGAGTTGGAGTACTTACCGTCGAGTTGGATTACTTACCGTCGAGTTGCTAGTAAATGTCACCTACTGACGTAAAATCTGTCACGGTAAACAGTCAAAAATGATCAATCGTGCAAAAATATTATTTTATTGTAAAATGAACTGAAACAAAGTTATAACGTCCAAAAGGAAGCTTTTAAAAACAATTTTACTTATTTTTGCTGATATCTTTTTTGTTGGTTACTTGACGATAAAAAGTGATAGAAACAAAATTGTAGAAATCTTTATTTTCTACATTTCATGTTTATTAGATTTTCCGTAGAGTTAGTAGTTTACAAGATATAGCGCGAAATCCCTTTGCACCTCTTTTCCAAGATGGCGGTCGGAGGACAAGGGTGCCGACCCCAAAAACTTGAACTTAAGCTTCTACTGATCCTTCCTACACATTAAAAAAAATTAAATTGACGCCTCTAACAAATGCAAGGTCAGGCATAAAAAATGTAACATTCCAATGGACTAATTACTTAACTACAAAGTAACCAAAATATTGTATGGCAAATGTGTATGCTTTAATTTACCTTAACTTTTGACCATCAGTTTATATGAACAAATTAGGCGAAGCAATAAAGCACTAAAATCGGCCCTACCTCCGAAAAAAACGACAAGACGGATCTTAATAATTCTTTTTTGCATTCGATTCGCGAATGCGCATGGAAACTTTGTGAACCGGAGCCATGATATAATATTGAAAAACTGCATACAAAAAATGCATGTTTAAAGTGCATCTCAAACAGACAATAAAAAAATTCAGAACTCGTCAATTATCGGTGGAAATGAGTTCAATTTTGTTACTCGAGGGTTTTTGGGGTCGCTGAAAACGAATATGATGTTAGAAGTGATCTTCGGAGTACCTAGTGCCCAGGGTACCTAATATTTACCTCGTCTTCTGGAGTTTTCGGCAAATTCGTTAAAAAATTAGTCAAAAATCATTATTTGGCGGTTTTTTTGGGTCGCTGAAAACGAATATGACGTCGGAAGTGATCTCCGGAGTACTTGGTGCCCACTTCTGGAGTTTTTGGCAAATGCATTAAAAAATTAGTCAAAAATCATTACTTGGGGGTTTTTGGGCTCGCTGAAAAAGAAGATGGCATTGAAAATTATCTCCAGACTACCTGGTGCCTAGAATACCTACTTTTTAGGTCAACTTCTGGAATTTTCGTTCTACAATCAGTCAAACCTCTAAACTTGGAACTTATTGGATTAACGAAAGTAAAATTCTGAATGTTAATGGTCATCAAGGTATGTAATATAGATTGCAGTTTGTTCTAATGCGAATTCTTTGATTTTGTATTATAAAAATACCTTTATTAAAAAAATATAGTTAAATGGATGGACACATATATTTTATATTTTATTATTTTCTTCTTTTTCTTCGCTTTCCAATGGATTTATTAGACTATCTGTATTCGTACAATTTACTCCTGCACAATTTTGATATGCAACGTAGCATAACGCCATGTTTCCTGCACTCTCATAAATTTTCACCGTCTGTCTTGCAACTACAGAATATCAAATTCATTATACTGAGTGGATCAGGCACTTGAGTCATTTTTACGGGTATTAACGATTTATCCATTAATTCCCATCCCCACTGTGTTGGATTCAAACAGTCTTCACCTTCTGCATACATACAACTTTGGACTTGAAAATACATCCTTTTTAAATGTTGGGTGAAGGCATCTACAGTAGGAAGTATACTGTATTAGCTACATACTGTACCTTGGTGTTAAAATGGCCAATGTCAATTTTTTGCGTTTTGTTCTGTCAATATTAAATTTTAAATAAAGCTTTACAAAAAGTAAAATATTGACATTGGCCCTTTTAGCACTAAGCCACGGATATATTTTTACTTCCTCTATTCTCTCCTTCTTTTCATACGCAGTGGTTCCATCGATTTTATAGAAGTTTATCAATGCTACCAACAAAATTTGAAGCGCCAAATTAAAAAAAATGTGTTACTTTTTAAAGATATGAAATGAAACTCTATGACGTAGAGGTTGCTCAGAAGATCGTTTTCGATATTAAATACCTTCTCAGCGAGCACAAAAACCCCCCAAGTATCAAGTTTTGACTAATTATTTATCAAAATATCGAAAAGTCCAGGAGACGAGGTAAACAGTAGGTACCGTGGGCACCAGGTTTTCCTGAATTACTTCCGATGTTATATTCGTCTTCAGCGGTCCCAAACATCCCCGAGTAATGATTTTTGACTAATTTTTTAATGAACTAGCCGAAAACTCCAGAAGACGAGGTAAACAGTAGGTACCCTGGGCACCAGGTACTCTGGAGATCACTTCTGATGTCATATTCGTCGTCAGCGACCAGAAAAACCCCCCAAGTAATGATTTTTGACTAATTTTTTAATGAATTTGCCGAAAACTCCACAAGACGAAATAAACAGTAGGTACCCTGGGCACCAAGTACTCCGGAGATTACTTACGACATCATATTCGTTTTCAGCGATCCCAAAAACTCCCCGAGTATCAAAATTAAACTCATTTCCGCCGATAATTGATGAGTTCTGAATTGTTTTTATTGTCTGATTGAGATGCACTTTAAGAAGGCATTTTTGTATGCAGTTTCTCAATATTATCTCGTTGCTAGGGGACACAAAGTTTCCTGGTGCATCCACGAATCGAATGCAAAAAGAATTATTAAGATCCGTCTTGCCGTTTTTTAGGAGGTTCAGTGCTTTATTGCCTCACCTAAATCGCTAAAACCAATAAATTAATTGACGGAAAACTAATTATATCCATCCCCACATTATAGTCTGTTCTTTAACGGTAAAATATTGCAAAACCTCTAAATTTTAAAGAACCTCTTGGATTGACTCGAAATTTGGCATACACATAGCTAATAAGTCAAAGAAAAAAAGTGATATTGTGCCGATATGTGCTTTTGACCTGGGGGTGGTTTTCACCCCCTTTTGGGGGTGAAAAAATATTCGTCCAAAGAAAGTCAGGAAATGGATAAACTGGCTAATTTTAAGTAACTTTTGTTCTATAGAGTTTTTTCACTAAGTCAATACTTTTCAAGTTTTTAGACTGTTTTTCGCAAATAACTCAAATAGTAAGTATTTTTTCGAAAAAACATTCTTAACAAAAATATAGCCTGTAAAAAATTTAAAAAAATGGTGTATATATCACGTCTCTACACCTAGTAGAAGCAGAGTTATAGCTAATAAAAAATAGGTTCATATTCGTCAAATTCCAAATGGAATATTTTAACGTGAAATAACCAAAAATGAAGCACATTTCGGGGAAAACTCATTACAATTTATTTAAAGTTTTTAAAAAAAGCTTCATTTTTGTTTTGTAAAAAAAAATTCTAGCATCAAAATTAAACAAGTTACGCTCAAAATAAAGTTAGTCCCTGTTGGTTTTGGTAAAAAAATCGAGAAAATCACCCCCTAATTAGTATCTTAAATGAACTTAATCGTTACGACTTCACAAGTTTCTTGACTCGTGTATATATTTTTTATACGATCTGTAAGTTTCATCGGTTCAAAGTCTTTATTATTGACGGTTGTAGTTAAAAGGGGTTGAACGAGTCACTGATCACGAATGTATGCAAATTTAGAAACACCAAATCTCAATCAATTTTTGTCTAACAGAAAAACAAAAAAATACATGATATTCAGAAAATCAAATCTGACTTTTTTTGTTTTTCGAGATTTTTGGTATCTCTAACAATTTTCAAGTTATTTTGAAAAAAATCATATTTTTCAAAATTTAAATTTTTAAAAATTTTACTTTGAAACAAAATTTTTTCAAAAATAAGCCCGTTGAATCGATGAAACTTACAGATCATATAAACACAACATAAGTAAAATAATTTTTGGAGCGGTAACGATTAATTTCATTTAAGTTGCTAATTAGGGGGTGGTCTTCCCGATTTTTTTTTTGCAAAAACAAAATGGACCAACTTTATTTTGAGCGTAACTTGCTTAAATTTAATGCTGGAAACTTTTTGTAAAAACGGAAATAAAGCTTTTTTTTAAATACTTTAAAAAAGTTAAAATGGGTTTTTCCCAAAAAGTGCTTAATTTTTTGGATATTTCACGTCGAAATATTCTATTTGAAATTTGGTGAATATGAATCTATTTTTCATTGGCTATAACCCTGGTTCTACGAAATCCAGAGACCTAACGTGTACACCATTTTTTTAACTTTTTTATAGGCTATATTTTTGTTAAGAACATTTTTTTCGACAAAATACTTACTTTTTGAGTTATTTGCGAAAAACCGTCTAAAAATGTGGTTATTTTGTTAAAAAATGAACATATTCACTCGCAAATAACTCGACAAGTGTTAACTTAGCGAAAAAGCTTTATAGAACAAAAGTTACTTAAAATTAGTCAGTTTACCCATTTCCGGACTTATTTTTGACATATATTTTTTCACCCCCAAGAGGGGGTGAAAGTCACCCCCAGGGCAAAAGCACACATCGGCACAATATCACTTTTTTCTTTGACATGTAAGCTATACGTATGCCAAATTTCATGTCAATCCAAGCGGTTCCTTAAAATTTAGAGCAAAAACCGTGAAAGAATGGACTATTACAAAATTGCGTTGTTTACATATTATATTTTAGTTAAAATGAATGTGGTATTTCCATGAAATAGATATTTTCA
This sequence comes from Diabrotica virgifera virgifera, assembly GCF_917563875.1. Lineage (NCBI taxonomy): Eukaryota > Metazoa > Arthropoda > Insecta > Coleoptera > Chrysomelidae > Diabrotica > Diabrotica virgifera. The sequence continues at coordinate 218,525,142 of NC_065448.1, read as the reverse complement.
AATATGAAACCTATAAATAAATCAACGAATCAAACCAAACTATAAATAATAAATAAACGCATTTTACTCATAATATAATACATTCATTAAAAATTTTTCACATTACTATTTTTATAATAATCGATGGTAATTTCGCTCTAAATTATCATAAATTCTTCTTTGAAACAAAAAACGGTCAATGTTAGTTCTCAGTGCATAAAAAAATTTATGGGACCTAGGTCTGAAAAACTACTATTCTGAAGCTACAGCCTTCTGAAGTTTAAGTGCACTAATTAACGGTCAAGTGAATGAAAATATTTACTATTGAAAAAAGAAAGACTCATTTTCTTCATGCATATTTACGTGTTGCATGTGAATTGGTGGTCAAAAATAGATGCATCGTATTTTAGTCTTCAGAAATCCTCAGAAAATTCCTCAGAAAACTGAAGAAGTGCGATAGAAACTGTACTGCTAGAGCAACATAAGAATTATCATATCCCCGTAGTGCGGTCCAGATAAAAGAAAAATTTGTTAAAACATAAAAAATATGTTAGCTGCCATGAAACTTAAACTACAGACAGACAAATTCAACCCAATCGACTTGACAGTTAGAAAAATTAAGGTAATAGGTTATTATCCATGTCTTCTATGTAGTTTGGGTTTACATTTTTATGTCTTTTGGTTGGTGTTCCATTGGAAATCCCCGCCGCCCAAGGAAAATATCTAGATCCGCCAATGCTAATGAAACACCTTCAGAAAACTGAGAAACAACCATGACAGGTGCTGCTAGAGCCGCACAAGAATTCTCACGTTTTCACATAGAATATCAACCTAATCTCAGCAACGGCACCAGTAACAAGTAAGAGGGAGGAAACAATACAAAAGTAATGGAGTAAGATTAAGACGCTAACATGGGAATCAGCTAAAAGACTGACAGAAATTGAAAAATATCAAAGGAAGAAGCTTTGGTTTGAAGAAGAATGTAAAAAAGCAATATACAAAAGAAATTAAACATTTTTTTTAACTAAGTTAATGGCACTGGCATAGCCAAAAGGCCAGTCATGTTTTCTTATAGTTTTATCAACAATGCTTACTTACATTTGTATACAATACAATAATAGTGTGTTAGTAAATGCCTAAGGATTTTGTTTACGTATTTTTATTATTTTTTTATGTATTTTTTTTCTTTTTTTTTCTTTTTTTTATTTCTCTTCGTTTTATTAGGATTTATGTATATTTTTTGATTGTTTTGTTTGTTTTGTTTTTTTTATTAATATTATTATTTTTTTATTTTTTAGTACATATTTTTTTTGTTGTTGTTTGCTTCCTTTTTTATTTATTTTTTTAATTATTTTTTCGTTTTAGGCTTACAATAATTTTTTTTGTCTGTCGCAGTACTGCTTACAAGGTAATGTTAGTAGATTTTACATACTGATATATCCAGATTTAGCCATACGGCTCACACTCCCTCTAAGGGGAAAATTGACTCATCCCAGATACCTACGGTATCAAAAGGATTGAGCTCTGGTGGGACTCTTTCCGTGTTATCGAGCCCTAGGTGACTTGGTATGCAGGTGTATCTCCCAAAAATTTTCGTACGCATCTGGCCGTTGCGAGTAGTACTGCTTTCTGCATGGTCTTATAAAGATGTTCATTAAGACCCAGCTTTTTTATGCTTTCGAGGAGGGTCTTCGGAATGACTCCAGTAGTAGACATAATAATCGGTATCGTCTGGGTACTTTGCATTCTCCATTGTCTCCGTATTTGAATTTCCAGATCTCTGTACTTGGCGATCTTTTCTGTAAATTTAGTACGTAGATTATTGTTGTTAGGAATCGCCACATCAATGAGGGTTGTTTGTCTCGTTAATTTATTGACTAATACGAGATCTGGTCTATTATGCGCCACTGTTTGGTCTGTGAGCACAGTGCGGTCCCAGTATAGCTTGTAGTTGCCATCCTCAAGCATACTCTCAGGGACGTATTGATAATATGGGAGATGGTCGGTTTGGAGAAGTCCCAGCTTGATAGCTATCTCCTGATGAAGGATTTTTCCCACTGCGTCATGCCGTTCCTTGTACTCAGTTGCAGCAAATGCCTGGCAGCCCCCTGTAAGATGTTGGATGGTTTCTTGGGCTTGACATCCATATCGGCATCTGTCGTTTTGAACATGAGGGTCTTTGATGATATATTTCAGGTAATTTCTGGTTGGTATAACCTGATCCTGAATGGCTAGTAATGAGCCCTCCGTTTCAGGGAACATCTTTCCTGATGCCAACCAATAGTTCGACGCTCTACTGTCGACATAGTCTTGGCTGACCTCATTGGGATGTCGCCCGTGCAGAGGTTTACCCATCCAGGTGCGCAGTTTTTCGTCCTTAGTAAAGTGGTTTATGCGCATTTCTGGTTCCCTCAGTTTGATCGGTGTTGTGTCATCTACTGCGCAAATTGCGCGGTGTAGAGTAGATGTCTCAGCCTGCATCTGAAAATAAGTTCTTAAATTAGCAATCTGTTTATCTAATTGCTCACCTATATCCATAAGTCCTCTTCCTCCTAAATACCGGGGTAATGTCGTTCGTTCTACTGAACTTTTAGGGTGGTGTTTTTGTGCCTTTGTGAGGTGTGTTCGTACTTTTCGCTGAAGATTTTCTATATCCGTTTTTGTCCACTTAACAATACCAAATGAATAGCTAAGCGCGGAACAAACGTAGGTGTTTAGTGCCTTAAACAAATTTTTACTGTTAAGCTGTGAACGAAGCAGCTGTTTTACCCTTCTTATAAACTCAGTAGTCAATTCTTATGGTCAATTTTCCGCGCCTGCTTTACTCCAAGATATTTGTACATATCGTTATCGCTCATGGCCTCGATGTTCTGGCCATTTTGCATATCGAATCCACCGGGCTGTACCTTTCCTCTGACTACATTCAAAACACGGCACTTGTCTAGACCGAACTGCATACTAATATCATTAGAGAATGTTTCTACAGTTTTTAACATCTCTTCTAGGTGTTCTCGAGTGGAAGCCATTAATTTCAAATCATCCATATACAACAGATGATTGAGCTTCGCTACTACAGTATTATTGCTTTTAATGCTAAAACCTGAGTCAGTGGAGTTTAATAGCTGGGAAAGGGTGTTCAAAGCTAAACAGAACCACAGTGGACTCAACGAGTCTCCTTGAAACAGGCCCCGGTTGATTGCGATATTTTCGGTTTCGATATTGTTTTCACCAGGTATTTGGAGGTGAATTTTAGTCTTCCAATCTCTCATTATATGTCTTAAAAAGGTCACTATGTTATCATCGACTTTGTATATTTTCAATATATCTATTAGCCATTCATGCGGTACTGAATCAAAGGCCTTTTTATAGTCAATAAAAGCAGTAAAAAGGTTCCTTTTTTTAGTGAATGCCTGGTTAGAAATGACCGAGTCGATGATAAGCTGTTCTTTGCAACCCATGGAACCCTTAGCGCATCCTTTCTGTTGAGGCTCTATGATATTGTTTAGAGCACAGTGTTGGTAGATACGCCGGGTTACACAGGATGTGACCAATTTATACAAAGTTGGAATACAAGTAATTGGGCGGTACTTGGATGGATCTTGGGTGTTATTTTGATCCTTGGGTATTAAATAAGTAGTTCCCTGAGTTAGAAATGATGGTAATTCCTGCGGATTAGAAATAACATGATTAATTAATGTTGATAAGCACTCATGAATACTCCAAAACTTTTTAAGCCAGAAGTTCTGAACTCCGTCTGGTCCAGGAGATTTCCAGTTATGAAGCTCTTTGATGACATTTGAGACTTCTTCAGTCGTGAATGGTTCGTAGTTAGCAGTGACGTAGTGGTGACAGTTGTGCGTCGTATCTTCTATCCAGCCAGCATTGTTGTTAAAAGCAGCTGGTGTGGAAAGTTGATTTCCCCAAAACTCATGAATCTCTTCTTGGCTTGGGTAAGACTTGTCGACGCTTTCTACGGTGGAATTGAGTTTTCGGTAGAACGCCTTCTCAGAGTTCTCAAAAAGTGCGTTGTCACATTTTCGGTTGTTACTAACTTTATACCTTCTTAATCGTCCTGAATAGACGGAGAGTTTTTGTTTTAATGTATCCAGACACTGTTGGGCTGTGTTATTTTCCGGATCGTATCTCGAGTGTCTTGCAGTGCTCCGCATTATTTCTTCAGCTCTCTTAATGACTTTTCTACTTGTTACACCTCTTATATATTCTGTGAATTGACCAATATCCCTACGCAGTAATTCAATTTTTCCGAGAAGTCTTTTTTCCCAGGGTGCAATTCTGTTACCAGTCCTTCCGTTATTAGTACCCCGTCGTGTTCTGATCTTAACGCCCATTACATTAGCAATTGCTGTTGCTGCACAGTAGATTAGCATATGCAGATACTCCAATGTGTGGGCTTCTACGACATAGTTGGGTAGGACTTCAGTGTTCACAATTTGTAACAGCGCACCTAGTTTCTTACAAGAGTTTATTCGTGGTAGCGGTGGTCTGCTAAGTGGATTTGTTCCATTAAACTCTTGTACGGCACGAGCCATTTCGTTTGCTAGACTATCGCGCAACTCGTTGTTTTCCTGCTGTGTATTGTCAGGTTGAGCCTCTGGTATGGGAATCTCAGGAATCTGCTCATCAAGGATTTCATTAGGGACTTGATCTAAAACTAGCCCTTGGTTGTTAATCTCCCGTTCGACTTCGCTTTTGATCGTATTGCGTCTAGCCTCTGGGATAAGGTTGTTTCTTATGATTACCCGGTATTGATCTGATACTCTTTGCTCCGATACTTGAATATCTGGGTACTCCCTGCAAAATTCGGCATACAGCTGTTGTCTGTAGCCGATCGTTTCTTGACCGAGGTTTGTCACCTTATAATAGAAGCGCAAAATGCTTTCGTTAATGGACACAGTCCATTTCATGCGCTGCCTCGGTCGTCCCGCTTGAGTGAGCGCCGGCTGATGTTCCAGCGCAGCACCTTCAGCGAGTGGAGCTCTTGCTGTTGTTTGGCTCGCTTGTGGTTGTTGTTGTTGTTGGGCTGTAGCTGGTTGTGTGACAGGGGCCCGCCTCCTCAACACTCTGCCACCGACGTCCCGCATGCTGTCACGTCCAGCGCCGGCTCCAGACGTGCCCTGGCGATCCCCAGGCAGCGATCCTAAACATAAATCAGAATTCTCCATATTAATGGGTGTGCATTTTATACCTACTGCCAGGTGTCAGTTTTTGTTCCACGGCAAGTATCCCTGCTACTCTCTGGGTATTGGCGCTACGAATACCCAGAAAGCATCCCCCATTCGCAGGGGGCCGCGCCTGATAGAAGAACTGACAAAAAACTCCCACAGGGTGATATATATTATTATAAATATTATTATCCTCTAATGTGAATAGATTTGAAACATTTATTGGAAATTTCATGTTGTAAGATATTAAATTTTGATAAAGCTTGTCAATTTCTAATTTTTTTAAAGGACATTCTAAAAGAATATGTTGTAAATCGGCAATTTCATCACGCAGACATTTATTATTATCTAACAAACCTATTCTACATTTATACACTGGAAATAAGGCATGGTTACAGCGCATTCGACTTATAATCCGAATAATTGAACGATTACATTATATTCTCAAACCATGGTTTGTCCCTTATTTTTGGTTGTATATTCTTAAAAAACTGTCCTTTCTCTCCTAATTCATATTTTAGCTGCCAATTTTCCTTTAGTTCCTTTCGAAAAATTGGAATAAAGTCAGACTCTGGTATTTTTGATCCGAGTATTCTTCCATTTTTCGCACCATTTTTTGCTAAAGAATCCACTTCTTCATTTTCATCTATACCTGAATGGGCTTTGATCCATGAAATATAAATTGCAAAAGAAATTAAACATGAAACTATGGAATTACGGAACAACTATAGGAATCATCTATTAGACGCAGCTGAGGAAAGGACCCCGCAGAATCCTTATGGGAAATGGCTCTCTGTCAAATGCTCTGAAACTTTGGATTCTGGTAGTCCTTGATATGTAGAATAAAAGACTCCATGGGCGCGTAGCTCCAAAAAATCATAGCTCTAAGATATAAGCCTCTGAAGTTATAGGTACAATGAGGACGTTTGAGTTGGAATAAATTCATTTTCTCGAGAATGGGAGATTCTGGAGATAAATTACGAATCAGCTCGATTTTTATTTTTTAATTTATTGGCGTATATATCATACTAGTGACGCCATCCATCTGGGCGTGATGACGCAATCGATGATTTTTTTAAACAGGAATAGGGGTCGTGTGATAGCTCATTTGAAAGGTAATTAAATTCTCTATTCACTAATATAAACATTAAAAATTAGTTATACAGGGAGGCCAAAAAAATTTTTTAATTAAATGAATTGAGACAAAAAGAAGAATGTATATAATTTATTTAATTCGAAATACATTTTACTGCTGTCAGAAAACAGAAAAAATGTTAATTTATCAACCCTCTCCCTTCCACTTCCCCCTCCCCTTATTTTTAAATAAGGAATAGGGGTCGTGTGATAGCTCATTTTAAAGGTAATTCAATTCTCTATTCACTAATATAAACATTAACGTAATTATTTATACAGGGTGGCCAAAAAAATTTTAAATTAAATTAATTGAGACAAAAAGAAGAATGTACATAATTTATTTATTTCGAAATACGTTTTACTGCTGTCAGAAAACAGAAAAAAATGTTAATTTGAAAAATAAACATTGCTTTTCGCTTAAATTAAATGTTCAAACTGCTAAGAGGCAGGTGGGTGGCAGCTTTAATATTGAATTTAAGCGAAAAACAATATTCATTTATTAAATAAACATTTCTTTCTGTTTTCTGACAGCAGTAAAATGCATTTCGAATTAAATAAATTATATACATTCTTCCTTTGCCTCAATTAATTTAATTAAAAAAAATGGGCACCCTGTATAAATGATTATGTTAATGTTTATATTAGTGACTAGAGAATTAAATAACCTTTCAAATGAGCTATCACACGACCCCTATTCCTATTTAAAAATATCATCGATTGCGTAATCACGTCCAGATGGATGACGTCACTAGTATGATATATATGCCAAAAAATTATAATTTAAAAATAAAAATTGACATGATTCGTAATTTATCTCCAGAGTCGCCCATTCTCGAGAAAATGAATTTATTCCAACTCAAACGTCCTCACTATACCTATAATTTCAGAGGCTTATATCTTAGAACTATGATTTTTTGGAGCTACGCGCCATTGACAGAGAGCCATTTCCCATAAGGTTTCTGCGGGGTTCTTTGTGGAACAAGTAAAAAAGACTCAACAAAGAAACAGACATCGCGGTGGTCCGAAGAAATAAAAAAAAGTAAGTAAAATGAAGAAAAAGCATGGAAACAATATCTGAAAACAAACTGCAATTACAGTAACTATAAAAGTTAAAGAAAAAAGGTAAAAATATTAGTAACAGCAACAAAGAGAAATAGTTTTTTATTAAAGATTGGGATACATTTTTAAGTTTTACGAAAAAAATTTTTGTTTTAATGCTCCAAACGAATGTTGGAAGAAATATTTTTCCACATAAAATGTTGACCTGATATATTCAAAGAAATAAAAGAAAATGAAACGGATGTAAGCGTCTTTGAATGTTAAATTTGAGTTGAATATTCTTAAATTCTCCTCAATTTTCTGTATACAGCGGTAAAAAGTAATTTTGTTAGGTCTCTTTTAATATCTGTAGAGTATGAAATTCAATGCATCAATTTTACATATTTAATAAAGTTTTATTGGCCTATCTCGTTCCCTTTTTATTATATTTTCTTTTGATGTATGATTGTCATTTGTTATAATTTGTCTTTTATGTTGTTGTTTGTGTTTGTCAATTCTTTTCCCCTAATTAAATAAATGTTAGCTAGACATATCATTTTCTTAGACAGATATTATTATTCTTTCTTGATTCAATAGAATTGATTTTAAATATATGTTTGAAATTAAATATAATGTTTCGTATATGACTGGATCACGCGTACCAAAAAAAATATTAATAACAAGCTGAAAATTTGTTGGTAGCTTAACGGTGTCTAGTCGGACAAAGATTGATGTATGGGAACACTGGAACAGAGGAAGTTTTAATTACAAGTAAAATTTAATAAAAAACTTTGGTCTTGGTAAAAGGTATATTATTTTAAAAAGCCCTATAGGGCTACAAACATCGAACAGAACGTTTTCGCTCTAAAAAGAGCATCATCAGTGTTGCCTAAAATAAGTATAACCATATTAATTATCAAAATGTTGAACTTAAAGTGATGACCAAGGTAGAATCAAAGTTTGGTTATACTTACAAGAACATGGTGAGCCAACCAAAAAATACGAAGGTCAAAGCCTTTCAAAAATGGACTACAAGTCACATCAAAATGCTAACATAGCAAATTCCAAAGGATGGATATAATCCCTAAGGATATGGCCCTAGGATAACATATGACTCCCACACGTTGTAAGTGGGTCAAAGGTAACAAATTAGGTCATTGTGTTACAAGAGCTGACAGGCAACTAAGATGTGAGATATCAAAAGCGAATCTGTCTGATGTCAAGACAACAATTGTCAATGGAACTTGAAGTATCATGAAAAATTGGTTACACAGCTACTAAATTTATAGTTGTTTATAGTACAAGCAATGATAACAGCTAACATCAGTGTGTTGGAATTATAAAAATAAAGAGTTAGTGAGAATAGATTATCTAGATGTAAAATAGAAGGGGGGAATTTGAGTACCCACAATCATCAATGAAGTGTACGTAAATTGATGAAGAAAGGTAGGCAAAACAACATACAGATAATGTAATGTATGGTTTATGTTTTGAAATTAGATAATTTATATTTGTGAACCAACACAAATGATGGCTGAGAGACTGGCTGAAAAACTAGAGACAAAATAGGGGTCGTGATATCAAATGCTGAAAAAGTTGTAAATGCAAAATCTTATTTATAAATTAATAAAATATAGATGGGTTCATCAACACAATTTTACAAGACTGAAAAGGTTGTATTACAAGCTTAGTCCAAATTTCTTTATTATGTCCTTTTATGTTAAATAACATCTAGGGCAAAGAAAAATTAATAACTTGGATAAAAGTGTCTAAGCTACAACTAAAGTGGGGTCAGATGAAGATAAGTGTTGAGTAAGATTATGGAGTATATGAGAAAATTAAAAATTGTGTTTATTTGAGATAGATGAGTTTGTGGTATATAAAGTAAATTTGACATCACTATTGAGACTAATGAACATTATTGAGAGACTGGGGACTCCAGAGACCAGGCAACCAAACAAGTCAACCAGAAGTCAACCCGGCAACCAGAAGTTTTAATTGTTGAACGTGATTTTAATTGCAAACTTTTCATCCTGACAAGTTTATGATTGTGAAAACTAGCAGGCTCTTTTTAAGTTTATTCAATAGCAAATCTTATATAATATATGAAAAAAGTTCAACACGTAGAACATATCAAATGACAGGAATTATGTTGGCGATGAATAGCAGTATGATTTTTGCATGAGAGTTTAATGGAACGGTAACAAATCAATTGGAAGTTCTGTCCAACAAAATACATGAGACGTTTTCGTAGTCTGATGTTCGAAACTTGTAACCTGTTTCACAATTAAAACTTCCCCTGTTCCAGTGTTCCCGTACATCAAAGTTTCTCCGACTAGACACCGTTAAGCTATTAACAAATATTCAGATTGCTATTAATAAACTTTTATTCGGTACGAGAAATCCAGACCTATTAGAAACACCATTTTCTGACGACAGTTTCGTTCTTTCATGACTCAATACCGATCATGGAACAAGAAGAAGAAGAATGACTTAATAAAATTGATTTTAATTAAAAACAGTTTTACGAGAAAATTATTCTAAAGCTATTTTCTTGTGCTGTCTTAATGCAATAATATACTATAATTGGGAATACGCCACAATTTTACTTTGAAATTAAGTTTATTTTAAGTTTCGATTTCCGATTCGGAAATTGTCAAAATAAATTTATTATCCTCGTTCTCAGAGACGAAAAAACCATCGAGATGGAAAAAAGATATGAGGAAAACTATTATCGAAATAAAAGGAAAATAAGCCACAAGAAAAATAAGAGACAACCAGTTAGGGTTTACGCCAGGCAGGAAAACAACAGATGCCTTGTTTGGTTTAGAACAGTTGATAGAAAAATACGGCGAGAAGAAAAGAGAGTTATATTTGGTATTTATAGATCTTGATAGAGCGTACGACACAGTTCCTAAACAAGACCTATGGAGACGAATAAGACAGAAATAGGTTCCTGAGAAGAACGTAAGCATCGGAGAAGAATATGTGTAAGGTAGCGTACACCAAAATAAGGACTATTTACCATAAGAGTTCCATTGACGGTTGGTTTGCATCAAGGCCTTTCTCTGAGTCTCTACCTGTTTAATCTTGTTATGGATGTACTGACAGAGAAGGTAAAGGAAGAGTCAAAAATAAATAACCATTTTCAATTTCGTTGCAACACGCAACTACAGCCGCATCATTATTCCAGTTCAATCAGAGAGTGCACCAAGCACCTCTACCGGTTTCGAAACTTATTAGTCTCATATTAAGAGGCACATATGCTGCTCTCTCTCTCTCTCTCTCTCTCTCTCTCTCTCTCTCTCTCTTTCTCTCTCTCTCTCTCTCTCTCTCTCTCTCTCTCTCTCTCTCTCTCTCTCTCTCTCTCTCTCTCTCTCTCTCTCTCTCTCTCTCTCTCTCTCTGACGCAACTAGGACAAACCCCGGCGTGCAGTGACGGATTGCAACGAACGAAATAGCAGGGATGCCCTAGCGGCAACTGCTAGCAAAAAACTAAGTTTTCAATCTAATAGCACATAAAACAAGATCCAAAAATGTTATTCTACATCCTACCAGACTGAAAACAATGGGAACCTTCTCTGGTAACACCTCCGAGGCTTCTACAATTTGCCATCCATAACGGATGCTGAGACTAAGGAAGATGAGGGAATTTTACAATGTATAATTCACGTCCCATCTGCACAGCGCGGTAAAGTTCCAACGAGAATGGTTCCCTTCGTACTCCAATCAGATTAAACCAGTTTTGTGTAAAGGAAGAGGTTCCTTGGTCAATGTTCTTTGCTGATAATATCGTGTATTGTGTTAATAGAGCAGAGTAAACAAGTGTTGGAGAATTAAAAAAGGGCCATTAAACAGGAAGGACTTAAGGTTAACGACTTATAGTCCAGAGAAATAAGAGTTTTCTCGTGACACATCCCCCTCCAGGCCGAAACCAAATTTTTTGAGTAGTATGGACATCTATATTATTAACCTATATGTTTCCTGCAGCCGATTTTGATGATATACATAGTTATAAACAAATGAAGATCGAAAAACGGTAAATTATCGCTTTGTTCGTCTATTACCAAAAAGTTAAGCACTTTAAAGAAATTTGAGAGTAAGAAACTCATAAATCGTATAAAAAACTTCAATATGGCATTCGCTGAATATGTCCATCCTTATTGGTTACTTAGAAAATTGCAAAATAAATCATAAATTTTGAGTTTTTATAAATATTCATAACTTAGGTAAAAATTAACTTAGAATCTTCTTATTACACGGAATGCCGAGACTCCTTGTACTTAAATTATATTTTAAATTTCAGAGCAATTGGTCAAATAGTTTAAAAGTTATTTAATTTGTTTATCCCAAATTTATTTTTTTTGCAACACTATAAGTCAGAAAATTACAAGGTTACAATAATACTTCAAACAGTTTATGAAAGAAGAACATTTATACTATTACCTTAATTAAAATAAATGACAAAAAATAATTTTAAACAGTGTAAAATTATTTTGCAAAAACATGTCGATTTTTTGCTTACTTATAAATAATTAGAATAACTTTTTAACCGTTACCCGTAGAAAAATTATTTTTTCACACTTAGAAAGACTGAATTTTTATACACATTTAGAAAGAAAAAACAACTGTTCTAGGACATTTAGGGACAAAGTTAGCCCCCCCATTTTTTTAATTCACATGTTTTTGCAAAATTATTTTGCAATATTTATAAGTATTTTTTGTCATTTTTTTTTAAATTAATTAAATATTGTAAATTTTCTTCTTTCATAAACTAGACAAAATATTACTGTAACTTCATCATTTTCTGACTTACAGTGTTGCAAAAAAAATTAATTTTGGATAAACAAATTAAATAACTTTTAAACTATTTGACCAATTGTTTTTAAATTTAGGTTATGATTTAAGCACCATAAGTCTCAGCATTCCGTCTAATAAGAAGGTTCTAAGTTAATTTTTACATAAGTTTTGAATATTTATAAAAAATCAAAATTTATGATTTATTTGGCAATTTTCTAAGCAACCAATAAGGATAGACATATTCAGCGAACGCCATATTGAAGTTTTTTATACAGTTTATAAGTGTATTACTCTCAAATTTGTTTAAAATGCCCAATTTTTTAGTAATAGACGAAAAAAGCGAAAATTTACCGTTTTTTGATCTTCATTTGTTTATAACTATGTATATCATCAAAATCGGCTGCAGGAAACATATAGGTTATTATTGTAGATGACCATATTACTCGAAAAATTTGGTTTCGTCCTGGAGGGGGTTGTGTCACCAACACGATATTTTTTTCCCTTATTTCTCTGAACTATTATGTAGTTGGGAGGAACAGTAAAGGTTGGGGATGTAAAATTGCTTAGAGAGAAACTAGGACGAAAATTTACTAGGAAAATTTAAATACCTCGGCTCCTCCATAATGGAAAATAGGACATAGGACACAGGCTGGTTGGTTTAACTGGAAGTGAGTGGGGTACTCTGTTATCGAAAAATTGGGGAAGGGCTGAAAGAAAGTTGTACAAGAGTGTGGTGAGGACTGCGTTAGTGAACGGTGGTGAAGTGTAACCTATAAAGAAGAATATAGACGTAGCTGAAAAGAAAATGTTGGATGCTCGGTGGATGCTCGGTAAAACTAGAAGAGACAGGATCAAGAACGCCTTGATTAGTCCAAGAAGAAGATGGAAGGACGGTGTGGCAAGGAACTTAGAAGTTCTCACATCACCCAACCATGTGTAACCCATGTCCGAAGCATTTCAAAGGGCCTGCATGATGAATGCCGACCCTTGTCTCGTACTAGGCCCTAGAGACCCTTAAAACGCTTTACTAGCACATTACGCGCACGTCACACAAATTATTCCAAATTACTAATGGAGCCATCAAATGTAGGATGCACCAACACCGAAATAAAAGAAAAATAAGCCTTAAGAAAAATAAGAGACGACCAGTTTGGGTTTATGCCAGGAAGGAGAACAGTATGGCTTTAAAACAGTTAATAGAGAAATACGGCGAGAAAAAATGAGAGCTACATGAGCCTTTTATAGATCTTGAGGGAGCGTACGACAGAGTTCCTAGAAAGTTTTACAGTGACGGTGGGCTTGCATCAAGGCTCTTTACTGAGTAGCTCTTTAACCTTGTTATGGATGTACTGACACAAGGTAAGGGGGAGGTTCCTTGGCCAATGCTCTTTGTTGATAATATCGTGTGAGTAGTGGAGAGCGAAGAAGTGTTGGAAAAGAAGTTAAAGGGTTAAAGAAGGGATATTGAAGAGGAAGAACTTAAGGTTAAAGACATGTAGTTGAGATGAATAGGAAAGGCTGCTGATAGAGAATTGCTAAGCGAAAAACTAGGACGAGTAGCAGATTTAAATACTTTGGCTCCTGCCAAATATGACATAGGATACAGGATGATTGGTTTAACTGGAAGTGACTGAGCAGAGTACTCTGTGACCAAAAATCGGAGAAGGACTGAAAATCAGTTATACAAGAGTTGGTGAAGACCGCGTTGGTGTACGGTGATTAAGTGTAGCATATTATAAAGAATAATTAGGAAAATAAGATGGAGGTGGCTGAAATAAAAATGTTATGGTGGATGCTCGGCAAGACTAGACGAGACAGGATCAAGAACGCCTTGATTAGTCCAAGGAGAAGATGGAAGGACGGTGTGGCAAGGAACTTGAGAGAAAAATGTTTAGATAAAGAAGGCACGATTACTAGATACATAATTTTATTTTATTTTTTCATTGCAGTGTTTTAATTTAGCGTTTTATTATATTTAAGAACATGCTAGCCAATTGTGTTGCTAGCATTTTAATCAACCACATTTTATCTTATAATTGTGTGTTTTTTTTTGTAAAATAATAAAGGCTTATGAATTTTTATGATTAACACAATCAAATAACAAGAGCTATGGTTTTTTAAAGTTAAATCAATATTTTTTTAGATTTTCTAAATCTTTAAACCTTAATATCTCAGCTTTCTTATTTAGTGGCTGATCATTATGTTGCAATAAACTCTTTAATAAACAGTAATTGTATTTTTCAACATTGAAAGAACCACAATTATTGTATTCAATGATTTATTTGGAGGTGCGAATGGGATAATGATTTATTTATGTTTATTGACTATACCTTGAAATGCCGCCTCAAATTGCAGTTTATCAGCGTCCGCGTTCTCGTGCCCAGTGCACTCCACCATCAGCAATAGCCCCACCAGCCCCAGCAGGGGCCCTATGCCCCTCGTGTAACCCATGTCCGAAGCACTTCAAAGGGCCTGCATGATGAATGCCGACCCTTGCCCGTACTAGGCCCTAGAGACCCTTAAAACGCTTTACTAACACATTACGCGCACTGTCACACAAATTATTCCAAATTATTAATGGAGTCATCAACTGTTGAATGCACCAACACCACGGCCGCGGGGTTGTTATTCTTTGGTCATAATAGAGTGTCACTCTCGGCTACATACGCATTCCTCGATGTAGGCTTTATATGCCCTTCTGTCAAGTATGGAAGGTTGAAATAGTATACTGTGCTTTCGCGACGGTTCAATAAGTTGTGAAGAAAAGCGATCGAATTGACGGAAGCGACATCAGCGGAGGGTTGAGGGAGCGAAACGTGAAGCGAGGAGCCGAGGAAAAGGCGCGCCCTCTGCTCGGCTCCGAGCGCAGGCGGAAAATCGGGGATGGAAAAGCTAAAGGGAATCTGTTGTTGCAGTAAATCGATGAGGAATTGAAATAAACCAGGGCGAATCCGTTTTGAACTGAACGTGAGAGGTGGCATAATGAATTTGTGCAGAAAAAATTGTGTGATAATTTCAGTAATATTAATTGAGTTATCCTCCCTCTCATATAAGTCGGGAATATTAAATAATAGAAATTACTAAAAATATGGTTTTATCTCATTTTCTTGTATACAGGGTGTTTGTGTAACTTGGAGCCATATGAGAAACTTTTTTAATATCAATTTTACGAAAAAAAGTCATTCTTTATAAAGTGCTCTGCATAGTCTAAAACCTAAGATGCAACCATCAGATATCAAATTTTGTCAACAGTATACGAGGTATGTCAAAAAATATGAATTTCGCTCAACAGCAAACTACCTTTATATTTCAAAATATGAAAAAATTTTATTATGAAAAGTTATTTGTAATTAAAAACCATATTCAAATGTGCAATAACAGCCTTCTACTTGGAAAAAAATTTCTGAAATTTTCCTAAATTACCGATTCCGAACATCATTTTTATTTATTAGACATGTAATAACTCCTTTATTAATAATTTTAGGAAAAAAAGTTATTCTTCATAAAAATCTGTGCATGATCTAAACCTCAATATGCAACCATCAGTTATCCAAGTTTGTTAATTTTATACGAGGTGTATCAAATAATATGAATTTAGAAAGAATTCTACAATTCTTCATTTGACACACCTCGTATAAAATTAAGAAACTTGGATAACTGATGGATGCATCTTGAGGTTTAGGCCATGCACAGATTTTTATGAAGAATGGCTTTTTTTCCTGAAATTATTAATAAAAGAGTTATTACATGTCTAATAAATAAAAATGATGTTCGGAATCGGTAATTTAGGAAAATTTCAGATTTTTTTTCAAGTAGAAGGCTGTTATTGCATATTTGAATATGGTTTTTAATTACAAATAACTTTTCGTAATAAAATTTTTTGATATTTTGAAATATAAAGGTGGCTCTTGAGCGAAATTCATATTTTTGGACATACCTCGTACACTGTTGACAAAATTTGATATCTGATGATTGCATCTTAGGTTTTAGAGGTTTTAGACTATACAGAGCACTTTATAAGGAATGACTTTTTCTCGTAAAATTGATATTAAAAAAGTTTCCCATATGGTTCCAAGTTACGCTGACACCCTGTATAACTTTAAAACGATTCATGTTGGAGCAAAGTCGTACTGAAATTTTGAGCAATAATTAAATTTTCTACAAGATACAAGTGTTTAAAAACGTTTTAACTTTTTATCCTGGCTGCAAAATAGCAATCAATACAAAACTGGGAGAAAACAAGCCTTTTCTTATTTAGTTTTTTCAAACACTTCATAATTCGGTTAGGAATTTCACGATTACACTTAGGACCTTCATAATTCGCCTAGAAACTCTTTATAGTAGAGGAGCATTGGATGTTAATTTTCAATTACTAAAGCGTCATGGAAACCTATTGGGTTGTGAAGATTAGATCCTAAAACCAAAAAAAGTTAAGTTTTCCATTTTACTGGAGACTTTCCATTTTTTTAATTAAGTTTCCATTTCCAACAATCGGTTTTTCCGATTATAGCAGCATCTATCTATAATTCGAAAAAATATCTCAAATTATATCGTTACTTATTTTTACGTAAGGAATCCAAATCTGCAATAAAAAATTGGGGGTTCCTATTTAAGATTTTAAAATAATCCCCCTCCCCACCTCCGTGGAGGGTCGTGTTTGGGGCCATTCATCGATTTTTCAATAATATTTAATACGTGTATTTCGCAGTTTTTCGATCTGATGTTCATTCCGTGAAATATTGCGGGATTCGTATTTATAATTTTAAATTTACCCCCATCCCTCGCCGTGGGGGGTCGTATTTGGTATCATTCGATAGATATTTGAAAAATGTTAAACACTTATTTTTTAAAAATGTATAAACATTTTCAATTTCTTTGCAACACGAAAATTCAGCAGTTGTATAATACTTTGGTTAAATCGGAGAGTGCAGGAAGAGTCTATACCGGTTTCGGAGGTCTTTTCCTCCTCATCAGTAGTCCCATATCCTCTTCTCTCCGAATTATCCACGTATCACACTTTGGGCCTTTCCGAATTGCAAAGAAAAAAATGTCACGGATGAACTAGAGCCATCCACCGAAAAACAAAGTAAGTTATCAATCGAAGTAGCACAGAAAACGACAATAAATATCGTCTCCGTACAACCAGATGACAACAGGTAGAATACTTTCTTTGGATACACCTCCTGAGATTTTCAAAATTTATAAATCAAACTGGATGCCGAGGAAATTAAGACGAGAGAATTTTAAATAATTCACAACTCATCTGCTCAGTGTGGTAAGTTCCAACAAGAAAGATTCCTTAATACTCCTGCAAAAGAGTAAATGAATTAAAAATGTATAAACATTTTCAATTTCTTTGCAACACGAAAATGCAGCAGCTGCATAACACTCTGGTTAAATCGGAGAGTGTAGGAAGAGTCTATACCGGTTTCGGAGGTCTTTTCCTCCTCATCAGTAGTCCCATATCCTCTTATCCCCGACTTATCCACGTATCACACTTTGGACCTTTCCGAATTGCAACTTACTACGCTGAGCATAACTTAAATGAAAACATAATTAGAGCCATTGAAGAAAGTCAACGAAAAAACTGCCCAAAAAAGAAGAGAGATGAAAAAATAAGCCCAGAAACTAGAGAACTAATCAAAACGCGAAGTAAAATGAGAGGAAGCGAAAATACTGAAAAAAGTGCGTTAAGAGACATCAACAAGAAAGTGTCAAAGGAAATCAGAAAAGATCTAAGGAAGTATAAAACTCAAAGCATCCAGAAAACCATAGAAGAAAATAAAAGTTTGAAAGTTTTACGAAGGAAATTGACCAACGGAAAATGCGAAATACATAAATTAAAAAATAAAAACAGCGAAATAACATCAAACAGAGAAGATTTACTAAATATCGTAGAAGAATTTTATTTGGAACTATATAGGAGCCAAAGGCTGAATCAAAATAATCTGAGGGAAGCGGTTTCAAAGAAAATAATAAACCAAGGCTCCGAAATACTACCAGAGATAACCACTAGCGAAATCCATCAAGCACTGAGAAAAATGAAAAATGGAAAAGCACCAGGTGAAGATGGAGTCGTAATAGAGGCCATTAAAAACGGAGGCCACATTCTTATAGGTAAAATAAAAAATCTCTTCAACTTATGCCTTCATCAAAAGTCGATACCTGAAAAATGGAAAAACGCAGTAACAATACTTTTGCATAAGAAGGGAGATAAGACATACTTAGAACATTATAGACCCATTAGCCTGCTAAACCACTTATACGAACTCTTTACAAAAGTAGTGACATCAAGAGTAGAAAAGAAGCTAGATTTTTACCAGCCAAAAGAACAAGCTGGATTTCGATCAAACTTTGGGACAAACGACCATCTGCAGGCAGTCAAGTTACTAATTGAGAAGTCAATAGAATATA
Source organism: Diabrotica virgifera virgifera (assembly GCF_917563875.1). Taxonomy (NCBI): domain Eukaryota; kingdom Metazoa; phylum Arthropoda; class Insecta; order Coleoptera; family Chrysomelidae; genus Diabrotica; species Diabrotica virgifera. Next base: position 218,506,595 of record NC_065448.1, on the reverse strand, counting down.
ATAAACCCCTTGTCCTAGCATTCGTGGATTTTCATAAAGCCTTTGACACGATAGAGCTGGATAGCATTTTAGAAGCTCTAAATGAATGCCGCATTGACTACCGTTACAGTACACTCATCTATAATATTTATAAAGAGGCAACAATGAGTGTTAAGTTACATGATAAAACCAAACAAATAAGCATAGAACGCGGCGTAAGACAAGGCGACACACTCTCGCCAAAACTATTCATAACTGTTCTGGAATATGCCTTTAAGATGCTCAACTGGGACAATAAAGGGATCAAAATAGATGGAGAAAAGTTAAATCATCTTCGTTTTGCAGATGACATTGTCCTTATAACTGATGACCTAGGAGAAGTAAAGAAAATGCTAAATGAGTTAGACGCTATCTGCTGGAAAATAGGCCTGAAAATGAACTTTTCTAAAACTAAATTTATGACTAATCTGATTCCTAGCGGACAGCTGATTATACGCGAACAAGAAGTAGAACTAGTGGAAAAGTACATTTACTTGGGTCATGAAATTAGAATTGGCAGAGATAACCAAACATGCGAAATAAAAAGAAGATTAACTCTTGCTTGGGCAGCCTACGGAGCTCTGAGAGACATATTTAGGAGCAGTATACCGATCGGTTTAAAAAGACAAGTGTTTGACCAATGTGTGCTACCGGTAATGACATATGGAGCAGAGACACTGACTCTAACCAAGGCAACAGCGTCGAAAATTCGGGTTGCTCAAAGGCGCATGGAAAGATCCATGCTGGGCGTAACTCTACGGGATAAAATAAGAAATGAAGATCTCAGACAAACAACCGGTATCGCAGATGTTGTAGAACGTATCACCAGGCTCAAATGGAACTGGGCAGGACACGTCGCCAGGCTGAAAGATTCAAGATGGGCACGAAGGCTGATGGAGTGGAGACCAAGAGAAGATAAACGAAGTAGAGGAAGGCCGCCTACACGATGGACAGATGATATCAGGCGGATTAGTAAAAACTGGCAAAAATCAGCACAAAACCGTGAAGTGTGGAAACAATTGGGGGGGAGACCTATGTCCAGCAGTGGACGTAAATTGGTTGGATGATAATGATGACGCTGAGCAGATAAGTTGTGAATTATTTAAAATCCTCTTATCTTAATTTCCTCGGCATCCTGTTTGATTTATAAATTTTGAAAATCTCAGGAGGTGTAACCAAAGAAAGTATTCCACTTGTTGTCATCTGGTGGTAAGGAGACGATATTTAGTTGTCGTTTTCTGTGCTACTTCGATTGATAACTTACTTTGTTTTTCGGTAGATGGCTCTAGTTCATCCGTGACATTTCTTTCTTTGCAATTCGGAAAGGCCCAAAGTATGATACGTGGATAAGTCGGAGAGAAGAGGATATGGGACTACTTATGAGGGCGAAAAGACCTCCGAAACCGGTATAGACTTTTCCTACACTCTCAGATTTAACCAGAATAATATGCAGCTGCTGCATTTTCGTGTTGCAAAGAAATTGAAAATGTTTATACATTTTTAATTCATTTACTCTTTTGTAGGACTATTAAGGAATCTTTCTTGTTGGAACCACGCTAAGCAGATGAGTTGTGAATTATTTAAAATTCTCTCATCTTAATGTCCTTGGCATCCTGTTTGATTTATAAATTTTGAAAATCTCAGGAGGTGTAACCAAAGAAAGTATTCCACCTGTTGTCATCTGGTGGTACGGAGACGATACCTATTGTCGCTTCTGTGCTACTCCGATTGATACCTTACTTTGTTTACTTATTTTTTAGTTTTTCGATCTGACGTTCATTTGCAAAATATTCGATTTTTTATGAAACTTTGTGACTCGCCCATTTCCTTACGTCAGATTTTTTAAATATACACTCTTTTGCATGTGTTTAACTTACCTTATCGTAATCTGACGATTTCAAGTTTTTCTAAGGATAGAATTTTTTTCTGGCCCCCCTTAACGAACTCCCCTGTAAGAAGAGCCAATGTATGGTAGAGGTATATTTACAGGGTACAAGGTTTCTCCCCATGTGACAATTTGACGCGCTCGAGTAACTTCAAAAATTCCCGCTTGAGATCCCCTAGCTACCATAAGGAATAGAAATATAATGTTTCTATTAGTCACTAAATTTTGTACAGATTTCTACGTATACAATTTTCGTTCTTATAACTAGTTCGCTAGTAAGATCAATCAGCAAATATTTCTAGTGTAGTAAAAAATGAGGTTTCATAGCAATACTGGCTTATTGTCGCGAAACATTGAAAATTTATTGGTATAGGATTCCTACGTAGGCCTCAAAAACATTGAAGCACCTAGATTTATTTTATTTTAAATAGACTTTAATAATTAAGTATTAAGTTTAGTATGATATAATATCATTCATTCATTCACTAAGCATTACAAACCCTAGGGATTATAGCTAATAGGTTATTGATTATATACTATAGAAAGGAACTACAACGTTAACGGGGTTTTATTATTTCATATGGTCAATGAATCTCTATATATGAAAAAACCGAGGAGTGCTACCATTTAAAGGGGTGCGTTTTTGAGAAACGGGTGAGTTAGTGCCTGGGCACAGGTTACATTATGGTGAGTTCTATGCACTTTTGGCACAAACACGTCGACATAAAAATCGTTCCTGGGTAAATTTCATATCTAAATATAACTTTTAAAGTTAAAGATACTTTTTTTACAAAAATACATTCAAAAGAAAAAGCACAAAGAAACTCAAAAGAAAGAAATTTTGTTTTTTGTCCCATAACTTTTGTCCACTGGGATATAGGTATAGACATTGCTTCACAGAAAAAAAACACACATATTTTCTCTTTAAAATGATGTTTAGTAGAGGTCATTAGGATTTACAGTTTTCGAAATATGATTTTTCAAAGTTTGCCACTCACAGCAATTTTGGGCAATTTTCCTTGTTATTTCGCAAATATTGTTCTGTAACTTTTTTCTACGCAACTTTAGGCATATGCAATGGTACATGTAAGAGGAATAGAAATCAATTACCTTTAAAACGTTCTACCGTATAATGTTGTACGACTTCTTTTAAAGAGGTTATCTTTTTCAAGATTTTATACTTTTAACGAGTTTTTATATTTTTTACGATTATTTTTTAAATTTCCCATTATAACTTTTTTTTCTACATTTAAGTATATTTTGTATTATATAATAAAAAAGAAAGCTTATTCTGTTTACTTTAAAATGGTCTATTACAAAAAATTCTAGGATTATTTTTGAATAAGATATGCTTTTTCACATTGTAATAAGTACTTGCAACGATTTTTGATTTTAGGATTATTTTTTAAATTTCTCATTATAACTTTTTTATGTGATTGTGTGTTATGACTGAATCTTATTTTTTATAGGTAATACTTTGAATCCACTTGACTCGGCCGGGTAAACTTCAAAATATGGATTAATTCCAATATTTACTGTCAAAGCTCCTGCACCACAAGCTTTGCTTGAAAAAATAGCATCTAAATGTACCAAAGGATGACCAAAAAACTGCGGTTGTAGGAAGATAGGAATTAGTTATTCAATATTCTGCAAAGGGTGCTTGTGCATGGGTACTAATTGTGGGATCTCTAAGATAACCGATGTGTCAGAGGAAAATATTGAAGCTAATGCTAACGAAGAGATGGACTTTGATTTTGAAAAATTTTTAAATGTCAACATTTAAATAATTTTAACTAAAGTGATGTTTTCTAAGACTAATGTTTATGTAATTTTTGTAACAGAAATAATTTTAAATAATACAGGTAAAAAAATATCAAAGAATCACTCGGTTCCCATTATTTAAATATAGATTTTACACCATTTTAAAGAACAGAAAGTAAGTCCTCTTTATTGAGCAATATATAGTATATTCATGTACAAGAAAAAAAAGTTATAATGAGAAATTTAAAAAATAATCCTAAAATCAAAAATCGTTGCAAGTACTTATTACATTTTGAAAAAAAATATCTTATTCAAAAATAATCCTAGAATTTTTTGTAATACACCATTTTAAAGTAAACAAAATAAGCTTTTTTTATTATGTAATATAATATATACCTAAATGTAGAAGAAATAAAGTTGTAATGAGAAATTTAAAATAATCGTTAAAAATGTAAAAAATAATATTTTTATATTAGGTAATATATAATATATAATATAATATTATATTATATATACTATATATAATATATAATATGTAGTATATTATATAATAATATAATTTTATTTTTATATTATATTATAAAAAATCGTTAAAAGTATAAAACCTTGAAAAACCATAATCTCTTTAAAAAAAAGTCGTACAACCGTTGTACAACGTTACACAGTAGACTATTTTAAAGGTAATTGATTTCTATTTCTATTACGTGTACAATTGCATATCCTAAAGTTACGTAGAACAAAGTTACAGAACAATATTTGGAAATAACAAGGAAAATTGACCAAAATTGCGTGAGTGGCAAACTTTAAAAAATCATATTTCGAAAACTATAAATCCTAATTACCTCCACTAAACAACATTTTAAAGAAGAAATATGTAGATTTTTTTTCTGTAAAGCAATGTCTATACCTATATCATCGTGGACAAAAGTTATGGGACAAAACACAACATTTCTTTCTTTTGGGTGTCTTTGTGCTTTTTCTTTTGAACATATTTTTGTAAAAAAAGTATCATTGACTTTAAAAAGTGATATTTAGATAGGAAATTTAACCAGGAACAATTTTTATGTAGGTAAGTTTGTACCAAAAGTGCATAGAACTCACCCTAATGTATCCTGTGCCCAGAGACTAATTCACCTATTTCTCAAAAACGCACCTCTTTAAATTTTTAAATTGTAGCACTCCGCGGTTTTTTCATATATAGATGTCCATTGGCCATACGAAATAATAAAACCCCGTTAACGTTGTAGGTCCTTTTAGCTATCGTATTTTGAATATAATCAATAGCCTATAACGCCATGGCGTTTAAAATCCTATTCTTGGGTCAGGTGCATTACTCTTCTATCATTTATAGCTTGCTGTGTGTCTTTGCTCTTCTCGTAACTCTTTTCCATTTCTTGCTGCCTTTGTAGGTACTGAATTTTACAGTCTTTCAAAACTGAACACTTTGAACAAATGAAACTTATAGATGATATAAAACAAAGCAGTAGCGATTAATTTTATTTGAGAAGCTAAGTAAGGGGTGATTTTCGCCATTTTTTACCAAAAAATAAAAGGGACCAACAATATTTTGAGCGTAACTCACTTACTTTTAATGTTAGAAGTTTTTTTAAATAACAAAAATAAACCTTTTTTGAACACTTTAAAAAAGTCGTAATGAATTTTTTCCGAAAAGTGCTTCGTTTTTTGGTTATTTCACATTTGAAACATTCGATTTGGAATTTGACGAAGAAGAACCTACATTTCATTGGCTGCAACTCTGCTTCTACTGGGTCTGCAGACCTCACGCGTACACCATTTTTTTCAATTTTTTATAAGCTATATTTTTACTAAGAATATTTTTTTCGCTAAAATACTTACTTTTTGAGTTATCTCCCAAAAAAACCGTCCAAAAGCATTTTTTTTTTGTTAAAAGTGAACACATTCACTCGCAAATAACTCGAGAAATATTGACTTAGTAAAAAAACCCTATAGAACAAAAGTTACTTAGAATTAGTCATTTTATCCAATTCCGGACTTATTTTGAACGTATATTTTTTCACCCCGAGAAAAAATTTTTCACCCAGTATTTTCCAATTTTTGTAAAATGGAGGGGATGTAGAATTGTAAACTTTTTCTTATATAATAATAGACAATTTGAACTACCTATTCCCAAATTTTCATCACTCCTTTATTTTTTTGGAGGTTTTCGTAAAATTTTGCGTTCCCTGTTCGGGCTATTCTGCCAACCCATAATAAACCCCTGAGATAAGAGCGTAGAGCGATCGATTAAATTTGTATTTTGTTATAACAACTACTTTATTATAACTAACTTTATAAGTATTATAACATCGTTATTTATTCAGTATCATCCCTCGATCTTTATTTAATTGTAACATTCTTCGTAGTCTAACAATAAAACACTGAAAACGTTTGTTTTCTATACTTCCACAAAATTTATTATAACTATGTGACTACAGCTGTTTCGTCAGAGTGCCTTTCTCAAGTGATTTAGTTTACCTACTATGTGTTTACCTTTTTAGCTGAAGAGGTTGAGAAAGGCACCCTGTCGAAACAGCTGTAGTCACATAGTTATAATAAATTTTGTGGAAGTATAGAAAACAAACGTTTTCAGTGTTTTATTGTCAGATAAAATGAACTTCCATTGGCAATGAATACGGACATGAAAATATTTTGTAAGAAAAGACGCAAAAACAAAACAAACAAAAATAAAATAAAAGACAAAAACAGGAAAATAAGAATAGGAACGTGGAACATCAAAACACTTCTAAGACCAGGCAAAATGGAAGAGTTGGCAAAAGAAATGACAAAATACAGGATGGGAATACTAGCGCTACAAGAAATAAGGTGGGCAGGAGAAGGGATGATCGATAGAAGAAACCACACAATGTACTACGCAGGAGAAAGCAAACAGGGTCGCAATGGAACCGCCTTTCTAGTTAGTAATAGCGTAAGAGACAAGATTATTAACTTTAAAGCGGTTGATGGAAGAATATCATATATAATAATGAAAAATAAACAAGCAAATTTAACATTTGTTAATATATATGCACCTACAGAGAATGCTCCCGAAGAAGAAAAGAATGAATTCTATGAGAAACTTGAAGAATTGTACGAAGAAATACCAAAGAACGACATACTAATCCTGTTAGGAGACTTTAACGCAAAGATAGGGAAAGAAGACACGAACAGAGAAATCGCAGGAAAAGAAACGATCCATCAAAATACGAACAACAATGGCAGGAGAATATGTAATCTAGCAGCAGCAACCAATACTTTTATTATTAGCACCCAATTCAAACACAAAAAAGAGCACAAAGTAACGTGGCTAATACCTGGAACGACAGACGGAAACCAAATAGACCACATCCTAATTTCAAAAAATTGAAGAACAATTGTACAGAATGTGAGGCCCTACAGGGGAGCCAATGCTGATTCGGATCACATTTTGGTGAAGGCGACATGAAATTGAAGATACTTAAAGACAAAAACGACAGAAAGAAAAGAAAGAGGTGGAATAGGTCAAAACTAAACACAGATAATGCAAACAGAAAATTCTGAACTAAGTTGGAAGAAAAACTACTAGTCCTAAAACCATCGGACAAAGATGAAACATGGAAAGACATAAAAGATAGTATTTTAACAGCAGCAGAGGAGACGATAGGACTAATGAAAGACAATAAAAGAAAAGATTGGTACGATGAAGAATGCGAGCAAGCTAGTAAAGGCAAGGACCAAGCAAGACACAGGTGGTTGGCCACAGGGAAACAAGAAGATCTCCTACACTATAAAGAGAAAAAGAAAGAGTCAGGCAAATGTTGCAGAACTAAAAAGAAGAAATGGATTGAAGACTTACTGCTGGAACACGAAGCTAATAGTAACGATAATGCAAGACTATTTAAATAAATAAAAGCACAGAATAAGAAAAAGATACCGGCAAATATTGGAAAAAAGAAATGGGAAACACACTATAGAGAATTGTTCAAAAAGAAAGGCGATGCTGAAAATGCAGAAAATGAAGAACAAACAGAAAATGGGAATGAAGAACAATCAGAGCCTCCCTCATACAACGAAGCATTGGCGACCATAAACAGATTAAAGACAAGGAAAGCAGCAGGACCAGACGGCATTATAAATGAGTTCTTCAAGAAAGGGGGGGAGGAACTGGCCCACAGAATCCACAAGCTGATAGAACGAATATGGGAAGAAGAACGCATGCCGAACGACTGGAATTGCGGTCTGATAACACCAATCCTTAAAAAAGGTGACAAGACGAAATGCACTAACTACAGGGGAATCACGCTATTAAATACAATGTACAAAATATTAACTAATTTGATCAGACAAAGAATAGAAAAAGAAACGAGAACAAAAATAGGTGAATACCAACATGGATTCAGAGAAGGTAAGTCAACAATAGATGCAATACACATTGTAACGCAAATCGTCGAAAATATGTAGTTACGAGCATGGAATAGATCTACATATACTGTTTATTGACTACAAGCAAGCCTTTGACAGTGTAATAAGGGAGGAGCTAATTAATGATATGAAGCAACTAGGCATTCAAGAAAAACTAGTAAGTCTCACGAAAATGACGATGAAGGAATCCAAAGCACGAATCTTCACAAGGGAAGGCCCGTCAGATGAAGTACAAATGGAGGTAGGTGTCAGACAGGGAGACTCCCTATCAACAACATTATTTAACATTGCCATAGAGGGTGCAGTAAGAGCAGCCAAAATTAGGGGAACAATTATCGAATCTTCAGCCCAACTGATAGCGTATGCAGACGATATTGCACTGGCTACTAGAGTTTTAGAAACCATGCAGAATATAATATTAATACTAGATAAAGAAGCAAAGGAGAGAGGGCTAGTAATAAACCAAAGCAAAACGAAATACCTCAAGTGCTCAAGAGGTAATACGAACATCGAGAAAGAAATTAAGCTTGGAGCATATACATTTGAAAGAGTACACCGTTTCAAATATTTGGGAGTGATGGTGAATGGCAGAAATGATAGAACGGATGAAATAAATGAACGCATCCTACTGGGTAATAAAACCTATTGGAACTACCAAATATTCTTGAAAGAAAAACACATTGTTCACATTTTGACAGTGATCACCTATGGTGCAGAGACGATGTGCCTAACACAAAAAGATGAAATGAGATTAGAAATCTTAGAGAGAAAGATAATTCAACGAATAATGGGACCGGTGAGGATAAGTGTAGGCGAATTTAGAAGATTAACAAATGAAGAAATTAAAGAAGTCATCCAGGGTGAAGACATAATCAAGTTCGTGAAGGCGCAGAGGCTCAGGTGGCTGGGACACACAGAAAGAGCTAACCCAGACTCTACGCTGAAGCGAATAACTGGCTGGAGACCAACAACAAAGAGACCAAAGGGAAGACCCAAAACAGGATGGAGAGATCAAGTCTTAGGAGACATAAAGAAGCTGAAAATCTACAATTGGAAGGAGCGTTGTAAGGACCGGAAAGAATGGAGGAAAGTTGTAGACAAAGCCAAGACACACACGCTGCTATAATAATAAAAGACAACAGCGGACTGATTTTCCGCAACAAATGAATTAGAGAGCCCAAAAGGCGGCAAACACTCCGCCAGAAGTGAATAAGCCATGATGATGATGAACGGCCGAATCCATTAATTATTCTTCGTAGTGCTAGTTGCATCATTCTAATAATTTGTCTGCTTATTCCTAGTTCTTCAAGTGATCTATACAGTTCCCTCCTTTTTTACTTTATCAAATACTTTAGTCTATATGGTAAGTTTTTGGTATTGATAGTTTTCCTCTAGTATATCTTTCAGCATGAAGATCCATTCTGTTTTGCTCCATCTTTGTCCAAAACCCGCTTGGTATTCACCAATAATATCTTCCATTCCTGTTTTAGTATATTCTTTATATGTATTGCCAAAATTTTATTTGCAACCTTTAGCAATGCAATGCCCTCTAATTGTGAATGGGACATTATTACTTCCGACCGTTCTTTTGCTAATTATTCTTCATTCCATATTTTTTCTTCGAATAATATCTACATTTATTCATACATACGATTTCCTCCATATTTGAACATCTCGAATGATATTTTGTCGTTCCTTGACTTTTGTTATTTTAAACGAAAGTCCACACGGGTGATAATTGACGGCGCCGTAAGAGCAGTAAACCCATCCCAGGCAACCAAGTGACGTCAAGAACGTTAAGTAAACGTCAGTTTTTCAACTTCAAACACATGTTTGAAGATTACGTTGTATAAACGTCTTTTGTAGGTGATTTTAAATATGTAAAATTTAATGACGTTAAAATACGTCTTAAAAACACGTTTTCAATTCAGACAGCCTAAGTCTGACGTCAGAAAATTGAGAGGAGCTTAAAGACGTAATGCTTATGACTCCAAACAATATCCATAAGAAGTTTTTCATTTATTGTTTACGTGATTTGTGTGGTAAAATAAGACTTTTCATTTAGATATTTAGTTGAAGAAACGTGTTAATTAAGAGATTTTCATTCGTTTTTCTCAAGTGAGTTAGTGTAATGCTTCACGAAAATTGTTTAAGGTTATGGTTTAATTTGTTCTGGTGTTTATTTTCTGTTAATAAACTAAGTAGGTGTTATCGATTTTAATTAAATTAATTTGTTAATAAAATATTTATTAGTTTATATGTTGTTTCAATTTTTACACAGTAAGTATATATAAAAAGTGATACATTTTAGAGAGCCTTCCATTTGGTTTTACTCTCAGCATATGGGCTAAATTTAAAACGGTTAAATGAAAAATTGCAGTACCAACAATGCCCATACGAATAATTATTTGAGTATCTTTAAAATGAAAAAAAATCTAAAAAACGACATAAAAATTACGTTTTTGATATCACGTATTTAAAAGGTGATAGAAATGACGTCAATTATGGTAAGACAAATTCACGTGACTTTCGACGTCGAAAAAACGTGATAAGCTGACGTGGTTTGGTGATAAGTATGACGTCTTTTCAACGTTTTGTAAACGTTATTTGGTTCCTGGGATTGGTTGACTAACTCCTCCACCAATTTTAGATGAAATAGGAGTTAGTCAATAAATGCCTCATCAGGTTTACTGCTCTTACGGCGCCATAAATTATCGCTCGTGTGGCCTTAGATTTAAGATCTCTATAATATTTTCAACTTTAGTAGGGGAGCAAAGTATGCTAAAGGTGCAGTCACTCTAGCGCTTTGGGGATCTATTTAGTTGTGAAGAGTAGGTCCTAAACTTAAAAAAAGTTAAGTAAAGTTTTCCATTTTAGTGGGGACTTTCCATTTTTAATTTAATTTTCCATTTCCAACAATCGTTTTTTTTATGATTATAGCGCCATCTATCCATAATTCGAAAAAAAGTTTCGAATAAAAGTTGCTTATTTTTACGCAAGCAATCCAAATATATAATAAAAAATGGGGGCTCCTATTTAAGATTTTAAAGTAACCCCCCACCACTCATCCTTAGGGAGTCGTGTTTGATGCCATTCGATAGATTTTTCAATAATATTGAATAAATGTATTTTACAGTTTTTCGATCTGATGTTTATTTCGCGAAATATCGCGGGATTCGTATTTAAAATATTAAATTTACCCCCCACCCCTCTCCGTGGGAAGTCGTGTTTGGTATCATTCGATATATTTTTAAAAAATATTGAGCAAATATTTTTTAGTTTTTCGATCTGTCATTCATTTCGCGAAATATTCGCTTTTTTCTTGTAAAAATTTGGGACTCACCCATTTCCTTCGCCCGGCACAAAATCATCAGATTTTTTAAATATACACTCTTTTGTATGTACTTAACTTACCTTATCTTAATCTGACAATTTCGATTTTTTTAAGGATAGATTTTTTTTTCGGGTCCCCTTTAACGAACTCCCCTGTGTTAAGAGACAATATAATATATTATGGTAGAGATACATCTGCGGGGTACCAGGTTTCTCCCTTATGATAATCTGACGCGCTCGAGTAACTGCAAAGATCCCCGCTTGGGCTCCTCTACGACTAGTGGAAGGCATCTCGTCGAAATAATTTGGATTTGATTGTGTACTTGGATGTTCTTCCTAGTTATCTAAGTTTACTCTCATTGCATCAGCAAATATTCGAAATGTTCCTTTCATGTGTATAGAATGCCTTTTTCATCCATCATAGTTTCTCCATTTTGGTCTCATAAATAGAGGTTTAACACAATACCGTTGTTTTTTATTTTTTGCCTCCGATACAGATTTCTTATATCGTTAATTTTGTAATTTTCCTCAATTTCTTTCCAAAATTTTTCATTATAATATGTATCTTCTTCTTTTCTCTGTTAATATTTTTTTAGTTATTTCTCGTTGTTCATTGTACTTAGCATCTTTTGTTCCTAATTTCAGCATTCTTAGTCTTAATTTACTTCGTATCTCTAACTCTTTTTTACATTCTCATCGAACCATGCTTTCTTCATTTTTTTTTATTTCTTTTCTACTCTTCTTAGCTGATTTTACCTACTTTTTTTAATTATTCTTCCCCACATTATTTTGTACTCGATTCTCTTCTGCTTTGGTTTTGTGCATCTCCTCAATGAATGCTTGTTCGTAATTTATTTTTTATTTTCTGTCGTTAATCTTGTAACTCCATGTCTTCTTATTTTTTCTGAGTTAAAGTTATTCAGAACTGGTATGATCTGTTTCATTCTCGCTCCTACCATAAAATCATCAGAGTCTGCAATAGGTCCCATGTATGTCCTGATGTTAGTAATACACATTTCTTGATCAGTTTCAAAAAGTAGGTCTATGGTAAAACATGGTTATTTGTTAGCTTTTTTAAATATCTTTGCTTATTTTTTCCAGTGTGTATTTTTCTGTATTTCATTTCCATACTTCATTGTCGATAAATATCTTTTGAAATTCAATCTTAGTACCTATGCTTTTCTTTTGTTCTTTCGTCCTTTGCATAGTTCCTGATTTTTGCTTGTGTATCTCTTTCAACTTTGGTCATATCGTCATTTATACAGATCTTTTCTTTCACGTTCTTTAATTTATTTTTATTTTTACTTTATTGTATTATGGACTCACACTGGTAACCTTTTTCGACGGGCTATATTTTTTCTTCTCTACTCTTAACTCAATCAAATATGTTTTCTCTCCCAATTTTTTCACTACATTCACCATTATTTCAGCTCCCATTTCATCCCTCATAAAATGTTTTTATTCTCTCGCAATTTTTTTTGTATATTATATTTTAAAGTGAGTTCTTGTACTACTCTATTTTTTACTCGTTGTTCACTCTTTTTTTCCAAATTTGTCAAAGTGGACTCTTATTTTGGTTTCTACATTTATTTCCTGGCTTGTTTATTGACTTTCTTCAGATCTTTTATTTCTTTTTTTATATTCTTTTTGTTCATTTTTAGGCTCCTTGATATCCTGACCTATATTATTATAGCTTTCATAGGCCAGGAGATCCAACATGTGAGATGAAAGCATATTATATAGAAAAAATGCAAAATATATGGAAATAAAACATAACTAAAAATAATTTTATTCACAGTCAACATTTAACAACTAACAGTTAGCAATATAGATATATATTTAAATAAAAAATAAAATAAAACTTTAGATACTAAGTGTAAACTCGAGTAAAATAAAAAATAAGTAACATCACAATATATCAAACAAACAGTAGGGGTTCTCGGTAATATTGATGAAGTAAACATATCTTACTGAAATCACAGAAAAGTCAAATTATAAAAAAGTAGGTAGGTATCACAAAAATAATAAAAGTAGGAACAAATAGAACAACTGAATAAGAGATTCAGTTTCCTTGATCTCCTATTAGTCAAAAAGTATTGGTGTTCAAGACTAATAAATTTTAATGACTAATATTTGTACCTAGTCTGAATGAACAAATTGGTCGGGAAAACAAGACTCCAGAGAAACTTTTGTAGCCTCTTAACCATTATGTGGCAACACCAAAGATGTTCCAAGAAACGAGATTCAGAAGTGGCTGATAAAGAACCATTAAAATAATAAAGAATATTGATAATAAACTCTCGGACGATTCGATCAAGCTCAATAAATGGGGATTTAAACCGTCACCGAAAGAGTAACTCAACATTGTCGTTTAAGAGAAGACCTTAACAAAATATCCAAGGTGAATGGACCACGATGCAGAAAATTCGAAATGAAAGAAGAGATTGCTATACACACCATTCTATGCCATTGCAATGGACTAAGTGAGATAAGGTCAACTGAGAATTGAAACAGAAGAAATTCTTAAACTTCCAATGCTCTCCCTCGTTGAGGCTACATGAGTTATTTAAGTTTACTGAAAATAACGCAGAGTTTGGTACAAATATCTTATGACCAAGTGCCAGAGTTATCTCGTCTGAACTAACAAAAAAAAAAGTAATATTTGAGTCCTACTCGAAACCAAAACAAGTCAAATAAAACATGCATAAATATGTACCTAATATTGAACCAATTGGGCTCTATTTGTAGTAAAAATTAACAAGTTTTGTTTCACATCATTCTTCTTCTCCTTCAGGTTCCATCTCCGCTACGGAGGTTGGCAATCACCATAGCTATTTTAATTTACGAGGCAGTAGCTCTAAATAGTTGTTTTAAACTGCAACCAAACCATTCTCTCAGGTTTTTCAGCCATGAAATTCGATTTCTTCGGATGCTTCTTCTGCCATCTATCTTTCCCTGCATTATTAGTCGCAGGATGCCATACTTCTCACCCCGCATCACATATCCGAGATACTGTAGTTTTCTTTCTTTAATTGTAGGTTCAACTTCCTTCTCTTTACCTATTCTTCTCAGTACTTCATTGTTCGTAACTCTATCTACCCAGTAAACCCTCATAATTCTTCTATAGGTCCACATTTCAAAGGCGTTAAGTCGTCTCATTGTCTCTACATGTAACGTCCATGATTCCACTCCATCGTATAGGACACTGTATACGTAACATTTTGTTAGGCGTACTTTAAGAGCTAATGTTAAATCTTTGCTACATAGGACCTTTTTCATTTTTATAAAATTAGAACGTGCTTTTTCGATTCTGACTTTGATTTCTGCAGTGAAGTCATTATTTTCTGTTATAAGTGTTCCTAAGTAAGTGTACTTTTTTACTCTTTCGATCTGCTGGCCCTCTACTATCAAGATTTCGTTATTATTATAGTTTTTTTACTAATTTTCATAAACTTCGTCTTTTCGATATTGAGGGAGAGTCCGTACTCCCTACTACACCTTACTATTTTACTCATGAGTCTTTGCAGGTCTTGTAAACTATCGGCTACTATTACCGTATCATCTGCATATCTGATGTTGTTAACTAAGACTCCATTTACTCTTATGCCGACTGTTTCAGCTTCCAGAGTTTCTCGCATTACCTCTTCAGAATAAGCGTTAAATAATAGAGGTGATAGTATGCAGCCTTGCCTGACTCCTCTCTTTATTTCCATTTCTTCAGATGTATCTTTTTCAATTCTTACTATTGCTCGCTGATTGTAATAGAGGTGTGTTATTAGTCTTAAATCTCTTTCATCTAGATTTTTAGTTTTCAGAATTTCCATGAGTCGATCATGTTTTACTTTATCAAACGCTTTATTGTAGTCTATAAAACAGACGTAAAGGGGACGGTTAACATCCAAACATCTCTGTGTCAGCACGTTGAAGGAGAATAATGCCTCTCTGGTACCCATACCATTGCGGAACCCATATTGAGTATCCCTAATATCTAGCTCCAGTTTCGAGTGTATTCTGGCGTGGATAATTTTCAGCAGAATTTTCAAGGTATGATTAAGCTTATGATTCGGTAGTCACTGCATTCTTTGGCATTCACTTTCTTTAGCAAACACACAAATGCTGATGTCAACATTTCTCTAGGGATCATTCCCGTAGTATAAATAGCGTTGAACAGTTCTACTATTATGTCAAGGTTTTTCTCGTTGACCAACTTTATCAGCTCGCTAGGTAATTCATCTGGACCAGCAGATTTATTGGTTTTCATAGAGTCTATTGCCTGACTAACCTCTGATTTGGTTATCTCTGGGCCCACATCTCCGGTTTGGCTATCTACGGATGTACTAGCTTCTCTCTGGTCATAAAACAGTTCCTCGATGTACTCGATGTACTCACATCATTCAGATATTAATAATATTGGTTAGAGGATAAAAAAATGAGTCAATGAATAAAAAAAAAACTATGTCATCTAAAAAAAATATGAGTTCCTACTGTTTGTTGGTTATACCGTGGTAACATTATATTATATACAATAACATTTTTAAGTGTTTTAGGCCCACTAAATACTGTTTCATTAAAATTCGTTAGTAAGAAAATTGTGCTCGATGTGGCAGTGTGGCTTTTAAATTGTTGATAAGTATCGGTGAATTAAGGGTAACAATATTCGGGGTATGATGTAAACCTAACGAAACCGACTAAAAAACCCTTACTAACCTTTCAAATCTAAGTGGTAACCACTTTTGGAAGTTTATTTTTGTGATATACAGCAATGAGTACTAGATTGTAAGCACAAACAGCACCTAATAGGAAACTCTTATTAACCTTTCAAGTGTAAGTGGTAGCTATATTTACCACGTTTGTTAAGGCCGGCCGTTGTATGAAAGAGAGGTCCCCAAATGCCGGCGCAACAGAGAGAAAAGATTCTTTCCCGAGAGATGCTGCCTCTATCGGAGAAATAACGCAATAGATATCTAAGCGAGGCCGCAAACGGCAGAATTTTTAGTGAGTCGATAGTTTAGTTAAGTACAGAGAGTATGCAGGTGCGGCCTCGCTAAGATGACTCGAAATCGTTTTATATATCAGGTGCGAACTTTTAATTTTTTAGTAGGCGGTTTAAGGACGGGGTCTCGCTGAAAATTTTACTTGGATAAATACTGTGCTCGTATCTCGTGGTAAAATCTAAACCAAAAGTAATGGAGAAATCTATTTTAGTCCATGTGGTGAGACCGCTCCCGTCTGGGAAAATTTCTGATTCGGTTTCTTTGTGGATTCCTATTCAAACATGTCCCCTCTAAACAAATCTTAAGGGTGCCGGGCGGAATTTTTGGGTAGAAACTGTTTAAACAATTTTTATAAACAAATAGAAAAGATCACGTTTTTTTGCCCCGGAACATATATTTTTAAGTTTAGTGGGTCATTCTAAACAAGAAAGGTATCTTGTAATTTTTTTCAAAAATTGATAGTTTTCGAGTTATAGGCGATTTAAAATCTGAAAAGTGCGAAAATGCTCATTTACGAGGCCTAAAAACTCATATTTAAATTAGAACTTTTGAGGTTGCCAGATTCTTAAATTGAAGTTTAAACATTCAGCTTGAAGATTCTAAAGAGTGATTGTGTCTAACCCTAATTTAAACCGTCGTGTTTTAATTGTTAAATATACATGTCCATCCGATTTTTTTGTCGGTGCGGCGCGCTCTATTTCAAAAATCTCCAGTTTTCCTCCAAAAAATATTTTTTCTAGATTTTTTGGGACATTTTAAATAAAATAAGTTTCTTGACATTTTTCTCAAAAGTTAACAGTTTTAAAGTTATAAGCGATTTAAAATCCAAAAATGCGTTTTGGCATTTTTCGGATTTAAATCGCTTATAACTTTAAAACCATTAACTTTGGAGAAAAATGTCAAGAAACTTATTTTATTTAGAATATCACAAAAAATCTAGAAAAAATATTATTTGGAGGAAACTAGAAGATTTTTGAAATAGAGCTCGCCGTACCGGCAAAAAAATCGGATAAACATGCATATAACAACTAAAAAAAACGGTATAAATTAAGGTTAGACGCGATCACTCATATGTGGACCATATAGAACAATTTGGTGTTGCAGGAAAACTTTTACTTCGGATGTCTGGGTTAGGCCTTTTTTGGACCAATTATAACATACTACCTCCGTAACTTTGGAACCGTTCATTTTAGAAGGGTTATGCATAGGACCTTTTTTGTTTCAAATTTAATGTAGAACAATTTTGTATAGAAGGTTGTTCATGCTAAATCGCATAGTTTTAGAAATATTGACGAAAAACGTAAAAAACTACGAATTTACCGATTTCTCCCCCCTCTCCCTCCCAAACCCGACGCTCAAAATGGTGTGACTTTTTTCTGAACATTATGTGGACCATATAGAACAATTTGGTGTTGGAGGATAACTTTCACTTTGGATGTCTGGGTATGGGTCTAACTATACCATACTATATTCCCTAAAATAAAATGTTTCATCATAACGGCTGACCTGAGTAAAAATCACTTATTTATAAGTTAAATTTGAATTATAGGCTTGGATCTCGCGTACAAAAAAGAAGTTGATTAATAACAAGCTGAAAATTTTTAACTTAACTGTGTCTAGTCGGACAAACTTTGATGTACGGGAACACTGAAACAGGCGAAGCTTTAATTGTGGAACAGGTTAAAAATTTGGAACATCAGACTACGAAAACGTTCCATGTATTTTGTCTGACAGAACTTCCAACTGATTTGTTACGATTTCATTAAACTCTTATGCAAAAATCAGACTGGTATTATCACCAACTGGGCATTTTAATAAGTTTAACACGAAGAACATGTCAAATGGCAGGAATTATATTTTTGATAAATAGCAATATGATTTTTGCATGAGAGTTTAATGAAACAGTAACAAATCAATTGGAAGTTCTGTTCGAAAAAATACATGGAGCGTTTTCGTAATCTGACGTTCCAAATTTTTAAACTGTTCTACAATTAAAACTTCTCCTATTCTTCTCCTGAAAAAACTTCTCCTGAAAACTTAGTGAAAACAGAGAAAATTTAGTGAATTGCAAATATTTAATTCAAAAGAAACTTTTTATTTATTCTAAGGGACTGTCGGCCCTCGGCAATAACGTTTTCTTTCATTCTGCGTTTAATTTTTTTTAAAAATACTTATTAGTTTTCTCAGTATTCGAAAAAAATGAACACATTTAAAACACAGGAAAATTTTGAGAGGCGACATTTTGCGTCTTTCCCCTTAAATTTTTTTGCAACATGAATGAAGCACCCTGTGTATTAAATTAAAAATATACATTCAAGTAAATAAACAATAATATTTTGTTATATCAAAGTTTTCAAACAAATTTTATATAGGGTGTCTGCATAACTAGCAACCATATGGTTTCATATTAATTTTATTAATTATTAATTTTAATTATTATTAATACATTATTAATTTTACGGGAAAAGGGAAAAGGTAATACCCAAGTTAAATACATAATCATAATTCATAGAGTATGTGTTTACTTAAGGGTAATTATCATTAGAGTAAAAGATTCACTTTATAGGAGTAAAACTGCTAAGTTGCGTTATGGGTACTAATTTATGTTTCTAGTCGTCAAGGAGTGTGATTTGATGTTTGATTTTCATATGGCAAGCGTAATTCAATCTATCTACATACTTCAAAGAAAAAAATTAGGAAGGGACAATAAAATGTAATATATTTTAGACGGAGTACGTTCAACATTTCAGGACGGGAATAATAATCATTTTTTCAGTAATAACACAATATTTGATTTTTGAGATTTCTCTAGCTGTTCATGAAATAAATAAAATTGTATATAAAAAATGATTATCTCATTTAAAATAAATATTTCTTATTTACCAATCCTTCGGTTTGGCGCCCATTGGGGTTACGCACGCGTGCGCCGCACGCGTTGCACGCCCGGTTACGGGGCCCTGATATTATTCCAAGTACGCAATAATGAACCACCCGCATCCCTCAAAACGGTATTACTCTCAATACAGTACCGAAATTTCCAAAGGAAAGTTTCAAACGGGCCATACCGCTCCTGAATTTTGCACATGTATATAATATTTTTCGTAGCGCCATCTTATACATAATGGCTACATTAACAGAGCTTAGATTCTTACAGATTCCTATACTGTATTCGTATTATATGTCGAATATTTACGTTTCACATGCCAGTTTCTATTAATTTCAGAAATTTATTTTAAAAGTACACCACGCAAAAAGTACTTTATTAATTCACATTTTTTTAACGTTATATCCTTCCATTACTTCTACTGTAGTGCTAAACGGAATTTTATCATGAAATTCATTTAAATACTTAAGTAATTTAGATATAAACGCTCTTATATTTATTGAGAAAAAAGCAAAACTTTCACATTTTTTTATAAACAATACACAACAGGTAGGATAACAAAAATATGGCTGGAACTAGCGACATATATTGTTAGTAGGTTAAGCATTTTTCGGTATACATATATGCTCTAGATTATGAGTGGTGTACTTTATAAAGGTGATGGGATCGGCTATACTTATAACATTACCAATGGCCGGCCTTAAGGTTTATTTTTCTGATCTACATAAATGAGTACTAGACCGTGAGCACAAACAGTACTGTTGGAAAGGATGTTTCATGAAATTAGACACCACATGGCTTGCGTATGCCTGTAGCAATCTGAAGGTCGTTGGGCAGTAAAGATACAAAACTTCTGGATAAATCCAGAAAAAGCTTCCTTGGAAGAGTACATTAGGAACTGCCCGAGTATTTTCCTTTTTCCCAGGTTCCTTGGACCAACCAATCTCTAGATTTTAAAACGTGGAAAAAAATCATCAACAAACTCATTCAAGTTTGGATTTTACAGGTAGCGGTGATAAAGATGATAAGAATTCAGTTTTGAAACCAGATTATTCCGCCCAGAGGAGTTAACGGGGGTCCAGTGTTAAGATATCAAACACTCCTTTCTTTCATCTTCCAAAAATCGGAATTTCATCTATAATTCCGACCACGCAAAAACCTTGTAAAACATCTCTCATACAGCTGCAATACAGAAGCCAATTATCTGATCAACTTCTCGGTTTATTCACATAAAGAAAGCGACCTAGATTAAATTCTGGTTAAGTTGGCGAGAAATAAGGTCACATGTTGTTAATGTAACATTATGAAAAGAATATTCTTCAATATTCTTCTTAGCATTCTATCGTCCACGTTTGGACATAGGCCTCTCCCAGCTCCTTCCATCGGTCTCTATCCTGAGCAACTTATTTATAATTTGTTCCGGCTACTCTTTTAATATCATCAACCCACCTCATGTGGTCTTCCTCTTGGTTTTTTATTTTCGTAAGTTCTCCAAACTTGTATTGTGGCTTTCCAACGTTGGTCTTTTTGTTTCGCAGTGTAGCCTGCGAAGCTCCATTTGAGTTTGGTATTATTTTTTTGTTATATCCTTGACTTTTGTTTTTGATCTTATCCAGTCCTTTCACTTTTTACCTGAGAAGCGTATATCTAACATTGCTCTTTCCATTTCGCTTTCTACTGTGGCTAGATTATTCATATTTGCCTTGGTGAGAGTACAGGTTTGACATTCATATGTCAGTATAGGAAGGATGGACTGGTTGAACACTTGGCTCCGCAAGTATTGGGATATGTTGCGGTTCTTGGTTCTCTATTACCCAACTCTTGGAACTGGGTTCTCTAGTACCCAACTAAGTTCTCCAAATTCTACTCAGGCTAGTCTTGTTTTTTCTAGTGATTTCCGCACTTTGGTTCTCTTTGTCAAGTTTCCGAATTTGGCCTAACTAGATACATTCATGGACTTGTTCTATCTCTCTGCCACTTTTAGTTATACGTCTGGGGTGATCTGTGTTTGTCATTCTTACATATATCATAAAATTTATGAAGTTTGAAATAAATGTTGATACATAATATCCCCTTATTGAACATCTTTTCTTAATTTTTAATTCGTTATAAATCATTAATTCATCGATACTTTATAAAATTATTTTTTGCCAAATTATCACAAAATGTGTTAATAAATTGATGGGAGCTGTTTTGGTGACAAAGGACTTGTTCTTAAACGATTTATTTCTCAAATAATAAGGTTCAAATAAGTAAACATGTTTTGACAATAATTAAAAATCATCAATTTTTTAATAAATTTTGTGAAAATTTAGTAGTCGAAAATAGTTGTAACATTTTATTTATGGTTTATAAATACTTGTAAAAATATTTATCTACAGTAAACTGGCACCATCAGCAAATCTTTTCGATTTCATTTCGTTAAAATTTATGACTCCATGTTGAAGAATTTTATTGTTCAGTTCTTTTTTAAAAATGGCCATGGGACGGGAGCCAAGACTGTGATGAGGACTAAGCCCACGACTAACACTACTAGTATCACAATGTATATACCTAATATGCACTTTCTTGCGGTGGAAAACTAAAAAAGAAAAAAAATGTTTAGTGAAGAAAATGGCATATTCTTTTGATGGATATTCATGATGTTTTATTTGTAAACATAAATAAAGCAACTTATTGATCTTTTATTGCTAGTCTGGAGTTATATAATCCACCAGAAACGAATTTCTGTAATTAGTTTTAAAAACAATGACATATTACGCATAAATAAAGCATGTATGATCTGATCATTCTGTCCAAAAAATTGTTTATCATAAATGGGTTCACTTTATTGGCCTCAGCAGATAGTAAGACGCCGAACACCAGCACAAATATTCTATGTAAGAGTTATTCCTTATCATTCGACTTAGATGATTTTTTCATTCCACTCCTCTGTATCTTACCCAGTCCTTGATTTTCTCCACCTTGCATCTTTCTCATATATCTGTACTTGTAGCTCTGTTCCATAGTATCTTACCATCGATTTTTCTAAAGGTTTTCATCCGTTCTGTTTCTAGCATTATTTTTGTCGTCTCTCCAGTTATTCCTCTCTGTTGCTTGTTCGTGAAGAAGAAGTTTATCTTCAATTTTCCATTTTCTTTTTTAACATTCTCATTATTTTTGCTTTATTCCTACTTGATTGCCTATTCGAGCATTAAAATCTCCCTAGGTTATTATCTTTGATTATTATCTAGGATGTTAAGGTCTCTTCCTTCTCCATTCTTATATTTGTTGTTACAACCCATTTGCAATGAAATAAGATGAGCATCACAATCATTTTTGTAACTCAGTCTCAGTGACTACTATGATGTTGACTTTTCATCTTCAACTTTAGCCATCTAGTATTTTTAAGATCTCTTAAGACACTGACTTGCAATTAAAATTTAAACCTTATTTGATAAAGGTTCAAGGTTTAAATATTAAAAATAAGTAATCAAAACGCGTTTTTTATGATTATTGTTTAAACAGTAGTTATTAGCTATTATACTATGAATTATTTTACTTAATATGTTTTATAACTTACCCTTGCGTCCAGATTTCTTTCATTATAAAGGGAATTTCTTCCTCCTGCTCCAAGATCCTTCATTGGGAACGAAGAAACTCTACTATCTGATGATTTTTCCGATACGCAATATAAAAGCTAAAACATAATGACAATAAAATATTTTTACACGTAGAGAGGATATAAGATATAGATTAGATAGATAGAGAACAAAAGATATAGTTGAAGGAGGTTGCGACCATTGTTGAAAATAATAATTATTACATGAGTGCGCAAGCGCAATCATCTATTACATCATTATCCTCATTATGCGTCTGTTACGTTTGTCAGTCCACTGACTGATGTAGTAAATAAACAGCCAACACCATTACAGTGACGAAATGCAAGATCTGTTGAAAACATCGCCGATTTACGTGTGGGGTGTGCAGAAGAATATGAAGCAGTTAATTTTACGTCACTCATGAGAACTCGGCCTTTCACAGACCACAACTCTGTAGCAGTTGTCTTCTTCTCCTTCTTTCTTCTTGTATATAGGTTTTAAAGCCTGTTTCTTCTTCAATATTAGCCTGCTAAATTATTTAAGTTATCGCACCATCTTTTTCTTTGTCTGCCAATACTTCTTCGTCCATTTGGTGACTTATCTTGTGCTATTTGTACTATCCTATCCTCTGCCATTCTACTAATGTGTTCGTTCCACTCCTGTTTCCGTTTTGTCACCCATTCATTTATGTCTTCTACATTGCATGATCTTCTTATGTTTTCGCTTCTCTCCCTATCCAACAGACTGTTCCCCGATATTCGTTGGAGTATTTTTATCTCTGTTGTTTCTAGCAGTCCTCTCGTTTTAGATGTGTCAGGTCTTGTCTCCGCCGTGTATGTCAATATAGGTCTAATTGCTGCTTTATAGATTTTTGCTTTTGGGTCTTGTCTTAGCTGTTTGTTCTTTCAGATTGTGTCATTAAGGGATCCCGCCGCTTTACTTGCTTTTAAGCTTTGTTGTCGTACTTCCTCTTCAACATCTCCGTAACTGATTATATCTATTCCCAGATATCTAAACCTTGCTTCTTGTTTTATTATTTTCCCTTCAATTTCGATTTTACATCGTAGGGGATATTTAGATGCTGTCATACATTTGGCTTTTTTGCTGATATTATCATATTGTATTTCTTTGCTGTTGTATTGAAGATGTGTATTAATCTTTGGAGATCGTCTTCTGTCTCGGCGATTATTTCGGCGTATTCTGCATAACATAATATTTGGATTTCTTTGTTCCCCATTCTGTAACCATGACCTTTACGTACTGCTTCTATTATTTCGTCCATTATTATATTAAAGAGCAGTGGGCTTAATGAGTCACCTTGTCTGACTTGGCTTTGTACTGGTATAAACTGCGTTAGTTTTCCATTTATCTTTGCCTGTATTCGATAATGAAAATAGATGTTTTCGATGGTTTGCATAATATTGATTGGTATGTTTCTTCTATACAGAAAATGTAAGACATCTTCGAATTGGATGCGATCGAAAGCCTTTGTCAGGTCTATAAAACAGATATGCTGGCTTATTGTACTCGATGGCCTTTTCTGTGATTTGTCTCAGTACAAATACGGCGTCTACGCAGGATCTTCCGGATCTGAATCCTTGTTGTTCATCTGATAAAGTTGTTAGTTTATTGATTTTGTTGGCAGTTGTAGCAGTTGTAATGTTTGTAGCAGTTGCAATTTTCCTATTTATAGGCCCTAATTTTCATCAAAACAGCATCGACAGCGATGAGGGCCATTTTTGATGAATGGATACATCAACAAACAGACTTTTTGATCCATTGCATCTCGAAAGTCACAGTTTGGTATGGATTTTGGGCTGACGGATAAACAAATCAAGCATTCAAAATGAGAGGTTATTGTGAAGCAATGCAGTTAAATCTTGTAATCCATAACTTAGATTATACTTACCGATAACAATAAATGTGCCACTACGTGTACCACCACGTATGCCACAAGAATGTATTCCACTTGTTCTGGCAATTCTGCTTTTGTCTGTCCAACAGCAAAGAAAAGTGTAACAACTAAAACAATATAGATAATCGTTACCTGTGTAACAAAATGCATTTATTAAACAATTCATCAAAACAACAATGAACATCACTATTATATTCATATGTTTAACTGCGGATCAAATATTTGACTTTTGTTTTCAAACAGTCAAATGAGATCTATTAACTCTTGTTGAATATTTGCAAGAAAGGCTATGTCATCCGCAAAACGTAGGTTGTTCAGCCATTTACTGATATGCCATTTTCCCTTCCTTCAAGCACTCTTCTCATAATATGTTTCCCATATATGTTAAATAATTGTGGATACAGTATACATCCTTGTCTGACATCTTGTTCGGGATGGAATTCGTTTGAGGGTTTTAACTGTTCCAGTAGTGTGTTCGTATATTTCATTTATAAGCAAAATTAAGTGTTACGCCTATTTCTTTTAGTATCTATCATAACATAAGCTTTGCCATTTGACCATGTCGAACGCTTTTGTGATAATCTATAAAACAAAAGTATGGTGGGATATTGAATTCCATAGATTTTTCTATTATTTCTCTTATGTTCAGTTATCCTTTGGTAAATCCAGTTTGATCTTGGTATTGCTCTTGGTTTGCTCTTGGTATTGCTCTTGTTTGCTATAATGTATTTCTCTTTGTAAGAAAGTTTTCAGTTTTTGATTGATCATATGGAGCACTATTTTCCTGGTATGTGAGATACGGGACATGGTTATATGCTATAGTTTTTTTTAAATAGTAGTAGTATTTCATTTAAGTATACTAGTAGGTTCTTCTTCCATTTCTTAATAATTGCTGTTATTGAGAAAATTGGAAAACCCGTAGCGATAACAGATATTTGGTTATTTATTTGTATTACATTACTACTTATAATAAAATTATGATCAAAAAGATGTAATAAGTATTACTTACTCGCTATAATATGCGCCGTATTTCCCACCAACCAATGAGCCCAGTTAAAGATTGGTCTTTTTGACGTTCCAGGATGCGGCCTGAAGTAGGCTCCTATTGGTTGGAAGAAGCATAAAATCGTAGTAACTGTACCTAAAATAGCGTGAGGATTGTTTGGAGACCAAGCCTTCAATTCGACAAATATCAGTACAAAAGCTGCCATTGTAAACAACCAAGTCAAAACCATGAAAAATCGATGCATCTAAAATAAAAACCATCAAATTAGTTTTAAAACGATATAAAAATTTTAATATTTCAAACATATTATTTAGAGTCAATTACATGACTATGGTTTAATTACAGATGTGCTGTTGAAATATCTTTCCCGAAGAGCTATCGTAAAACTAACAAACCTCATAATTCTGAATTCAGATTAAAATATGTACCAATGATATGGAAAATAGCCGAAGTTATTATGATTCCTAAACCAGGAAAACTACTACATGAGGTTTCGTCATAGAAACCGATATCTCTGCTCCCTGTGATATCGAAGCTATTTGAAAAAATTCTCCTATAGAGAATTAAATCAATTATTGAAGCAAGAAATCTGATTCCGTCACATCAATTTAGGTGTAGGGATAAGCACCCAACAATCGACCAGATAACCAAGTGTACCGTATCATCATCACCAAAGGTCGCTAGAAGAAAAGAAAATCTGTTGGCTGAAAGATCGAGAAGATATTTGATCGCTCATCTACAGAAATCTTTTATACGGCAGTTTTCAAAGCTACAATTGCCATTTGGATCGCCAATCTTCGAAAGGAGACGATGCAATAAGAATAAAAAATAAACTGACATTTTTAGATTAAAATATTTTCATTATTTGAAATTACTTACCGCAAACCACATATCTTTTCCCATTAAGGTAGATCCAACCCATGTCTGTCTGTAGTACCTGGCTAGTATAATTCCCAGCGAAGCTGTTCCTATCCATGCAACCAACATAAAGGATCCGTGTAGTTTTATTAACAACTTGGAAGCTGCTTTGACTTCTCCCGTATCTGCTAATGACATTGCTTCAGCGCTAGGTGCATATCCAAGGTCATGATAGCCTACAGATGTAGCTAAAAATATTGATACTGTTAAGTAAAGAAGATATCAAAAAACAAAGTCACGCGAAACACCAACAGACCAACATACAATCTAGGCAAATTAAGAACGGCCCCAGGAAGACCCATGTTTAGGGAGGAACTTCAACTCAAAACAAGATAACGTGAAGTAGATAGCTGGGAAGATTTGGCAGATGTTTTGACAGAAATAGCTGAAGATAAACTGGTTAAAAAAAAAAGATAGAAAAGAATAGGTATCAGATGAAACTTGGAATCATCGGGGAAAGAAAACAGCGAAAAAAGATATCTTGCAAGCAAGAATATGAAACAATAAATAAAGCAGTTAAAAGGAATGCAACAAGAGGCAAAAGAAGGTGGGCTGAAGAACTGGCAAAACAAACAGAAAAAACTGCACAATACAATAGAACTAGAGAGCTATACCAAATTACTAGACGACTAACAAAAAATGGACCCAACTGTTCGAACATTGTAATATCCAAAACATATGATTTAAGAAAGACGAAAAGAGCATTTTCACAAGATGCTAGGCACGCCCAGGGTTAACGCTATTGTTAACGCTATTTTTAACAAATGCTAACACATTTGTTAAAAGATTAACACGCAAAGTTGAATTTCGAGCTAAGCAAGCAGGCTTTAGACCAGAAACCTCCTGCATAGACCACATTATTACTGTGAGGATAATAATGGAACCATCGATGGTTTTCTTTATTTCGAGCGTGCCTTTGACAGCTTATCTCATGCTGCTATATGGAAAATTTTAGAGCTAAGAAACATTCCGCACAAAATAATTTCCATTATAAAGTCACTGTACACTGAGGCGAAATGGGACCAACAGTAACGAATTTGACGTACTTACTGGAGTCTCAGACAGAGATGAGTGTTTTCCCCGTTTCTTTTTAACATAATTGTTTCTCTATCTCGCTCTTTTTTGTTTAAGATGTTCTTTCCAAACTAGACACCGACACAAGAGGGATACAATAGACGTTAACCACATGTCTAAGCGATCTAGAACACGTCGACCATATCTGCCTATTACGACAATCCAAGATGTGGCTGACCAATAAATGGAAACACTTTCCACTGAAGCCAATAAAGCAGGTTTGAAAATCAATATTTTTAAAACCAAATCCATGAGAATAAATGCAAAAGAGAACACGCTACTTATAATCAACATCATGCAGATTGAAAATGTGGGGAACTTTGCGTATCTTGGAAGTGTCACAGACAACAGCAAGCGGTGGTACAGAAAACGATATTCTTATGAGGATACGAAAAGCTCAACAGACATTCAGCATTCTCAACCCTGTTTAGATATTTAAGTATACTACAAGGACAAAGATCCGAATATTTCAGTCAAATGTCATGTTAGCCCAGAGTAATAAGGATTTTCTCGGGGCACTTAAAGATCTAGGTAGCTGACTACTTTTTTAGTTATTGTAGACCTATAGGAAGAAAACCTACGTGTTTTCTGCCTAGAGTTCGCGTCCGTTTTTTAATCATTAACAATTTAGTGCAAAAATCGCGATTTTTTCGATTTTTTGCACTCTATTCAAAATCTAAATAGTTGACATAAAATTACAAAATTCAGTTTTTTTGGAACATTGAAAAACCTTCAAAATGCCGATTTTTGAAAGTTAAAAAGTTAATTTGTTGCTGCGCAAACTGCAAGATAAGTGAAAATCGTTATTTGTTAATAACTTTTACAAAAACTACCTTAGAACTTTAGTGTTTCACCCGAAGTTGGGTATTGGCGTACTGAACAAACCTTCAAAATTTGAGACCGATCCATTAGTTAGTTTAAGAGTTATTCTATTTGTTTTTCCCAGAGACCTTTATTTTGCAATAAAATAAGACAGAAAATAATGAAGATATGCCAATTCTGAGTATGTCAAATGAAAGTAGAAGAGTGATAGTATCAAAATTTATTAAAAAAAAAGATAAAAAAAATAATTAAAGTAGTCAAAAATCCTAATACCAAATTTTTCAAATTTTGTAGTTTATAAACATTTAGAATAACTTTCAAAAATGTTGTCCGTAGAAACAATATTTTTATATATTCGAAAAGATAGTATTTTAACACGAATTTTCAAATAAAAAATTAGCCTGGGTTCATTTGAGACAGTTAGCCATATGTTTTTTTTTAATTCACAGCTAATTTGTTTATAATAATTAAGGAATCTTATTATTGCCACTTTAATAATGGGATTTGTATTTTTTCTTAAAAAATTTGCACAAACATTGTACCTTCACAGCACTCTCTACGATTTTTCAAAAATGTAGTTCAAACGATTACTAGGGGGAACCTACAAATCCATCGAGTTAAAATACCGAAAAAGCAATTTCATACGAATATAATTTTCTGTATCTCCAGATCAACTCAATGGATTTTGATCTTTCTTTTATTAATTCGTATGTAATTTCTACGTACATTACAAATATGCAATTTGTTTACAAATTTATTAATTAATAAACAGTCTAATTTGTTTAAACACTTCTTAAAAAAATATTTTGTATACAAAAATATATTTTTTAATCACAGTATCATTAATGATCATAGAAACAGTTAAAGTACACTTTAATAAATAAATGATTTTTATTAGATAATTATTTATTGAAGATAATTTATTTATTAAAGTATACCTTAACTTTTTCTATGATTAATAACGATAGTATGATTCAAATCATTGATTTTTGGGAAAAAATTATTTTTCCAAAAATTGTTTAAACAAATTAGACTATTTATTAATTAATAAATGTCTAGAAAAATTACATATTTGTAATGTACAGAAAAATTGCATACAAATTAAAACAAGAACGATCAAAATATATTCAGTAGATCCCGAGATATATGTAGAAAATGATAGTAGTTTTAAGTTGCCTTTTTTAGTTTTTGAACCCGTGCATTTGTCGGCTCCCAGCTCCCCCTTCACTTACTACGGCTGGTCACCAATTGAACTACATAATTTTTAAAAATTCGTGTAAAATACCAGCTTTTCTAATATGTAAAATGATTTTTTCTACGGCAATATTTTTAAAGTTATTCTAAATGTTTATAAACTACAAAATTTCACAAATTTGGTATTAGGATTTTTGACTATATTAGATAATTTTTTTAACTTTTTTTAGTACATTTTGTCATACAGTCAAACATCAGTTTTCTACTTTCATTTGGCATACGCAGAATTGCCCTATCTTCATTATTTTCTGTCTTATGTTATTGCAAAATAAAGGTCTCTGGGATAAACAATTAGAATAACTCTTAAACTAATTATTGGATCGGTCTCAAATTTTGACGGTTTGTTAAGTAACCCAATACCCAACTTTGAGTGAAACACTAAAGTTCTAAGGTAAGTTTAGTAAAAGTTATTAACAAATAACGATTTTCACTTATTTTGCAGTTTGCGTAGCAACAAATTAACTTTTTAACTTTCAGAAATCGGCATTTTGAGGGTTTTTTAATGTTCTAAAAAATTAAATTTTTTAATTTTATGTCAACTATTTAGCTTTTGAATGGGGTGCAAAAAATCGAAAAAATCGCAATATTTGCACTAAATTGTTAATAATTAAAAAACGGACGCGAACTCTAGGAGGGAAACAGGCAGGTTTTCTTCCTATAGGTCTACAATAACTAAAAAAGTAGTCAGCTACCTGAATCTTTGAGTGTCCCGAACATGGTCTATTTCCAGCTTATTACCCTGGAGTATGTATGTTCTACTCTACGGATGTGAAACCTAGAAAGTGACAAAAACAAAAACATTTGAACAAATGTCTACGAAGAATTATTCGTATTTTCTGTCCTAACATCATCAGAAACGAAGATCTACTACACCTGACTAAACAAAAGAGGGTAGAAAATTAGATAAACTCCAGAAAGTGGGGTTGGATCGCCACACACTCCGAAAAATAGGTTCAATATTGCAAAGACTGCCCAAGAGTGGAATAATAGACCCATCACAGAACGAGAACAGATGTCAAGCAAAGTCTTGGAATGAGGTGAATGCCTTAACGCAAAATAGAACCCGATGGCGCGATTTCGCTGAAGTTCTATGATTCATTTAGGAATTCAGAAACCTAAGTAAACGAGAACCTTACTAGGCTAAAACAAAACGCTGTTGACCTATTACCATTGAGGTTCCAATTTAGAAAATGAAAGGTACTTACGGGTAATTTCGGATCCAGTTGCAACTAACAAATTATACTTTTCATTCACCAAGTCAAATGTTATTCCGCTTACATTGGTAACTATATTTCGTCTTACTTTGCAATAAATCGTGTCATCAACAATACTTGAATTAAGAAGTTCGATTCCAAGTTGGGGCTAAAAAATGGAATTGTTTTAATTTTTATTTAAATAATAGTTTTTTATGTAATTCCTTATCAGTAGACACCAAAATATATGCAAAATGTATTTTTTCTGCTACCAGAGTCAACACCGAGAGTTTTTAGCACCTCTGTTTCCTGTGGAGGTCAACACAAGAGATAGAGAGAGGCAGAGTTTTTGTTTGCAGTGTCTAAGAACGTCTGTATCTCTAAAAAAGTGGGAAATATGATGGAAAGTAGAATTATTAAACAGGGTTGGCCTAAGTAATTATTTAAAATTAATTAAGGACAAAATTGAATACGTACAAATGCGCATATTTATTCTATTTTCTGTTGCATACATTCCGGTCTCTACTCATAAGTTATAAAATTTTATAATACTGTATTAGCAAATGTAGTACTTACATTGTCCAATCTTTTTGCGCTGTAAGGCCTCGCAGCAGTAAACGACATGTAAGCTTTCACTCCATTGCCGTCGTTGACACATTCAATGACAGAATCGTCTCCCATTTTATCGTCTAGTGATAAACCTACACCTGCCCATTTGGGAGTTCCTTTTTCAGTTACTCTAGACTTCAATTCAAAATCATATTTATCTCCAGTAACCTTGACAGCTGTGGCAACCATGCAGTTTCCAGACTTGATGCAATTGCCGGGATGGCCGAAGCAGAGCTTGTCATTGCCACATCCTTTGTAGAAAGGATCGTACTCGAAGGACTGTTCGTTGGATGCAGGTGGAGAGAAGTATGGGGGAGTGGTGGTTTCTATTTTTGTTGGTCGGCTATTGAATATGGTTTGGGAGTTGGGCGAAAGGACTTGGGGATCAGGGCTGGCGTAGTAAGCTAGGTTGTGGAAACCGACTGATCCAGCTGCAATAAAACGTTTTTATGTATTAGAAAAAAATGTAGAGATGGTTCGGTAACTATTTGACTGTAGCTTTTTCAGTTATCTACAATCATTAACAGGAATCATCCCGGAAATCATTGCCAAATTAACATTGTTCTAGTGGTGGAATAACGAAGACCCAATACTTGGCATAGTGTGGAGCTGAAAGATTGCTTAACCTTTCTCTCTCTTTATGCAGTCCTAACTGACTCCCGAAGGGAGTGTACTGGTCATTGTGAATTCGTGCATTGTCTGTCTCCAAAGATATCTGTCCCTAGTCATTTCTTTTAACTCATGAATTTTGGTCTTTTGCATATTCCTGTATTTTGGTCCATATACCTTGTTAGGGATAATTCTCGTGATAACATGTCCAAAGTATTCCAATTGTTGAAGATGGACTATGCTGGATAGCCGTTTGGAGCTCTTAGCTCTTTTAAATTTGAATTATTTGTCCTTTGTCTTTGTTCTTTGTCGTTTCTGGGCGATCCAGAAAATTCGTAACATTCTTCTTCAGTGGAACATCTCAGTCTCATTGGTATCTATCTTTGTTCTTTCCGCTTGTAGTAGAGTCCAAGATTCACATAGGTATGTAAGTATTGTCAATATTAAACAGTTGATCAACCTCATCAACATTAGTGTTCGTGAAATTTGAGAATCCTTACATATTTTGGCCATTTTTCGTAAGGTAACTTTTGCTAGATCACATATATGTTGTATTTCTTTTTGTAGTGGCCCTCTGTCTGTTATCAATGATCCAAGATACACTACTTTCTTGGTTATATCCTCTTTGTCTCTCTTCGTTTGTTGGGCGCTTTAACTTTGAGCTTTACTTTAGCTACGAGGAGAGTATGATCTGATTGACATATCGCTCCTGAATATGATCTGATGGTTTGGATTGATTATCTCTAGCTACTATGAGTAAGGAAGTATGTAATCAATTTGATTTCTAGACCTATCTGCAAAGCTTTTCCAAGTATAAAGTCGACGTATATTAAATTGAGTATTCATGATAGAATGGATATTTTTGAGATTAAACTCAATTAATATGTCTTATCTTTCGTTTCTCTGGCCTATGCCGGACTTTCTCAGTACATTCTTTAGGTCATTTTCTGTAGTGTAGCCAATTTTGTTTTTTTAAGTCTTCTCACATTTAGGTTAGTTCTTTATTTAGAATTTTGGCGATTGTTGTTTCCAATTTTTCGTACAATTCCTCGACTTTTATGTCCTCTGCTGTGCTAGTTGGTGCATAAACTTGTATGATATTGAGATTATTTGGTTTGCCTTCCAGTTTAAGGAGAACTATCCTATCACTCAGAGCTTTAAATTCAACCACAGATTTAAAAGGGAGATCGTGATTAAAAAAAGATACATATTATGTGATTTAAAAAAACTTAAGTCTTACTTTTAAGTTCACTTCCGGCGGCAACTAAGACGTGGAAAGAATTCTTTCTGAGGTCAAATACGTTTCCTTTGACAGTGGTAACGGTATCTCGTCGAACTTTACAATAAAATTCTTCTCCGTTAACGCTTGCGTTGAGAAGATTAATTCCCAATTGGGGCTGCAAAATAAAATTGAGATTAAAATATAAAGGAAAAAATCCTCTCATTGGCTGTGTACCATAATAAAAAATTACTAATGAAGTAAAACTTCTCTTGTAGGTAGATGGTATATAAATTTATTAAAATTTTTTCTAAAAAGATCCAAGTTGGATTAAAGTGGGTACATCACTATTACAAAATAAACGTTTTCGGACTAATCAGTCCATCATCAGGTTGAAACTTCAGATCCAAAGTAGTTGGAAGTAGCTACATAGGTAGGTCCAATGACCTTACCATTATAAAAATTAAGCCATTTAGGCTACAACAATGTCGAAAATAAGTCGATGTTAAAAGAATACAATTAGACTATTATTAGATAGTCTAATTGTATTCTGTTAACATCGACTTATTGTCGACATTGTTGTAGCCTAAATGGCTTAATTTTTGTAATGGTTAGGCCATTCGACCTACCTATGTAGCTACCTAGAATACAATTAGACTATTATTAGATAGTCTAATTGTATTCTTTTAACATCGACTTATTGTCGACATTGTTGTAGACTTAATTTTTATAATGGTTAGGTCATTCGACCTACCTATGTAGCTAGTTCCAACTACTTTGGATCTGAAGTTTCAACCTGATGATGGACTGATTAGTCCGAAAACGTTTGTTTTGAACTAGTGATGTACCCACTTTAATCCAACTTGGATCTTTTTAGAAAAAATTTTAATAAATTTATATACCATCTACCTACAAGAGAAGTTTTACTTCCTTAGTAAAATTGAAATTATTCTCATCGAGCATGTCCGAACTGAATAATAGGAAATATGTACTTGCATTTCTGTGAGCCGTGTTGAGATTTTACTCCACGTAGGGGCCTAACCTGGCCTGAGAAATCTCCTCCTCCACTCGGGCTTAGGACCGGCAATGGTACTGTGAGCTACTTAATCAACCCAGCAATACCATAGAAGATATGCTCGTCAACACCGAGAAGACTAAGTGCGTAGTAATTTCCAAAGAACCAATAAGATGCAAATTGCGAATTGACTCCAAAACTGTGGAACAGGTGAATCACTTCAAATATCTTGGTAAGAAAATAACAAGCTATGGAAATCTCTCAAAAGAGGTCAGAGAACAAACAATGAAAGCAGCTAGAATCTCGAGATGCCTGAAAGTAATCGTATGGAAAAACAAATATCTAAATACTGAAAGCAAAATCAAAATTATATAAAACAACAACAAGACCTATTATAACATATGCGGCAGAAGCAAGACCAGACACAAATAGAACGTAACAAATGATGAGAACAGTTGAAATGAGAGCACTAAGAAGTACACAAGGCACAACTCTACGTGACAGAATAAGAGTGAAGAGATCAGACAAAACTGTAGAATACAGGACATAGGTAGGTGGGTTAGGCAGAGTCGAAGATGTTGAAACAAACACATAAAGAGAATGAAGGACAGCAGACTCGTTCATCACCATGCCTTTCTCAATCCACTGCTGGATATAGACCTCCGCTGTTTGTCTCCAAAGTGTTTTATCTTATGCTTTCTGCATCCAGTTTTTTGTTGTCTTTCGTAAGTCGTCTTGCCATCGTGTTTGTGGTCTTTCTCTGCTACGTTTATCGGCTCTCGGTCTCCATTCAACTAGTGTTGAAAGTTTATTATATAATCCAAATTCTAATCTTTGCTTTATTACGCCCCTAAAATTATGTCACATTTAATACACGATTTTGGCCTTCTTAAAAAATCTATCTCAAAAAATGAGTGACAATTCCTAAATAAAATATTTGTCAATGTTACATATAAAAAAAAACGATAGCTTTTTCAATTATAATAGTTCATAATTAAGTCCAAATTAATATTTGGGACTTTTTTGTACCATATTAATTCTCGATGTGTCTGGCGTAAAAGCTAAACTTAGCTTTAGTAAGTGTAGTCTTTTTAAATAAACCAATTAGGAAAAAGAAGTAATTTATTCTACAACCAAGAGACGGAGAAAACGGTTTGGGAATTTATACCAAAGCGATACTTCTTCATTTGGCCTACATCGAGCCGGATTTTTGACCAGCATAAAACTTATGGAAAGTTCTTCAAGATTATTCGCCGACACAACAACAAAAGGATATACTGGGTGAGATAAGTCCATTTATATACCCTTTGTTTCATTATTCTATTTGGCTATCAGTTATTCAAAGACATTAAAATCAATAAATTCTGTGATTCAAAGACATTTTCGTGTTCCAATATCTTTAATAAAAATGGATGAGTTCAAAAAATATAGAAAAATTGCTAAGTCTTCTCTTACTCGTATGTCTAACTGGTTTATAGCCAAAAAAGACGTAGAACTAGATGTTACCCAGTTCGAGACGCGATTAAGTAGACTTCATTTAATATTTCATGATTATGAAAAAGCACAAAATGAAATCGAATTCCTTGCATCAAATACAGGCAAAGAAGAAAAAGATAGAGAGTTCACAGAAAATCAATATTTCAAACTTGTAAGCGATTTGACCGCTTGTGTTAATAAATTAAAAGCTGCACCTTCTCAGATAAGATCTAGTTCATCCAGTGAGGGTTCTTGTAGTGCTCCAATAGCAGTTCGTCTTCCGGATATAAAAATTTCACAATTCTCAGGTCATATTAGAGACTTTCAATCGTTCATTGAGCTCTTCGATGCGCTCATAGTGAAAAATGAGACATTAACAGATGTCCAAAAACTTGTGTACTTGAAGAGTTATTTAAAAGGTGAAAGCCTTCAACTTATAGATTCATTACCGATAATTAATGAAAATTTTGTAATCGCGTTAAATATTTTAAAGAAGAGATACGAAAACAAATTCGCCATAATAAATTCTTATTTGCAAGCAATTTTTGATTGTAATGATATTTCTAAATGTAAGTCAGACACATTAAGAGAATTAATCACTACAATTCAAAAGAATATTTTGTCACTAAAAAATTTGAATTTAACTTCCGAAAATTTATTTGACTTAACACTTATATTCATTCTAAAAAAGAAGTTAGATTTTCAATCGGTTAAGGCATATGAATCTGAGAGGAATCACGATGAAATACCTACTTTAAATAATTTCTTAAAATTCTTAGAAAAACGTGCAGTAATTCTGGAAAATGTTGAAATTTCTAGTCCTAAAACTGCCAGAAAAAATTTCTCATCTCATTCGACAATGCATGAGGCAACTTCAAATCACCAATTTCAATTAATTTGTATCTACTGTAACAAGGTGGGCCATAAAATTTACACTTGCTCTGAGTTTAAAGATATACCTCATTCTTCCAAATTGCAATTTATTAGGGCAAAGAATTTATGTATAAATTGTTTTGGTAAACACAATTTGAAAGAGTGCAAATCCTCTAAAAAATGTTCTTTTTGCTCCAAGCCACACAATTCGTTAATGCACATAAAAATCAGCGAAAATCAACATTCTCCTCCAATGACTAGTAGTAAGAGTCATTCGCATTCTCTATATAATAATGGTGCAAATTCTCAACCTAATAGCTACGCAGGTAACCATAGCTCTCTAATCTCATCTAATAGTTCTTATTTAGATAATACTGCTCATTTTCAAAATGGTAATAATTCATCTTCTCATCTCGATAGTAATTCAAATCTTCAAACCCGTTCTCTGGATATCCAACCAGTACAGGAAAATTCAGGAATAACAAATTTTCAAGGTCCTTCGAGAAATTTTACGGAAAATAACCCTACCGCAAATAATCATTCAGCGAATCACTCTGTTCAGTCAGTAAAAAATAGTCATATTCTTCTGGGTACTGCAAAAGTAACTTTACTTGGTAAAAACGCTAATTTCTGCATAGCGAAAATTCTTTTGGACACAGGATCCCAAAATTCATTTATCGTAGAGAAGCTTGTGAACAAGTTACAATTAGATACGTATAACAAGTCAGTACATATATCAGGAATAGGAGGGAGTGGCTCGACTTGTACTAAAATGTCAGATATAACCATATTTTCCAATTATGATCGTCGAAGAAGTTTTCATTTTTCAGTAGTTGTATTACCCGAGATTACTTGTGCTCTCCCTCAATCAAAAATACTAGTGAAAAAATTAAATATTCCGGAACCATTCTTTCTAGCAGACGACGAATTCTTTAAGCCTTCTGAAATTGACATTCTAATTGGTTTAGATCTTTATTACGATATTATTTTACCTAACTTCGTCAGACTTGGCAAAAATCTTCCAGTCTTACAAGAGTCTCACTTAGGTTTCGTGGTAGCTGGTACAGTTCCTGATCATTTTACTGTATCCAATATGTCTGTTACAGATAGTAGTTCAGAAGTTTTAACTGAATCTAATTCACTTCTTTCCACATTACAATTAGACAGCCGTTTGAAAAAATTCTGGGAAATCAAGGAAATTCCCAATAAATTCTATCTTTCAGAAGCTGATGAGGCATCTGAAAGCCTATTCCGTTCTACAACCAAAATTTTACAAAATGGTAGATTTCAAGTAAGTTTGCCGCTGAAATCACCTTCAGAAAATCTAAAGTTAGGAAATTCTTATTACATGGCCAGAAAGCGTTTCATTTCTTTAGAAAATAAATTTAAAACTAATTGTAACTTTTATCAAGACTATAAAAAAGTTATTGATGAATTAATTGAACTTAAACATGCTCATTATGTACCCCTAACTCTGCTAAATGCCAAATCTGAAAATAAATATTTTATTCCGCACTTAGGTGTAGTTAGAGAATCCAGTTTAACAACGCGTTTGCGCGTTGTCATGGACGCCAGCGCCAAAAGTTCCTCAGGGTATTCCTTAAACGACGTGTGTTTAAAGGGATATCAGGTCCAGCCAGAATTGTATGACATTCTATGTAGATTTAGACTTTTTCCTTTTGTATTCACGGTAGATATTAAAAAAATGTTCCGTCAGGTCCTCGTGAACCCGGAACAAACTTTTCTTCAAAACATTTTATGGCGAGAAAACCCTGATGAAGACTTTAAATGTATCCAACTCGATGTTGTAGTTTTTGGAACCAATTCAGCCCCGTTCTTGACAACAAGGGTTCTTAAAGAAATTGCTTGTCTAAACTTTTTAGAATTTCCTCTTGCGTCTGATGCAATTCTGAATCAATTCTATATGGACGATGGCCTTTGTGGTTCATATAATCACAACGAACTTTTCAATTTATACTCTCAATTAAATACCATCTTAAATAAGCATGGGTTTGAGTTGCATAAATATTGTTCAAATAGTGATTATTTTCTTAAAAATATTTCCAAAGACATTTCGGAAAATCAAAAAGCTGATTATGACATAAACATAGATGAAGTCCCAAGTAAAGTTCTTGGGCTAAAGTGGAGTACAGCAGAAGATACTCTTTGTATTTCCGTGCCTCAAGAAATCGTGCACGGTCCAGTTACCAAAAGAAAAATACTTTCTATCTTAGCTCAATGTTATGATCCGTTAGGCTTGATAAATCCTGTTATAGTAAAAGGTAAGATACTGATGCAAAAATTATGGTTCAAAAAGTTTCATTGGGACACCGTAATAAACGACGCTTGCATTCTTAAAGATTGGCACAATTTTATTGAACATATCCCCTTGCTTTCACAACAAAAAATAGCTA
Organism: Diabrotica virgifera virgifera; assembly: GCF_917563875.1. NCBI lineage: Eukaryota > Metazoa > Arthropoda > Insecta > Coleoptera > Chrysomelidae > Diabrotica > Diabrotica virgifera. The sequence continues at coordinate 218,467,323 of NC_065448.1, read as the reverse complement.
GACAATATTTTCGTCCGAAAACTATTAGCAAAATAGAAATTCATGGCTTTTCTGATGCAAGCATAGAGGCTTATGGTGCTTGCATTTATTTTCGAGTTCTTTATTCTGACAATGATATTTCTTCTACTTTAGTATCTTCAAAATCTAGGGTCGCCCCACTTAAATCAATTACCATTCCAAGGTTAGAACTTTGCGCTATGCTCTTGCTGGCGAAACTTGTAAACAAAATTCTACAAGTCTTCGAAAATAAATTAGAGTATGACTCAATAAATTTGTGGACCGATTCTCAGGTCGCTTTATGTTGGTGCAGGGCACACCCTAGTAAATGGTCAGTGTTCGTATCGCATAGAGTTGCTCAAATTCAAGAACTGACGCAAAATTGTCAGTGGCGATACGTTAAATCAGCTGAAAACAGTGCTGACATTCTATCACGCGGTTTATCAGCCAAAGAAATTCTGGACAACAAGTTGTGGTGGTCCGGTCCTGCTTTTCTTCTTAATCATTCTTTAGAATTCTCTGATGAACCCCCAATGACTGATCAGCTAATTACAGAGCACAGAAAAACTCGTTCCAATATACTCACAAACGTCAACTCAAAACCTCCTTGGGAACAATTATTTCAAAAATTTTCTTCTTTTTCTCGATTACGTCGTACTATCGCATATGTACTCAGATTTGTCAGTTGTTTAAAAGGAAACAAACAATCTGATTCCCTCACTGTTGAAGAATTGGACCAAGCTCTATATTTTATAGTTCGGCAAGTTCAGCTAACCAATTTTTCTAAAGAAATTTCCGAACTTTCTGCAAACCAGCAACTATCAAATAAACAATTATTATCTTTAAATCCATTTCTCGATGAATTATCAATGCTGAGGATCGGCGGACGGCTTTGTAACGCCTCCATTTCCTACCAACAGAAACATCCCTTGCTTTTGCCACCCCATAATCATACGACCTCCCTCATACTAGAGTACGAACATAGGCGGCTCGGGCATGCTGGTGCTCAAACCGTTCTGAGCAATATTCGTTTACGTTTTTGGCCCCTTAATGGGCTCAGAGAGATCAAAAAAATCATTCGAAATTGCAATATGTGTTTTCGATTCAATAATCAAGTCTGCCAACAGATTATGACAAGTTTGCCCTCTGATCGTGTAAATGTTTCTAGACCATTTCAGAAAGTTGGAATTGATTTCGGAGGATTCTTTCAAATAAAATCCTCAAGGCTTCGTAAATCTCCACTCATAAAATCATACATTGCGGTTTTTGTTTGCATGGTCACCAAGGCAGTTCACATAGAGCTAGTTCTTGGACTGTCTACTGACTCCTTTCTGAACGCTTTAAAACGGTTTGTCTCGAGAAGAGGAAATCCGTCAGTGATCTATAGTGACAACGCCACCAATTTTTTAGGTTCAAAAAATGTCCTACATGAGTTGTATCAATTTTTCAAAACTAATAATAATGTAAATATTATCTGTGACTTTCTTTCACAAAATGAGACCAAATGGAAATTCATTCCACCTCGATCTCCGCATTGGGGTGGAATCTGGGAATCCGCCATCAAAAGCGCAAAATTTCATATCAAGAGATTGGTGGGTAATGCTTTGTTCACTTCAGAAGAGTTTAACACTATTCTTTGTCAAATCGAGGCAATACTAAATTCTCGGCCCTTAGGTCCAGTTTCTAATGACCCTACAGATTTAACCTGCCTTACACGGGGACACTTTCTGATAGGGTCTCTTCTCACCGCTTATCCTGAAAAGGATCTTTCACATTTAAACGAACATAGACTTTCCACCTTCCAGCAGATTTCTAAAATTCAACAAGTTTTTTGGAAACGTTGGTCGGTTGATTACTTAAATCGCCTTCAGAACCGGCCTAAATGGGCTGAAGAATATTCTAACCTGCAAGTAAATAAACTAGTTTTACTCAAGGAAGATAATGTACCTCCAATGATGTGGCCGTTGGCGCGCATCATGGAAGTATATCCTGGTAAGGATGGCAAAGTCCGTGTGGTTAAGCTCCGTACGGCTTCCGGAGAGTTTATCCGATCCATTTCAAAGCTTTCTTTATTACCAAATAAAACTCAACCTTAAAACGACCAACATGCTTATTTCTAGTTTTGTTACATTCTTCCTAACACTTTGTTTTTTCTGTTTCTGTTACTGTGTAATTTAGTTGAAGCAGGGATGCTTCAACGCGGGGGAGAATGTTGAAAGTTTATTATATGTATAATCCAAATTCTAATCTTTGCTTTATTACGCCCCTAAAATTATGTCACATTTAATACACGATTTTGGCCTTCTTAAAAAATCTATCTCAAAAAATGAGTGACAATTCCTAAATAAAATATTTGTCAATGTTACATATAAAAAAAAACGATAGCTTTTTCAATTATAATAGTTCATAATTAAGTCCAAATTAATATTTGGGACTTTTTTGTACCATATTAATTCTCGATGTGTCTGGCGTAAAAGCTAAACTTAGCTTTAGTAAGTGTAGTCTTTTTAAATAAACCAATTAGGAAAAAGAAGTAATTTATTCTACAACCAAGAGACGGAGAAAACGGTTTGGGAATTTATACCAAAGCGATACTTCTTCAACTAGTTTGCGAGTCCATCTTCCGTCCTTCATTCTGGCAACATGTCCAGCCCATTTCCACTTTAAGTTACAGCTTCTTTCAATGACGTCTATGACTTTGGTCTTAGCTCGTAGATCTTGATTTCTGCGAAAAGCGATAATGTTTCTGCACCATAGGTCATCACCGGTAGCAAGCATTGGTCGAAAACTTTTTTCGTCATGTTAGTTGGAATATAACTATTAAAAATGTTCCTAAGAGCTCCGTATGCTGCCCATCCTTATATTATTCTTCTGGATACTTCGGTTGTTTGATTGTCCTAAACCTATCTTAATTTCGTGACCCAGATATATATATATATATATATATATATATATATATATATATCTATATATATATATATATATATATATATATATATATATATATATCTATATATATATATATATATATATATATATATATATATATATATATATTTTTCTCCCAGTTCTATTTGTTCATTTTGTATTTCACGGTGTTTATTTGGTACTAAGTTCGTCATATATTTTGTTTTTGTTATATTCATTTTTAAGCCTATTTTATGACATGCTGTAATAAGTTCTTCCAACATTTTCTTTGTTTGTCCAAAATCGTCTGCAATCAGGACTATTTCGTCTGCGTAGCTTAGGTGGTGTAGCATCTCTCAATCCATATTTATTCCTTTATCACCCCGTTCGAGGGTTTTGATCGCTTGTTCTAGAGCCGATATAAAAAGTTTAGGTGACAATGTATCCCCTTGACGGATACCTCTTTGGATCTTTATTTGGTTGCTGTTAGCGTGTAGTTGTATCGAGCTTATCGCATTTTTATAATATATACTTATTCCATATTAGCCTCGAATATCGGCTATCAATGCGGCTCTCGTTTAGTGCTTCTATAACACTGTCGAGTTCTACTGAGTCGAAGGCTTTGTGGAAATCTACGAATGCTAAAACTAAGGTTGTCATATTCTTAAAAACTGTTGTTAAAAACTTGTTATATTCTATGGATTTTTCGATTAATTTGTTTTATTGTTTGGAGGTGATCGTTGGTTCCAAAGATTGCTCTGAATCCAGCTTGTTCTCTACTTTGATATAGGTCTAATTTCTTGTCTAATCTTGTGGTGATTACTGTCGTGAAAAGTTTATAAAGATGGTGTAACAGACTGTTTGGTCTCGTTAAAAGCGCAAGAACGAATAACCCAGTATGTAAAACTACCAAAACGATGGCGAGAATGGACCAGATGGCAATGATATCCAATCTCCGATAGGAGAGGCACTCAAAGAAGAAGAATATACATAAGTATCTATCTGGTCATCATCGAACCTTGATTAATAATTTACAGTCTACTTCATATAAGATTAGAATCTTCAACATGATTCTTACCGCAGATAAAGAGGCGGGACAACTACGAAGGAAAACATTTTTAATGACGTATAATTTATGTACACAAAATAAAAATTATTATGTGCGTAATATTAAATACACCTTTAATAATATCAGGTAAAAATGTTATACAACGAATTGCTCAACGGTGAGAAAACCATATGAACCACAAACAACACAATAGATTGATGTAAAACTGGCCGTAACTGCATTTTGTTTCAGAGTTAAACCACCATGGGATTCAGAGAGGTCTAGGGTCTGCTCTGAATTTTCTGATCTAAGGGTACGTTCATAACGGAGACCATCGCATCGTATCCTTGCCCAGGACTACAGCATAGTATCGTACACCTCATGTTCGTGAACGCTCGCATCACTGGGGAACAATTTGAAACACAATTTCTGTTGAGTTAGATTTTTTAGCTGTTCTTTATAGAATTAGATGATACAACTGAATCTTTTTTCAACGAACTGGAATCGTATCTGCAAAATATCCCAAATAAAGAAATCGCTATCATCATGGGTGATTTAAACTCAAAAATCGGTGTTACTATGGATGACGAACATATACGAAATATTGTGGGTAGATATGGAATAGGTGAACGTAATTCAAGGGGAGACCGCCTTATCCAGTTCTGCGTTGACAATGACTTGACAATAATGAACTCTATGTATAAGCACCACCCCAGAAGATTGTACACTTGGATCTCACCTGGCGGACGACACCGAAATCAAATCGATTACATAATGATTAAACATCGCTGGAAAACATCTATTAGCCAATGTAAAACACGACCTAGCGCTGACTGCGGCTCTGACCACCAACTTCTTTTTGCAACGCTAAAGCAAAAATTCAAGGCATGTGCTAGGATCCGAAACAAGAGGATATCAAAAATAAAAGATACACAACAATTTAAAAGCCAACGTAATGAAAGATTCGAAAATATTTTACCAACTATCGCCACTCATGATTCCGAAAAGATTTGGTTATCTTTTAAAAATACCTTGATACAGACCTTGGCTGACTGCGAGGCACAGTCTAATGCCGTCTCAACCGGACCAAAAAAAGTGTGGATGTCTGCAGATACTTTTGACCTCGTTGAAGAATGTAGAAAACTTAAAATTGCTGGAATCGAGAACCCTCTCAGGAATTCCCAGTACCGACAGCTATCTAGAGCTATTCAGGCTGCTTGTAGACGAGACAAAAACAAGCATATAGAGAAAATCTGCAGAGAAATTCAACTACACGCCGACACAAATAACACCCAGGAACTCTTTGATAAAGTCAGACTACTCACACGTAAATTCAAACAGAAATCTTGGTCTATCAAAGATGATGAAGGTAATGTACAGACGGATTTGGACAAGGTTATTGATGTTTGGAGGGCGTATTGTAAGTCTTTATACGCCAATGCGGACCAGATGCCAGCGGACACCCCGTTTGTACCTGACTGCCAGACCTCCACTTTCCATTCTCCTTCAACAGAGACACACCACACTAGTTTTGAATCTGAACCTGACATACTTTTTTCCGAGGTGGAATTCGCTTTAAAAATACTTAAGTTAAACAAAGCAGCAGGATATGATCTCATTACTGCAGACGTCTTGAAGCATCTTCCGGAATGTGGAGTGAAAATATTACATCGATTGTGTAATGAAATATGGCACACAGGCGTTTGGCCTGAGGATTGGAGAAAGACCATAATCATACCTCTTCATAAGAAAGGTTCAACAAATAATTGTAACAACTACAGGCTATTAGCTCTAATATCACACGCCAGTAAGGTGATCCTCTACATACTGCAACGGCGTCTAGAAAACTTCATAAGTTGGCAAATAGCACCTGAGCAGGCTGGATTTGTAAAGGGCAGAGGTACCAGAGAACAAATCCTTAATGTAAGAAACATCATAGAAAAAGCCAGAGAATACCAGATCCCGATATTTATATGTTTCGTCGATTATACAAAGGCCTTTGATAATGTTAGATGGGACAAACTATGGAACATATTGACGACAATGGGTGTACCTAAACACTTGACTCACCTTATTAGCAAACTGTACCAAGATAACCTGGCATATATTCGAATGGACGGATACCTGTCTGACAAATGCACTTTGGAGAAGGGAGTACGCCAAGGATGCGTTTTATCTCCCTTATTATTTAACATCTATTCGGAGTTCATAATGCGCAGAGTCTTGGATGGTTGGGAGGGAGGAGTAAACCTAGGTGGTTTTAAGATATCTAACTTGCGTTTCGCAGACGACACTACACTTCTAGCCTCTACTCCAGAAGAAATTATTGAATTATTAAAAAAACTCGAGGAAGAAAGTGCTAAATTTGGACTCATGGTTAACTACAACAAAACCAAAATCATGGTTATTGATCGCCAACAACAGTTTCCTGAAACCCAAACTATTGCGGGATGCGAGGTAGTCTCATCTATGATATATCTTGGAGCTCTAGTTAACAACACAGGCAGTTGTGAGCCCGAAATTAGAAGACGCATTCAACTAGCAAGAGCAGCAATGAGTGAACTAAACGGGGTCTGGCGTGATCGTCACATTACTATGACAAACAAAAAGAGACTCGTTTCAACTCTGGTCTTTTCCATATTTTACTATGCATGCGAGACATGGACAGTCAAAGAATCAGATAGACGACGTATAGACGCCTTTGAAATGTGGACATGGAGACGCCTGCTTCGAATTCCATGGACGGCTCGCCATACAAATGTCTCGGTTCTGGATGAAATTAAACCGGATCAGCGTCTCTCCAGTACCGTTTACTCTAGAATTTTAAAGTTCTTTGGTCATATCCATCGGAGTGATCACAAAATGGAGCGGTTGGTGGTCCAAGGAAGGCCTCAGACTCAACGCCAACGCGGAAGATCTCCACAGCGATGGGCGGACATTACTAAAAAGCTTCTCAACAAACAGTATACTGAGGTAATACATGTAACTGATGACGGCGACCAGTGGAGAAATATTATCAATCAAACTGTCCGAGCTGCTGAAGCCCAATTATGAACCACAACACATCTACTAAGATGTTAATGACTATGATGATGATGATATAGAATTAGGCATCCTGGTTTCAAAACTGTTTTTCGTTTTCTTCTATCACGTCACGTTCGTTTTCTATGTGGGTGGGGGCAATGACGCGCTGATAACTGCAACTGGTCTAGACTTGCCTGTTCCTATTCAGTTACGTCTGCTATACTGTGGTGAAACGTTGTGTGTCGGTTAGCAGTATTTAGTATTTCGTTACTGAAGTGCATAGAACTACTTAGTGTGTTTGATCTGAAACGTTTCCTTATGGCTACCTCTGCTCCTACACGTCGTAAGTGCGAAAACAGCCCCGATTCGTTGTGGCATATAATGTGGAAGTTTTACCATTCCCACTTAAAGGACAAACATCAGTACATTTGTCAGACAAGCATATTTTGCCTATTTAAAGTGAAACTTGGTGATCAAGACAGAGCATGGGCACCTCATAAGTGAGACATGGGCACGCAATGGGCACCTCAGTTTAAAAAGTTGACGTGATAGACAAAATCTGAAGTTATTCTTAGATTCAGACGCCCAAAATTAGTGAAAAATCAGTGTCAGATCTAACTCAACAAAAAATGTGTTCCCCCAGTGTAATGCATTTGTTTTACCTGGCGATCAATACTATTGTACGAGCGATACTATGAAGCGAGGGTGGTCGGCGCCTCGTTGTGAGTGCCCACTAAGTGTAAAAACATGCCGAAGATACATGAATGAGCGCGGTGTAGGTCGCGATCGCGGTCGAAGTTTACATCGGTGATGGGCAGAACATAACGAAGATACCTTCCTTTCAGTGTTCTTTGCAGTTTCCATATAATCAAAACTTGCTTACAACAACCTTGCTTACAACCAGTCGCAAACTGACTACAACCAGAAATAAATAAATTCACCAGCCGTATCTTCGGCGAATGTCACGTGGTTTAAAAACCACCTTCTTCTTCTTCTTTACGTGCCATATCCGCGACAGAGATTGGCAATCAGCATGGCTATTCCGATCTTAGATGCTGCTGCTCTGAATAGTTCGGTTGATGTTCTTCCGTACCATTCCCTTAAGTTACGCAACCATGAGATTCTTCTTCTTCCTACACTTCTCTTGCCCTGGATTTTCCCCTGTATAATTAATTGAAGTATGTTGTATCTCTCATTACGCATAACATGCCCCAGGTATTGCAGCTTTCGTGTCTTGATGGTTTCCAATATTTCCAGTCTTTTGTTGACTCTTCACATGACTTCGTTGTTTGTTACATGCTTGGTCCATGATATCTTCAGGATTCTTCTATGCTTCACAAGCATTTACATATCTGTGTAAATGCTCAGTTTAAATGCTTCACAAATGCTTCCAACTTTTTCCAGTAAACTTTAATTTACCACGCAATCAGCAGCTCGATCGCGATGTAAAACAAACTATTTTGTTTTGGCATCGACATCGTTGTAAACCGCAATGAGAGGTCACGAGGGTGAACATCGAGGGAGACATCCTTGGTATGTGCGCTCTCATAATAGAATGAGGGTTTGTTTTGGCATCGATGTAGCGACCGCGATCGCAACCTACACCACGCACATCCATGTATCTTCGGCATGTTCGTACCCTTTAGGCAAGCCGCACACCAACGAAACATGAAACGTAATACATGAAACATGAAACGTAAAACACGTTTCACGAAAATAAAACATGGCTAAACAAATCTTGAAGTCCGCCTACCAATGAAACGAGTGTGATTCATGTTCATAAAACATTTTTATTTTCGGAGAGTTTCATAAATGGCCGGACGTTTATTTATTTAGCAGTGTTTTATTTCCATGAGACGTGATTTACGTTCCAGGTTTCTTTGATGTGCGGTTGAGACTTCTGATTGTGTTGACAGTTGTGTCTCAAGACAGTTGGTTTTCGTTTTGATTCAGAGCACACAACAGAGGCCTCTCTGAAGAACACAATAGTGTGAAACGTACGTAAGAAGATGGTGGTTGCCTCTGAAAGAGAATAAAATATTAACTTCTTTCATTTTATCTTAGTTTACTCTTATGATGAGTACAAAGAATCAAGATTCAATGGAAGTTACTTAGATAAATTGACAAGAGGTGAATGCATATTGAAGATTCGCTCTTGTCTGCTTCATTTATCTTTCGTTTGTTTTACAAATTTTAGAAAGCATGGATTTAGGTTGACACCAGAATGTTGGTTCCCAAGATAAAAGTTTTAGATTTGCCAATCTAAGACTTCTCATTGTGTATAACAGAATACTTGACGAGCCGAAAAAGTGTACTGAAGAAATAGAACGATCAGCAACTGCTAAAAAAGCTACTAGTCATCAAAAAATCAGACTACTAGTAAGATGCTTGCTCTTTCTAGTTTTCCTGAATGCTACCAAGTGCTGCCGTCTACTCTCAAAGGGAAAAATAAATGACTCATATATGAGTTTTGAGATGTCTTGTTGGAGGCGAATGCTTAGAATCCATGGGTGGCTCCAACAGCAAATAAATTGGTACTAAGACAACTTAACATCAAGGCAAAAATAAGACTTTTGTTTATATTATTAATAATGAAAATGCAGACTTCTATCTTGTCATCAACATTCGATGAAACGCTATAAGGGGTAACTCATCCAAAACGAAGAAATTATTATCAGAACGGTGTTCAAGTTTATTTATGTTTTTAAACACACTTATGATCTTTACCAGCAGTTCTTATAAAAATAAAACAAAAGGTTTGTTCAAATGCACCTTTTTTGTTATTTGCAGGTAAAACGAGTTTGTTAAGTCATTTTATTTATTGAAGACCCATCAAAAAAAGAGGAGAAACTCTGGTTGGTTTTCTTCTTTAGAAGGATGAAGCCTTCGATGATAGGAGTAACAATAAAAGACAAGATCATAAACGGGACATACGAACCGGAGTTACAAATATTGTGGAGATATGTTGCAGACTAAAATGGAGACGGGCTGGTTAAGCGGAAAGGAGGAAGGATAGAAGGTGGATGCGTAAGTTAACCGAATGCAAACCAAGAACAGATAAACGCAACCACCTACACGATGGCAGTATAATCTGAGAAAGATGACAAAAAATATTTTTTGTGCGGTATAGATCCAATTATTGGGGAAACCTATGTGCTGCTGTGAACCTAAAACGGGCTGATATTGATGACGAAGAGCTAGATCATATAATTTTCCACTCGTATATACTTTAAATAGAGAATATTATAAAACCGTTGACAAGGAGGCGAGACTAAAATTTATTGGAATTTAAGACTAAATAATAACAGAAAATACTTACATTTTCCAATCTTGTAGCTCTAAAAGGAGCCCGTCCTGTCCAAGACATATACGCATTGACCCGTCCATCTTCCTGGACACATTCTACAACGGAGTCATCTCCCATTTTCGCATCATCCGACAATCCCACTCCCATCCAGACCGGGTTCCCGTTGGCTTTCATCTCAAAGTCGAAAGCGTCTCCAACGGAAGTGATTGCGACAGCCACCTTGCAGTTTTGACTGCTTACGCAATCGATGGGGGCCCCATAACAATATTTGGTAACTCCACAACCGCTGTAGAATGAGTCGGCAGGAACGGATCTTTTACGGATCTGGACCGGTTGGGATTGGATGCCCACCCAGAAGGTACTGTAGTCTTGAGCTATAGTTGAACTAGAAAAAAATAACACATTTTTATAAAAATCATAGTTGAATAGGCTGTGGAATATAAACGACGCCGCACACATCTTATAAAAATATAACGTCACTCAAATGCAATTAAATTTATATGAATAGATTCGTCTCGAAATTGGAATCATTTCATAGCATTGCGCCATCTCTGAATTTTTATTAATAACCGCCTAAATCTAGTTTTCTTTGGAAAATATTAGATACAAGTACATATGCATTTTTAAACCCTGTATTACAAAATTAGATCAAATTAGCAACAGACTAGCGAGAACCGCATGTCGATACCTTTTTTCTATCTCGAGATATCTTAAAACCTGTAAATTTTAAACCTAACCGTTACTGTCACCGGTAAACGAAGTTAAGGAAAGGTAGTGTGCTGTGGAAAAAACAAAGAAACATTTTCCAGATCTCAACGTATATAACTAATTAATTAATTAATTAAAATAAATTAAAACAATAAGACAGACAACACTATAAAATATAACAAAGAAATAAAAATAACTACTTAGTGACGACTTAAATGTTCAAATTATTGCCCATCATTTTTGATTCAAGCATTTACTCTTTCAAGAGTAGATTGAACAGCAGTCTTAATTTCTGCTCTCTAAATGCCTTGAATGGGGTTTCGTATTCTCTGGATCATTTTTTCTCGAGTAGGCCTAGCTCATAGATTTAAGAAGCCAAGAAGGTGTTTTCATTAATCTAAGGCCTAGCTGCAAAAACAAGGTCTTTAATCCGTTCCCATACGTAAACAAAAGTGAAATACCAAACCATCCCTACACCAAACAGTTAAATCTGGTGATAGTCAGATAATTGGATCCTTTCTTTTCGATAACGCTATTATTGGTGAACGCTCTCTAATTTTTTTAAGGAATGAATTGCCTCTTCTTCTGGAAGATGTACCGATAGCAGTTCGTATGTCCATGTTGTTTTGAGCACGATGGTTGTCCCGCGCATTTTTCCAGAGTAGTAAGAGATTTTTTAGATGATTCGTTCGCTGATAGATGGATAGGACGTGGAAGCCTTTTTTTGGCTAGCCAGATCACCAGATTTAACTGTTTTACACTTTTATTTATAGGGACGGATTCAAGACCTTGTTTTTGCCGCTAGGCCCACTACTCGAGAAAATATTATCCAGAGAGTAGGAAACGCCATGCAAAGCATTGCGAGAGCAGAAGTTGAGACTGCTGTTCAATATACTTTTAAAGAGTAAATACTTGCATCGAAAATTATGGGCCATAATTTAAACATTTAAACAAGACGTCACTAAGTAGTTGTTTTTATTTCTTTGTTATATTTTATAGTGTTGTTTGTCCGATTGTTGTTTTAATTAATACACGTTGACATCTAAAAAATAGTTCTTTGTTTTTTCCACAGCACACTACCTTTCCTTAACTTCGTTTACCGGTGACAGACAGGTATGTTTAAAATTTACACGTTTGTTAAGATATCTCGAGATCAAAAAAAGTATCGACATGCGGTTTTCGCTATTCTGTTGCTAATTTTATTTAATTCTGTAATACAGGATTAAAAATTTATACCTACTTGTATTTAATATTTTCCAACGAACACTAGATTTCTGAAAATAATAAAATAAGGCCTCCTAGCTGACATATAACTTAATGAGCTGTTTGGAAATTATAACTCTTACATTAACGAAAAAGAGCTGTTTTCAGCAAGACCAAGTTTGCAAAATTCGATTTAGCAGAACCGGACTTACAGCCATTTTTTCATAACAAAGTTCCCACTCACCCCCACCTCTTATTTGCAAAGGTAGAATTAAACTTGTGAAATCAAATATGCGCAGAAATTTATGAAGAATACGATGATCGAATTTCCAGTGCCCTTTCGTTAGGCAAATATTGTAAAAATTTTATTTTCTAATTTTTAATATTTAATTACGCCCTCTAGCGGTGAACCTACAATTATGAAAATGATTTCCAGGCCTTTCCCGAGGCAACTTTTGTTATGAATATTTTTTTCTCAAAGTTGTACTGTAAACGGTTCCTGAGATATGACCGAGAGCCGTTCTTATTGGGACACCCGGTACGTGCGTTAGAGTGGAAGAGATTTTGTAAATCAGCAGTTCATAAATATTTCTGCAGGTATTAAGGCAATTATTGTCGCAATAGTAACCATAGATGACAACGAACTTTTAGTGACGCACCGCAAAATATGGGCCTTTGACTCACTGCTCACCTCTAATTGGCTTAGCTCACTCTCAGTTAAGCTATTTTTAATAGCAACTACACTAATAATATTTATAAATATGACAGTTTTATGGACATCAAAAACAGTTTCAACATAAATATTAATTACAATTTATGCCGTTATTAACCAAAAATCACAGTTGCCGCAATGGTATGAAATGATTGTAATTTCGGGACGAATATATTCATGTTCATTTTATTAGACCAGGACGAATCTGTTTTGAGGTGGATGTGAGAGGTGTCATTCGGATTTTTGCAGATAAAGTTAGGTGACAACTTCAATAATTATAATTGACTTATGCTCCTTCTCAAATATGTCCGAAACATTAATAAAAAAATTTAAATATTTAATAATTTCGAAAAATATCGATTTTCTTCTACTTTCATTGCTTATAACTTTAAAACGTCTCATTTTGGAACAAAGTCGTAAAGAAAGAAAATAAAGATAATTTTCTATAATATATGACTGGTTTAAACTGTCTTAAATTATTCCCCTTTCTGCAAAATAGCAATAAATAGAAAATAAGGGGACAAAAATGACTCTTTTTATTTAATGTTTTTCAACCACTTTGGTTGCACTTAGAACCTTCATAATTCGCTTAGAAAATTCTTATAACATACTTAAACCGTCCACCAAATTTCATTAAAATCGACCTAATAGATTTTGCATAATAATTTTGCAATCTAAATTTTTTTAAAAAAGTTCAATTTTTTTAAAAACTTTCTGAACAAAAAGTAGACCGGTTAGAAGTTTGCTAATTTTTTACATATAAAAAGGTTCTCTACCTATCTAATACACTTTACAGAATTAAAATCGGATTATTTAAGCGGCCTAAGCACTGTTTTAAAGTTATAAACAATGTTTTGACTTATAAACAAATACAGTGAGGACGTTTGAGTTGGAATAAATTCATTTTATTATATTGGAATTAATTTAATTAAAAAATTTTTTTTAATTCAAACTCTGTATAAATAATTATGTTAATATTTATATTAGTGAATACAAAATTAAATAGCCTTTCGATTGAGCTATCACACGGCACCTATTCTCATTTTAAAAAATCCTCGATTACGTCATCACGCCCAGATGGATGACGTCACTAATATGATATATATACCAAAAAATTAGAATTTAAAAACAAAAATCGACGTGTTTCGGGATTTATCTCCAGAGACGCCTATTCTCGAGAAAATGAATCTATGCCAACTCAAACGTCCTCACTGTATCTGTTTATAAGCCAAAAAATTGTTTATAACTTTTAAAACAGTTCTGAGGCCGCTTAAATAATCAGATTTTAATTCTGTAAAGTGTAGTAGATAGGTAGAGAACCTCTTTATATGTAAAAAAATTAGCAAATTTCTAAATGGTCTACTATTTGTTCAGAAAAATTTTAAAAAATTTGAACTTTTTTAAAAAAATTTATATTGCAAAATTATTCAGCAAAATCTATCAGGTAGATTTTAATGAAATTTGGTGAACGATTTGAGTATCTTGTAATAACTTTCCAAGCGAATTACGAAAGTTTTAAGTGCAACCAAAGTGGTTGAAAAACATTGAATAAAAACAGGCTTATTGTACCCCTTATTTTGTATTAATTGCTATTTTGCAGAAAGGGTAATAATTTAAGACATTTTTAACCAGTCGTTTATCATACAAAATTCAATTATCTTTATTTTATTTCCCTACGATTTTGTTCCCAAATGAATCGTTTTAAAGTTATAAGCAAAGAAACTAGAAAAAATCGATGTTTTTCAAAATTTTTAAATATTTGAATTTTTTTATTAATGTTCCGGGCATATTTGAGAAGGAGCATAAGTCAATTATTATTGTTGAAGTTGTTACCTAATTTTATCTGCAAAAATCCGAATGCCACCTCGCACATCCAAAAATAGACGTTTCTTCACAGATCCGCCCTGGTCTATATTGCATTTGAGTGAGATTGCATTTTACATTAGATGTGTGCGGTATCCTTTCTGTGTTTTAATTAATGCTTTGTATTAATCCCCCAAAAATCTTTCGAAGATTTTCTCTTAAATATGCCAAGTAGTCAATATGTATTATTTATTCTTCATGTGCCGCGCTCAATTATCGAATGTTGGCTATCAAACTGGCTATAGTAATTTTGTTGACGGCAGCTCGGAAAAAGGATGCAGAGGATCTGTTAAACCATTCTCTCAGGTTTCTAAGCCATGCGTCCAAGATTTCGAATCGAAGATTGGATGGAATTTTACCTAGATAACTAGACAGGTTGTGGAATGCAATCTTAGATTGCCCCTAGTCCTCTTCTAATTTATCGTTCGTTATCTTTGCAAATTTTAGAAAGCAAAAATTTGGGCTATCACCTGAGCTCGGTTCCATTAGAAGTCTTTAGATTTTCGGATCCAAAACATATGTTCTGTTGGTGGTTTACGGAATCAATTAAATGAAATTAAAATAAATCTAAACACAACAAACTGTCAATAATATATTTATTTGTGTCGGTAAAACAGCGTGAATATTTCTTGAAAGAGGGTTGTTATTCTTTGCGAGTGTGGTGGTGTGACTGCCGCGGTTGGCCGCTATGACTATACTGAACGAGATCACAAACACTTTAGTCTGTCTGGTGTTCTACCATATGGCCAGCTAGGCGACAATAATTTATTAGATCTGTCGTTCTGTGGTTTTTAAGAAGTTGGCATAAAGAGGCTGGCCCTTTATCTGGTACCTATCGTAATCTATGAATTTGTGTTTCCAATGAAATAGTATATTACATACCTAGCGGGAAAGTACTCTATTTCAGCCGAGCGGCAAGGTAGTTTGCCGTAAACTACAGACGCGAGGCTAGAATGAGTACCCGCGAGGTTTGTATACTATTTTACTCACAATCGGTTAGTAGTTTATGGATTTCTAATACTCACAATCTACCAATAATAATTTCGTTTCAAATATCTGTGTCCATTTTCATTATGTGATAAGATGGATTATTTTAAGTAACCTGTGAGATCGTTGCTAGGTAACAAAACAAGTTTGTTGAATCTGACATTTAGGCGATACACGACGCCATTAATTGAACATATAATCAAATTGTGTTTATTTTACAAAAATGTCTGATAGTGAATTTGAATGTACGCCACCAGAACTGCGGGTATTCTTTCTAAACCATCTTTTAATCAAAAATGACATTGACATTTGCAGGTAGAAAAGTGACAGATGCTAGCCGGGAAAGTACTTTCCCGGCTAGCTGGGAAAGTAAAGTAGGTAATAAGTCGCTTCCTGATTACTTCAAAGGTTAGAAATCCATAAATTACTAACCGATTGTGAGTAAAAGCCATTAATTTATACAGTCTGGTTTTGTATTTAGGAGCAAAAGACATGTGAATTTTAAATGACTCATATTATTTTCGTTTAGAAAAGAAAGTTAATATTTAAAATTAGCAATTAAAAAAATAGTAAAATAATAATTGAAACGTGTCGCCACACATCTAATTATTGTTTTAATAAATATATAAATTATATCATAAACAATAAGATTTATGTTCCATTGCACATTGGTAGGAAATATCACTTAATGATAAATTACTTTAATAAGGTACCATCATTATCGTACAATATAATCTACTAGACTGTTCTACAATTTAACTGAAAATCTAAAAATGTTTCTATTAATCTTCCTGTAGATCAATGAACCAGACGGTCATTTACCACGCTCAATTACTCCGCTAAAGTAGCAGAAAAATCACAATACGTGGAAAGATAAAAATCCGATACGCTTAACCATTACGAAAATCTTAATCGCAGAAAATAAATTACATTATTTTATTTCCAACGGCTCCATAGGAAATGAATTAATTCTATGTAGTTAAAATGTAACAATTAAAGAGTTTAAAACCATGTTGCACAAAAAATATAATAAATTGAATGTTGACTAAAATACAGTTTGAGAAGTTTATACACAGATTATACAAAAACGCTCTAGGTGACAACGTAATCAAAGAATAATTGAATGGTAATTTGACAATTTGTTTGGAGAATATTGGCATTCAACATAGTTATAGGGTGAGGCAGATAACTGGCCTATTAGAAATATCTCGAGAACTAAAGGTAACAGAATCATCAAAATTGGAATAAAGGGGTTTTGAGGAATGATCTATTAAATGAAAATATTTTCATCTCTTTGCAACTTCCGGTTATACCGGAAGTTGCTTATAACTTGGTTTTTTTTAAATGGGACACTCTGTATATTTTTACATTTCTGGATTGTCCTCAATATCTTCTTTCTTAAAATATGAGATTTTGTAATACTATACAGGGTATTTTAAAAGATATATATATAAGAATAATTACGTTTTTTTATTAATTTCGTAGCAATATTCACACCCTGTAGAATTGTAATAGTTTGACATTAAAAACTCTGCTTACGTTCAAGTGATTTCTAATATAGTCTATTGTTGTTAAGAATCATTAGTATAGCTTATTTTGAAATTTTAGTATACAGGATTGGTCGAAACTCGGAATGAATATTTTCTGAGTTTTCTTAAATAGGACACCCTGTATTTTAGTATTGTAATGAAATGGTATTTCATAGTACTTTTTTATTTTATAAGTATTCCCTATACCTAACTGCTTAAATTTGTGAGTTATTGGTGATTAAAGCTAAAAATTAATTGCCACAAAAAATACGTAAAATTGTATTAGGTTGGCCGTGAAAATATTCAGTTACAAATAAGATTTCAGAAATAAATACATATAAATCCAGACTGATCCTTAAAATTACCAATAATGGTTTAGCTATCAAAATACCTACGTAATTAAGCTTGTTGGTGCGACTAACAATTAAGCACAAATTAAAGCAGTTAGGTATAGGGAATGATTAAGAAATAAAAAAGTACCATAAAATATTATTTCATTACAATACTAAAATACAGGGTGTTCCATTTAAGAAAACTCAGAAAATACTCATTCCGAGTTTCGACCAACCATGTATACTAAAATTAAAAATTTAGCTATACTAATGACTCTTAACAATAGTAGACTATATTAAAAATCATTTGAACGTAAGTAGAGTTTTAGTTGTCAAACTACTACAATTCTACTGGGTGTGGACATTGCTACGAAATTAATAAAAAAAAACGTAATTATCTTTTAAAATACCCTGTATAACATTACAAATCCTCATATTTTAAGAAAGAAGACATCGAAGAGAATCCAAAAATGTAAAAATATACAGGGTGCCCCATTTATAGGGGTGCCCAGGGTGTTCCGGTATAACCGGAAGTTGCAAAGAGATGAAAATATTTTCATTTAATAGATCACCTTCAAAACCCCTGTATTCCAATTTTCATGATTCTGTTGCCTTTAGTTCTCGAGATATTTCTAATAGGCCAGTTATCTGCCTCACCCTGTGTACAAGGTGTCCCAAAAGTAGGGGAACGGTCGAATATTTCGTGAACTAATTATCGGATCGAAAAACTGAAATACACGTTTTCAATCATTGTTAACAATCTATCAAATGACATTAAATACGATCCCCCACTCCACCCCTTGAAGGTGGGGTGGGGGGCAACTTTACAATCTTAAATAGAAAGCCTCAGTTTTCATTATAGATTTGGATTCATTATGTAAAAGTAAGCAACTTTTATTCGAGACATTTTTCGAATTGTGTATAGATGGCGCTATAATCGGAAAAAAACATTTACCGTTATACCATAGGTAATTTATACAAACGGTCTAATATCTCGAGAAATACACTTTCGAATGAAAAACCAGAAAATACGTGTTTAATATTTTTCAAAAACCTATCGAACAACACTAAATATGACCCCCCATCCCACCCCCTAGAGGTGGGGTGGGGGGTTACTTTAAAATCTTAAATAGCAACGTCCATTTTTTATTACAGATTTGGATTTGTGATGAAAAATGAAGCAACATTGATTCGAAACATTTTTTAGAATTATTGATAGATGGCGCTATAACTGGAAAAGGACGATTTATTAGCGCCATTTATCAACAATTCTAAAAAATGTTTCGAATAATGTTGCTTAATTTTTAATGACGAATACGAATCTGCAATAAAAAATGTAGGTTGCCTTTGAATATTTTAAAGTTACCCCCACCCCACCTATAGGGGTGGGGTGGGGGGTCATGTTTAGCGTTATTCGATAGGTGTTTAAAAAATATAAATGCGTATTTTTTGGTTTTTCATTTGGAAGTGTATTTCTGGAGATATTAACCATTTCTATAATTTACTTATGATAACATGATAAATTGATAAAACATAACATGATAAAAAATGTCCCGAATAAAAGCTGCTATATATATGCATTTTTCGAATTGTGTATAGATGGCGCTATAATCGGAAAAAAACATTTACCGTTATACCATAGGTAATTTATACAAACGGTCTAATATCTCGAGAAATACACTTTCGAATGAAAAACCAGAAAATACGTGTTTAATATTTTTCAAAAACCTATCGAACAACACTAAATATGACCCCCCATCCCACTTACTTTAAAATCTTAAATAGCAACGTCCGTTTTTTATTACATATTTGGATTTGTGATGAAAAATGAAACAACATTGATTCGAAACATTTTTTAGAATTATTGATAGATGGCGCTATAACTGGAAAAGGACGATTTATTAGCGCCATTTATCAACAATTCTAAAAAATGTTTCGAATAATGTTGCTTAATTTTTAATGACGAATACGAATCTGCAATAAAAAATGTAGGTTGCCTTTGAATATTTTAAAGTTACCCCCACCCCACCTCTAGGGGTGGGGTGGGGGGTCATGTTTAGCGTTATTCGATAGGTGTTTAAAAAATATTAAATGCGTATTTTTTGGTTTTTCATTTGGAAGTGTATTTCTGGAGATATTAACCATTTCTATAATTTACTTATGATAACATGATAAATTGATAAAACATAACATGATAAAAAATGTCTCGAATAAAAGCTGCTTACTTTTACATACGGAATCCAAATCTGAAATAAAAACTGGGGGTATCCATTTAAGATTTCAAAGTTACCCCTCACCCCACCTCTAGGGGATGGAGTGGAGGTTCGGGTTTGGTGTCATTCGATAGATTTTTGAAAATTATTGGAAACGTTTTTTTCAGTTTTTCGATACGATGTTTATTTCGAGAAATATTCGACCGTTCCGCTACTTTTGGGACACCCTATATACAGTACGTAAATCGTTCTGCTGGACATAGGGAATATACATTTAGAGAATTGTGGCAACTGCGCTAACCTGTGTTAGTTGAAGCTTCTGTTCGATTACGAGTTTTTGGTGCAATAGAGCTGTTAGGACGAATAGAATGAGTGAGTTTTGAAGCAAGGCTGTCCATAAATAAATCAAAAACAAAGTTTATGAATAATAAGTTAATAATTTTACTTTAATTTTTAAAACAATTTTTATTTAAAAACTACATAATTTCAAAACTAAACAGTTTTCCCAATCCCCTAAGCCAAAAATATTTAGCTAGGTACTACGTTGTTATATTTTGACGTTTATTTGTGTTAGTGCCCCTAATGCTAACAACAATATTGTTATCGAGAGAGCTCAGTTGCCACAATTATTTTAATATAATACAATGTATGTATTTATGTATCTAAATATATACAACGTAGGTTCCCTATGTCCATCTGAACGATTTAAATACTGTATACGGTGAGCACGTAAAGGTTGGAATAAATTAATTTTCTCGTGAAAGGACGATTTTGGAAAAAATCCCGAAAGAGGTCGATTTTTATTTTTAAATTATGACGTTTTGGCATCTATATTATACTAGTAACGTCCTCCATCTGAGCTTGATGGCGTAATCGATGATTTTTTAAATGAGAATATGCGTCGTTGTGATAGCTAATTTGAAAGTTTATTCAATTCTCTATTCAGCAAAATAAACATTAACATAATTTTGTATACAGGGTGGCCAAAAAAATGTTTATTAATTAAATTAATTGAGACAAAAAGAAGAATGTATGTATTTTATTTGATTCAAAATACATTTTACAGCTGTGAGAAAACAGGAAGAAATGCATATTTATTTGACAATAAATTTTATTTTTCGCTTAAATTCAATGCTAAAGCTGCCACTGCCACCTGTCTCTATGCAGTTTGCACATATAATTTAAGCGAAAAGCTATTTTTTTAAATAAATACTTTGTTTCTATTTCCAGATAGCAGTAAAACGTATTTTGAATTAAATAAATTACATACATTCTCTATTTTGTGTCAACTAATTTAATTAAAAAAAATTTTTGGACATCCTGTATAAATAATAATGTTAATGTTTATATTACTGAATAGAGAATTGCACAACCTTTCAAATGAGCTGTCACACGACCCCTATTACTGTCAGATGGATGACGTCTCCTGTATGACATATATGCCAAAAAGTCATAAATTAAAAATAAAAATCGACCTGTTTCGGCATTTCCTTCTAAAATCCCCCATTTACGAAAAAAATAATTTATTCTTTTTTTTATTTACGTGCTCTCTGTATATGGACGCTGTTTAACGACAAATTGTGAATAACACAACAACCGGTCACAGGGTTTAAATAATTGAAGAAAATAATTAAACAAAACTGTCTTACCTAAAATTGAAAAATAAAGTCGTAGGCTCTTGTTAGTAGAGTTTAAACCAACTTTGTTCTTAATGACAGCTTATTAAGACGGCTCGATCTTGCATACTTTTTATCAAATTGTCAATATCGTCTTACTCAATTTGTTGCCACTGCTCTGGCATACAGTTTAGCAGCTCTTCCTTTTCTGGAACACTAATTCTTGCTGTTGTAGACGTCTTTTTGGTATATTCTAAATGTGCTCGATGGGATTTTTGTCGGGGGATTGAGCAGGCCAGGGCAATACCTGAATATTGTTCTGCTCTATAAAATTTCTCACGATGCTTGCAACATGCGGGCGTCCAATGTCGTGCATCAGCATAACAGTTTCTTCGAATTGGCAGCATATGGACGAACAATAAGCTCAAGAATATAATCTCGATATTCATTTGCTGTTAAAAATCCTTCAATATGAACCAGATCAGTTCAAAAACCTATTGAAACTCCAGCCCAAACTATCTAAGTTCTTCCTTAATATACATATGTCAACTTCTTAAACAGTTTTATTCTCCTGTTTAACTGAGGAGGGAAATCTTTAGATCAGATATTCCCATGTACTTGAAAAGCAAGGTCTTCGATTAATGTGTACTCCCAATTCTAACGTATGGAGCAGAAACATTGACCCTAACCAGGCAAGTAATCAATAAGATACAAGTGTCACAGAGAGCAATGGAGAGGTCAATTTTGAATTGGTTCCCAAGAGACAGAGTTTCAAATCAAATAGTTAGGAGAAACACTGGTGTTACGGATGCTAAAATGGAACTGGGAGGGACATGTTGTCCGATTCAGGGGTGGAAGATGGACCAATAATTTTAGAATGGAGCCCTAGACACGATGCTTTTCACGATGTTAATGATGATGATGATGATGATGATGATGATGATGATGATGATGATGATGCTGATGATGATGATGATGATGATGATGATGAAATGCCTTCTTTATTCGTTTTCTCGTTCGTGTTCGAGTACTGTATTAGTAGAAATACCAAGAAAACTGTACTTACTTGAAAACAATAGGTCCCTCATATCCTACAGGTGGCACCCAAATGAGATCCAAATGGTCTTTCGGACTCGGATTGTTGTGCGTAACGGAATCTGCAGCCTCCCTACAGTCGAGGGTATGTGCTGGTGTACCTCCTGGCAATTGGAATGTCCCCACTATTTCTCCGTTCGGCGTTCGGCCTTGGATTAAGAATCCCTGGAATTTGAGACCTAGTGTGGAGCCCACGGTGAGTTGAACTACGTCGTTCTGCAGTCGAGATACGATGGAGTACTGTGGAGGTCCTTTTTGAGCTGCCAGTCCACCCCCGTGGAAGGGTGTGAGGGAGTTACATGCTGAGGACGGGGCTCCGTCGGGCAGTGCTTGCGTTGAGCAGATGAGGAAGAGTAGGAACGGCAGTTTCATTGTGAATTTCTGAAAAAAAAATATATATTCGTATAATTTTAAAAATTTTTAAAAAATTAAATAAAATTCCTATTTTAATAATATCCATATTTAAAAACAAACAAAAACAAACAACTAGACTCCGTAAGTCCTAGGTTTTCAGCAAACATAACCAAAAGTAGAACAGGAAGTTGATCAGTTGATATTTGAACTCTTTGCGAAAATCTGCGTCGATTGTTTTACGTTTTCACTAATTTTGAGTCATGTTTGCTAAACTTTTCATATTTTGCCAAAATAAATATTCATGCTCGACTTTTCAATACGCGATGACTTATATATCACATGTACTATTTCTACGACTATAATTTGACCCTTCCGGTTACATCGTTTTAACCGGAACTGATATTAAACCCGGAAGTATACATATTTATTTTGGTCTTTTTAAAGCGCGTCTATAGTCCAGAGAAATTAGATTTTTCTCGTCACACATCCCCCTCCAGGCCGAAACCAAATTTTTTGAGTAGTATGGAAATCTATAATAATAGCCTATATGTTTCTGCAGCCGATTTTGATGATATATATTTTTTTTTTTTTTTTTTTATTTTATAATATTTTTATTTAGATAGATAGATAGATAGACATTTATTGTTTTTAAAAACTACAGTTTTATAACAATGAGTTTAGTAAGTACAGAATATAACTAACAACTAGTCTAGAACATAAATAACTATTAACAAATTTAAACAAAAGTTAAGCGCTATCACTAACTGAAATGGAGAACTTGGTTTTTTTAATAAACACCAATGAAGGAGAAACTGAAGTACAGAATATAACTAACAACTAGTCTAGAACATAAGTAACTATTAACAAATTTAAACAAAAGTTAATCGCTATGACTAACTGAAATGGAGACTTGTTTTCTTAAATAAACACCAATGAAGGAGAAACTGAAGATTATTCATTTAAAACAAAAGATCTAAGTTTTATGATATTCCAAATATATATTGAAATTGCTTTCAGAGATATTATAGTTACATTATTAAGACAACCAATAAGGTCGGTGCAATTATTAAGGGGGGCCATATTAACCGGTTTCATTGAACTGTAAATGGGACATTCAAACAGTAAATGTTCAAGAGTTTCCAACTTGTTTGTGTTACAAATAGTACAGATTTCAGATGGTCGTATATGATATGTTATACCATTATAGGTAAATTTTAACACATGGCGATTAGATGTTCGAAGTTGCGCCATGGCACGAATGTATTTTATGGGAATTTGAAATTCCAGATATTTCTGTACTGAGGTATCTACGGATAAATGTTTGTAAATAGTTGAGAATGTTGACATGGAGACTGCTTGAATGTCTTCTTGATGAAGCATATCCATATACTTTTTTAACATGCTTTTCTTGTTTTTTAATAGCCAATCAGAGATGTTTTCATCCCAAGAAAATTCATAATCTAATATTTGAAAATATTGCTTAAACTGTGAAACCCAGTTGTATCTGTTCGTATTTATTGAATTATTTGCTGAAGAAATTTGAAGCTGACGGAGAAAACAAATAAGAGGAAGTCTTAAATCATGCATTTGCGATAGCTTGATAAGCCAATTTAAAGTTAGCTTGAAAATAGTAAAAGAAATTTTTACTCTTCCTGTCTCCAACCTAACAGCATAATCAGGTGTATTGATACTGAGATGTAAAAGTTTTTTAAAGAAAGTTATTTGTATTCTTTCTAACTGGTCAGCATATCTCATTCCCCAAACGGGCACACAGTTCATAACAAGGCTTTGAACTAGCGAATCGAAAAGTTGCACACGAGATGTCCAAGAATTCATTTTGGTTTTAGCCATTAAACCTATCACGTTACCAATTGCGTGTTTTGCTCTTTCCACTGTTGTATCGGCCATTGCTTTAAAAAGTGATGTTGTGGTTAGGGTGACTCCAAGATATACAAATTTGTTAACAACTTCTATTTTTTCATTCTTATATAGGAACTTAACGCCTTTATTGCCAATTTGACCGCTTCGGGCAAATGGAAGAATTTTGGTTTTGCCAACATTTACAGTTAGCTGGTTTTTGTCACTGTATTTTTCTAGATAACTTAAATTTTTACCGAGTTCAACTTCCGAGTCACATAGAATGACCAAATCATCAGCATACAATAGCATTATTATTTGATTTTGGCTATCAATGGAGATACCTTGTGATCCTTGACTAATAAAAAACTGTTCTATATCCGCAATAAATAAACTAAATAATAGTGGACTCAAAGGTTCACCCTGTAAGACTCCTGTTGAAATATCAAATGGTCTTGTGTAGCCGTTTGGAGTTTTGATGTACATCCTAGCATTATCATAAATGTTTTTCAAAATGGCTATTATTTTAGAACTCACCCCAAGGCCAAATAGCTTTTGCCACAGCAAATGATGGATAATGGAGTCAAAAGCCCGCTTATAATCTACAAAGGCAGCGTACACTTTGCGTTTTTTCAGTCGTAGTTGCAGTTGTACAGCAGAAGTGAGGGTGAATACATTATCAATGCAACCCCTTGATCCCCTGAAACCCGACTGACATTCGGGAAGAACATTATTTACTTCAACCCAATCTCTGAGTCTGTTTAACAAAATATTAGTAAATATTTTTTCAACACAATTAAGTAAGGCAATACCTCTATAGTTTGCTGGATCATCTCTGTTGCCCTTTTTAAATATCATAGTAAAAATGACTTCACTCCAGTTATGCGGCGTAATGGTTGTTTCCAGTATTCTATTAAACATGCCCGTTAAATACAGTATCCAATTATTTGGAAGATTTTTAAAGAATTCATAAGAAATATGGTCAGTTCCAGGTGCTTTACGATTGGGACAGTTATTTAGGACTCTATATATTTCGTCACTGGTTATAATAGCGTCAAAAATGGGATGTCTTGCATCAAAAAAACGGGCATTATGATATAGTTTTGGGGGATATATATTCGAATAAAATTGCTCCCATACGTCTACATCGATAAAAGAAGTATTGTGATTTTTCCGAAATTTCCTAATCACTGACCAGAATGTTTTGGAGTCCCTGCTGTTTGCAAGTTGAGAATACAGGTTATGAAAATATATATGTTTTTTCTTTTTAATTATTTGTCTATAGGCTTTTTTTGATGTCAAAAAATTTGTTTTATAGGGGTCGCGGAAGTTATTTGATTTAGCTGTTTTGAGGCTTTGTTTCATGTTGTTTTTAGCTGAGGTACATTCATGATCAAACCATGGAGGACTTTGCCTGATACACGACGGGAAAGATTTTTCTTTACAAAGTTGTAATTGCGAAGCAGTTTCTTTAATTGCTGACATTAGATTATTGTATAGTTCCTGTGCATCAATATTTATAGAAAGAGACGTTTTATTCGAATGTTGCATAGAAATTTTATAGAAAAAGGCAAGGTCAGTATTCCATTGATATATAGTTTTTTTTTGTATAGGAAGTGCTTTTTTGAAACGACTTTGTCGAAAAAAGTCGGGAACGCAAGTTACCAGTATACCAAAGTGGTCAGAAGGGCTGTTATGGTTCATTACACATAAATCTTGGATAATAGGTATTGCACTGTTCTGGATAAATGCTAAGTCAATTACACTATTTCCAGCTTTGCTAATGTGAGTAAATTGTGCCGGTGTATCAGACTCAGTCCTCCCATTAAGTAGACAGAAAGAGTTGGTGTTCATGAAGTCAATAATATGGCGCCCCTTAGTATTTAAAACCATGTCATTGCTTAGACGATACTCCGATAGATTTGTGCCCTCCAGCATCTCTGGCGGAACTTCTCCAATATCTGATATTCTACTGTTAAAGTCACCGCCAATTAGAAGCGGAACATCGAAATGGTTTTCTAGAATTTCCGACAGAGATACTTGAAAAAGTTCTAGAATATACACAATATCTAAGGACGGTTTAAAATATACTGTGCAAATAATAATAGACTCTTCCGAAGGAGAAACCAGTCTGCAAAATAGCCACCACGGTGTTTTTTCTAAAATTACACAGTTGTATACATTTTTATAAAATATGTAGATACCACCGCTTGCTCTGCCCACGGATTTCTCTTTCGAAGCAGGACTACTTATAACATTATAGGATGACAAAACAATTGACAAATTATTACACTCATTAAGTAGCCATGTTTCAGTAAGACATAAAACCGAAAAATCATCGTAATCTCTAACAAATTCATCCAGATTGGCAAATCCTTGACAGTTCCAAAATACTATTTTGAATGATTGCTATTCAGGTACAGATGAGTTTGCCCCACATAAAGCAGGCTTTGAAGTCTTGAGTCCCTTTTCACGTCTAGGTGATTCCTGTTCCTCTCTATCACGTTTGGTTGTTCCTCTTGTAGTAATTCTAGGTATTTTGTTTATGTATCTAATCGTTAAATTTTTCTCCCCATTATCTATACGACTTTGTAGCTCTGTTCGTAATTCAGCTAGATATTTTGACTGGCAAGGTGTCAGATCTTGTTTTATGTATATGTTTGAGTTTGAGTTTTGATTCAGTTTAGATTTATTTTTAAGAACAAAAAGGGCATCTTCACTGGACATCATAGTAACTTTCAGCGGCCTTGGTTTCATATCTTGGCGAGTAAAGCCAAGCCGGCGATGCGAAGCTATTTGTAAGTTAGGAGCTACCTGATTTAATATTTGTTGTGCATTAACTTCATCGGATTCTGTATTTTCTGGAACACCCATGAGCAAAACATTTTTTTCCCTTTGTTTTCTATCAGCCAGCTCTATAAGGATATTTTCGGGAGGAGAGGATTCTATTTTCTGGATTTTAATTTTTAGCTGTTCGTTTTCTCTTCTTAGAACCGCTATTTCCGAGATGCAAGCGTCAATTTTTGTCGACTGAGAATTTACTAAATTATGTAAGTCAGACATTCGAGTGTTACATGTTGCGATAGCGTTACTTAAATTAGCAAGCTGAGCCATAATTGCGTTGAAGTGCATTGTGCTAGCATCTGCTTCTGTGGTACAATTTTGACACTTCCATGTCAACAAGGTTGCAGGTGAAAAATTTAAGGGTTGAGGTTGAGCACAAACACCGTGCCATGTTGTTTTGCATCCAGAACATTCCAGTTTGCTACCATCTGTCGGTGTTATAATTTTATGGCATGCCTGACAATTTAAATCCATTATAGTAATATTAACCGTACTATTAAAGGTACCACTAATTACTTAAGTTTTTGTCTAAGGCAATACTCAAGTTTCAATTAAGTAGATCGCTGAAATGTAGATTGTATTTCTTGTTTAAAAATTGGGTTTTTCTCCTTACAGGTGTGTTTATAGTAAAAACTATTCAACTGTTCTAAGGCAATATTCTGGTTTCGATTGAGTAGAACGTTGAAATGTAAATTGTATTTCTTTTTTAAAAATTAAGTTTTTCTACTTACAGTTGTGTTTACAATAAAAACTGTTTAACTTTTAACTTATATTGGTTAAATTCACAAGCCACTATTAAACGATGTTACCTCTACGGCTGCTAGAACTAAACTATATATAGTTTAGAACTCTTTGCGAAAATCTGCGTCGATTGTTTTACGTTTTCACTAATTTTGAGTCATGTTTGCTAAACTTTTCATATTTTGCCAAAATAAATATTCATGCTCGACTTTTCAATACGCGATGACTTATATATCACATGTACTATTTCTACGACTATAATTTGACCCTTCCGGTTACATCGTTTTAACCGGAACTGATATTAAACCCGGAAGTATACATATTTATTTTGGTCTTTTTAAAGCGCGTCTATAGTCCAGAGAAATTAGATTTTTCTCGTCACACATCCCCCTCCAGGCCGAAACCAAATTTTTTGAGTAGTATGGAAATCTATAATAATAGCCTATATGTTTCTGCAGCCGATTTTGATGATATATATAGTTATAAACAAATGAAGATCAAAAAACGGTAAATTTTCGCTTTTTTCGTCTATTACCAAAAAATTAAGCATTTTAAACAAAGGACCCCGCACAAACCTTATGGAAAATAGGTCCCAGTGGATTTCGTTCATACTTTGGAAAAATACTCTTTGAAGCATCCTGATTCTCATGGGCACAACTCAATCGTATAAAGGATTTTCAAAATATAGAGGTCCAAACTCGGAAAATTATAAGATTTACGGGGTATTCCAATTCCGTAAGTTACTGGTTATTTGGCAACATGTAGAAGTTTGGATCAAGAAAAAGTACTAGTAGTCTAGGATTTTTTCCTGGCTATCCAATGGCGACCTTGACCTTCAACGGACGTCATCATCTAGAGTTTCGAGGGCTTTAGGCATTAAATTGATATAAACAGATTACTCATGGGTTTTTGGGATCGCAAAACACGAATATGCCATCAGAATTGCCCTCCGGATGACGTGGTTGCCAGGCCAGGGCCACTGCAAGGGACGTCATCTTCTAGAGTTTCGATGGTTTTCGGCATTTAATTGATGCAAATGAATTACTGGAGAGTTTTTTGAGGTCATTAACACGAATATGCCACCAGAACCGACTCCCGGAGCACCTGGTTTCGAAGGTCAATGAAAGGGGCTCCTGGAGTTTCGAGGGTCTTTGGTACTACATTGATGAAAAGGGATTAATTATAGGTTTTTGGGGTTGCTGAACACGAATACGTGATCACATTGTGCCGTAGGCACAATGTGATTCGTGGGTCGGATCTGAGAGTGTATGCATGTTCAGCAACCCCAAAAACCTATAATCCATTTGATTCCTCCGAAACTCCAGAAGATAACCTGTCTTAGGCACCAGGTGCTCCTGTGTCTGTGCTGATCACGTATTCGTGTTCAGCAACCCCAAAAACCTATAACTAATCCGTTTGCATTAATGTAGTACCAAAGACCCTCGAAACACTAGGAGCCCCTTTTATTGACCTTGGAAATCAGGTGCTCCGGGAGTCGGTTCTGATGGCATATTCGTGTTTAGCTATCCCAAAAACCCATGAGTAATCTGTTTATAACAATTGAATGCCGAAAACCCTCAAAACTCTAGAAGATGGCGTCCGTTGAAGGTCAAGGTCAAAGTAAAGGTCGCCATTGGATAGCCAGGAAAAAATCATAGACCACTAGTACTTGTCCTTGATCCAAACTTCTACATGTTGCCAAATAACCAGTAACTCACGGAATTGGAATACCCCGTAAATCTTATAATTTTCCGAGTTTGAGCCTCTATATCTTGAAAATCCTTTATACGATTGAGTTGTGCCCATGAGAAATTTTTATCAGGATGCTTCAAAGAGTATTTTCCTAAAGTATGAACGAAATCCACTAGGACCTATTTTCCATAAGGTTTGTGCGGGGTCCTTTGAGAGTAAGAAACTCATAAATCGTATAAAAAACTTCAATATGGCGTTCGCTGAATATGTCTATCCTTATTGGTTGCTTAGAAAATTGCAAAATCATAAATTTTGAGTTTTTATAAATATGTATTCATAACTCATGTAAAAACTAACTTAGAACCTTCTTATTACACGGAATGCTGAGACTTATGGTGCTTAAATTATTTTCTAAATTTCAAAGCAATTGGTCAAATTGTTTAAAAGTTATTTAATTTGTTTATCTCAAATTCATTTTTTTTGCAACACAATAAGTCAGAAAATAATGAGGATACGCTAATACTTCGAAAAGTTTATGAAAGCAGAACATTTATACTATTAACTTAATTCAAAAAAAAGTACAAAAAGTAATTATAAACAGTGTAAAATTATTTTGAAAAAACATGTCAATTTTTTGCTTACTTCTAAACAATAATTAGAATAACTTTTTAACCGTCTCTTAGAAAAATTATTTTTTCATATTTAGAAAGAGTAGACTAAATTTTTATACACATTTAGAAAAAAAAAACAATTGTCCTAGGATAATTGGGGACAATTCACATGTTCTTGCAAAATAATTTTGCAATATTTAGAATTATTTTTTGTCATTTTTTTAAATCAAATTAATAGTGTAAATCTTCTTCTTTCATAAACTATTCAAAGTATTACTGTAACTTCATCATTTTCTGACCTTATAGTGTTGCAAAAAAATTAATTTGGGATAAACAAATTAAATAACTTTTAAACTATTTTACCAATTGCTTTGTTTAAGGTATGATTTAAGCGCCAGAAGTCTCAGCATTCCGTGTAATATGAAGGTTCTAAGTTAATTTTTACAACTTTTAAAAACTCAAAATTTATAATTTATTTTGCAATTTTCTAAGCAACCAATAAGGATAGACATATTCAACGAACGCCATATTGAAGTTTCTTATACGATTTATGAGTTTCTTACTCTTAAATTTGTTTAAAATGCTTAACTTTTTGGTAATAGACGAAAAAGCAAAAATTTACCGTTTTTTGATCTTGTATTGCTGGTGGAAGCACTCTCGGTGTAAGGTGGATTTGCCGAAGTTATGTGGACTGGTATTATATAGGTAGTAATCATTTCATAAAAAATATATGATAAAAAATTGGCTGTAGTACGATTAGTGCCGAGAATATGACCGACAAAGGAGATAAAACATAACGTCATGATGTAATGTTTTATGAATATCGAAAAGCCACACAGATACACGAAAAACGCATTTTGATAATGGATTTACGTTGTTTTAATTCTAGATTTGCGATAGTCAGGATCATGATGCAAACTGGAAACATATTATTGTGGTCAGATAGAAAACCGCAATGAACTATATTAATTATTATTATAGGTATAATTTTGCGAAATTGCCGATTGGGAAAATATATTGGTAATTAGTAATTGTCATAATGTAAGTTTATTTAAAATACCTTTTAACGAAAAATTTCTTTATCTACAAAGTGTAATTGAAACTGTCATTAATATTTTTGCTGTTCTGTGACTATCTTACAACCCTGTTTAGTAACGTGGCCGGTATAAGATACCTTCTGGATTCGACGATAAAACCACATTTCGAAAGCCTCAATTTTCTTGCAGGTGGCGTTTGTAAGGGTCCACGACTCAACTTCATACAACAGTATAGGAAAGATATAACATCGTAGTAACCAGTTTTTTTGTGGGTATTGATAAATTATGTCATTTAAATAGCCTAGCCATTTTTTAAATGCAGATCTTGCTTTCTGCATCCTGTTTGATTTCTAGGGAATGGTCCCAATTTTCATTGACGTTCGTACCAAGATAGCTGTATGTTTTTACTCATTCTGTTTTTGTTGACCGTTCACACTGATTCATCCAACACTAGAATATAATAGATCCGCATTCATACGTTTGATTTACTTGAAGAAAGCATTTGACAAAGTACGACTTAAAGATTTAATACATCTCTTGTACATCAAAGAGAATCCGTTGGACATTTAAATCCAAATGAAAACGTCATAGAAATCAGAATAGATGGACAACTTACGGAACCTGGAATACAGGCAATGGAATAAGACAGGGGAATTCACTACGGGACATGCTTTTTAATCTAAGCATGGATAAAGTTATATAGAGAGTCAATACAGGGAGATACAATGTGTCACCAAAGATTACAAATGTGATAGTACCAAAGATGCAACTAGCACCATCTATGAATAGTTAGTCAAAAGAAGCAGGAACTAAAATTCGAATTGTTATGTTCTGATGCCTTTTAAGATGTAAATATAAAGCAAAACAGAGTCGACAAGGGGATCTATAATTTCATCCACGACCTCTCGTTCACCGTTTGCATTCACGACCTGTCATTCACCGTGATAACCTTCCTTTGATACCCGCAAAAGTGGGTATAAAAACTTCTTTTGACTAACTATTCATAGATGATGCTAGTTGCATCTTTGGTAATTATTTTAATAATTACACCCAAGAGATGGAAAATATTTTATTCCAGTTCAGTGCCTCTACAAAGGTGCTCCGACGAGACTAAGTTAAAACCGAAATATGTATAAATACATATAGTATGGTAAAGTTAGACCCAAACCCAGACATCCAAAGTGAAAGTTATCCTCCAACACAAAATTGTTCTATACGGTCCACATAATGTTCAGAAAAAAGTCACACCATTTTGAGCATCGGGTTTGGGGGGAGAGGGGGAGAAATCTCTTAATTCGTAGTGTTTACGTTTTTCGTCAATATTTCTAAAACTATGCGGTTTAGCATGAACAACCCTTTATACAAAATTGTTCTACATTAAATTTGAAATAAAAAAGGCACTATGCATAATCCTTCTAAAATGAATGTTTCCAAAGGTACCAGTACCTTTGGAACCATTCCAAAGTATAGTATAATTGGTATAATTAGTATTAGGTAGTATAGTATAATTGGTCCAAAAAAGGCCTAACCCAGACATCCAAAGTAAAAGTTTTCCTTCAACACCAAATTGTTCTATATGGTTAACATATTATTCAGTAAAAAGTTACACCATTTTGAGCGTTCGGTTTGGGGGGAGATAGGTGAGAAGTCGGTAAATTAGTAGTTTCTTTACGTATTTCGTCAATATTTCTAAAGCTATGCTTTAGCGTAAACAATGTTCTATACAAAATTGTTCTACATGAAATCAACGGTTCCAGAGTTACGGGGGGTGAAAGTGGAGGTTTTCGATACTTTTTATATTTTTTTGGGCAATTGATGATGATTTTGGGTGGTAAGGTTGACGTTTCTTCAAGGGTTTATCACTAACATACCATCGGCCACTGAAATAGCAAATTTTATTTACAAAACACAAGAAAAGAAAATTTCTTGTTAAAGAAAATTTTTTTTCATCAGTAATAATATTATAAATTGCCCAAAAAATATAAAAAGGATTGAAAACCTCCAATTTTACCTTCCGTAACTCTGGAAACGTTGATTTTATAACAATTATGTATACGACCTTTTTTGTTTTAAATTTTATGTAGAACATTCTTCTATAGAACATTGTTTACACTAAGATATACACTTTAGATATATTGACGAAAAACGTAAAAGACTACTAATTTACCGACTTCTCCCCCATCACCCCCCCCCCCCCAAACCGGACGCTCAAAATGGTGTAACTTTTTACTGAATGAGATGTGGACCATATATAATAATTTGGTGTTTTAGGAAAACTTTTACTTTGGATGTTTGAGTTAGGCCTCTTTGGGACCAGCTGTACTATACTACCTCCGTAACTTTGGAACCGTTCATTTTAGAAGGATTATGCATAGGACCTTTTTTATTTCAAATTTACTGTTGAACATTTTTGTATAGAAGGTTGTACATGCTAAACCGCATAGTTTTAGAAATATTGACGTAAAAAGTAAAAAACTACGTATTTACCGATTTCTCCCCCATCTCCCCCCCCCCAACCCGAAGCTCAAAATGGTGTGACTTTTTTCTGAACATTATGTGAACCATATAGAACAATTTGGTGTTGGAGGATAACTTTCACTTTGGATGTCTTGGTTTTTGGTATAGTTATACCATACATTGCCCAAAAAATATAAAAAGAATCGAAAACCTCCACTTTTCACCCTCCGTAACTCTGGAACCGTTGATTTTATAACAATTATGTATACAACATTTTTTGTTTTAAATTTCATGTAGAACATTTTTGTACATAACATTGTTTACGCTAAAGCATAGTTTTAGAAATATTGAGGGCAATTCTGATGGCATATTCGTGTTTAGCTATCCCAAAAACCCATGAGTAATCTGTTTATAACAATTGAATGCCGAAAACCCTCAAAACTCTAGAAGATCGCGTCCGTTGAAGGTCAAGGCCAAAGTAAAGGTCGCCATTGGATAGCCAGGAAAAAATCATAGACCACTAGTACTTGTCCTTGATCCAAACTTCTACATGTTGCCAAATAACCAGTAACTCACGGAATTGGAATACCCCGTAAATCTTATAATTTTCCGAGTTTGGGCCTCTATATCTTGAAAATCCTTCATATGTACGATTGAGTTGTGCCCATGAGAACTTTTTATCAGGATGCTTCAAAGAGTATTTTCCTAAAGTATGAACGAAATCCACTGGGACCTATTTTCCATAAGGTTTGTGCGGGGTCCTTTGAGAGTAAGAAACTCATAAATCGTATAAAAAACTTCAATATGGCGTTCGCTGAATATGTCTATCCTTATTGGTTGCTTAGAAAATTGCAAAATCATGAATTTTGAGTTTTTATAAATATTCATAACTCATGTAAAAACTAACTTAGAACCTTCTTATTACACGGAATGCTGAGACTTCTGGTGCTTAAATTATTTTCTAAATTTCAAAGAAATTGGTCAAATTGTTTAAAAGTTATTTAATTTGTTTATCTCAAATTCATTTTTTTTGCAACACAATAAGTCAGAAAATTATGAGGATACGCTAATACTTCGAAAAGTTTATGAAAGCAGAACATTTTTACTATTAACTTAATTAAAAAAAAAGTACAAAAAGTAATTATAAACAGTGTAAAATTATTTGGAAAAACATGTCAATTTTTTGCTTACTTCTAAACAATAATTAGAATAACTTTTTAACCGTCTCTTAGAAAAATTATTTTTTTATATTTAAAAAGAGTAGACTAAATTTTTATGCACATTTAGAAAAAAAAAACAATTGTCCTAGGATAATTGGGGACAATTCACATGTTCTTGCAAAATAATTTTGCGATATTTAGAATTATTTTTTGTCATTTTTTTTAATCAAATTAATAGTGTAAATCTTCTTCTTTCATAAACTATTCAAAGTATTACTGTAACTTCATCATTTTCTGACCTTATAGTGTTGCAAAAAAATTAATTTGGGATAAACAAATTAAATAACTTTTAAACTATTTTACCATTTGCTTTGTTTAGGGTATGATTTAAGCGCCAGAAGTCTCAGCATTCCGTGTAATATGAAGGTTCTAAGTTAATTTTTACATAAGTTTTACAAAGTAAAAAACTACGAATTTACCGATTTCTCCCCCATCTCCCCCCCAACCCGACGCTTAAAATGGTGTGACTTTTTTCTGAACATTATGCGGACCATATAGAACAATTTGGTGTTGGAGGATAACTTTCACTTTGGATGTCTTGGTTTTTGGTATAGTTACACCATACATTGCCCAAAAAATATAAAAAGAATCGAAAACCTCCACTTTTCACCCTCCGTAACTCTGGAACCGTTGATTTTATAACAATTATATATACAGCATTTTTTGTTTTAAATTTCATGTAGAACATTTTTGTATATAACATTGTTTAGGCTAAAGCATAGTTTTAGAAATATTGACGAAAAACGTAAAAAAACTACTAATTTACCGACTTCTCCCCCCAAACCCGACGCTCAAAATTGTGTAACTTTTTACTTAACAATATGTGGGCCATACAGAACAATTTGGTGCAGGATGAAAACTTTTACTTTGGATGTTTGGGTTAGTCCGTGGAACCATTCATTTTAGAAGGATTATGCATTGGGCCTTTTTTTTTCAAATTTAATGTAGAACAATTTTGTATAGAGGGTTGTTCAATTTGTTCATGCTAAACCGCATAGTTTAATAGTAGAGGCCCTGTTCTGTAATAAAATCTGAATCATCTTTAATTTAATTTTATTTGTATTCACTTTTGTGGGTATAAAAGGAATTAGTTCGCTAAAGATGGTTATAACGGTGAACGACAAATCGTTGATTCAATTATAGATCCCCCTGTCAACTCATTCATCACTCTGTTTTGAGTGTTTTGCTTTATATTTACAAAGCATCAGAGGATAGCAATTCGAATTCTCGTTCCTGTCTCTTTTGACTAACTACAATAATTAAGAGACCTGGGGAAATCGGAGAGAAGAAGATATGACTCTCCCTGCACTCTCCGATTTAACCAGATTATTATGCAGCTGCTGCATTTTCGTGTTACAAATAAATTGAAAATGTTTATTCATTTTAATTCATTTACTCTTTTGTTGAGTACTAAGGCATCTTTCTTGTTGGAACTTTTACCACGCTGAGCAGATGGGTTGTGAATTATTTAAAATTCTCTCATCTTAATTTCCTCGGCATCCTGTATGATTTATAATTTTTGAAAATCTCGGGAGGTTGTAACCAAAGAAAGTATTCCAACTGTTGTCAATCTGGTGGTATGGCAACGATATTTATTGTCGTTTTCTGTGCTACTTCATTGATAACTTACTTTGTTTTTCGGTAGATGGCTCTAGTATATCCGTGACATTTCGTTCTTTGCAATTAGGAAAGGCCCAAAGTATGAGACCTGGAGAAATCGGAGAGAAGAGGATATTGGACTACTGATGACGGGGAAAAGACTTCCGAAACCGGTATAGACTCTTCCTGCACTCTCCGACTTCAGACTATTATGCAGCTGCTGCATTTTCGTGTTGCAAAGAAATTGAAAATGTTTATACATTTTAATTATTATTGTCTTCATTCTGGGCACTTCATAATCAACATATATCACTCTTTTATTATGAATGTACAATTTATGAGTAACAAAACTGGAATTCCACAAGGATGTTTACCACTCTGACATTGAAAAGCCATTTTTGAATACATTATTGCTTTCCACACTCTGTTAAACACGAAATCTGATTATGTATATTTGTTACAAGAAACGCAACGAGTTGACATTTTCTTGCGCCCGCGACAAAAAATATAGCACAAGGTTTAGCTTTGACGAAATAAGAGCATTGCATATATTTTTCATATTAATAAAAGTTGCTATAAACATTGTTATTAAAAGTAACGATTCCGGTTACAACGAATGTTTCTAATGTAAGGTAAACGCATCATTTTATCAGCTAAATAAGTAAGTAGGTCATTTTTAAGTGTTGGATATTGCAATAATAGTAGTAATATATAGTGGAACAAGTTTTAGCAAAAGTTTCAAATAATTAAAACCGTTGTTATAACTATTGTCTTTATTATCAAGTCCTTCGAAAACGTTTACGTTTTTAAAGATGATTTGTGATACCTAATTGATTAATAAAATAAAAAAAATTAAAATTCTCTCCCCTTCATACAGGAAAGTCTTTTGATATAATAAAGAGACTTCCAGAGATGATTAGCTAGGAGTAGAGATCACTAGTGACAGGAATGTAAGAACAGAGACCACAACACAAGCAACAAAAGCGGCAAGAGTAAGTGGTTGCTTCCGAGAAACCATATGGAGAAACAAATATCCGACCACGAAAACT
This sequence comes from Diabrotica virgifera virgifera, assembly GCF_917563875.1. NCBI lineage: Eukaryota > Metazoa > Arthropoda > Insecta > Coleoptera > Chrysomelidae > Diabrotica > Diabrotica virgifera. The sequence goes on along the minus strand of NC_065448.1, from coordinate 218,429,321 downwards.
GAAAAGCAAAATAAAAATATACAATACAACAATAAGACCTATCCTAACATATGCAGCGGAGACGAGGACCGATACAAGAAAGACGAAACAACAAATCAACAGTATCGAAATAAAAGTAATAAGATCAATAGCGGGCATATCATTAAGAGCCAGACAAAGCAACAGAAGTAAACGAGAACGATGCAAAATTCAAAATATTAACAGGTGGATAAAAACAAGAAAGAAAAACTGGAACGAACATGTAAACTGAATGGAGCCAGATAGATTAGCGAACATCTGTAAAAACAACAAGTCGTATAGCAGAAGACCCGTAGGAAGGCCGCCGAAAAGGTGGAAAGACAATGTACAGTCAACAACAACTGAAACAGAATAAGAGGCAGACTAACAGGAGTCGGCGCACATGGATTCGCTCCCAACCCCTATAAAACCACTTTTATTGTACACGAGTTGGCTCCAAAACTCATACCCGAAAGTTAAGTTATGACCGAAGGGTTAGGTCTTCCTACCTGAACCCGGGAGCGAATCCATGTGCAGCCACAGGAGTAATTCTAGTCGCACAAAGAAGAAGAAAAAGACTTCCAGAGGAATTCATAGGATGAGTGGAGTAACAAAAAAGGATAAAATTAGGAATGAGTATTATTTTGTTTCAATTTATCAATCAAAGATAGAATAAAAATTTTTAATTTTTTTAATATAACGCGGGCACATAAATTTGATACACCCTGTATATTGATTTGTAAATATTTATTAGAAGTTAGCTTTCATGCAAGGTGGTTTCTCCTTAATGAATTTCTCCATGAAGAATATTAAAAACATTTGTAAATAAAAGTGAAGTGAAAGTTATTTAGGATTATTATTATAAACCGATTGTTTATTACGGGAAAGGTAGAAGCCATAGGTAATTAGTTCTTAGAAAATTAAGATAAAGAAAGTTTGAAATTTTAATCTCTTTTTGTTTAACCCCGAGTAAATTTTGTAGAATTTCCCGAAAGTAATTATTATGATGGTAGGAATATTTTTGAAAGTATGAGTGGGTGTTTCGAATGAAAAAAAGAATGGGGAAGAAGAAATGTCTCTAATTGGTTTAAAAATTTGGAATGGGAAGGAGAGAAGGTTGAATTTTCAGATAGTTTTGGAAAGAGGGATTATTGTGTTACCGGCAGCCGAGAGGAGCAGTCAAAAGTTTTCGTGAGTAGTTCAGAAGCAAGTACTAGTGGTGGTTTTGATAGTGAGAGTAGCTGAAAAGTGTAACGAGAGATAAATCAAATCGAGAAGAAATACCTCTTTGATTCTGTAAAGTCCAAGAGAGTAAGTTACAAGAATTATCGTTATTAAAATTATTTGTGACACCAAGTAAAAAAAGATACTTGGGTCTCAGGAGATTATTGTTGAGAGAAAGAGAGGAGAGAGTTTTGGAGTTATTGAACGAGTACTGGCAAAAAAGAGGCCTGGCTTGTGTTTTGGAGCAATAGTGGCTGATATCCTGCTGGATTGTTTGCTGAGAACGGAGAGGGCTTTGATTGGTAGCCTAACATAATCAACAAGGAGGAGCTGTTTGGGTCAAGAGGAGACATCATTGTGTGTGAATCAAAAAGGTCGGTCAATAACCTATGTGATAGATTTTCTTTATAACCAGAAGTTAAATTTTTCTACGTAAAAGCATATGCATTTAAGATTCCAACATTTCAAAAATTTAATAGGAAGTATAAGTAATTTGCGAATACCAAATTTGTTTGTTTAGTTTGTTTTTTATTAAGGGTATCAAGAACAAAGCGATAAATATTTGTTTGAATTAGATTAATTTTATATGGTAAAGGTTTTTTTGGACAGTTGTGCCCACAGGATTTAATCGATAAATTTATAGAGCACTGCTTTTGATAATAAAGGTATTTGTATGTGTTTATTTATGATTTTTCTATTTATTTCCTTTTCCTATTTTATCCCGATAAGGATCAACTAAGAGATACTGAAGCCACGAGAAAGGATAAGTATAACCTAAGAGAATTTAATTAAATTTTTTTTTGACAAAAGGCACCCTGAGATTTTTTCTTAATATTTTTATGTATGATTTGCGTTAATTAAATAATTGATCAAATAAAAAATAAAAGTAAGGGAGCCCAAGCGGGGATTTTTGCAGTTACTCGAGCGCGTCAGATTAGCATATGGGAGAAACCTGGTACCCTGCAGATGAAGCTCTACCATATATTGGCTCTTAACACAGGGGAGTTCGTTAAGGGGGGCCCGAAAAAAAAAATCTATCCTTAAAAATACTCGAAATTGTCAGATTAAGATAAGGTAAGTTAAGTACATGCAAAAGAGTGTATATTTCAAAAATCTGACGATTTGAGCAGGGGGTAAGGAAATGGGTGAGTCCCAAAGTTTCACAAGAAATAAGCGAATATGTCGCAAAATAAATGACAGATCGAAAAACTAAAAAATATGTGCTCAATATATTTTAAAAATCTATCGAATGATACCAAACACGACTTCCCACGGAGAGGGGTGGGGGGTAAATTTAATATTTTAAATTCGAATCCCGCGATATTTCGCGAAATGAACATCAGATCGAAAAACTGTAAAATACACTTATTCGATACTTTTAAAAAATCTATCGAATGGCACCAAACACGACTCCCCAAGGAGGTGGGGTGGGGGGTTACTTTAAAATCTTAAATAGAAGCACCCATTTTTTATTGCAGATTTGGATTCCTTACGTAAAAATAAGTAACTTTTATTCGAAACATTTTTTCGAATTATGGATAGATGGCGTTATAATCGGAAAAAACGATTATTGGAAATGGAAAATTAAATTAAAAAATGGCAAGCACCCACTAAAATGGCAAATTTTACTTAACTTTTTTTGGTTTTAGGACCTACTCTTCACAACCCAATAGGTCCCCATAACGCTCGAATGACTGCACATTTAGCATACTTTGCTCCCCTACCATATAGAAAGCAAATCATAACAGTATATTAGGAAAATCTAGGAGTGTCACAAATTAAGTGTCAGAATTTGTAAACAGTATGTGACGTCAGTTCCATCGTTGATCAGATGCATGTAAAAGTATACACAGTTAGACCGCTTGGTTATTACTTATAATTTTAGTACCAAGTTATACGTTAAACTGAAAATATTGCCTTTCACATGGCAAATGAGACGCTGTAATGGAGGTTTTCCTTGAGAGTCTCCCTTTAATTGGTAAACTATTTTATGAATTTCACTATTTCTCTAATAGACCAACAACTTTTCACCTTGCCATCGTAGTTATACAAAATCTCAAGAGCAATAAAAATTGTACCGGTCACCTATTCAATTATACCTACTCATAAAATCATAAAAATTTGATAAACATTTAGACGTAGTAAAATGTTTTCATTAATATAATCTGTGAAACACTGGCATTTATAAAATAATTAAACATCAATTTAAGAATAATTTAAAGTGTTTTAGTACATTTAACTATCAGGAAAAACCCGATGACTAATAATCTAAAATGGGAGTGTCAACCAAAAAAAAACTACGCATAATAAATGAAATTCCTTGGAATACAATAATAATTGGAGGAAAATGTAGGGATTACCAACAATAATAAAGCAAAAAAACAAATTATATGAGGTTAGTCACTACTTTCTATAAAGTTGGTAAATAAATAAACATTACGCGATTTTTGCCATTTTTATACTTCTTATGAGATCATTATCTTTAAAACATGTGGCAGGTATAGCATGAGATTTCGATTTTGAGTTTTAGTAACAAATATGAGGCAGTTTTCGTACGATGAAAAGGTTGTAACTGTGAGTACATGATGTATAAATGATTTTTTTTGAAATTATAATTATAATTATACAATTATGTATAATTGATTTTTTTATAAATCTATAAATATGAGGCATTTGACACGTGCCTAAAAAGGCTGTTTCACATTTTTTTCAGCTTTCACATTACAAATTTTTAATCAAAGTCGAAGGACTAAGTACGGAATCCACGGAGTACTTATATAGAAAAAGAATATCAGAGAAGATTGCTGATAATGATATACTAGAAAACGATAACATCGAGGAAAGCTGGGAAAAACTCAAAAGAAAAGTAACATAATTAACGCAGCAACATAATCACTTGGAGAGAGGAAAGTAACGAATACCAATTTATCAAAAAAGAAATCCCCATGGTTTCGAGAGGAAGTGAAGATAAAATGTGAAGAAAAGAACAAAGCCTTTTTACAATACAGAACACAACAAACACAACAGGCATACAACCACTATAAAAGAATTAGAAACGAAACAAACACTCTAGTCAGACAAATAAAAAGAGAACACTGGGAGAGTTTCTCAAAACAGATGGAACACGACTTCTACGGAACACAAAAGGAAATATGGAGAATGATCAGAGGACAAAGAAAAGAGATGAACGAACTAATAAACACGAAACACATTCAGAAGGAAACTTGGGCAGACTATTTTCGATCCCTGTTTGCTAAAGATAACGATAACGAACCACCAACACCTGAAGTGACAACAAACGAAAAAACAAATATTGAAGAAGCAGAGGTAACGGAAGCATTAAGGAAATTAAAAAATAGAAAATCACCAGTAGAGGACAGAATATCGAATGAACTCCTAAAGTATGGAGGACAAGACCTGACCAAACAATTATTAAAACTAATCCAAAAAATAATAGAACAGAACAGAATACCACAAGAATGGAGATCAAGCATTCTAATACCTCTCTTCAAAAAGGGGGAAAAATCGGACCCGGAGAATTACAGAGGAATAAATTTATTAAACACAACACTAAAATTAACGACCAAAGTGATAACAAACAAACTGAATAAAATTATAACATTTGCAGAAGAACAACAAGGTTTTAGGTCGGGAAGATCATGCACCGACGCTATATTTATAATGAGGCAGATTCAAGAAAAAATCGTTCGAATGCAACAAACCGGCATACTTATGTTTCGTGGACCTTAAGAAGGCATTTGACAGGGTCAAATTAAAGGACGTTATCCATTTATTTTACGCAAGAGAGGTACCTCTAGGAATAATCAAAACGATCGGAAATATCTACCAGAACAACACAATAAAAGTAAAAGTAGATGAAGAACTAACTGACCCAATTGAAGCTGGCAATGGGATAAGACAGGGAGATTCCCTGAGTCCTCTGTTGTTCAACCTGAGCATGGACGAAATAATAAAAAAGTAAGAACAAAAAAAGGACACCAAATGGGAGAAAAATAGAAAAACAACTTAAAATAATCTGCTACGCAGACGACGCAATACTAATCTCTCAAAGTGAAGATGATTTACAACGTACGCTGCACGAATTTAATATAACCGCTAGAAAATTTAACATGTTAATTTCCCTAAAAAAGACTAAATGCATGGTTATAACAGCAGATTTAATAAGGTGTAAATTAGAGCTGGAGGGTCAAATAATAGAACAAGTCATGGAGTTTAAATATCTAGGCATCGCACTATGCAGCTACGGAAAGCTCGAAGCAAAAGTGGAAGATCAGATGAATAAAGCAAACAGAGCCGCAGGTTACCTGAATGACACAATATGGAGAAATAAAAACATCGGAAAGGAAGTGAAAGGCAGAATTTACAAAACAGTCATCAGACCAATAATGACATACGCGGGAGAAACACGACCTGATACAAGAAGGACAAAAAGAATGCTAGAAACAGCAGAGATGAAAACATTGCGAAAAATCGATGGTAAGACGATGTGGGATAGAGCTAGAAGTGCAGATATACCAAGGAGATGCAAGGTGGACAACATTAATAACTGGGTGAAAAGCAGAAGAGTAGAATGAAACGAATACGTAAGCCGAATGACAACAAATAGAGTAGTAAGGACGGCGAGAGACGGTTCCCCAATAGGAAGACGATCAGTGGGAAGACCAGGAAAAAGATGGAATGACAACTTACTGGAGGCACATTGAAAAACAATGTGACCAGACAGAGTAATGTCTATATAAAAAGAAGAAGAAGAAGAAGAAGACATTACAAATTTACAGCAAAGCTCTATTTGGAGTTATGATTGGTTCTTGTTTTATCATTGTTGTTCTTTTCCACATTTTCCATAAGTATGTAAGTTTTCAGTTGTATTAACATTTAGTTTTATTAAAGAATCTGTACAAAGAATATTACGAAGAGGTGTTCGATAAGGGTGTATACTTTTACCAATATTATTTAATGTATACGCGAAAGACATATTAACTAAAGCAATGTTTATATTGGCATATTAATTTAAGCATTAGAATTAACGGCATGATCATAAATAACTTCAGATACGCTAATGATACAGTTCTTTTAGCCGAATCACATAAAGACCTACAGATACTGTTTAATAAAGTGACCGCAGTAAGTGAAGAATATGGACTACATATCGGAATATGGATAAGGAATATTGACAACATAAGCAAGACGAAATGTATGATAGTAACAAAAACAACTCAGGACATTCGTAAGATACATGTACAGAATCAGCCTATAGGGCTTTTCATCGATTGTCATTTGTTTCGAGCTTCTGTCATATGTTGTATAATCTGTGTATAATATTAATGTACACGGATTATACGACATTTGTATGAGAAGCTCAAAACAAATGACTGTGAATGAAAAGCCCCATTGAAAGAGTAAGAGAATTCAAATAACTAGGTACAATCATTAATGAACACAATGACAGTTCTCAAGAAATACGAATCAGAATCAAACAGGCAGGAAGCGCACTTACAAGAATGAAGAGGCTTCTCTACTGTCGGGACTTAAATATTGAGTTAAAAATACGACTACTGAGTCGCTATGTGCTATCCGTATTATCCTAATACTCTGGGCTAATGAGCAAAATACAAGGAAAAGTTATTTACCAGCAATTTTATTGTTGGAATCGAATCTTATGATTGTATATATTAATAATATAGGTATGCAAAGTCCGCAGATAGTGTGCTAGTTTTTTTATAAACAAAATGGAGCCCAAAAATTGGGTTCTTTTCAATTTTTGCTCTATAACTCCAAAGATTTTAACTTTACACCAAAAACACTCAAACAAAAATTCACTGCAATTAAATTCTGCATAGAGACGTGTTTCTTCCGATTTACTTCGACGAAAATTTTCCCCGGAAAATGCGGATTTTTCCAACAAAATCTTTAATTTTCAACTAAAATTTTAGATAAGTAATTATTTATCAATACAGTGGAACCTCGATAAGTCGGCCCCCGATAACCCGAAAGTCCGGCTAACCCGGACCGATTTTCATCAGACAAACATTTCAACAATAAAAATGTATGTATTATGTTAAAACATTTTATCTGTAGCCGCTTCTGGAATGTCTTAAAAATATCGAGTTTCATTGATAAAACTTAGCTTGGACCATAATATAATATTTGAGAGATAATGGGTATATGTGTAATTTGAACTATACGGTAAAAATGACTCATGGCACACGGCGGCAGCGGCGACAGAGTGACGATCATTATCCATTATCGGGCTATCGCAAACAACAGTCACCTTTTATTCCTTTATTTATTTTCAACTATCTTTTAAAAAATTATTTTTAGAACAACGGTGTTTTAAACTTTAAACAATGAAAGAGCCACTGTTCTTAAATAACATAACATCGTTCCGATGGCAGACGAAATTGACACAACCGAAACTGACTGAGTTTTTTTTACCTAGAAATGAACAATACTCTATCTATACTGTCTAATACTTATACTCTATACAATATACAACTATAATAGGTAAGTTAGATGTGTACTGTGCATATATATTTCATGTTATTTTAATTATAACGGACTTTATCTATAAGTATACCGTATTTTATTAATTTTTACAATGCACTCCGGCTAACCCGGATTTTCGATAACCCGGATCGGCCGCGGTCCCGATTAATCCGAGTTATCGAGGTTCCACTGTAATTAGATAACTCGGTAATATATAAAAGCACGTTTCGTAGAGATTATAATTCCAGAAGCGGATGGAAATTAAATGAACAGTTTAAGTGTTAATTAAAAATTTACGGTCGCTATAATAACCACAATAATTACGATACATAAGAACAGTTATGATTTTTGTATAAAAAGACACTGTACCTATCTAATGTACTTTACAGAATTAAAATTGGACTATTTAAGCGGCCTCACAAATATTTTAAAATTATAAAACAATTTTTTGGCTTAAAACAAATAGAATATCTTGGAAAATATTAAATCAAATTAAATCATGAAAACGGTATTGGATAAAAAGCGGCAGGCCGCTTCTTTCAAAATAAAAAACGTTTAATTGCGATGACTGGTTCCTGAGATACAACCGGTCAAAGTTGACCGGCATTTACGGCAAAGATTTAAACAATAGGATCATAATTTTCAAAGCATTGCCTTTTTATTTCGGTCCTCTTTCTCTACACCAATTTTCATATCTTTAAAATACTCATAACATATATTATTATAATAAAAACTATCGATATTACGAGTGAAAATTGCCAAAAATAGCAAAATTCCAATCAAAAATTAGGTTGGAGAAAATGTAATCTCAAAGTTCAAGATCGGTATACCTACGTTAAAAAAATGCATTTTCTCGGCTTCCCATGGAGCAATTTTCTTCATTATTTTTTTGGTCCCTAGTAACTCGAGTAGAGCCATCTAACTAATGCATTATTAAATGTCAAACTTGCTTTTGTTTTGTTATAATAGATTAATTTATTTATAAGAAAAGAAAACTCCATATTTATTCCAGTTGTAGACTTTCTTTAGCTAAACTTTCTACAAGTGTACCTTTTAACGTTAAAAACACAAAAATAAACAATCTTTATTTAAACAAATTTAAAAAATTTCTTATAAAAATAAATTAATTTATTATAATAAAACAAAAGCAAGTTTGACATTTAATAATGCGTTAGTTAGATGGCTCTCTTCGAGTTACTTGGGAACAAAAGAAGAATGAAGAAAATTGCTCTATGGGAAGCCGAGAAAATGCATTTTTTTAACTTATACCGATTTTAAACTTTGAGATAACATTTGCTACAACCTTATTTTTGATTGGAATTTTACTATTTTTGGCAATTTCACTCGTAATATCGATATTTTTGATTATAATAATATATGTTATGAGTACTTTAAAGATATGAAAATTGGTGTGGATAAAGACGACCGAAATAAAAAGGTGATGGTTTGAAAATTATGATCCTATTGTTTATATATTTGCCGTAGGTGAATGTGGGTCAAATTTGACCGGTTGTATCTCAGGAACCACTCATGGCAATGAAACGTTTTTTTCTTTTAAAAGAAGCGTCTTGCCACATTTTTTCCAATACCGTTTTCATGATTTAATTTAATTTAATATTTCCCGAGATATTCTATTTGTTTATAAGCCAAAAAATTGTTTATAATTTTAAAATATTCCTGAGACCGCATAACTAGTCACATTTCAATTATGTAAAGTACATTAGATAGGTACTGGGGCTTTTTATACAATAATCATAGTTATTCTTATGTATCATAAATTTTGTGGTTATTATAGCGACCGAAAATTTTAAATTAACAATTCAATTGTTGCTAAACTGTTCATTCAATTTTTATTGGCTTCTGGAATTATAATCTATACGAAAAGAGATTTTATACTACCACGTTATTTAATTATTGATGAACAATTACTTATCTAAAATTTTAGTTGAAAATTAAATATTGTGTTGGAAAAACCCGCATTTTCCGGGGAAAATTTTCGTCGAACTAAATCGGGACAAATACGTCCCTAAGCAGAATTTAATTACGGTAAATTTTTATTTAAGTGTTTTTGGTGTAAAGTTAAAATCTTTGGAGTTATAGAGCAAAAATTGAAAAAACACGATTTTCAGGCGCCATTTGGTTTATAAAAAAAGTAGCACACTATCTGTGGACTTTGCATACCTATATTATTAATATATAGGATCTTATAATTCGATTCCAGCAATAAAATTGCTGGTAAATAACTTTTCCCAAAAATGGCATATTCTCCGATAATCTGCCCAGACTATAAGGGATGGAAGCGTGGACACTGAAGAAAATTGACGTGAGAAGACCGGAGACATTCGAGATATGGATGTACCGAAGAGTGCTGAAGATCTCATGAATAAATAGAATAATCAACGTAGTGGTAATAAGCTTTATGCATAAGGAAAGAGAAGTACTTCTAACACATAAGAGAGGAAAACTGTGATATGTGAGACGTGCTATGAGAGGAGATAAATATCTAATACTCCAGGTCATTATGCAAGGAAAAATTTGAAAAATTCTTCATGACTGAAGAACCTTAGAGAATGGTTTGGATGTAGTAACAGCGAATTATTTAGAGCTGCGGTCTGAAAAGTAAAAATCGCTCTGATGATTGCCAGTCATCGAAGCGGACACGGCTTCTAGAGAAGCAGAAAAAGAAGGTTCCGGTATAATTTTCCGACAGAGCTTTTCACGTTAACAGTTTAGATTTTTAACATCGCAATATGTATGTACCGAATCACCAAATTTTTCCTTATGTAGGTGAAGGATAACAGTATAGCTCAAATTTTAATGTATCAGATTCCTATATCCTCATATTGCACGGTAGACAGAGACCGTATCTGTCTACCGTGCTCATATTGTATCTATAATATGAGCTTTACGAACCTTATGAGATAAGTGCCTTAAAAACCGGCAAAATAATGCAGAAGATGATAAACATAATACGTTGTGATATAAACAGAGACGAAACTAGTAGAAGGGAAAAATTATCAATAGAAACCTATAAATTTACATTATATTGATAGTTTTCCACCTATAGACGTATCAGAGGAGTTTTACAACAGCCACTCTGACAAGAGAATTTTATAAAATTCTTCTATCACAGTTTGATTCCGATAAATCTAAAGGTGAGAAGCTATCAATATAATGTAAATTAATAGTCTCTATTAATAATTTTCCACTTCTACTAGTTTCATCTCTTTTTATTTCACAACTTATTATGTTTTCAGTTGTTTTCGTTATTTTGCCGTTTATTAGTACACTCATCACTGTATAAAGAAAATCCATAGATGTTTTGTAGATTTTTAGTCGCCTTTTTTTAATTAATAACAATTTATTGTAAAAAATGAAAATGTTTTAAATTTTTTATTTACCATTGAAAAGCCTAGTATTTAAGGTAAAATTGCAAACCTTTATATTTTAAAAGATAAAACAAGTATTAAAATGACGGCTACTTAAATTTGTAAAATTACTTTGTTGCATTGAAAACTGCAAAATAATTTATAATCAATAATTGTTTATAACTATTGTAAAAATAAAGCTAGATCTTTGTTATTGCGCCCAAAGTTGGTATTTGTATTCCCTAACAAATCCATAAAATTTCAGATCGATTCATCAAGTAGTTTGAAAGGTGTTATATTTATTTACCCCAGAGACCTTTTGCTTGTAATAACATTAGTCAGAAAATAATGAAGATACGGTATCTCTACGTATACCAAATAAATGTTTTGGGAGTTGAACTATCAATATATTTTAATAAAAAGTTAAAAAATGTCATATTCTGGGACGATTAGATAAAAAGTAGGCATTATTTCAAATTTTCTGCTAATTTGTTTATAACAATTAAAACAAGTAAATTTTCAAAAATTGATTTTAAAAATAAAGATCTATAGTTTTATTATACCTACAGTAGACAAATAATTCGAATAGAATAAACAATTAGAATTTTTTGAAAAAAATATATTTGTATAACTGTTTAAACAAATTACGATGTTTTTTATTAATAATATTGTTAAAACATTGAATATTTGTAATATAACCAAAAAGTACATATCTACGAATTAAAAAATAAAGATGAAAATCTATCAACTAGAATAGAAGATATAAAGAAACTTCAGTACATATCTGTATTTTGAAGATTATTATCATTCTTTAACGATTGAATGTGTTTGGGCCCCCCTTAATATGGTTCAACTTATTTTCATCTCAGCCTCATTCACACTCAGAGACAATGTATTAACTATAATCCGTGTATATTGATATTATACATAGATTATACAACATATTGTGACAGAAGCTCGAAACAAATGGCAATCGATGAAAATCCCTATTCTAAAATAACTTTATTTTTTGTTTAAGTTCATGTAAAACTATCAGTTTATTACATTATGTTAAAATATTTCGTCTAAGAGTAATAACTTCAAAGTTATTCTAATTGTTTTTACCTACGTTACAAATTACAGTAATTTTGCAAGACGATTTTTGGTTATAAAATAGTTATTTATGAAAAAACAGTTCGTGAAGTATGCTTTTTGCGAACGCACGCGATGTTTAGAGCACGTGCGACAGCGGAGCCAGTGCTATACAGAGCGTAAGTTCGCAAAAAGTAATTCACGCACAGTTTCATACAATATTTTATCTACGATAAACAAATAAAACAAACTGTAACTCTTCGTCACTAGAATTCATTTCTATTCTACAATTTTTAGAACTTTGACATTTAAAAATTCTAACTTCTTTCAAGCCACAAAACTGTCAAAAATTTTGTTGTAATTTATTGCTCATATGTCATCACCATGACAACGCGAAAGTTAAGGATATTTGATTATATGAAAGTGTGCCAAAAAACAGTGCGAAAAAGTAAATTACATATAAAATACATTGTTACTTCACGCACACTTTAAATCCTTCACGCACTGCTATCTATAATGACAGTTTTTACAAACTAAAAACTTATACATACATAATATGAGATAGAGTAGATAAATTATTTTTTTTAACTTTTTCGATACATTTAACTTAATTTTACTCTTTATTATTGAACTCTTTTTATTTACACCCTACTTTAATTGAACTCTTTTATTTAGTTTAACTCTGAAACTGTAATTTGGTATGCGTATCTTCATTATTTCTGGCTAATGTTATTGCAAAAAAGGTGTCTGGTATAAACAAATAGAAAAACTATTAAAATAATAATTGATGAATCGATTTAAAATTTTGGAGGTTTATTGGGAACCACAATACCCAACTTGCCACAAGCTCAATAACAAATATCTAAGTTGATTTTTACAACAATTATAAACAATTAAGGCGAACGGAGCAAAATGTAAAATTTTGACGCTTGCCAAAATTTTCAATGTATTTTAAATGTAGTCATTTTTTTCGAATCCTGAGAAAACTAATTAATATTTTTGAAAAATTTAAACGCAGAATGTAAGGTTACATTATTACCGAGGGCCGAAAATCCCTGAAAACTTCTATAATGTTTATTTTAATAAGTTCCAGGGTTGAAAATAAAAGAGAAAATTTAGTGTGATTTTTAATTGCAAATATTTCATTCAGAAGAAACTTTTTATTTATTCTAAGGAACTTTCGGTCCTCGGTAATAAAGTAGTCTTTCATTCTGCGTTTAAATTTTTCAAAAATACTTATTAGTTTTCTCTGGATTCGAAAAAAATTAATACACTTAAAACACATTGAAAATTTTGACATACGTCAAAATTTTGGATTTTATTTCGTCCCCCTACACGATTTTGCCTTATTTTGCAGTTTTCGAAGCAACAAATGAATTTTACAAATTTAAACAACCGCCATTTTAATGCTATAAAGTTTTGTAATATTCGGCTTTTTAATGGTAAGCAAAAAATCGAAAAAATGACATTTTAAGACTAAATTGTTAATAATTAAAAAATGACGCCGAAATATCTGCAGAAGACGTATAGCTTTTCTTTACTTATAGACCTACAATAACTAGAAATTCAGATACCCGGATTTGTACAAGTTCTGAAGAGAGTCCTTTTTGCTTATTCCTTATTTCCCGTATATGGCTTAGGATCTAATGTACCTACCAGATTATCCTCCTCTCTTATACTTATGAGTTTTTTCTTTGACATACTTTATAACTCAGATAAATTATTGTCAAGTTTTACAAAACAGTATTCTTTTAACAATATTTTAAATGTTGTAAAAAATCAATACTTACAAACGATATATCCTTCAAAAATAATAAACACTTGATTGTATCTTAAATTTTTGTTACTCGAACGCACCACACTAAGTTCTTTAACTACCGTCACGGCGACGACCTCAGCCAACTGAATCGATAGCTTGAGGTCACTTCATAAGAAACTTCATCATGACTAATATCAACATTAAAACAAACGCAACAGTCTCTTAGGGAATTCCCATTTGGTAGTAAGAGGTATGCTCCAGTGTGACTTTGCGAATCGCTGCGATGGCCGTGAAATTCGCAACCATAGGTAGGTTGGAATATAATATGGAATGCGAAGAATTATGAATAAGAATTCATTTTGCTTCGAGCGAGCTTACATTGGCGTAAAAATTTACAAGGCTTTTCGTTTCTTATACTCCGTTTGGAAATTATTGATAGCATAGTCCATCTGATTGGTGCACCTCAATTTATATCCCACTACACAAAAAAGGAACTACTACCAGATGTGAAAACTACCTCACACTGTCACTAATAACACATGCTAGTAAAACCTTTTTGCATATCATCAAAAACACCTATCTACATTACCAAATACCTCACGAACAAGCGGAGTTTGTAAAGGGTAAAGGTACAAGGGAACAAATCCTGAACCTGAGACAACTTATTGAAAAGTCTAGAGAATTTCAAGTACCTATGATTATATGCTTCGTTGACTACCAAAAGGCATTTGATTGTGTAAGCTGGATAAATCTGTGGTCAATTTTAATAGAAATGGGGGCACCAATGCACCTGGTGATACTTATTAAAAATCTGTACCAGTCTAATATAGCGAAAGTTAGATCAGAAGTTCTCAAACCAATTCAAGACTGAGAGAGATGTTAGACAAGGATGCGTGTTGTCACCTGACTTATTTAACATTTATGGTGAACATGTCATGAGGATGGTTTTAGAAGGATGGGCCGGTGGAGTAACAGTAGCTGGTAGGAAAATCTCCAATTTAAGATTTGCTGATGACAAAACACTTATAGCAGCAAATGAGCAAGAAATGCTTGATCTTCTGCGAAGAGTTGAGTACGAAAGCAATAAAGTTGATCTGAAAATCAATAAAGCTAAGACAAAAATAATGGTAGTCGACAGATTCGACACTATTCAACTGACTAACATATTACAGGAATACCAGATAGTAAACACCTTTATCTATCTCGGGTCTAGTATAACTAACGAGAGTAACTGTGAAGCAGAAGTTCGAAGACGTATTGGAATGGCAAAAAATGCGATGAGTCGCCTAACTTAAGTTTGGAAAGACAGATCTATCTCTCAAAATATCAAGATGAGACTGGTGAATGCCCTTGTATTCTCAATATTTCTATACGGAGCAGAGCGCCGAAAAATTGATGCCTTTGATATGTGGTGCTGGAGAAGAATGCTGCGCATACCTTGGACAGCTCATAAGACAAACGTGTTCATTCTAAACCAACTCAATATTAAAAAAAAGGATGTCCACAATATGTCTGCAACGAATTCTGCAATTCTTTGGTCACGTGGTTCGCAGAGGTGACGACATTTTGGAGAGATTAATTGTTTCTGGAAACGTTCCGGGGAGAAGATCAAGAGACGATCACCAACTAGATGGTCTGACCAAATAAAGCATTCAGCTGGAAACTCATTCTGCGACGTTCTTAGAGCAGCTGAAGATAGAGACCAATGGAGAAACATTGTTAGGAATATTGGAAGAAATCACGATCCTCAGTAATGGGACGACAAGTCTCAGTAAAACGACAAGAGAGAGACAGAGAAAGAGAGAGAGAGAGAGAGAGAGATAGTTCAGTGATGGAGAACCTATGACACGCGTGTCAGTGCCTATACGGAGCTTATTTTTAGTGAAACATATCATCAAATAATTTTATAATTCTAATATTTGTTGATTCAGAGCTGATCATATAGCCTCTCTGATAAGATCTGGAGAGCCTGAAACGTACGTAAGTAAATGATTGACCATATCTTAACTGCAATGAAACATCAGATGTCTTTTATTTTCTCAGTTTGCTCATATTGTGAGTACAGGGTGTAACAATGTGCTGTCCACCCGGCGTTCGATAGCTCGTCAACAGATGACCGAATCCAAAGAGTGATGGTTACCGAGAGTGTACTTACGAAGAGAATCGAGGATCATGAAATCAGTTCCACTCGGTGTACTGAACCACGAAAGAACTCACAGGGCAGTTATGCAATGGAGTGAGTTGGAACTCTGCCGTGGCAAAGGCACTTTGGACTGAAAAGATGCTTTGCCGGAACTGTGACAGCAGTGAGCGGTTGCTGCCATCTCCGACCCGGAGCTGTCGGATGGCGAACTGTATGTCGATGTTCGATTGTGGTCACACTGAATTGAAGTGTGATGGGCTACGAGTCCGTGTGTGTGTAATTATGTAGATAGATTGCTTCCGTGTAGCGTGATTGCTATTGAATATACTGTATGTACTGTGTATTGTATCTTTCTAATATTGTTATTATGTTTTTGATTATGGTAATAAATACAATTTTATAATTCTTGTGCAGACGTACGTCTAGGGAGCTTACTCCAGAAAACGGGGCGAAGATAGAATACTATTTTATTTTGTTATTTTAATTTTAAACTATATATGTATAAATATCCTCAATACATTTATTTTATTTTGAACCTGTGTGTTACTGAGTCTGTTGTCCTGAAAGAACTACGCGTCACAACGGAACCAAAGGACACCGCACACATCTTATGAAAAATATAATGTCACTCAAATTCAAAAAAATTTACATGAATAGATGCGTCCTGAAATTTCAATAATTTGATACTATTGCGCCAACTCTGAATTTTGCTTAATTAGTGCGTTAATTGTACCTAATTTAAGTTTATCGAAATCGCATTTTGAAGTCCATAAAACTGGCATTCATAAATAATATTAGTCTAGCGGCTATTGAATACAGTCTATTCACCACTAGCTTAAGCCTCTTAGAGGCGGTACAACTAACCAAATTATACCTACTTTATTATCAATAATAACAGGAAAAAATAAGAGTAAGGCTCTGCCTTAATCCCTCGAGAAAGATTTATGGAGTAAGCGAATCACAAGATATTTTTTCTCTCTTTGACACACGGAGATTCCTATTTGATTTTAGATTTATTTTTATCAATCTACGCTCTTGTTAACGAAAATACAGAGTTGGCACAATGGTATCAAATTGAAATTTCAGGACGCATCTATTCATGTAAATTTTATTTCATTTGAGTGACATTATATTTTACATAAGATGTGTACGGTGTCCTTTCGTTGGATTTTTTTCCTAAGAGAATAGACGGAATATGACTGCATATTCTAGAGTTTCTTTCGTCTCCTTTATTCATCGCCTGCTAGCCTTATAAATTGTAAAAGGTAGAGATTTAGGATGTACCCATAAATTGGTTCCATGGTAGAGATTTTCAGATTTGTGAATCTGGGACTTCTCATTCCGTTAATAGATCTCGCTACAGCGTCCAAAGGCGAAATATTTTTATAATTCTGCTTAAATGACAGTTTGGTTTCATTTCGAATCAGAGCTGATCATATAGCCCCTCTGATGAGGCCTGCGGAAACTGAAATGTACGTAAGGAGACGACTGGTCATCTCTGCACCGACATGGAAAAACGTTCGTCGACTTCGAAAAAGCATTCGACAGGGTTCGACATGAAAAACTAATAGAATTATTGAAAAACAGAGATATAGACAGACGAGATTTATGAGTTATCATCAATCTGTATTGGAATCAAAAGGCCAATATAAAGATAGAAGAACAGGTTTCCGAGAATATTTATATAAAGAGAGGAGCAAGATAGGGTTGTGTTCTGTCGCCGCTACTGTTTAACGTGTACGTACAGTGAAGCGATATTTCAGGAAGCGATAGCGGAGCTAAGTGATGGAATCTCTATAAACGGAAGAATAGTAAATAACATAAGATTCGCTGATGACACCGTTATAATCGCAGACACCCTGGAATCGCTACAAGAATTGCTAAATAGAAATAAATATTATTGCATTCGATGCGGACTAAAAATAAACAAGAAAAAAACTAAATTTATGATTGTCTCAAAAACACAACAGGGAAATGAAAGGTTAATAGAGCAAACCCAAATAGAAAAAGTAAAGACATAAAGATATCTGGGATCCTGGGTTGATGACAAAAATGACCAAAGCAAAGAAATTAAAGTCCGAATTGAAACTGCAAGGCAAGCATTTATAAAAATGAAGACACTGCTTACAAACAAAGACCTTCAGTTTTCTCTCCGATTGAGGGCTCTAAGATGCTACATATTTTCTATATTACTATACGGAATGGAAGCTTGGACATTGAAGAGACAACACATAAGAAAAATAGAAGCGTTCGAAATGTGGTGTTACAGAAGAATATTGAAAATTCAGTGGGTTCAAAGGATTACCAAAAGTGCTACGACGTTTAAATAAGGAGTTAGAAATTATGAACAGTATAAAAACTAGAGAACTTTAATATTTGAGTCACATTACCAGAGGAGAAAAATATGAGTTGCTGAGAATTATTATGCAAGGAAGGATCCAGGGAAGAAGAAGCATAGGAAGGAGACGCATCTCCTGGCTGAGGACCCTTAGAAAATGGTTTAACTGTAGTTCATTACAACTGTTCAGAGCAGCAGCCAACAAAGTGACCCTAGTCATTATGATATCCAACCTCCGATAGGAGAGGGAACTTTAAGAAGAAGAAGAACCGACATGAAACCTAAGCTCTCTTTCATTTTCTAATATTTGTTTGTCATAACGGCCAGAGTGGCTTATTAATAATGTTTTATGGAAACTATTGAATAGTCAGTTATTCCTTTCACGTTGTCCACACAATTTTTACTATCTAAGCAATAAATTCACCAATCGGGCTTTACAACAACTTTTTTTATCATTGGAATTGAAAGATCTTGATTTTAAAGCCTTGAGGATTAAAAAAAGTTATTTCTACAATAAATAATGCAATTGAAAGAAACTACCATGTTGGATATTTCGCGGGCTGTTTTGCAATAACAAATAAACGAAATTAAACTTGCGATACCTAAAATTGTAGTTTTTTTAATTTACTACAACTTTCTATTTAAAAGTTTTTGTCTAAAATGAATATCCTAAGCAGCAGCATTAAAAATCTTTAAATATTGCAAATTTTATAAATTGATATAAAACATTACAACAAAGTAGGCGCACAAAATAAGGTGTTAGGTGCATTTTAGTATAAATTATTCCTGACATCGTCCTTTACAACAGCTGATAGGTTTCAAAAATTCCTGAATTATAGCACGTTTCTTCACTCACAGCCTGGACTAAAGAACTAATAAAATTTTATTATACAGTGGAAGATTATAGTTAATCTAATCTAATAATAATTATAGTAGAATAAATACAATTAGAATTTTTTGGAAAAAAAATATTAATTTAACTGTTTAAATAAATTACATTGTTTGTTTATTACTAATATTATTCAAACATTGCATATTTGTATTTCCACGAGATTTTCCCATTTTTCCCTTCGTCGGGTTCTGTCATTTTTTAAGATTTTTCAAGTCTGCCTATATATCTCACCTCAGCTAAAAGAGTGTCATAAGTCAAAAAAGCAAAGTTTCGAGAAAACGACGTTTAAAGTTTGTCCTGCAACATTTTCGGGTTTAATTCAAAAACTATTAAAATTAGAATAATAACTATTTTAGTCATTTACAATGGTTTTTGAAGCTCTATAATATAGCGTATTAAGTATATCAAAAATATTTAAAAAAAAATTTTTTGAGTTATACCACTATACAGATAAAATAACGAAAAATTTACAAAATATTATTTATCAAAAGTGACACTTGCAGTACAGAATATAATATTATTATTATTATCTGGTTAATAGACTTATACTTTTTAATGATGTAACTTTAAATACAAATAACAACATTAAACACAGAATACTGCAAAAAGAAAGATAAATAAGTGATAAATGTGTCACTTTTTTGAGCACATACGCAGATTGTTTTGAATAAAGTAATCACATATACTGTCTTAACTCGCCTAAATAAAAATAAAAGTGCCTAAATATTTGTATTTGCTAACTCGATCGATAATTTTATTGAGTAAATATAAATTTTGGACATTTCTTGTTGATTTCGATATTACCATAAATTTAGTTTTCTTTATGTTCAAAGATAGTCATATTCTTCGCTGCAGTCTGCTATCTTATTCACCAATGTCTGTAGCTCTTCAAGTGTTTCTGCGATCAGAACGGTGTCGTCGGCAAATTTCAAATTGTTTAATCTAACACCATTTATTTTAATACCTATGGATTGCTCAGAGAGTGTTCTATTCATTACGTCTTCGGAATAGAGATTAAACAGGTTTGGTGACAGTATACACCCTTGTCTCACACCTCGCTTTATTTCAATTTCTTCAGTGGTATTATTCTCTACTCTCACTACTGCTTTTTGATTGTAGTACATATTTGCTATTAGTCGGATGTCTCGTTTATCTAAATTATTTTCTGCCAGGAGTCTGATTAGATGATCATGTCGCACTTTATCAAAGGCCTTGTTATAATCTATGAAACACACGAATACATCTTGATTTATGTCAAGACATTTTTGAGACATAACGTTTAGTGCAAACAACGCCTCTCTAGTTCCGAGTTCATTTCGGAATCCAAACTGGGTATCATTGATGTCCATTTCCAGTTTTCTGTGTACTCTAGTGTGTATAATTTTCAGGAATATTTTCAGTACATGGCTCATCAAACTGATTGTACGGTAATCACTACATTGTTTGGCATTCATCTTTTTTGGTATAATAACAAAAGTGGATAAAAGCCATTCTTGTGGTATTTTTCCTGATGTATAAATGCTATTGAAAAGTTCAACTAAAATGTTAATCGAGTCTTCTTTTATCGGTTTAAGGATTTCCGTTGGTACTGTACAAACTACTAAATTACCTGAGGCTGTTACCAGAGGCGTACGACGGCTGCAAATGAATGGTTGACCCTTTCCAAATTCTACGCCACTGGCCGAATTGCTATTTTTGTTTAATTTTTGGATTCTCCTATAATTTTTGTAAAAATAATATGCTTTTCATTCGTAACGATAAAGTCATTAATTTTCGAGATATTTGAAGTTAAAAATGAAACGACACGGTTATTTTGATTAATGTAGTGTAATGTAATGCTTCATTTTTATCTCAAATATCTCGAAAACTAATCATTTATCGTTACGAATTTACAGTATATTATTTACATAAAAAGTATTGGAAAATCAAAAAATTACACTAAAATAGCAATTTCGTCAGTGGCGTAGAATTTGGGAAGGGTCACCAGCCACTATTCCCTGTCGTACGCCTCTGGTAGTAGCTAGAAACGTTTATTTATCTTAATTTAGTAGGGTGTACAGTATCTACACTTTCTGCCAAGTATCATAAGGATACGCCAAATAGTTTTAAAGTACTGGGTACAAATAGTTTTTAAATTTTAATCATATGAATCATATCGCAAATTAATCAAAATAACTTTGCCGTTTCCTATTTAACTTCAAATATCTCGAAAACTAATGACTTTATCGTTACCAATGAAGAGTATATTATGTACGTAGAAAGTATTAGAGAATCTAAAAATGGCACTAAAGTAGTAGTTCCTCCAGTGGCGTAGAATTTGAGAAGGGTCAACCATTCACTATCCCCTGTCGTACGCCTCTGGTAGTAGCTATAAACGTTTGTTGATATAATTTAGTAGGGTGTATAATAGTTGCACTTTCTGCCAAGTATGAAAAGGATACGTCGAATAGTTTTAAAATGCTGAGCAAAAATAATTTTTTAATTTTTAGATAAAACACCCTGTAACTCAGTAAGGAACCACATTTTATTTAAGCGTTAAAGCGTTTTAGGTTATATCTTCGTATTTTGTGCTAAGGTTTCTCCAGTTACTATATGGACAATTATTAATGAAACACCCTGTATACAAAACACAAAACCCAGAATCAATACGTCCAGCTGATAGGCCCCCAAAACTTTGGTAGGAAAGCTGGATATATAAACATCACAAGAAAGCAGATGACAGAAATGGTAGGACTTGGTCCTATTACAAGAAGAAGATTATTTGCATTTTTTACTTCGAAAATCGTTCATTCAACCTAGAAATTGTTTAACCTGACCATTTTTGTATTTGTTTTTGAGGTATTGTGGTAAGTCCACGTCTTTGCCAATTACTCCAATGATTCAAACTGATATGAAATAAACAGTAGCAGACTATGACATCGACCTTAAGCGGTTAACCAAAAATATTACCAATACGTAATAATTCGGTAAAAATATGTGAAAATTAACCTTGAATCATTTCCTTGATGAATAATCGCAACATTATGTTATCTAAGTTTAGAAAGGAATATAATGTTGATTATTTCATTCATAGGAGATTCTGACCAATAGAAAGCTACAGAAATCTAAATTAAATCGATTATTTTTTAACGATTTTAACTCCCAATCGTATAGTAAGATATTTGATCACATGTTTAATTCTGTCCAATCAGATTAAAATTATACTGAGAATTATCTACTGTAGAAAATTACCGATAGAATTTTTTTAAGTAGATTGTTTCTGTTTAATGGCAACCAGTTTCCTAGTTTTGACAACTGTCACATTAAGGAAAATATCCATAATATACGTAATAAAAAATAATATTACGAATATCACACGACAGTAAGAATAAATAAGAAAATAATGCTTCATTTTTACTCAAATTTGTTGTCATTGGTCAATAGCCACTCGAGCACTGCGGGCTCTCGTGTCTATTGCCAGACAACAAATTTTCGAAAAACTGTCGCATTATTTTCAATTTATTCTCACTCTCTGGTGATATTATACCCGATAATTTTTGATAATTTCCCGTCGTCAAGTATATTACGTCAGATGCCCTTCGTTGCTACGAAAAAATACATTCTGTGACATTAATGGCAATTAATGTTTTAAAAATTATAAAAGTGATGACTTTCAACCGTCAAATTGATATTTATAACAACTGTTTGTTTAATTGTACTAATTTGTACTTACATAAATAAATTACAATAAAATTTTGGTTTTGAACAGTTTTATTCATGAAATAATCGCAACAAATTGCACTCAATCTCTAAAATTAATATAGAATTTTAGAGCTCTTGTGCAATTACTACTGATAATCTTTTTACGATCGAATCAAGTCTAGATTATTTCAGAATTTAGTAATATAATAGTAATAAAGTTGTCGCGTATAAATCAGAAAAAAGTGCGTCTCATAAAATTTAAATAATTTTGGCATCATCATTATTATCATGGCATCTACACTCCTAGTCCAGAGTATTAAGATTTTTCTCGTGACACATCCCCCTCCAGGCCGAAACCAAATTTTTTGAGTAGTGTGGATATCTATAATAATAACCTATATTTCCTGCAGCCGATTTTGATTACAGTCGGAAAAATGAAAGAATACCCATGAACGAACATATAAAACACGCTGTATTTTCCTGTCACTGTGTCACAAAGAAAATTGCCCAGCGAAAGTACATGTAATAACAATCATTACATATACTTGCACTGGCCAATTTTTTGTGTGACACAGTGACAGGAAAATACAGCGTGTTTTATATGTTCGTTCATGGGTATTCTTTCATTTTTCCTACTGTATATACATAGTTATAAACAAATGAAGATCAAAAAACGGTAAATTTTCTCTTTTTTCGTCCATTACTAAAAAGTAAAGAATTCTAAACAAATTTGAGAATAAGGAGCTCATAAATCATAAAAAGTTTCAACATGACGTTCTCTGAATATGTCTATCCTTATTTGTTGCTTAGAAAATTGCAAAATAAGTACCTAATAAATTTTGAGATTTTATAAATGTTCATAACTTATGTAAAAATTAAGTTAGAACCTTCTTATTATACGGAATGCTGAAACCTCTTGTCCTTAAATTATATTTTAAATTTCAAATCAATTGGTCAAATAGTTTAAAAGTTATTTAATTTGTTTATCCCAAATTCATTTTTTTTTGCAACACTATAAGTCAGAAAATTATGAGGTTAAAGTAACACTTCGGAGAGTTTATGAAATGAAGAACATTTATACTATTACCTTAATTAAAAAAATGACAAAAAGAAATTTTAAACAGTGTAAAATTATTTTACAAAAACATGTCGATATTTTGCTTACTTATAAACAATTAGAATAATTTTTTAACCGTTACCCGTAGAAAAATTATTTTTTATATTTAAAAAGACTGCATTTTTATACACATTTAGAAAGAAAAACAATTGTCCTAGGACAATTTAGGGACAAAGTTAACCCCCCCCCTTTTTTTAATTCACATGATTTTGCAAAATAATTTTGCAATATTTAGAATTATTTTTTGTCATTTTTTCTTAATTAAACTAATAGTGTAAATCTTCTTCTTTCATAAACTATCCAAAGTATTACTATAACTTCATCATTTTCTGACTTGTAGTGTTGCAAAAAAAATTAATTTGGGGTAAACAAATTAAATAATTTTTAAACTATTTGACCAATTGCTTTCAAATTTAGGGTATGATTTAAGCACCAGAAGTCTCAGCATTCCGTGTAATCAGAAGATTCTAAGTTAATTTTTACTTAAGTTATGAATATTTATAAAAACTCAAAATTTATGATTTATTTTGCAATTTTCTAAGCAACCAATAAGGATAGACATATTTAGTGAAGCCATATTGAAGTTCTTTATACGATTTATGAGTTTTTTACTCTTAAATTTGTTTAAAATGCTTAACTTTCTGGTAATAGACGAAAAAAGCGAAAATTTACCGTTTTTTGATCTTCATTTGTTTATAACTATGTACATTATCAAAATCGGCTGCATGAAACATATAGGTTATTATTATAAACGTCCATACTACTCAAAAAATTTAGTTTCGCCCTGGAGGGAGTTGTGTCACCAACAGGATATTTTTTTCCTTATTTCTCTGAACTATCCTAGCGGAGTGATGGCCGCCTTCTTTGGGCCCTTCCCATTCATTTGTCGCGAGGAATCAGTCCGCAGTAACATTTTGGTTTTACAATTGGTTGTGTGACTTGGCATCTTTTACAATTTTTCTCCATTCGTTCCTGTTTTTGCTTATGGTTACCCATTCACTAACTCCCATCTTCTTAAGGTCCTCGACCATCTGATTCCCCCATTTGGTTTGGGTCTGCCTCGTGGTCTGCCTGATACAGGTCTCCATTTAGTAATTTTTTTGATAACGGTTTCTGGATTTCTCCTTTTTATATGTCCCTTCCATCTAAGCCTCTGTGCCTTGATAAATATGACGATTTAGATCTTTCAAAAGTTCTCTTACTTCATGAATCATGAGTTTTCTAAATTAATTATTAACCAAGTTTAGTGGGCCTACTATCGTCCGAATTACTTTTCTCTTCACCACTTTACTTCAGCACCATATGTGATTAATGGTCTAATTGCTGCTCTGAAATTTTCAGTTTAGTATTCTGAGTAACCTTCGTATCTTCAAGGAAGTTGTATTTGCAGTAGGATCTGGTTCCTGCCTGGATTCATTGATTTTGTCATTAGTTCCATTAACTGAGACCCCAAGATATTTAAAGTGTTCAACCTTTTTAAACTCATGTTCACCAATATTTAAACTTGTCACATTAACTGGATTTTTTCTTGAACAGAGTAGATATTTTTTTTGTTTTGATTTATTGATAAACCGATTTTGGATGCTTCCTTAAATAACTTTGCAAATTCTTCCTTTATACTGTTTAGGTTTCTGCTAATTTTTGGTGATCCCGTCATCTGTTATTATAGCTACAGTCTTTCCTTCCATTGTAATGTTCAAACAACGTGAAAACTATCATGTCTTCTCTAATATCTGCTATTTGGTATTTCTTCTATATCCGCGCATTGTTCTTTTAACCATTATTCTTTCGCTTGCTTAATTTTGTATTTAAATTTAAATCATTAGAATCATTGGATAACTTTAATAATGTTGACTCTATTTTATATATAGAATTCATATTATTTATAAACTATAATAAAAATTATTAAAACAAGTTACCTAAATATTTTCTGATGTAAAAAAAAAGAACACATTTGCATATATTATGCAAAAATGCTGTGGTTTCAGACAAGGTTGCATGTTTGTTTATTCCATTGTGGAAATATTTCATCAATAACTTATTCTAATATTGAGGATTAATACTATCTGTTCTAGTCAATAGGACACATAAATATCAAACTAACGGCTAATTCGTCATGTGTCAATTGTTGACATAAATATTTAAATACCTTTAAAAGGTTATTTATAATATTTCTACAGATTATAATAAAAAATTAAATCCGCTTACTAATGAAGTCATTATATCAAAGCAATATATTTCCTTCAAAGTATACGTATCTATATCTGGGAAAATTTAATGGATATTTTAAAAATGGAAAACTGAGAAAAGGGAGCAATCAGAATGCTCGCAATCATCTATAATAATAATAATAATAATCTACTCATTTGGCATTGTTAAGTGGACAAAAACGGACATAGAAAATCTTCAGCGAAAAGTAAGAACGCACCTCACAAAGGCACAAAAACATCATCCCAAAAGTGCAGTAGAAAGAACGACATTACCACGGAATTTAGGAGGAAGAGGACATATGGATATAGATGAGCAATTAGACAAACAAATTGCTAACTTAAGAACTTATTTTCAGGTGCAGGCTGAGACATCTACTCTACATCGCGCTATGTGCGCAGTAGATGACACAACACCGATCAAACTGGATGGGTAAACCTCTACACGGGCGACATCCCAATGAGGTCAGCCAAGACTATGTCGACAATACAGCGTCGAACTATTGG
Organism: Diabrotica virgifera virgifera; assembly: GCF_917563875.1. Lineage (NCBI taxonomy): Eukaryota > Metazoa > Arthropoda > Insecta > Coleoptera > Chrysomelidae > Diabrotica > Diabrotica virgifera. The sequence goes on along the minus strand of NC_065448.1, from coordinate 218,402,510 downwards.
TTGACATCAGGAAGGATGTTCCCTGAAACGGAGGGATCACCATTACTGGCCATTCAGGATCAGGTTATACCAACCAGAAATTACCTGAAATATATGTTCAAAGACTGTCAGGTTCAAAACAACAGATGCCGATGTGGATGTCAAGCCCAAGAAACCATCCAACATATTACCGGGGTGCCAGGCATTTGCTGCAACTGAATACAAGGAACAGTATGACTCAGTTGGAAAGATCCTTCATCAAGAGGTAGCTATCAAATTGGGACTTCTCCAAACGGGCCATCTCCCATATTATCAATACGTTCCTGAGAGTATGCTTGAGGATGGCAACTACAAGCTATACTGGGACCGCACTGTGCTCACAGACCAAAGAGTGGCACATAATAGACCAGATCTCGTAGGTACTAGTTAATAAATTAACAAGACAAACAACACTAATTGATGTGGCGATACCTAACAACAATAATCTACTTAGGAAATTTACTGAAGAGATTGTCAAGTACAGAGATCTGGAAATTCAAATACGGAGACAATGAAGAATGCAAAGTACCCAGACAATACCGAATATTATGTCTACTACTGGAGTCATTCCGAAGACTTTCCTCGAAAGCATCAAAAAGCTGGGTCTGAATGAGCATCTTTATAAGACCATGCAGAAAGCTGTACTACTCGCGACGGCCAGAAGTGTACGAAAATTTTTGGGAGATACACCTGCATACCAAGTCATCTAGGGCTCGATAACATGGAAAGAGTTTTACCAGAGCTCAATCCTTTTGATACCGTAGGTATCTGGGATAAGTCAATTTTCCCCTAAGAGGGAGTGTGAGCCGTGTGGCTAAAGCTGGATAATCTTGAAACACTTTTCACCAACTCGTACTCGAAGGAAAGATAGATGCACCACGGGCATCTTATTGCAGCACCTCACTTCGCTATGTGTTATTCGCTATGCGTCTACGCTGTATGCGCCCAAATATTTGTCCTTTGAAGTGTCAAAAAACCGAAAACTGGATGAATAAGGCGTATTTGCTATTGAACCGACGAATGAACCCTTCACACTTCGTCCTATGCGCCCGAATAAAGACTGATTTATGTTATACCGGAACGTGGACGGCACGGCGCGCAGCACAATAGAAATCGCACGTCCTCGGCACTTCCCGGTCTCGCCCCGTTCCGTTATAAGATAAACCAGCCAATGCTTTTCATATCGGACGATCCTTCAACGTGCCCCGTCCCATCCACGTCCCAGTTGTAACGTACAGTCCGTGGCCATATTATTAGACGCACTATAAGATTTTATAAAAAAAAAGTAATTATGAGGTGATACCAAATAGGTTTTTTGTATGTACCAGACACAATGTAGATCTATTATTTTGTTGTCCATTTAATTGTCTAGTTTTTATCACAAACTAATCATCATTATTAATTAACAAATATGTATAGTAGGAAAAATGAAAGAATACCCATGAACGAACATATAAAACACGCTGCATTTTCCTGTCACCGTGTCACAAAGAAAATTGCCTAGCGCAAGTACATGTAATAATTATTATTTCCACCTACCTCTACCGAAAGTATACTTTTCCGGACCTGATTGTAGGGAGCAAAGTTGTACTTTTCCTCCCTAGGGAGGAGAATATTTTTCCTCCCTATATGTATAACATGTATGTGCTCCGCTACGCGTCGGGCAGTAAACTTCATTCTCGGGAGGAAAAGTAGCACTTTCCTCCCTTGTTATACAAATAGCTATTACATGTACTTGCGCTGGCCAATTTTTTGTGTGACACGGTGACAGGAAAATACAGCGTGTTTTATATGTTCGTTCATGGGTATTCTTTCATTTGTCCTACTATATTTATTGACTCTTGAGAAAAACAAAAATAACAACAATTAAATGTTAAATATTTTGTTGAGCCACCTTTAGCCACTATTAGAGCTTTAATTATGCGCGGCAAACTATCACTGCAAACCTGTACTACGATACCTGTAGAATTAAAGCTCTAATAGTGGCTAAAGGCGGCTCAACAAAATAACATTTAATTGTCGTTATTTTTGTTTTCCTTCAAGAGTCAATAAATACATATTTGTTCAATAATAATGTTGTTTAATTTGTGATAAAATATAGACAATTAAATGGATAACCAAACAACATACATTGTGTCTGGTACATACAAAAAACCTACGTAGTATCGCCTCATAATTAACATTTTTTTTTAAATCTTATAGTGCGTCTAATAATTTGGCCAGGGACTGTAAATCCGGCTTAAGGCTCATAGCAAATAACACATAGCGAAGTGTGGTGCTGCCATGATGACAAGAGATCCCCAACCGTAGTGTTTTTCTCTATTTATACACTAAGAATTTTGAACGTGCGATGGCTTGAAACGTTCAGTGATGGAAGAAAGATTCCATATGATTGCTCGAGCCACTATTAGATTGTCATCGTGCATTTCAATCATCGCACGTTCAAAATTTTTAGTGTGTGAAACGAGGGTTAGTCTTGCAAAACCCCGCTAACACCTTAGTCCATGTGGTGAGACCGCTCCCGTCTGGAAAAAATTCGGATTCGGTTTCTTTGTGGATTCCTATTCAAAAATGTCCTCTTTAAACAAATATGAAGGGTGCCGGGCGGAATTTTTGGGCAGAAATTGTTTAAAATTGTTTTTAAACAAATACAAAAGATTACGTTTTTTTGCTCCGCAACATATATTTTTAAGTTTTGAGGGTCGTTCTAAACAAGAAAGGTATCTTGTAAATTTTCTCAAAAATTGATAGTTTTCCAGTAATAGGCGATTTAAAATCTGAAAAATGCAAAAATACGCATTTTAGATGCTTAAAAACTCATATTTAAATTAGTATTTTTGAGGTAGCCAGATACTTAAATTGAAGTTTAAACATCCAGCTTCAAGATTCCGTAGAGTGATTGCGTGTAACCTTAATCTAAACCGTTGTTTTTTAATTGTTAAATATGCATGTCCATCCGATTTTTTACCGGTGCGGCGCGCTCTATTTCAAAACTCTCCAATTTTCCTCCCAAAAATATTTTTTCTAGATTCTTTGGAACATTCTAAATAAAATAAGTTTCTTGGCATTTTTCTCAAAAGTTATTTACAGTTATAAAGAATTTAAAATCCAAAAATGCGTTTTTTGGCATTTTTCGGATTTTAAATCGCTTATAACTTTAAAACTATTAACTTTTTAGAAAAATGTCAAGAAACTTATTTTATTTAGAATATCCCAAAGAATCTATAAAAAATATTTTTCAGGGAAAAATAGGAGATTTTTTAAATAGAGCGCGCTGCACCAGCAAAAAAAATCGGATAAACACGCATATTTAACAATTAAAAAACAACGGTATAAATTAAAGTTAAACACGATCACTCTTCAGAATCTTGAAGCTGAATGTTTAATATTCAATTTAAGTATCTTGCAACATCAAAAATACTAATTTGAATATGAGTTTTTTAAGTCTCGAAAATGCGTATTTTCGCATTTTTCAGATTTTAAATCGCCTATAACTCAAAAACTATCAATTTGTAAGAAACATTACATGATACCTTTCCTGTTTAGAATGACCAAAAAAACCTAAAAAATGTTCGAGAGCAAAAAAAAAGTGATCTTTTGTATTTGTTTAAAAAAGTTGTTTAAACAATTTCTGCCCAAAAATTCCGCCCGGCACCCTTCAGATTTGTTATAAGGGGACATTTTTAAATAGGAATCCACAAAGAAACCGAATCAGAAATTTTTTCAGACGGGAGCGGTCTCACCACATGTACTACCTAATTGTGGAGTGACCGTTACACAGTTCGGAAAGAGGTAAAACTAATACAAAATAATTAACTGTAAAATGAAATTAAGATACGTCTTATTTGTATTTCTGGACATTCAGAGAGCGTCATAATCGCCCTTACGTACATTTCAATCTCATTAGAGATTTTCAGAGAGTGTATAAATATATGACTACCTCTGAACAAACTGAAACAAATCCAGCCTCCCAATACCGAATTACAAAAAATAAGTCGATATGGATGCCATAGCGACATCTGCGAAAAACAATTCGAAGTTTTATTTCTGGATTTAATTCCTGATTTAGCCATACGGCTCACACTACCTCTAAGGGGAAGATTGACTCATCCCAGGTACCTACGGTATCAAAAGGATTGAGCTCTGGTGGGACTCTTTACGCGTTATCGAGCCCTAGGTGACTTGGTATGCAGGTGTATCTCCCAAAAATTTTTGTTCACATCTGGCCGTTGCGAGTAGTACAGCTTTCTGTACTCATCTTCTAAAGAGATGTTCATTTAGACCCAGCCTTTTTATTATTTCGATGAGGTTTTTCGGAAAGACTCCAGTAGTAGACATATTAATAGGTATCCTCTGGGTACTTTGCGTTCTCCATTGTCTTCGTATTTGAATTTTCAGATCTCTGTACTTGGCGATCTTTTCAGTAAATTTACTACGTAGATTATTGTTGTCAGGTAGCGCCACATCAATTACTGTTGTTTGTCTTGTTAATTTATTAACTAGTGCGAGATCTGGTCTATTATGTGCCACTGTTTGGTTTGTGAGCACAGTGCGGTCCCAGTATAGCTTGTAGTTGCCATCCTCAAGCATACTCTCAGGGACGTATTGATAATATGGGAGATGGTCCGTTTGGAGAAGTCCCAGCTTGATAGCTATCTCTTGATGAAGGATTTTTCCCACTGCGTCATGCCGTTCCTTGTATTTAGTTGCAGCAAATGCCGGGCAGCCCCCTGTAAGATGTTGGATGGTTTCTGGAGCTTGACATCCATATCGGCATCTGTCGTTTTGAACCTGAGGGTCTTTGACGATATGTTTCAGGTAATTTCTGGTTGGTAGAACCTGATCCTGAATGGCCAGTAATGAACCCTCCGTTTCAGGGAACATATTTCCTGATGTCAACCAATAGTTCGACGCTGTATTGTCGACATAGTCTTGGCCGACCTCAATTTGATATCGCCCGTGCAGAGGTTTACCAATCCAGGTGCGCATTTTTCGTTTTTAGTGAGGTGGTTTATGCGCGTTTTGTGTTCCCTCAGTTTGAGTTTATTTAATTTAATTATTATTTTGATTATTACATATTTAAAAGCATAAAATATTTATACAAAATTTTTTTGTCGTACTATTTTTGGATGTTAATATTCTTCTTTTCTTTTCAGCAATAGCCCTATTATAGGTAGATACGAGTTGGTAAATAAAAAAGGACAGTATAAAAAAAATAAAAAAAAAGAAAAACACATATTTGGCGGCAAAAATTACAAATCGAGCAAAGCATTGTCTTTAAATTAAAATAAAAAGGTGTCAAGAGCGAAAATCTAGTGTGCAGTTTTAAATCAAAACTACTCACATTAAGGTTTTTCAATCAACAGTTATTTAGTTTCGTAGTTAACTTCGTTAGTTGTAGCAAATTGAATCAATCGAACACAAAACACGTAGAGCATCGCTCGAAGTCACTGACCATGACAGGGCCGCAGGCCGCACAATTTGTCTTTTTTGTATTTTTAGTAGTTCAACCGTAAAGATTGCTAAAATAAATTAAGATTGTTGTCCCGGAGTATGTTGAATAGACCGTAAAGAATCAACAAAAATGACTGAATGTAATTGAATTTTTACATAAAAATGCTGCTCAAAGTACGTACAATGGACGGCAAAAGCGTAACAGAAAACAATAAAAAAACCCATTAATGAACTTGATATCAAATTTATTCCTGCTTGACGGCGATCCCCCATACTGTGAATTATTGTTCTACAAAAGCAGTTGATTTGACATGTTTGGTAGACTAGGTAATTATCGTAATAATCGCCCTACGATATCCCAAACATAGTCTCATAGGCCAAACCATAGCAGGAATTCCTCCTGATGAGATCGCTGCACAATTCTTGCAATGCGCAGGCAAAGCCGTTTCTGAGCCGCCACCGTAAAGCTTTCTTTACAGCCTCTTCAATATTACACTGTGCGTAGCGTTCCTCATAATGAATAGCTCTAGTCAACGTTTGTAACCCTTCCAAAAAAGCATAATGCCAAGAGTTGCTCTGACTATCGTACAATGAGTTTGATGAGTCACGCACTGAAAATCCGAAAATCCTGTTAAAAGTAATTCATAATAGAATATGCAGGAAACTAGATATAGGCATCAGCAATTCACAACTTGGATTCCGTAAAGGCCTACGAACAAAGGAGGCACTAATATGTCTAGATATGAACCAAGAACTGTACGTGTATTTTATAGACCATAATAAGACTTTTGATAGGATTAGACATGACCAACTAATGGAAGCATTAGAAAAAAGAAGATTAGATCACAGAGATATAAGAAGAATTTCAAACTTATGCTATGGTCAAAAAGCAGTAATGAAAATAGAGGACATAACATCAGAAGAAATAAAAAAACAAAGAGGTATTCGACAAGGGTGTATACTTTCACCAATATTATTTTATATACTCGGAAGACATATTAAGTAAGTCCATGGATGAACAAAACGTAGGTATTAGAATGAATGGCATGATCAAAAATAACCTGTGATACGCTAATGATACAGATTTTTAGCCGAATCACATGGAGACCTACAGATACTGCTTAATAAAGTGACCGCAGTAATTAAAGAATATGAACTATCGCTCAACATTCAACATAAGTAACACGAAATATAAATATGATAATAACAAAGACAACTCAGGACCTTCGTGAGATATATGTGTAAAATCAATCTGTTGAAAAAGTAAGAGAATTCAAATACCTAGGTACAACCATGAATGAAAACAATGGCAGCTCTCAAGAAATACGAATCAGAATCGAACAGGTCAGAAGCACATTTACAAGAATGAAGAGGTTTCTCTGCTGTCGAGACTTAAACCTTGAGTTAAAAATACGACTTCTGAGGTGCTATGTGCTATCCGTATTATACTACGGGATGGAAGCGTGGACACTGAAGAAAATTGACGAGAGGAGACTGGAGGAATTCAAGAATGGATGTGTCGAAAAGTCTTGAAGATCTCATGGGTAGATAGAATAACCAACATACATCTACGTTGATACGTTGATATGAGACGTATATGCATATGCATAAGGAAAGAGAAGAACTTCTAACAATAATTATGAGAAGAAAACTGGGGTATATGGGACATGTGATGAGAGGAGATAAATATCTAATACTTTAGGTCATTATGGAAGAAAAAATCCAGGGAAAAAGATCCATAGATCCATGATGATTACAAACCTTCGAAGCAGAGACGGCACCTAGGAAAGAACCTTTCCACAGGTTTTCCGTATACTTTTTTGAGGTCCCAAACTTGACATTGTCTGCAAAATTCAGCTTGTTTGTATAATTTTTAGAGGTTCAGTGGCACTCTCTAACGTCTGCGCTGTATATCTGTATCTGTAGAGTAAGGAAGACGAGTCAAGTCCCACAACACTTAAGCCACAATTGACCCATTGTACATCCTCCCAGGGGGTTGTCATCCTTAGTTCATTGTCCATCCTGCCATTTCCAGGAAAGTGGACAAATCGCCAGAAGACATCTCCCCTGTGTCGGTAGGTGTAGGTCAAAGCTCGCCGAACGCATACTCTTGTATTGACGATAACTCCGGACATTCACATAGAATATGTTCGACAGTTTCGTCATCTCGTTCACACTTCCTACACAGAGGTGTGTCTACTAGCCCCGTGTGTGGAGGTATTTAATTAGTTGACAATGGCCAGTTAAATAACCAACTGTCAAGTGTAGGTTTTTCCTGGTCATTCTCAAGTACTTTTCTGATGCTGACTTCCCAAGGTTCCTTGGTGTTACCTTGGCAAATCTACATCCTGACCCTTCTTCCCATCTTTTCACAATTTTCGTGTTGGAGTGACATTTGGCAATTTCCGCTATTGTTGCAGTTGACCAACCAAAAAGATCACCAGGTCCAGATTCTTAGGCCTGCTGCCTTCATAGCTAGCTGGTCAGTAATGCGGTTTTCTTTATCTTCGTTGTGTCCTTTAACCCGCCTCAGGATAATGTTGTTACCATCTGAAGCTTGAGTGAATCATGACACTCCATTACTAGCCCTGGTATGACACGTGGTCTATTCAAGGTTGGTAGGGCTTGTCTCCTGTCTATGCAGATTATTATGGTTTTACCGGCTATACCTTTTCGGGTTATCTCTTTTGCAGACATGGAGATACCAGCCAGTTTAGTCTGAACCTCGCTGGCATTTCTGCTCATACCCCATTTTATACTAAGGTTCAGTGATCTGGAGCATATCCCGCATCCTGAGCCTTCTTTTATTTTAGAGCGATCGGTGTAGATGCAATATGCATTTGCCACGTTTGGCTCCCTATTTTGACTTTTTCGATTTTGTCGAGTTTGTCGAAGACAAACGTAGGTTTAATTGAGTCGGCTCCATGGCCTGCATGTAGCAGGGATAGTACGTCCAGCTCACCTCGACAAACACGACATCTTAATTTTCCCATTCCTACATCTTGGTTTACATCCGCTGAGCACACGGGCATCATCTTCATCATCGCCACTTCTCTGATATATATGTCTAAAGAGGTGATGCCAATGACCAACTCCATTGCAGCAGTTTGTGTTGTTTTCATGGCACCTGTTATATTTAGGCAAGATGTCTGCTTAATATGGATTAGTGTTTAGATCGCTGTTGCCTGTAGACATTTTGGTACCCAAGCGATAGCTCCGTAAGGTAGCAATGGTCTGATGACAGTAAGTGAGAGTTCCATGTTAACTTACTGTCAAGGGTAACACCAAGGTATTCCACCTATTCAGAGATGAGGTGAGTCAAGGAGGCTCTGAACGTTCCCACAAGGTACGTCAAAAGGATATCCAGTCTCCACCGTAGTAGGGCTGGATATATACCGTCAGGCCTCGGTGACTTCAAATGGGTGAAGCACGATATGGCCCATCTTAGATAGCTTTTCCTCACTATTTAATGTTCTGGCAAGATGCCAGTCATTCTATAGACTGGACTATATAATGAGCTTAATTATTAAAATCAATGTTACTAACTGTTCTTGGTCTATATTAAAATATAAGGAATGGTGAAAATATTTAGGTACCTAAATAAACTTAAAATGAAACAATTAATGTTCCATTAGTACTTCTATATTACACGTGAATAAAAGTCACTTAAATTATTACTACATCATCATTATCATCTATTTTTGTTATTCTCGTCGGTGTTTATAATAATTTTCCTAGAATCATGCTAGTTTATTACACTATACTGAGTTATTTCTAGATCGTGACATTGTACTGTATTAATTAGTATACCTATTGCACATAAAAACTAATTATAGCTGAGTCATTGTTGACTGAAACGCTACACATTATATTTTTATTATATATTTTATAATAAGGAGCAGCTTTATAAATGTTTTTAGTAAAAACACTGTTTGATGCAGTATAAAATAGTGTAATACCTCATCCTAGGGAGTAGAAGAAAACAGCGCAGTTGTCTTCTCCTCCTTCTTTTTCTTCTTCTTCTTCTTCTTCTTCTGATTGTGTAAACATTTATATTTATACGAAATAAGTTCTCAATCCAGTAATATTAATTTAATTAATTATTCACGTCCCATCTGCTCAGAACTTTACCACGCTGAGCAGATGGGACGTGAATTATTTAAAATTCCCTCATCTTAAGAGGAAACAGTAGCGATCAACAGGTAGCAAAAAAGCGTTCCAAGATTGCGGCTGTAATTTTGAATACTTTTTCGAGATATTTGGCACACATATTATTAATATAATAAAGAATGGCGGTACAGAGCCCAATTTGAAAAATATATTAATATGTGGAAATTACTCTGTAATTAAATACAATATTAAAAAAAACGAGCCTGTACCGCCATTAAGAAGAACAAAAAAATACACTTTCTTCAAATAAACTTTTTTATCCGATGCCTAGATTTTGTGTCATTTTGGAACTACTAAAATTTTTTATCTCATTAGTAGTTCCAAAATGACACAAAATCTAGGCATCGGATAAAAAAGTTTATTTGAAGAAAGTGTATTTTTTTTTCTTCTTCTTAATGGCGGTACAGGCTCGTTTTTTAATATTGTATTTAATTACAGAGTAATTTCCACATATTAATATATTTTTAAAATTGGGCTCTATACCGCCATTCTTTATTATATTACAAATACGTGTGCCAAATATCTCGAAAAAATAATCAAAATTACAGCCGCAATCTTGGAACGCGTTTTCGCTACCTATTGATCGCTACTGTTTCCTCTTAATGTTCGTCTCGGCTCCCTTAGCCAGGCCGCACATCAAAGAAACATGAAACGTAAATTACGTTTCATGGAAATAAACCACTGCTAAAAAAATTTACGTCCGGCCATTTATGAAACTCTCCGAAAATAAAAATGTGTCATGAGCATGAATCACACTCGTTTCATTGGTAGGCGGACTTTGAGATTTGTTTAGCAGTGTTTTCTTTTCATGAAACATGTTTTTCGTTTCATGTTTCATGTTTTTCGTTTCATGTTTCTTTGGTGTGCGGCTTGCCGTATGGCTTATACTTTTTGAAAGTCACATGGGGTAGTAACCAGATAACTTCCACCTGTTGTCCATCTAGTGGTATGAGAACGATATTTATTGTCGTTTTCTGTGCTACTGGATTGAGAACTTGTTTTGTTTCTTGGTAGATGTCTCTACGATATCCGTGGCATTTCTTTCTTTGCAATCCCGAAAGGCCCAAAGCAAGATGCCTGGTTGAATTGGAGAGAAGAGGATATGGGACTACTGATGAGGGGAAAAAATCCCCGAAACCGGTATAGCTGCTGCGTTTTCGGATTGCAAAGGAATTGAAAATGTGTATACATTTTTTTGAAAATGTTTATACATTTTTTATTTATATTTGTCTCTAAAACTAAAACTCTAAAACCGTCTATTTTTCATTTTAACTCCAGTAAATTATTCGATTATTTTCGCGGTCTTCCCACTGAACTCTATTTGTTCAATAATTCTACTCTTCTATTTCTTACCCAGTCCTTGATTTTCTCCACCTTGCATATTTGTTTTATATCTGTACTTCAAGCTCTGTCCCATAGAGTCTTACCATCGATATTTCTAAGGGTTTTCCAGGCCCGCCGAGAGGGGGGTACAGCCGGTACATGTTACCGGGACCCGGCGTCGACCAGACCAAAGACGTAATTTTTCTTGTTTTTTTTTGCTCCTCACTTCATGTGCATAATGCATTTAGTTAATACTCAGCTATATTGAATATGACCTTTACCTCTATTTTGAAATATGGGGGCTAGTATTGAGGCGACTGATAATTATTTTGAGCCCGACGCAATATTTAGCTGTGAAATATTTAATATTTTCATAGATTATAATAAGCAACTTACCCAAAAGATTTAATGCAGCAATTGAAATTCATTCACTATTTAACATTTTATGGACATTCTGGGATGAAGATAACGACAGTATAAAGAAAAAAAATTGATATATTGCGCCAGTTTATAAAGAAGACGATAGATTTACGATAGACGAAGATTTACTTAATAAAATTAAACATCCCAAATTGGAATCATTACTTCCTAACGTCGTTATAGCGTCAAGAATATTTTGCACATTACCGGTGGAAGTCGAAAAGGGAAAAAGATCCTTTAGTTTTCTTTCTGTCATAAAAAATGCTATGAGATCTAAAATGAAACAGGATCAGTTAACTGACCTAGCAACTTTGTGTATTGAGAATGATTTGGTAAAATCATGAGATTTTTCGAAAATTATAGACATCTTTGCCAATCAAAAAACTCGAAAAGCTCCGGTATTGTAAATATTTTCAATATAAATAAAAATATAATCAAAATTTAATAAAAGTTATATTTGAAATGTTTCTTATTATTTATAATTGATAATTTTATTTCCATAAAGATTAAACAATTTTTTTCGCTCTTCATTTTTTGCAGGGGACCCGCCCATCCCTCTCGGCGGCCCTGGGGTTTTTATATGTGCTGTTTCTAGCATTTTTTCTTCCTCTCTGTGTCAGGTCGTGATTTTGTTGCGCAGTTGGTCTGATGACTATTTTGTAAATTCTGCATTTTATTTCTTCCACGATATTTTTATTTCTCCATATTGTGATCTTCCACTTCTATTTCGAGATTTCCGCAGCTAGATAGCGTGTTGCCTAGATATTAGAACTTCGTCACTTGTTCAATTATCTGACCTTCCAGCTGCTCTAATTTACATCTTATTAGATTTGCTGTTATAATCGAGAATTTGGCCTTACATACGTTTCAAATCATCTTCACTTTGAGAGATTAGTCTTGAGTTGTCTGCTTAGCAGAGTATTTTGTTGTTATATTTCTTCTATTTGGTATCCTTATTTAGTTCTTATTTTTTTATTATTTTATCCATAATCAAGTTGAACAATAAATAGAGAATGCCCCTGTCTTATCCCATTGCCAGCATGAATCTACTTTTACTTTTATTGTTTGTTCTGGTAGATATTTGACAGTTGGCACACGTCATGTGTCAACTGTCACTTATTGTGGAAAAAAGAAGCATTCAGGAGAGGACTTCCAATTTTAGTCAACTACGGACTATCAGTTTAGGTCATTCTTAATTCTGCCTTCATGCCTTCTTAACTCTGCATGTTTAGATGGTAGGTTTGTAAAACCTTACCATTCTCAATATTATATTAACATGTTTTATGAAAGTCCTTTGTGCTGTGTGCTATGAATGTTTTTAATTAAAAAAAAATTAATGAAAAATCCTGTGTAAAAGGTATAAAATTTATTAAAATCCCTTTAAGGGTTACATCAGAGAACGTTTTCGATATTTAAAAATATCATTATCATTGTTTAGAACTGATATACATACATCTAGCCATACATAAGCTGAGCCACCAAAGAAATACCGGGAATGAACTCTTTAAATGGTATAACAATTTGTTATATTAGCATATTTGTTTAAAATTCCATGGGATGGATAACATTATTTATAAAGAATTAGGCCCTTGGGCACAGCATGACTCCCTTATAGTTATCACGTCGGTTGCTAAACAGGTAAATATGATTCTATATGAAGACAAATAGATTGCAACCAACAAAACAATGTTCCAGCTACCCGACAGAAGATTGTACACTTGGAGATCTAATACAGACAACAAAGACCGCATCGTCAGAAACCAAATAGACTATATACTGGTCAAAAATAGATACAAAAATTCAATTAAAGCAGTAAAGGCGTACCCCGGAGCAGATGTCAACTCAGATCATAACCTGCTGATAGCAGTAATGCACTTGAAACTCAAAAAGATAGTAAGATGTAAAAATAAACCATCACTTGATTATACGAAATTAAGAAAAACAGAAATACATCAAAAAATGATTCAACGAGTCAACTCAAATCTAACACAAGTAGAAGAAGAAATTTTAAAATATAAAGGAAAAGATTCCTCTCATTGGCTGTATACCATAATAAAAACTTACTAATGAAGTAAAAACCTCACATGTAGGTAGGTGGTATATAATTTATTAAAAAAAATTTTCTAAAAATGATCCAAGATGGATAAAATCACAAACGTTTTCGGACCAATCAGTCCATCATCAGGTGGTAGAAACTTCAGATCCAAAGTAGTTGGAACTAGCTACATATTTAGGTCAAAAGACCTTAATGTAATAATAATTATGCCATTTAGGCTACAAAAATGTCGACAATAAGTCGATGTCACAAGAAATTAAATTGCAACGGTACTACAAAGTGGTCTTCATCTTGGCCTCAAACTGACCTGGTCAGTTTGAGGCCAAGATGAAGACCACTTTGTAATACCGTTGCAATTTAATTTATTGTGACATCGACTTATTGTCGACATTTTTGTAGCCTAAATGGCATAATTATTATTACATTAAGGTCTTTTGACCTAAATATGTAGCTAGTTCCAACTACTTTGGATCTGAAGTTTCTACCACCTGATGATGGACTGATTGGTCCGAAAACGTTTGTGATTTTATCCATCTTGGATCATTTTTAGAAAAAAATTTTTAATAAATTATATACCACCTACCTACATGTGAGGTTTTTACTTCATTAGTAAGAAGAAATTTTAACATCAGAAGTTGTCAATGAAAAATGGAGTAAAATACAAAAAGCATTGCTAAAGGCTGGGGAAGAAAATTTAAAGCCTGCAAAGACAAATAAAAAGCAGAAGTGGATGACTTCGGAAATTCTAGCATTAATGGAAGAGAGGAGAAAAGCTAAAGGGAGAAATGAGCCAAAATACGAAGAACTACAAAATAAAATTAAAGTAGAGATAAGAAAGGCCAAGGAAAAGTGGTTAACAGAACAATGCAAAGAAATAGAAGAGTATGACAGAAAATATGACAGCATTAATATGCATAAAAAAATAAAAGAACTAACAAGTACCAAAAAGCGAGCACACTATGGGATACTTAAAGATCATAACGGTAAACTCATCGCAGACATCAAAGACAAATTAAGGTTTTGGCAGGAATACATAATGAAACTATTCGACAATGATAGAATGATACAAGAAGAACCACAGGACCGAAAATAATAATGTGCGAATTAGAACAGGCAATTAGAAATGCAAAGACCGAAAAAGCAGTAGGCCCAGATCAGATACCCACTGAGCTAATTAAATGCATTGACGAAGAAACACTGCATATACTTTTAGATCTGTTCAACAAGGTATACACAACATGAGTGATAACCCAGGATTGGTTGCTGTCCACATTTGTAACACTACCAGAGTCAATACATGCGACAGAATGCTCCCAGTACAGAACAATTTCTTTAATAAGCCACACACTTAAGATATTCCTCAAAATAATACATGGAAGACTATAAAAAAAAATAGAGGAAGATATAGATGACACCCAGTTTGGTTTCAGAGGAGGACTAGGAACGAGAGAGGCTCTGTTCGCTTTTAACGTTCTCGCGCAAAGACGACTAGATATGAACCAAGATCTCTATGTCTGCTTTATAGATTATCAAAAGACTTTTGATAGAGTACGACATCAGAAACTCATAAAACTTTTAAAAGAGAAGAATGTGGACAGTCGAGATATACGGGTTATTGTCAATCTGTACTGGAATCAAAAAGCAACGGTTAAAATCGAAAATGTCAAAACAGCGGCCATAAAAATCAAGAGAGGTGTTAGACAGGTTGCGTGTTGTCTCAATTGTTATTCAATCTGTACAGCGAAGCTATTTTTAAACAAGCAATATCAGAGGAAGAACAGGGTATATCAATAAACAGAAAAATCGTGAACAACATAAGATTCGCAGACGACACCGCTATTTTTGCAGACAGTCTAGATGCACTGCAACTATTAGTAAATAGATTACATCAAGTCAGTATGGACTATGGACTACAAATGAACGGTAAGAAAACCAAGTTCATGATTATTTCTAAGCAACATACAGTAGGAAGGTTGGATATCGAGGGAAAACAAGTAGAAAGAGTGAATAACTACAAATATCTGGGAACCTGGTAAATGAAAACAATGACCAAAGCAGAGAAATCAGGACACGCATTGAAATTGCACGACAAGCATTTATAAAAATAAAAAAAAAGATGTTTGTTAATCCACACCTTCCTCTGGAGCTGAGGATAAGAGCCTTAAGATGCTACGTGTTCTCGACTTTGTTGTATGGAGTGGAAAGCTGGACACTAAAAGTAGAAAATATAAAGCCTTTGAGATGTGGTGCTATAGAAGGATTTTAAAAATACCATGGAACCAACGAGTTACAAATGCAGAAGTGTTAAGA
Organism: Diabrotica virgifera virgifera; assembly: GCF_917563875.1. Taxonomy (NCBI): domain Eukaryota; kingdom Metazoa; phylum Arthropoda; class Insecta; order Coleoptera; family Chrysomelidae; genus Diabrotica; species Diabrotica virgifera. The sequence continues at coordinate 218,386,759 of NC_065448.1, read as the reverse complement.
AGGCTGCAAAAGGATTGCGAGGTGATAAAGAACATCAAAACAAGAAAGCTAGAATATTTAGGCCACATTACCAGAAGTGCGAAATATGAGATATTAAGGCTCATAATGCAAGGTAAAATAAAGGGTAAAAGATCTATAGGTAGAAGAAGAATTTCCTGGCTGAGAAACTTAAGAGAGTGGTATAGTTGTAGCTCAGTAGATCTTTTCAGAGCAGCCGCCAATAAGGTACGGATAGCTGTGATGATAGCCAACCTCTGATAGCAGATGGAACTACAAGAAGAAGAACAAAAAAATATGTGGATAATATATATTTAATATATTATCATATATTGTTGTCCCTATACGTTGGCATTTAAATTTTTGAGTTCGGTACTGTCTGAATAAAAAAACAGCTTAACCTGGACTAATGTTGACTTCAACTACCCCTAGCGACTGTCTGCATGTAAAGGGGTCGTTTAATAAAACTTTCAACGGTTCATTGACTGTGACATACTTTCAGAAATTTCACTGAATTTATTCCGGCGTTATAACATACTTCTTAGAAATAACAGTAATGGGGTAACAAAGTGCTACCTAATTATAGTAATCCTAAGTTAAATATAGACATTAATTTAGGGGTTAAAGGAACTGTTGAATTTTCACAAAGGATATGTGTGTCAAGAACAAGTTATCATGATTTAGAAGTGACGATCTAGAAATTGAAATAAAATGTTTAAATAATAATTAGAGTATAACACAAAAGATTTATTTTGTTTTGTAATCTATGTCAGGGGTCACCAGTTGGTGGACCGCGGTCTGCATCCGGACCGTGGGCTAGTTTTGTGCGGACCGCGATTAAATTCAGAATATAGCGTTTGGCAATTTTGAACATGTTTGCACTTTATCAAGAATAAACTTTATTAAAAATCGTTACAAATCTCAGGTAACAGATGAATATCTTAACTCCCCAATAAGAATCAGTTGCACTAAACTCACTCAAAACTTCAGACAGGTACATAATAAAAAAAGTCATTTTTCTCACTGATAATTTAATTTTGTAAAGAGGTTTCCCCTTATTGTTATACATACTTATTATAATGATTAATTTTGAATTTAAGTAAACTGGTATATAAAATTGTCACGTGCGTTTTTTATATTGATTTCCTCTCTACTATAAGTAGATTTAAGTGGGAGTACTTTTCAGCTGTGCATTTAATTGAAATAGTTTTCAGATTTAATAAGTTTGCAACAAACAGCTTGCATTGAAACTAATGTAGAAAAGAGAACATGTTAATAGGGCTTTTCATCGATTGTCATTTGTTTCGAGCTTCTGTCATGTGTTGTATAATCTGTGTATAATATTAACATACAACAGATTTTACAACATGACAGAAGCTCGAAACAAATGACTGTGGATGAAAAGCCCTATTACCATTTTGTACTATGATTATTTATTTTAAATTTCTTAGTTTCAATAACTGGATTTAAAGAAAGGGTCATTAACATTCACAATATAAATTCTTAGCTTTTCAAATATTACTGTATTGCTGTGTCCAAAATAACATTTTTCTGATTCGTTTTTTGCGGATTCCTGTTCAAATAAAAATATGTCCCCTCTAAACAAATCAGAAGGGTGCCGGGCGAAAATATATTTCTAAACAAATTCAAAATTGTCTTTCTGCCTTTTTTAGGTAATTTTAAACAAAAGATGCCTTATGTCATATTTCTGAAAAGTTGATAGTTTTCGAGTTATCAGCGACTAAAATCTGAAAAATGCGAAAATAAGCTATTTTCAATACTTGAAAACTCATATGTAAATTATTAGTTTTCAGGTGGCCAAGTACCTAAATTAAAGTTTATTCATTCAATTTCAAGATTCTAATGAGTAATCGGGACTTATTTCGCGCTAATTATCGCGCATATTTTTTTAACAATTAAGAATAACGCTCTAAAATTTAGATTGTAAATAATTGAAATAAGCCCCGATTACTCATTAGAATCTTGAAATTGAATGTTTAAACTTCAATTTAGGCACTTGATCACCGCAAAAATAATAATTTAAACATGAGTTTTCAAGCTTCAAAAATGCTTAATTTCGCATTTTTCAAAATTTAAATCGCTTAAAACCGGAAATCTGTCAAGTTTTATCACAAATCTTTTTTGTTTAAGATGACCCAAAAATTCTAAAAACATATTTTTGTGGGCAAAAACGGTGATGTTTTGAATTTGTTAAAAAAATTGTTAAACAATTTCTGCCCAATAATTTCGCCCAGCACCCCTCTGATTTGTTTATAGGGTATATTTTTGACAAAAATCCGCAAAGAAACCAAATCAGAACAACCAGACACATGTAGCATTAAATCCGGAACCCGGAAATGTCATAAGTTTTCGAAACGAAAACTAATCGATGCACCCTCAGGGAAACTAATTGGTGACCCCTGATCTATGTGATAACAATGTTGATGTGATAACAATTCAGATGTTGGCCATCATCATGTTTATAGTTCGTGAAACTTTTCTCTATCGCCTGCTGCGAGAAATAATTCTTCAACTGTGGAAACACACCATTGTCTAATATTACGCAACCATGAAAGCTTCTTTCGACCAATCCATCTCTTTCCCTCCACTTTTCTTTGTATTATAAGGCGAAGTATATGGTATTTAGATCCTCAAATTATATGGCCGAAGTATTATGTTTTTCTGCATTCATGTTTATGAGTAGACGTTCTAAATTCATCATTTGGAGAACCTGTTTCATTGGAAGTATGCAAACCCAAGATATCTTTAGGATTCGTCGATAGCACCAAAATTCGAATGCTTCTTATTTGTTTAGCATTGTAGATTTAACGTCCAAGTCTCACAACCATACAATAAGATATTCTACATAACATTTAAAAACCTTCTTGCGAGTATTCATCGGCAGGCTTTTGTTTCATAAAACTGGGTTCCAGGTCATAAAATCCTTACGTGATATTTCGATCCTGATTATTACCTCTTCATTAAAGTCACAATTTGTATTTAACCAACTGGTAAGTTTTTTTTATTTGTTTTTAAATACAATCTGTTACATCACAAAAAAAAGTAACACTAAGCATTTTTGTTGAACAAACAAATGTGAGAGGAGTTTTAGTCCAATGACTATCAACTCCTAGTAGGTTTGTTACTATATAACTACACTAAGTCACTTATTTTCACTTAAAACCTTAAAACACTTATGTTCTAAATGGCAAGTCAAGAGGAGTTCTAATTTTCAGTCTATTTAGTTGTGTAGAGTTGTCCAATAAATTCACTGCTAATTCGTTGGGATGATTTTCCAGTCGTTTGAAATATTTATCGCATCATTTGATGATCATCTACTTCACTGTCTCGATCTTTAAGTCCCTGTAAATGTCTGCATTTGGAATAAACTACGGTGAATGTGTGATAGCACGAAGAACCTTGGATTGAAACCGCTCCAGTATTGCTAGGTTGGCTGTCTGCTGCAGTTCCCACAGTTCAATCCCGTATGTCCAGATGGGCCGGATGATTGCTTTATACACTAATATTTTGTTAGATAGAGATAAGGTGGATTTTCGGCCGAATAACCAGTAGTGCTTTTTGTATTTTATTCCTAATTGCTTCCTCTTCGTCCAGATGTGTGTTCTCCATGTTAGCCCCTTGTCAAGGTGTAATCCGAGATATTTTACAGTATCATTTTTAGGAATATTCTTGTTATGCATTAAGATATTCGGTGTTTCTTTGTGACATTTAGTGAATACCACGTTAACTGATTTTGCTTCGTTGATCTTTATCTTCCATTTCTTAGCCCATATTTCAATTAGATGTATGTTTTGTTGCAATATTTCAGCTGCCTGTATGGGATCTGGGTTTTTTACCAGAATTGCAGTGCCATCTGCGAATGTTGCGATTGTAGATTCTTCTCCAGTTGGGAAATCAGCTGTAAGGATTGTGTACAGAATTGGTCCCAAGACATGGCCTTGCGGGACCCCAGCATTTATGTTGTGAATTTCAGACACACTTTCGTCGTATCTTGTGTAACATAACCTTTCTTCGAGATATGATTTTAGTATTGTATATTGCGGCTGAAAGATTTCTTTCTTCAGTTTGAAGGTAAGGTATTTAAAATAGTTTTAAATAAAACCCCAAAAACCGCCTATGTGTATGCATTTAAGGCCAAAAACCTTTGAAACTCCAGAAGATGATGCCAGAAGATGACTGCTTTAGCAGTGACCGTGGGCACCACGTGCTCTAGGTGTCGGTTCTGATGGCGTATCCGGTTTAAGTAACCCTAAGAACCACATGAGTAATCTATTTGCATCAATTTAAGGCTTAAAACCCTTGAAACTCCAGATGATGACGTGCTATAGCAGTGACGCTGAGAATTAGGTTCTCCGTGAGTCGGTTCTGATGACACATTCGTGTTCAGCGACTCAAAAACCTCCAAGTAATCTGTTTGCATCAATTTACTGTCGATATCCCTCGAACCTTAAGATGACGTACCTTAGCAGTGACCCTTAGCACCAGATGCTCCGTAGATCAGTTCTGATGGCGTAGTCGTGTTCAGTGACCCCAAAAACTCACTGGTAACAAAATCGGGCTCTTAATATGCTTATTTTGACATGTTTATTAGGGTGGAACGAAAATTTTTAACAAAAAAATACAAACATTTTCAAAATATTTTATATATTTAACCTGGTGCCAAGCTAACATTTCTTAGTCAAATATTGTTTATAATAACAGTTAATATTGCTATCATTGCTATATGTACACATTGCTATAAGATTACTTTAGTTACAATATTCCTCTTGAGACTCAAACATTGTTTTTTTGTCTCAAACTTGGGCATAATCTTTTGGGAAGCAATATTGGCTCCAGCAAAGCAATTTCTTGCTTCTAGACCACAGACACTAAGAGATGACTCAGTCACGAGCTTTATGACTTCTGTATGATAGGGAAAACACTAAAAATCCACACAGTGCACCTGGTCTCTTGCTTCACTTATATATTTTAAGTCCTCGTCAGTTATATGTTTTGTCATAGGAGGTTCAGTAATTCCTTCTTCCGTCCAGTTACTTATATCAATGTAGTCATTGGCATTAACGTTAAGCTTCGGGACAACAAAGTTTCTTACACCATGCCATTTATGAGTTCCGATCTTGCGTTCCAAAGTCGCCGTAGACCCTAGCTCTCTTATTTGTTTTCTCTTGTCACATAACATGGAGAGAAGCATATTTTCTGGGTGAGAGAAGTAAACATTCCTTTGAGTTACTGGATCAGTCATTTGGATATGTTCCTCACAAAGATAACGTAAAAATTTGATGAGTCCCCATATATGTTTTGATCCATTTACACAAGATGGTTTTAAACTAAAAAGGGTAGTTCCCTGGGTTGGCTGTATACCATATAGTTAAACAAACTCTAATATTGAAGTAAAACCACTTCTATGTAATAGGTATAATTTACCAAAATCTTAAAAAATCTCAATGGATTGAATAAAATATGTTCAGAACGAAGATGGTTTTAGTTTGAGATGAGACAAAACTGGGGCATAAACCTTCATCACATACATAGTTAAAGTTTTCAGATTATCTGAAGGATTCTCTCTTGCAACATATAACCGAAGAATGTGATTGGCCAACGTAAGCCATCGTGAATGAGCTAATTTCCCAGGGGTTTTTAAAGACAGATAAGAAGGACATACACCACTGGAGATTGCTTTGCACATTTCAAGTAAATATTTTCGATCTGTGCTTAGATCATGCTTAATCTCTAGAATAGGGAGGTTGTTTTGTATGGGAGCGAAATTGACCACAGGAAGCTGGTTACAGATTTCAAGTTTTTTCCTTAAAACCTCTTCAAATTCATTAGGGTTTTTAGGTTTTCCATCCAATGTACAAAACAAATAAGGCAAAGGCAATTCATTGGTAGGGAACAAACAAATCAGCCACTGCAGCGGCTTATTTAGGTTATTTTCTATTAAAGTAATTACACCATTGTTAACACCGGTGATAGTGGCAGTTCCATCACATCCGACAGCTGTTATATTGGAAATGTTTAAAGGATTGTCACCTTGAAAATGCTCCACTATACTATCTTTTATAGCTTCACTTGTTCCTGAAGCAGGAGTTATATGCCCTTGGAAGGTTGATCCAGGTTCCTCTACTATTGAAATGTGCTCTTGTGGTATAGTTTTTTTTGTAAAACTTGTGTCCTCGTTTTTCTTGATTAATTGTTTTGTCTTCTCTTCCATCAAAGAATAACCCCCCGCGTTTTTTCCAATTTGAGTGAAGCTAATTTCTGTGGCTTTTGTACGATTTTTCAACCGTGCTCGACGTATTTTCATCCTGTCAATTACCTTACATTTATTATCTTCCATAATAATGCCAACAACTTGTACAGCACTGGTGATTGCTGCTGCTATTCTGTCTGAGACACCAGTCCTGTCACAGATAGAAGCTACTGTTGGCAGTTCTAATCGCATTTGTTTAGTTATACTTAAAGAACTTAGGGGCTTTTTGAAATTATAAATAAATTCTTGCCAGTAACTTTGATTATGATCATCAGCATGTTACACATGTAATATTCACAGCTGTGTCACCATCAGCTATTGATTATTGTCTGTGATTCAAATGCTGCTGTACTAGTTTTTGCCTCTTTTCCTCCCTCGTTGTCAGAACCTTTGAAACTATCTTGTCAACTCTACCAATACACATTTCTCTCATGTCTTGGCTTTGATCTGCTCCTAAGAATGTTAAATTATATTAAGGAATGAAATAAATATTTACTATTAATATTTCCTTAAATGTGGAATTCTAAAGTTCAAACTTTGTCAGTTTTAGTAAAAATAAATATTGGATTGTTGTTAAATTAAAACTAAAATTATCTTTAAAGAGTAGTTTTAAAATGTGTATTTATCATTTAAAATAGGAATTAAGACATCACAATAGCTATTTTTGACCAAAATAAAATCATCAAAATTCGCAAAATTTAACTAAAAATTCTAATTTTCAATCCTTTTGCGGCACCTCTAAAAATATTTTGTTTTGAAAAATATTTTATTTGTGGCTTAACAATGGCTATCGGCTACTTCCTATCACTATTACCTTTTGAAATTATAAAAACATTTTTTTCGTTCAACCCTAATGTTTATGCACTTTTGGGTGCATTTTATGCAGTTTAAAATGCAATTAAGCATTTCCACCATTTTTCTATATAGTAGACTTTTGTAGTAGATATCATTCTAAACACAATGGAAAAAGTTGCAAGTCTCTAGGTACTGTATTTGAAAATCGATTTATTCCGGCGTTTTAGTGTGAAATGCCCTGGTCTATTAACGCTTCTCCGTCCAAATTGGATGCCACTGTACACAATTATATCCATTACCATGTGCATACTCACAAAGTACCTATTCAAAGAATAACCGACAATTGTAATTCTTAAATATAAACTTTTAGTATGCCTACTGCAAAGTTATTAGATAATCCTGACCTTTCATGGTTCGCTAATTCGTATTCTTGACCGTAGCTATTTTCCCACCTAAGTATTACTCGAATTAATACTTAGTATAAAGGACAAATGTGCAGGATTACCATCTACGTAGCCTCATTACTAATTGCATTTTTGTTTATGTTGAATTTTTATGACGTTTGATACAATAAAAGGTTTTTTGTAAGGTAATGGTCAATAATGAGACCGAAATGATTATTGGAGCGATTAGGGAAACATTCACTTCACGTCGTTTTAAATTAGTTTTTAATGGTTAAACCAGTGTAAATATAAATTAGATCCGACTGACGATTTGATAATGACTTTATTAAATAGCCTTTTCCGATGATTAGTAAACCATATTATTAGTTTATTAATTTTTTACATAAAGTAGTTTCTAGACAATGAAAAATAACTAATCCATTTAGGCAGTCAGGCAGTGGCCAGTGGCGGCTGGTCAGAGGAGGCAAGGGAGGCTTTTAGCCTCCCCATAAATTTTTACACATGCTATTTAACTGTTTTGTTTACTGTCCATATCTACTAACAAAGGTGGAATTGTTAACAAATAAACAACACAAACATTGGTATTACACTTTTATAATTAGACTAACTATTTTAAAATGATATTTAAAAATATATTATGAAGTGTAAATAAAAAATGGTCAAAAACAAATAGGCCCTTAAGTTACATTTTTGCGCATTATTTTGCTAGTACAAATTTATTTATATATTTTACAGTTATAGCCTCCCCTATTGTAAAAATCACGAGCCGCCACTACATTTAGGAACGGTGGTATAAAATTTTAATCCATGCTGGATGTTAAGACTTAATGAGTAGCGTATAAAACGTATAATAAACCAACCAAAAACTGATCTTCTTCTTCTTAAGTTGCCGTGCATTTCTGCGTAGGCGTCCATCGTACAATGTCTTGTCAGATGTTAGTCAGGATTAAATTATTCTGTTTCAGCAGCATTGCAAAGCATTTCATAGCTGTGGATTCCTGTCCATTGGCGAATGATACGCAGCCATGACATTTTTTATGTCCTAGACCTCCCTTACTCTCTATTTTCCTTCGAGTACCATGTGCCTTAAGTATGCAGTCATCTTACTTTTTACATAATTAAAAAGTTCCATATCTTGGAAGCCATGATAATATAAGCATTCGGTGCAGACACCATATTTTAAAAACTTCATGTTTTTTTAATGGATCTAGCCTTTAACGTCCATGCTTCCATTCTGTACAATAGAACAGGCTAAATATAAAACTTTACATTTAGCCCAAAGTAAATCTTGTATTAAAGGGTGCAATCCAACATGCGATGATGTTCTGAAGCTATTTTCTTGTGGCATTTTTATAATCAAGTATATTCAAATGGGAAATAAGCCACAATTTTACCTAAAAATGATTTTATTAACGTTTCGACGCCCAAGTCGGGTGTCGTTGTCAAAATACAAAATAATACTAAATAAATAAAAATGTTGTTGCTTAGTAAAAATTTCTTCTAATAATTTATTTAATCTGACCCATTTATATCGGCAATTCAGACACGTATTATACATTTTAAAGTAGACGACTTTAAAATGATATTGCCAATATTGATGAGTTGCGTTCCTGGGACGACTTTACTAAAAGATAGTTCATTCGATTACATGAAATCAATCCCAACTCAAGAATATCCGCCACAAAAAATCATAGCATGTGATCTGTCTTTAAAAAGACAACCAAATGTAACGTTGGCACTGAAATTCTCGCGTTAGAGATTCCATAGTAAATCACGAGGGAAAACCAGGAAAAACCTCGTGATACTATCCCGACATCGTAAGTATTTGGGTTTACATTTAGTTTACTCTCAAAACGAATACCAAATTCTGACTTGATATTTTAAATTTTAAATAATAATAAAATACTAAATGTACTAACTCGATATGTTACTGATTTACTAATTGTGGTATTTTCTTTCTATTGACTTCCTCCTTTAATATGGGTAATCACATCCTACTGCATTCTACCGAGGAATTTGCGACACAATTGGTTTCATTTAGCATAATTATAGCCGCTTCTTTGATTTTTCTCTTTTTACTATCTGCTTCTTTTAGGACTATACTTGAATCTCTCCACTGAACTCTATGTTCATTATCCCATGCGTGTTGACATATTTGAGATCTATCAAATTCTCTATTTTTTATATAAGACTGATGTTCATTTACTCTAACGTCTAACGGAATTTATGGAATTTAATTTACTATGGAATCTCTAACGCGAGAATTTCAGTGCCAACGTTACATTTGGTTGTCTTTTTAAAGACAGATCACATGCTATGATTTTTTGTGGCGGATATTCTTGAGTTGGGATTGATTTCATGTAATCGAATGAACTATCTTTTAGTAAAGTCGTCCCAGGAACGCAACTCATCAATATTGGCAATATCATTTTAAAGTCGTCTACTTTAAAATGTATAATACGTGTCTGAATTGCCGATATAAATGGGTCAGATTAAATAAATTATTAGAAGAAATTTTTACTAAGCAACAACATTTTTGTTTATTTAGTATTATTTTGTATTTTGACAACGACACCCGACTTAAGCGTCGAAACGTTAATAAAATCATTTTTAGGTAAAATTGTGGCTTATTTCCCATTTGAATATACTTGAACATGCGATGAGTCAAAAATTTACGAAATTTCATAAAAGTTTTTCTGGTTTGTTTTACTCGGTTCTATATCTCAGTCTCAGGGAACCAACTCTCGTTTTCCAGACAACCCAAGTATTTAAACTGGCTAAATTGTTCGATATATTCTTCACCTAATACACATATAGGTAGGTATTTGCTTTTGGATAATTCTTGCTAGGTACCTGTAATCATTGTTTTTGTCTTCTTGATATTTATATTCAAATTCAGAGCTTCACTTGCAAGAGGTAAATCATTTAAAAGACATTAATGATTTTCGATGTTATCTGCCACTATATCGCTGTGTCATCGTCATCCCTAATGTTGTTAACATATGCCGTTTACTTTAACATTCGTATTACAGTATACCACTACCTCTGCGTATAGTGCATGGGTGGTTATAGGCTTCTTCGCATAAACCTTTGACTTCAGATAACCCCATAAATAGAAAATTAAGGGGTTATATAGGTCTTGCGGGTAAAAAAAGTGACTTTTAAAAAAAATTATATCTCGAAAACTAAAAATTATTTTTATTTATAATTAGAACATGTAAAAGTATATTAAGGTACTCTCAAAAAAATTTTCAGCCAAAAATATTCATTTTTGTAGAGTTGACTGCAATTTTTCTACAACAGCCCTTTTTTGCGGTTGGCAGCATAACTAAGTCCAGTCTCATCTGAAATCAAAAAATGAAAAAGTTTCTTGTAGTTTATACCTCTGGCTAGTGAATGAATGAAGGAACTAAAAAAATGAAATTTGAAGATTTTACATAAGTTTAAACACATTTCATTCATTCACTAGCCAGAGGTATAAACTACAAAAAACTTTTTGATTTTTTGATTTCAGATGAGACTGGACTTAGTTATGCTGCCCACCGCAAAAAGGGCTGTTATCGAAAAATTGCAGTCAACTCTACAAAAATGAATACTTTTGGCTGAGTTTTTTTTTTTTTGAAAATACCTTAACCCTCCGTTACTCGCACACGGTGTGGGAGACCGGGCCTGTAAATAAATTCCTGTAACTCTGCTTGTAGTGGGGATTTTGAATGGCTACTTCGTATATCTCTTCAGTGGTCAATCAACTGTGGGTAAAGTCAGTTCGCAGTGTAAAAAATAGTACTGTCCTTTTGTTATTACGCAACACGGTCCCGTACACCGTGTGCGAGTATTTGTGCACCAATTTTTGTGTTTAGATCACACATCGATATTTTTAATTAGTAAGGTAATTTAAGATCTTTTCCTTATTTTCAATGTTTATAGATTAGTTTATTTATATTTATATATAAATATAAATATATAACTTTCCCATAACCATCAGAATGAGGTTTAGGGAGATATGTGGTTTACCCACAGAACAAGTACCAGTCGTAACACCAGGAACTTCAGATCGCTGTGCTGTTTGTGATTGGAAGAAAAATAGAAAAAAAAAGTTTTACTGCCAAATATGCTCAAAATATCTGTGTTTGGAACACCATTGTTCCAATGAATGTGACACCATTGTGTATTTCATGTTTTAAAAACGTTAATTAATTTTTATAACTTTTTTTGTTATTACAATTAGGTACTCTTTATTTTTAATTTTTTTGTGTATTGAATTAAGATCTAAAGTTCTTAGTAAACAAATTTAACCCTATTCAATTTTTTTTTCACTTCCAAAGTTTTTGTATATACATATAAATGGATAACAATGAAAATTATTAAATTTTTGATTAAAGTAATATAATGTGAACACAAACGCATATCTACAAAATTATATGATCATATATTCATTAAATAATTTAATCGTACACAATTTTGCAAAAAAAATAATTTTAAAACACTGCTGACCCATATTTTTGGACCCGGTCTCCTGGACCGTGCGCGAGTATCCGATCACAAAAAGTTGGCGCGAGTAACGAACATGCGCGAGTACTGTACATTTACATGTTCCAATTATAAATAAAAATAATTTTTAGTTTTCGAGATATAATTTTTTTAAAGTCACTTTTTTTACCTGCAAGACCTATGTAACCCCCTAATGATGCTAAAAAATGAATGAACTATCTTTCAGTAAAGTCGTCCCAGGAACGCAACTCATAAATATTGGCCATATCATTTTGAAGTCTTCTACTTTAAAATGTATAATATATGTCTGAATTGCCAATATAAATGAGTCAGATTAAATAAATCATTAGAAGAATATTTTACTTAGAAACAACATTTTTGTTTAATTTAGTAATATTTTGTATTTTGACAACGACACCCGACGAAACGTCAATAAAATTATTTTTTCAATTTAATTGTGGCTTATTTCCCATCTAAATAGTTAATCATAAAAATGCCACAAGGAAATAGCTTCAGAACAACATTAATGATGCTAAATCACAGGATCTAGGGAGCAAATTCTGATTACCGAAACGAGAGATTACACGTCCAGAAAATGTCTCATACAATAATTGAATTAGTCTAAGAACTGTATGACATGTCTGTAGAGCACCGTCTTGTTCTTCTTCTTCTTCTTCTTCTTTTTATATAGACATTACTCTGTCTGTTTTTCAATGTGCCTCCAGTAAGTTGTCAACCGTCTTGTTGAAACCACATATCGTTCACAATATCAAGCACCAGTAATAGTCGCTGCTTGGCCAGCCTCATTTTCAAAGAAGGATGAAGCGTAAGTCAAACCTCTAGCCCAATATCGGCAGTAGATACTTGTTAATCAATGGCATAGAGATGCAGATCTTCAGTGAATTTTGTAAATTTGTAATCCTTGTCCACGATGTCGAATTGATGTTCTTGGACTTTCACTAAAACTCTCACGCACTAATTCAATGTTGAAATTTGAGCGGCTTGTTTTTGGACGACCAGTGTATAGCGTCACCGATTGATCCAGTTTCTCTAAATTTTTCAATTACTCTCTTTACAGTTTGCCGAAATTAAATCAAAATTCCGACCATATTTTTTACGAAATTTTGAAACTGTGGCCCCCAAACTTTCAATATTTTGAAAACATTGTTCAACGATGAAAACTCGTTGTTCTCTTATGTTGCTCTCTATTTTTACTAACCCACAACTATCAGCTGTCAAACTGATGTTATTTTATTGTTGTTAACACTGTACTGCACAATGTCAGTTTCGTGAATTTTGGGCCCTATTTGATTTATTTCTTTATAATACAATGGCATTTATATATTTGTTTATTTTGTTTGTATTCATAAGTAGGTACATCATAAAGACTCACCCCTACACATTATTTACATACAACATATATTATTTAGACCTATTATTCTAGTTCACTTTTGTTCAGAAATTTTCTCAAATTACACGATAAAAAATTAAATTCCTCTAATTGACTATTGTATAAGAACAAACAAGAATCTACAACTTTCACTTTTAACCGGTTAACATTTACCGAGTCTATATATCGGCATGCCGATATACTTCGTAATGTCACCTACTTTTTTCAGTATAAACATATGGGTATTGTAACTTTGCTTTATGATATGAAGTCATTTAGGAAACAGTTTAATGGTTACTTCCAATAGGTTTTGACACATTCGTATGTAGATTTTATTACTTCCTTTGAAAAGTTTTCAGAATGTTGAAATTATTATTTTAGTGAGAATATAAGAATTTTTAACTGTTAAATCAGTTTCACTTCTTGAGTCCAAAGCCATAAAGTAAAAAAAAGAATAAGGCATTTAGAACAAAATCGGCTTTTAAATACGGCACCTATCAACTTAAAACCTTTTTGCAGTACGTTCAAGATGACGTCAGGAAAAAAGTCTACAATAGAAAAATGGGTGAAAATGCATAATTACATTTACAGTGCGTAAAATGGACGGGGTCGAGTTCGTTCCCAATGGTAAGAATTTTACCTGAACTAAAAAAGGTAGAGTCCGAATTGGCTCCCATAGACAAAATTTATTTTACCTAAACATGTCGAAAATATCACCCAGCGTTGTCACTTCTTTCAAATTTTCTCTTTTTGTTAGAAACAGGTACCTTCCTAGAAATATCTATGGGAAAGGAGGAAGACCTAACCCTTCGGTCCTAACTTAACTTTCGGGTATTAGAGTGTAGAGCGCAAACCGGCCGATTTCAGGTAAGAGCGCAAAACGGTCGAGCGCATACCGGCCGACACCGATAATTTGTGTTAAAATTGCCACATATGCCAATGTTGAACTAAAACAAACTCTAAAAGTATTTGTCTAAAAGTATAATTTTCCTATAAAAAGTCTATATCACTATGTAAATTTCCTAAGCAGTATAAATATTACACGATTTGGCAACAATGTCTAATGTTTCCGCGATTATATGAGAGCCTACCCGCATTCATGCGGGAGCCAATTCGTACCCTTCTAAAATATACCTGAACGAAGCGGAGCGAACTCGACTTCACCCCGTAAAATGCATCCAAAACTGTATAAACATGGCAAAATCGGTTTTTTATGCACCGGATTTTGTTACTCGGTGGTTTTTTTAGTCACTCGGAGCACCTGGTGCCCAGGGTTACTGTTAAGGCAGGTCATGTTATGATGGAGCTTCGACTGTTTTCGGCACTCAATTGATGCAAAAAGATTACTCGGGGTTTTTGGGGTTGCTGATCACGAATACATCATCAGAACCGACACCCGGAGCACCTGGTGCCCAGGGTTACTGCAAAGGAACGTTATCTTCTGGAGTTTTTTAGTGTTTCAGCACTAAATTCATGCAAACAGATTAGTCGGGGATATTTGGGCGCCATTTTTATCGGCATGCCGATATACTTCGTAATGTCACTTTTTGTACATTTTTAAGAATAAACATACGGATATAGCTTGGCTTTATGATACGAAGTCGTTTAGGAAATAGTTTAATTGCTACTTCCAATAGGTTTTGACACTTTCGTATGCAGATTTTATTACTTCTTTGAAAAGTTTGTAGAATGTCGAAATACTTGTGTCACTTCACGAGTTCAAGGCGATAAAATAAAATTACTATAAAATAAAATAAAAAATTATTATGCTTTTAGTAGTTGTTTTTAGTACTAAATATTTCAATAAATTTTGATTAATCATTAAAGTATTAATTTAAAATATTGTTAATGACTCCTATAATATATCTGCCATATTCTTCATATATTCTCTTGTAGGTGGGGCATTAAAGCAGCAAAAAGCCCAAAATCTACCAAATTTTTACAGTTGGATGCATACCAATGAACCTTTTTCATTCGATTCGTAACAGCCGTAGGAAACTTGTGAACAAAAACGATGATGACGAAATGAAAAAGGAATTGATGAAAATGAGTTCAATTTTATTACTCGGGGGGTTTTTGGGCTCTCTGAATATGAATATCATGACGGTGATGGTCTCCGAGGCACCTGGTGCCCAGGATTGGTCTCGTCTTCTGGAGTTTTATGAAAATTCTATACAAAATCAATGCAAACTCGTTACTCGGGATTTTCGGGGTCGCTGAACACCAATATAACGTCGGCGATGGTCTGAGAGGCACCTGGTGCACCGGATGGACATCATCTCCCGGAGTTTTATGGAAATTTAATACAAAATCAATACAAACTGGTTACTCACGAGTTTTTTAAGTTGCTGAACACTAATATTATGCCGGCGATCGTCTTCGGGACACCTGGAGCCCATAATGGGTCTAATCTGGAGTTTTATGGAAATTTGATACGAAATCAATGCAAACAGGCACAAACTCGTTATTCGGCAGTTTTGGGAACGCTAATTACGAATATCATGACAGTGATGGTCTTCGATGCACCTACATAGTTTTGTGACAAATCGATATAGATCAGTCCAAATTCGTCACTCGGAGATTTTTGCTGAACACGAATATCATGTCGGCGGTGGTCTTTGACGGTGGTACCTCATGAGAAGGTTTAACTGATTCTGTATCGAATTTCCATAGAACTACTGTAAACAAGTCCTCCATAATATTCGTGATCAGCAACTTTAAAAACCACCAATTAACAATTTTGCACACTGATTTTGTGTCTTAATGTTCACAAAACTTCACGAGGTGAGGCCGGTCCTTGTCACCAGGTATTCGTGATCAGCGTCCCCAAAAACCCCTGAATAATAAGTTGGCACTGATTTTGTATAGAATTTTTATAACATTTCAGACGAGGCCATTATGGTCACCAATTATCTAGGATACCATCACCATCATGATATTCGTATTCTACAAGCCCAGAACTCCCGAATAATAATACTTATTTCTCAATTTCCTCGCCTATTGGACTTTCTGATGTTATTTTGTTTAACTTTTATATAGAACGTTTTGGTAGGAGAGCACAAGCGGTGAATTTTGCCTTTATAGTATGGTATAACTAGACCCAAACCCAGACATCCAAAGTGTAAGTTATCCTCCAACACCAAATTGTTTTATATGGTCCACATAATGTTCAGAAAAAAGTAACACCATTTTGAGCGTCGGGTTTTGGGGGAGAGGGGGGAGAAATCCGTAAATTCGTAGTTTTTTACGTTTTTCGTCAATATGTCTAAAACTATGCGGTTTAGCATGAACAACCTTCCATACAAAAATGTTCTACATTAAATTTGAAATAAAAAAGGTCCTATGCATAATCTTTCTAAAATGAACGGTTCCAAAGTTACGGAGGTATTATAATATAATTGGACAAAAAAAGGCCTAACCCAAACATCCAAAGTAAAAGTTTTCCTCCAACACCAAATTTGTCTATATGGTCCACATATTGTTCAGTAAAAAGTTACACCATTTTGAGCGTCCGGTTTGGGGGGGGGGAGATGGGGGAGAAGTCGGTAAATTAGTAGGTTTTTTAAGTTTTTCGTCAATATTTCTAAAACTATGCTTTAGCGTAAACAATGTTCTATACAAAAATGTTCTACATAAAATTAAAAACAAAAAAGGTCCTATACATAATTGTTATAAAATCAACGGTTCCAGAGTTACGGAGGGTGAAAAGTGGAGGTTTTCGATACTTTTTATATTTTTTGGGTAATTTATAATATTATTACTGATGAAAGAAATTCTATTTAGCAGGATTGTGTTTTGTATATAAAATTTGCTATTTCAGTGGCCGATGGTATGTTAGTGATAAGCCCTTGAAGAAACGTCCACCTCACCACCCAAAATCATCATCAATTGCCCAAAAAATATAAACAGTATCGAATACCTCCAATTTTCACCCTCCGCAACTCTGGAACCGTTCATTTTATAAAAATTATGTAAAGGACCGTTTTTGTTTTAAATTATATGTAGAACATTTTTATATAAAACATTGTTTACGCTAAAGCATCGTTTTGGAAATATTGACGAAAATTATAAAAAAACTACTAATTTACCGACTTTTCCTCCATCTCCCCCCAAACCGGACGCTCAAAATGGTGTAACTTTTTACTGAACAATATGTGGACCATATAGAACAATTTGGTTTTGGAGGAAAACTTTTACTTTGGATGTCTGGGTTAGGCCTTTTTTTGGACCAATTATACTATACTACCTCCGTAACTTTGGAACCGTTCATTTTAGAAGGATTATGCACAGAACCTTTTTTATTTCAAATTTAATGTAGAACATTTTTGTATAAAAGGTTGTTCATGCTAAACCGCATAGTTTTAGAAATATTGACGAGAAACTTAAAAAACTACGAATTTACCGACTTCTCTCCCCCCTCTCCCCCCCCCATACCCGACGCTCAAAATGGTGTGACTTTTTTTCTGAACATTATGTGGACCATACAGAACAATTTGGTGTTGGAGGATAACTTTCACTTTGGATGTCTGGATTATGCCATCTTTTGAATCAATTGTATCATACTATTACTCCAGCGCGTCAAAAAAGCACATGGCAAAAAGTTTGTACCCTGTAAAGGTACAATACAATTTTTATAGATAGCGCTATAATCGGAAAAAAACTATTTTTGGAACTGGAAAATTAAATTAAAAAATTGAAAATCCCCACTAAAATGGAAAACCTAACTTTTTTTGGTTTTAGGACCTAATCTTCACAAATCAATAGATGTGACGTTTTAGTACCCCCTGACGTTTTAGTAGGTATTTAACTGCACATTTCACATCCAATGCTCCCCTTCTTCTTCTTCACGTGCCATATCAGAATTATCCAACGTTGGTGATCACCGATGCTCCCCTACTATTTGATATTACCTCATAATCATAGTAATTTAAAAATAAATTTATTAACATTAACATAATAATAATAAAAATAGAGATTTAATATAATAAATACCTACTTTAGATTACAAAATTAGTTTAATACGAACTCTATCTACCTAATTAAAGTACTAAAAGGATACATAGGTATATTTAACTAAAATAAAAAGATAATTGCTTTGTGGTATTTTATAGTAACAAAATATTTTTATTCTGTCGCAGGTATGCAGTCAATAATGCAAAAAGTGGTACAAAGCAAGATTGGTGAAGGGTACGGCCTTCGTGAATTAATTGCTTAAACAGTTATACTACGCTTACGCTACCTAGCACAAGACATACTTACATAACATGATGTAACTTATTAGAGGTAGTGTGGTACATAAAATTCATTTTATTACTCTACATGAGATAATATATCTATTTTTATTAGTCATTCTAAAATCTTAGAACAAGAACATCCGGAAATTATATTAGAAAGAGAAAAATTTTAGACGTAATAGTTCTTATCAATGATTTTAATAATAATAGTATGTAACCCGTGGGAGCATTTGTTTAGTTTATCTTATAAGGCGCCTAGAGAAATTCCCTTCTTCTTCTTCTTTTTCTTCGTGTAGTGCCTATCCGTTTGGAATGTTGGCGACCATCATGACAATCTGTACTTTGCACACGAGGACATGAGATTGGTTTTTTCTGCTGCTCTGAAAAGATTAGTGGTTGTTGTGTTGAACCGTAGATTTTTCAGCCAGGAAATCCTCCTTTCTGGTCCGCGTTTGCCTTCTACTTTTTCCTGTAACATTAGTTGCAGCAGTTCATATTTCTCGCTGTTTCTCATGATGGGATCGAGATATTCGATTTGTGCTAATGTTATTGTGGTTAATAGCTTTTTTCCTTTTTTTATTCCTAATAAGGCGTCCTGGTCAGTAACGTGGTCGGTATAAATAGTCAAGGAAATGAAGCTGAAAAAATGGCAAAACCTCGCAATTTTTTCGTCCAGCATCGATTTGTACAAAAATTTGTGATTAGGCTCATTTCACCCTCTAGTTCATTTTCTATATTGAGCCGTTGTACGCTTTTGATTTTTTAAGGTTGAAAACTACCCCTAATTGTAAAAAATTATTAAATAACATTTTAAACTTTAATATTGTCAACATTTGGTTCCTATTAGTTACATAATGATTGCTTTATGCTTTAAGATATACTATCATAATATTTCAACCCTTAAAACCACCCTTGTTGGAGCTATATATAAAAAATTTACTTATCCTAAAATCCTAAAAGAATGATTTCGGCTTGCATGAATTAACATAAAAATTTGAGATTAGGATTATCTCACCCTGTACTTCATATTCTATATCATGCTTAAGGGCGTTGATTATTTTTAGGGGTGTAAACTACCCCTTATTGTCAAAAATTATATAAAAACATTGTAAACTTTAATATGGGTAAAATTTGGTTTTGATTGGTTAAATAACGATTGTTTTATACTTTAGGATATAATATCATAATATTTCAACCCTTAAAAACCACCCTTAGTAACATTAGAGTTTTTATAAGTAGATATTTTAATAGATCTATACAGAAAAAAAATAGAATTAAAGAATTACAAACACATTTATTTACACAAAAATACGAATTTACAAATATGTACAAATACAAATACAAATAGTTTTTTAGTCATCTTCCAGTATACGAACCGGTTCTGTGGTATTATACATACATTGAAAATTATCCATAAGCGGACTATCCGAATTTTTCGAAAAAAAAATTCGTTTTATAAACATAGCTCCATCATTTTTGGCGTTAAAAAGTTTTTTTCAAAAGTGACTTTGTAGGAGTTTTAAAGAGTTATAAGACTGTGTAAACTAAATTCCGAAACATCCCTTAGTTTTTATTTAGGGTGGGTTTAAAGGGCTCGAATAAGGGGGTGCTTGCTCGTAAATAGAGGTTTTAAACAGCTATATCTCGCTAACTGTTCACTGTAATGAAAATCTATGTACAAAGTAATTTTAGTTATTGAAGAAGCTACAATTTAGTAATCCACCATTTTTTTCGTATCTTCAGTATTTTCGGAGATATTTTGAATAAAAGGTAAAAGTGGGAAATTACAAAAAATTAATTGTTCTTTAAATTTCAATTTTTCTAAAATTAGGCCTTTTACATAAGTCAAACTTCTTGGATGTATTGATAATACAAACATAAAAGGAATTACAGAAAGGTGAAGACCAATTTTTAATTAGAAGGGTAGTTAGGGGGTTATTTTCACTGATTTTTTCATAGAGAACAGCAGGTACCGAATGTTTTTGATCATAAGTCGCTTAGTTTTCAGGCTAGAAACTTTTTGTTTTAAAAGGCGTAACTGTATACTTAAAAAAATATTATTTAAGTTTTCCTCGAAAAATGCAAAGGTTTTCCGTTATTTTACTTTGAATATTTCAAATTATGCATTTGACGAAAAAAGCTAACATTTAACATGCCGTATCTCGGTTTGCATTGGTCTCAAAGGTGTTGCAGAAAAATAATTTGGTTTGGGATACCAAAATATACAATTTTTATATCTACAGTTTTTTTATTAAATGCATATTTTTCGAGGTATTCTCAAAAAACCCTCTAAAAAAGTCGATTTTTTCATCGAAAAACTGTTACTTCAAGCGCGAATAACTCGAAAAATATTAGTTTTATGAAGAAAATGTAAAAAACATTTGTTTCTTAGAATTACTTTTTACATCGATTTATATTGTTAAAAGAGTAATAAAAATTTCCCGCCCTCGAGATGGGGTGGTAACCACTCCCAAGATTTTAGCGTACAGCGGCATGATATAGAAAATGATCCCTGGACTATTCCCTACCTTCTGTGAAAATTTCAAGTAAATCCATGCTGGACGAAAAAATTGCGAGCCAAAATGCTTCATTTCCTCGACTAAAAATATCTTCAGGATTCCACGATAAAGCCACATTATGAAAACCTCAATTTTCTTGCAGGTTGCGTCTGTGAGTCCACGACTCCACTCTGTACAACAATATAGGAAAGATATAGGGTCGTAGTAACCTGATTTTTAGAGAAATTAACAAAATAAGAGCCTTGTTCGTGACACTTTTTGATACAAGTATTTACCAACTGCTTGTGATAAAGAAGTTATATTACGAATTTTAGAATTTTTGAAAAACAAGGTCAGATTCTAAGGGTCGTAGGACATTGTATTTATTTTAATTCGTGTAAAAATAATATCATTACTCCTAGCTCCTACTCAAGAAAATCTGTAAGCCTTACTTGACAGAGTCGTTGAGAGCTGTAAGGAAGCAGATCTGAATCTGAACATAGGGAAAACCAAAATACTCGTAATAAGTAAACAACAGTATATAAAATCGACCATAATAATTATGTAAATACATAGTACCAAACTTAAGCAAGTTGGTCAAACTATTTACCTTGGACCCTAACAACACAAAACATTCCAGGAATGTACTATCAAAGTTCTATTAATATTTGAATGTCCTGGACATTCAATTAACATTCGGTGAACATCTGATTAAATTATTGGTGTAATGTTACCACAAGACATTCTACGAACATACTACCAATGTCCTATATTTTAAGAGATGCCATCTACTATTTAATTTGCGTTCATTTTCAAATTTGCCGCGCGTGTATCTAGGTAGGGTCGCGTGGTCATCACATTTCATAACCTAAAAATTTCTGATTTGAGTTTGATGGAAAATGGAAATTAGTGGCTTTTTTGCTGTCCTGTCTGTTAGTTTTGCTCTGGCTGGATCTATTTTGTTTAAACAATTATGTAAGCATTATAAAATCCGTTTTCAATTTTCTTTATTTTTTATGAAACGAATTTTAAATAGTACCTATTTCTTTTTATTTTTAATTGTAAAGAATAGAAAAATTACCATTCATTTTAATTTTTTTAGAATCAGCTGAAAGTGGTCTACAAAAAAAACAGGAAGGATACGTATAGTTTGAAAGGCAAAAGAAAGATATAAAAAGTGTATTGGCTAGTGTTGGAAGAAACTCCACATTGTGGATGCATAATAAGTTATTACTTTATAAACAAATATTAAGACCTGTATGGACTTATGGATGCCCACTATGTGGGTGTACTAGACCAAATAATATAAAAATTATACAAAGATTCCAGAACAAAATACTGACAAATATTGTAGATGCACCTTGGTATATGACAAGGGTGATCTCCATAAGGACCTAGAAATGGAACCTGGATATAATCATCAAGAAGATGGCAGGAAGTCACGAGCAACAACTTCATAACTACAAGAATATTGAGGAAATCCAGCTCCTCGATACCACTGGGCAAACTAGAAGATTGAAGAGGACAAAGCCTTTTAAACTAGTTTGAGTGATAGGTGATAGTGAAAAGCAGAGCATAGTGCTTATGTGCCTGTGTATGTTAGGTTGCGTTCACAACGGAGACCAAAGGATGGTTTCCTAGCCTAGAGCATGGTATTCATATTCGTGAATTCTCGCATTTAAAATAATGTATTTATTTTACCTGGCGATCGAAACTATATTATCGATATCTATGTAAAATAAATGCATTATTTTAAATGCGAGAATTCACGAATATGAAGAGTACGATACATTGTAATGTGCAATAAAAATGTTTATATTTATCAAGGATGTATTATTTGTTATGGCCACATATTATACTTCTGGTATATCGTCGCTGATGTGACAATACCTCCTATCTGATTTTTCATGAATTTTGTAGGAGACGAAAAACCATTTTTAGGGTCATCTGCTGTTTTTACATGTAAATTTTGACATGGTTTGTAGTAAATAGATAGTTGAATTTACTACAAAACATGTCAAAAAATATCATATGAAAACAGGAGGTGACTGTAAAAAAAAGTTTTAGTCTCCCTTACAAAACTCATGAAAAAACAAATCGGAGGTATTATGTCACATCAGCGACTATATCCAGGGAATGTCTAATAAATGTACTGTGAATGTCCAACGAACATTCGTAGAATGTTCCAACAAGACATTCAAGGAATATTTAAAATGCTGACACAGGACTTTCCTGGGACATTAAGGGGACGTTCTTGTGCTTTTGAGGACATTCCAGGAATGTTCTCAATGTCCTGTGTGTACATTCTAGGAACATACATGGAATGTTTGGTGTTATTAGGGGATATCAGTTAAATTGTAACGCAGAGAGTCACTGTAAAATTAGATCCAGAATTTAGCAGGACAGAACTGCTTTAAGTTATTATGTAACAGAGACCTAACATTGGCATTGTGGATCCGCCTACTTCTTTGCTACGTGTTCTCGGTGTTGACTCTGAATAAAAGTGATCTAAATCGCCTTGAGGCTTTTGAAATATGGTGCTATAGAAAAAATTTTAAAGTATCTTGGGTGAAAAAGATTCGACACTCTACAATATTAGAACATCTCAGTAAGAATGCTGAGTTACTGAGACAATAAAAAGCATCAATAAGAAAAAGTTGGAGTACTTTGTACATGTAGCAAGAAGAACCAAATAAACGTTTCTACAAAATATAATGCAAGAGAAAATAACAGCAAATACAGTCCAAGTCGAAGAAAGTCGGGTTGATAAACTTGAGAGGTTGCAATGAATAGAATTAAGATTGCTACGATGGTAACGAACATTCTGAAAGGACAGAAAGGAACACGAGTACACGAAGAAGAAGACATTCATATATGAAGAGTACAGGGGAAAAACAAGGAATGTCACTTTTTCATGAATTTTGACTTTTCTCGCCATGTGCTAGCAAGAAAAGAGTACTGACTATCGATTCAGAACAATAACCAGAAAGATCATCATCATCAATGGTGCTACAGCCCTATGAAAGAGCCTCGACCTTCCCAAGTCTATTACGCCAGTCAGTCCTATCCATTGCCAACCGTTGCCAGTTTGCTGCGCCTATTTTTCTCCCATCCTCATCTACACCATCTTTCCATCTAAGTTTTGGCCTACCCCTATTTCTACTTCCCACAGGTTGTGACATAAGGATTCTTCTAGGAGGGTTGTTATGCTGTGATCTTGCTAGATGTCCTGCATATCTTAGTCGTCCTATTCTTATAAGAGATACTACGTCTTCTCCACCAAATATATGTTTATATCTGTGATATACCTCATAGTTGTACCTCCTCCTCCAAATACCATTTTCACAGATGCCACCGAATATGCCTCTCAGGATCCTTCGTTCAAATATAAGCAGAAGGTTTTCATCTGCCTTGGAGATGGTCCATGTCTCCGATCCATATGTCAACACTGGTTGTATAAGGGTTTTGTATATGGTTATTTTTGTTTTTTGGCTTAAGTTTCTGCTTCTCATATGTCTACTCAGTCCAAAATAGCATTTGTTCGCTAGGATTATCCTTCGCTTGATTTCTTCTGTCATGACGTTTTCCTTGGTGATCAGGGAGCCCAAGTATGTGAATTTGTCCACCACTTCAAAGGTAGAGTTATCAACAGAGAATTGGTGACCGATGTTTATGGCTCTATTGTTGGGTGTTGATGCCACCATCTTAGTTTTCTCCTCGTTTACTGTCAGGCCCATATTTTTTGAGGCATTTGAGAAGGTGGTATACATTTCTTCTAGTTTGCGTGTTGTGCGGCAACTAGGTCCACGTCATCGGCATATGCCAAAATTTGGGATGATTTATTAAAAATATTTCCTCTGTTGTCTATTCGGGCATCTCTGACCGCCTTTTCCAGAGCTATGTTGAAGAGGAGACACGCCAGCTCATCTCCCTGTCGCAGCCCAATATTCGTTTCAAACGCCTGTGATTGTTCGCCCTGTATTTCGACTTTGCAAACGACTTTACGCATTGTATCCTTAACCAATCTTATCAGTTTGTCAGGGATGTGGAATTCATCCATGGCTTCATACAATTTATTTCTTAGGACACTATCATAGGCCGATTTAAAATCTACGAAAAGATGGTATGTGTCGATATTGAATTCATTGGTTTTTTCCAGTATTTGTCTTAGCACAAAGATCTGGTCTGTTGTTGATCGACCAGGCCTAAAACCACTTTGATATTCTCCAAGAAGCTCCTCTGAATATGCACTTAGGCGACCATATAAGATGCTCGAAAATATTTTGTAAGCTGTATTAAGGAGGGTTATTCCCCTATAGTTTCTACATTCCAATTGATCACCCTTTTTGTGTAGCGGGCAAACGATTCCAAGACACCACTCTTCCGGGATTTGTTCCTCATTCCAGGCTCTTAGTATTATTTTATGTATTTGATTAGTCAGGGTAGCACCTCCATATTTAATAAGTTCCGCGGATATACCATCACTTCCTGGAGATTTATTATTTCTTAGGTGTTTTATTACATCCCGTACTTCTTGAATTGCCAGAAAGATCAGTCTATATAAATTTTTTATAAATTTCTATCCAGGCGAAGGACCAGGATTGTCCTTACGCCGCTGGATAAAAATAAGGAATGTTAGCAGTTTTTTGGTGCATTATTAAATTAACAAGTTAATATAGATTAATATTATATTAATATTATAGACTAATAATTGCTAGAATTATGCTAAAAATCTCCTAAGTAGTTTTTAGATATCATAAGAATTAAACCTTTATTGGTGTTTATCTCAATATGTATAAAATGTGACATTCCTTGTTTTTCCCCTGTACTCTTCATATACATTTTGTTTATTACATAATTCTTATCATCAAAATCAAAAGCAATTGTTAGGTACCTGTATAGGTCTTGGGAAAATACATAATTACATTACTAAATAACTAAGCTATAATTTGGTAGTGAATATTTTTATCAATTCTAACTATTCTAAAATATAGGTTTAAGCACCCACTATCATTTTTGAATAAATTGGCATAAAAATATTGTAAACAAATGACTAATCCATATAGTTATTGCTAAAAATACGAGGCATAATTATCAAATAAATACAAAAAAATAAGAGAAGCAAAGGAATATTGATTGAATGAGAAATTCTGTGGAATAGAAAATATACAAGGATACATTCAATCAATATTCCTTTACTTCTCTTATTTTTTTGTATTTATTTGATTTCTCTGCGTTTCTTGGCACATATTCTTGTGTTTAAGTTTTAGTAATCCTTCTGTTTTACATTAAGTGTATTTCATCGATCATCCGTCTGTTTTCATTCCTGGCTTTTGTTATTTTCATATTTGCTTATTTGTAATATATTGTCTTTTAAGTTTTTTCATTGAATATTTGTATCCCGACCTTTTCTGTTATTATTTGCCGCTGGTAATAGTCATTTTATATACAGGGTGTAACAAAAATACAGGTCATAAATGAAACCACATATTCTGGGACCAAAAATAGTTCGAATGAACCTAACTTACCTTTGTACAAATATGCACACAAAAGAAGTTACAGCCCTTTGAAATTACAAAATGAAAATCGATTTTTTTGAATATATCGAAAACTATTAGAGGTTTTTTGTTGAAAATGGACATGTAGCATTCTTATGGAAAGAACATCTTAAAAAAAAATATAATGAAATTTGTGCACCCCATAAAAATTTTATGGGGGTTTTGTTCCCTTAAACCCCCCAAACTTTTGTGTCCGTTCCAAATAAATTATTATTGTGATGCCATTAGTTAAATTCAATATTTTTAAAACTTTTTTGCCTCTCAGTATTTTTTCGATAAGGCAGTTTTTATCGAGTTGCGGCTTCTTTTTTAATATGTTTACATAAAAATTTTATGAGGGTTTTGTTCCTTTAAGCCCCCCAAATGTTTGTGTATGTTTCAATTAAACTATTACTGCGGTACCATTAGTTAAACAAAGTGTTTTTAAAACTTTTTTGCCTCTTTGTATTTTTTTGATAAAGCATCTTTTCTCGAGATGTGGCTTCTTTTTTAATATGGTTCAAAATATACTTAAAAATGTAAATCATAAATAAATTTTCATATTATAGGTCTGGATCCCGCGTATGAAAAAAAAGTTGATTAATAGCAAGTTGAAAATTTGTTAATAGCTTAAGGGTGTCTTGTTGGATAAACTTTGATATATGGAAACACTGTAACAGGGGCAGTTTTAATTGTGGAACAGGTTAAAAATTTGGAACGGTCAGACCACGAAAACGGCACCTTTATTTTGTCCGACAGAATAGACTTAAACTCTCCGAACAGAGATTAAACTCTCATGCAAAAATCAGACTGCTATTTATCACCTGTCATAATTCCTGTAATTTGACAAATTTTACATGTTCCACTCATTAAAACGTCCATTTGGTGATAAATAGCAGTCTGATTTTTGCATGAGAGTTTAATCTCTGTTCGGAGAGTTTAAGTCTGTTCTGCCGGACAAAATAAATGTGCGGTTTTCGTGGTCTAACCTTTCCAAATGTTTAACCTGTTCTACAATTAAAACTACCCCTGTTCCAGTGTTCCCATATATCAAAGTTTATCCGACTAGACACCCTTAAGCTATTAACAAATTTTCAGCTTGCTATTAATCAACTTTTTTTTCATACGCGGGATCCAGACCTATTATTACCAAGTCTCCGTAACCGTACTTTACCATATACAAATATGTGGTGGATTTGACAAATATTCAAATATCTCGATAAAAACTGACTTTTGAAAAAAGTAATAGGAGACAAAAAAGTTTTTAAAAATTTGTGTTTAACTAATGGCTCTACAATAATAATTAAATTGGAACGTACACAAAAGTTTGGGGGGTTTAAAGGAACCAAACCCCCATAAAATTTTTATGGGGTGTCCAAATTTCAATATAATTTTTTCTTAAAATATTACTGCCATAAGAATACCACATGTCCATTTTCAATAAAAAATATTTAATAGTTTTCTATATATTGGAAAAAATCGATTTTCATTTTGTAAGTTCAAAGGGCTGTAATTTTTTTTCCGTGCACATTTGTACTAAGGTAAGTTAGGTTCAATCGAACTATTTTTGGTCCCAGAATATGTGATTAAATTTATGACTTGTATTTTTGTTACACCCTATATGTCTTTTAAATGTAAATTTTCTTTCTCTGTTTCGAAGTGTAGGATGTGTTGTATTTATTTTGGCTCTGTTCAGGTTGTTTTAGATTTCACCTGAATTCAGCACAACAACAACTTGATTGTAATAAAAATCTACGTCAACACCCAGATACGTCTATGCGAATTTAATATAATTTATGTATCTTCTTTCTATCATTTATGGTCTCTCTAGTTTCTTATGATTTATTTTCTGCATCCTGAGGCGATTTCCAGTATATTGTTGATGGAAGCTTGTATAATCTGTTTGATTATTACCAAATTAAAAATTAAATTAATCAAATTGTGTATATCTAAATAAATTCTTGTCACAAACTGAACCATGTCGTTTATGATACAATTCACAGTCCCAACCTAATTGCCAATGTCCGCCAAATCTTTTATTGCACTTTGTGGAGGTTAACTACTTTTGTCTGTTTCCCTGTTTCAAAACCTTCGACTAATGAGCAATACAATTTTAACCATTCCATTGGTTTTTTAGTATCCTTCAGCACTTGAAACTTTCACTTTTCACTAGAGGAACACGATTAGTTCATGTAAGCTAAAAAAACAGAAAATAAACTTTAGAGGTAAAATCGGAACTTAAATTAATATTAACGTCTTAATATATATTTATGAAAGTTTACTGCTGAAAAGCACTCGTATATATCGCCAATAGGTACACCGAAAGTAAAATAAATTCGTATTCTACCACAGTATGATACACAGATTTAAAAACTCCTTATGTGAGAAAATATATACAGATTTAAAAACTCCTTATGTGAGAAAATATATACAGATTCACTATTAGAAGACAAACAAAAATAAACGACAGCTACATAGATTCATCAACATCAATCAGCCAATTGCGTCCACTACTGGACGTAGGCCTCCCTCAGTGCTTTCCAGTTCTGGACTACTACTACTATCATTGTTTGATTTGCGTGTACAGATATAATGCTATGTGGAAATGAGATCAATGATTGTCCCCGTTTAGGATTTTGTCCTCTTCAGGGTTTGTAGTGAATGTATAGTGTTGGCAGCAAAAGCAAACAGTCCGAAAAACACACTGGGGCAAGCGCCGTGTCCTGGTGTTTTTGGATCCTGGGTTATGCCGGACGGTGGTGTCCAGAAGGCTAAGAAGTCAACAGAGAAGAAAGTTTGATGGATTGTTGTTGGTTCCATAGACATTTACGTGTACTGTCCGTGCTTTGCTCTCGACCAGTCTCCCTAGAAACTATATTTCTGGACCAGATTATGTGTCTTTTTAAAAAAGTGTACATTGCATACAGTTTGTTCTTTTTATTTACATTTTAGGCCCAGAAAAACCAATTTTTTTTTAAATTCGTCTGGTCCAACTGCTTTATCTTTTTGGTTTTTAAGTGCTTTAGCAAATTGTTCGTTTTTGATATTTTGGTGAACATTATTAGTATATTCGGTTAATAAACAGCAGTAGTAATACCGAGTAGCACATAAGGCGAGGAAGAAGAAAATGTTGGGAAGAAATACTATTAAAAATTTCCAATCAGGTTTAAAAGCAATTTGTTCTTATTCGGATAATACAAAAGTTCATTTTAACTTTGTTGTTTACCTGATTACAGGTGGTATGTAAATTTGAGACCCCATTAATATTTATACTATTACTAAGACTTTTTTCTTCCGCTATTGATAAGGTGTCAGTAGGAGTTTAAAAGTCAATGTGCTCCTTAAAATATAATAGACTAGGAGGTATCCGTTTTGGGTTGGGTAAATCGTGATCCTATTTTTTTGCTTTAATCGCTAAACATTAGATATGATAATTTCACTATGCGGACACTTCAAAAGGTGGGCTAATTTTTTATTAAACAATTTGTGAAAAAAATTAGAAAAAGTCAGTTTTTTCTGGTTCTTGTTGCCATATCTCGACAGCTGTCCATTTTAGAAAGCTTTTTGTGAAGTCAAAAAAGCGATTTATTTCAAAATTATGCAGAGCCAACAAAAAAAGTTGTAAATTCTTGAAAATTGTTGTACATGTAAAAGGGCATTCAGGCATTCAAATAAAATTCGAATTATTGAACTCCATTGAATCGGAGAACCTATGGAATTTTTGAAGTTATACTGCTTTAGGCGCGATTGAGAGTGAATTTTTATTATTCTGGGCGCATGCGCACACATACAGTATGGAGTTAGTTGCTAATCTTTCAAGTTATGTATGTATCAGCGCAAATAAGGTATTGTCCTTTTCATGAGCATTTTTCAGTGCGTAACAAATGATAGGAAAAAGGGTAAGTCCGTGATAATACACATTTATGACATTTATTCTAACATGACATTTTAGTTCAATCTGACAGTTGTCACTTTTTATTTTCAATTTGGAATAAAAACAAATCAAATGTGTTTCTTGCATTTATAAAATGGTATTTTCTTTGATTTGTATAGTCTTATAAATTATACAGATTATATTTGTAATATTATTATCTAATTAAAAAAAAATATTTTTTTATTATGGCGCCATCTATCGACAACTAGAAGAACTAGAATAAATGTTGTAAATGTCTGTAATCACGGACGTGCCTTTTTTTCTGTCACATACAATTTAATGCGTCAGAAAGAAATCGAAAAACTGTGACGCACTGAAAGATGATCATGAGAAAAATAATATGAAAAGAATATATATTAGTGTTTTAAGTAAATATATTATTTATTATAATTTTTGTGTCTTGGGATTTGTCTTCCTCGGAAGTAAGATAATAAGTAGCTAGTAGCTATTATAACGTCTTTATACTTCACTTGATCTATTTGTTACCGTGATTTGTAATTATGTCCGAGATGTCACGTAAACAGAGCGATGATGTCTTCGTTAGTAGAGCATTCGACCACAGATCGAGTGGTCCCGGGTTCGAATCCGGAGGGTTCATATTTTTTTTAATTTTTGGTATTATTTTAATAAAAAAATTTGAAAGTGGTAGGTAAGTATTTAAATTAGTTTAATATTTAAATAAAATACAAATGAACTGTTTAGTATATTTATTTCGTTGAAATTATATAATAAAAGTGTAACCTTTTACATGCGTACAAAGTACACACACATTCTTTTTTTTTTAACAAAGAGGAGGGTGAATATGTAAAGATTGTGTTGCTTAGTCCTTATTTATGCCCATTAGTCTTTGATACGGTAACAGATAAACTACAGGGTAACATTCCCTGGTGCTTAGTGTATACTGATGATGTAGTGTTAGTAATAAATAGTGAAATCGAAAAACAAACTGACGCAGTAGAGTCAGGCTCTTGAGGAAAAAGGTTTAAAACTTAGTAGGTACGAGGTGGAGTTACTTCAAATAAAAAGAAATCTTTCGATGGTGAAATGATTATAAAAAGTAATAGTTTTAACTATCTAGGATCGGTATAACAGACTAATAAGGAAATAGATGGCGATGCGTGCAGTATAATTAGGTTGGATGGACTAAGTGGAAGGAAGTGAATGGTATGTCAGTAAAGTGGATTGACGTTGATATGATCCAAGATACAGTGGAACCTCGATTATCCATCAGGGCACCGGACCAAGGGTATGACGGATAATTGAAAAGACGGTTAATAGAACATTAACAAAACTTAATTGATCAAACGACTAAGTGACAAAATCTATGTTCGAATTTGAATCAAATTTAATTACGGCGACACACAGATATTGACTGTAATAATTACTAGTGCTGTGCATTTTTATTTTCGTCTTGCGATTCTAAAAATAGAACTCTAAAAGCACGGTATCATTTATCACCTTTTTAAATTGAAATTTAATCCAAAAGCCCTGAATAAGAACAAAAATTATTTAATTGGAAAGAAATCCTTTGTAAAAGGTATAAAATTTTTTTTTATTAAAAATCCCTTAAAAGGGCTACATCACAACAAAACGATTTCGATTTTTTTAAAAAATCATCATCAGTGTTCGATAAACTGGATACTAGCTGAGCCACAAAAGAAAAATATCTGGGTAAAAACCCTTTACATAAAATATAGATGCCTTAAAAGTGCATACTTCAATAAAAAGGCCTGTGATGGTCACATGGCAAACAGGATAATGCCCTAAGGTAAAGTATACAGGTTTACCTTAGGGCATTATCCTGTTTGCCATGTGACCATCACAGGCCTTTTTATTGAAGTATGCACTTTTAAGGCATCTATATTTTATGTAAAGGGTTTTTACCCAGATATTTTTCTTTTGTGGCTCAGCTAGCATCCAGTTTATCGAACACTGATGATGATTTTTTATAAAAATCGAAAACGTTTTGTTGTGATGTAGCCCTTTTAAGGGATTTTTAATAAAAAAAAATTTTATACCTTTTACAAAGGATTTCTTTCCAATTTTGTGATTGATGGTATACAGCCAACTACAGGAAAAATTTTTCTTTTCCTTGTAGATTTTAAAAATTATTTACATAAAAAATGAGGTGGTGGCATAACTGCACGTGTACATTTCAACGAATTTCATTTGGCTTATCGCAATGCTCAAACAAAATGAATCGATGACTAAATTTTTACTTATGTAGTCAATATAACTTATGTAGGTATGGACCCTGACGGTTAACAGAGGTGACGGATAATAGAGAGACGGATAATCGAGGTTCCACTGTAGAAACTTATGGAGAAATGTAATTAGGGAAGCCGACCGCACATAGGGATAAAGTCAAAGAAAATGATGATAATGACGATGACCAAGTCCTCTATTTAATTTTAGTTCTTTTCTTAGCGCTCATTTTATTAAAAAAAACATTTTGTGTACATAATACACCATGTACTATCAGTTATGGTAAACAATTTGTTGTTTTCAAATTAAAATTATTTACAACAAGGACATGGGAATAGTTAACTTTACTGTGAATAGATAATAAATAAGTAATTAAAAGATAATGGCCCAATTTGGAAAATGTTCATGCATGCCACTGGTAAGGTTATCGAATATTATAAAAAAAGAAACAATTTATGGTAAATGTTAAGTTAGTTATTATAAATTTGAATATACTTAGATCATGTAGGTATTAGCATAAAAAAAATGGTTAGATTTAAAAATAGATATGGATATAGAAATAACTAATGTACGCTAGCGCTAAAATTTGGAATAAAATTATTAATAAAGTTTAGAACTAGTCCTGTCGCCAGGGGGGGTACAACGGCCTCCTTTATTCAGATGGACTTACCCAAGTTTTTTTTATGTATTTTGACCCGTAGAACACGAATTTTTTGGGTAACAGTTGATCCGGATGTCGATAAGATTGTTATAAACAAAGAACTTAAGGAATTACATAACAGCGATTTCTCGCAAAACAAAACATTTTTTTGTATTTTTTGGGTCATTCTAAGTAAAAAATGTTCTGGAAAGTTTTTTCGTAGGATGCATAGTTTTCGAGATAACCGCTGTTAAAATTTAAAAAAATCGAAAAGTTGCAATTTTTGAACCCGAATAACTTTTGATTTAAAAATAAAATAGCAATTCTGCTTACAGTATTTAAAAGTTCAAGTCAAATTATATCGGTTTTTATTATTTGCATTGCTAAAAATTTATTTTTTTATTGGTAAACAAAGCTGTAAACACATAGTGTTTCCCTACCTAATACATGCGTTTTAATACATCCTACGTAGATATTGCCTCGCTTGCACTTGTACCTACCCTACCTACTTGTTCGATTTTAAATGAGAAATCATTGAAAACATCACTCACGCACTAGGTGTTTATTACTGTTTATAGCTTTGTTTAGGAATAAACAAATTAATTTCTAGCAATGCAAATACTCAAAACCGATATAATTTGACTTGAACTTTCAAATGCGGTAAGCAGAATTGCTATTTTATTTTTTAATCAAAAGTTATTCCGGTTCAAAAATTGCAATTTTTCGATTTTTTGGAAGTTCAACCGCGCTTATCTCGAAAACTATGCATCCTACGAAAAAACTTTCCAGAACATTTTTTGCTTAGAATGACCCAAAAAATACAAAAAAATGTTTTGTTTTGCGAGAAATCACTGTTATGTAATTCCTCAAGTTCTTTGTCTATAACAATCTTATCGACATCCGGATCAACTGTTACCCAAAAAATTCGTATTCTACGGGTCAAAATACATGAAAAAAACTTGGGTAAGTCCATCTGAATAAAGGAGGCCGTTGTACCCCCCCCCCCTGGCGACAGGACTAAACCCTAAAGGAAATGAAAAACAATACGGCTCCGAGAGACAACCAAATAGGAATAGAAGCTGCTGCTAAAGTAGAAGGCAAGAAATTGCTGGAAGTAGTAACTGAACTATTTAACCTTTTAACCTATGTCTTAACCAAGGCATCCCAAGATACAGCTCCTGGAACGAACAATGGCGGGTGACAAACGCTGTCGTCGCGTCGGTTGTACGTACACCCACCTAAACTGTATGCAGAGAGGATGTCTCTCACAGGTATTTAAAATGGTTAACTTTTGTTAAAGGGCCATTATTGACAATTAGTTGCATAGGGCCGACGTCTTGTTTGCTAACCACAAGTAACTTTGTCTTTGTTGTGTTTATGCCAAGTCCGTTATTGGAGCATTTTCTACTAACTCGATCTATAAGGAATTGAAGATCTTCGATACTTTCAGCCATGATCGTGGTGTCGTCTACGTATCTGATGTTAATAGTTTCTCCCCCGATTCGAACTCCTCATTGCCCTTCCAAGGCTTCGTTAAAAATTATTTCTGAGTATACGTTAAACAAAGTTGGGAATAACACACAACTCTGTCTGACACCTCTTTGAATGCAAATTTTGTCTGTCTCTTTGCCATCTACCAGAATAAAAGCTTCTTGATTCCAATATAGTTGTAAAGGTCTCAGATCTTTATCATCTATTCCAATAATTTCTAGTTATTCAAACACCCTATCACGTTGAACCCTATCAAACACCTTCTCAAAATCTATAAAGCAGACTAAATTGGTTTATGTACTTCCCATGACCGTTGAAGTAATGTTAACATTGAGAACAAAGCTTCCCTTGTTCCCAATCCTTCTTTGAAACCGAATTGTTGAGTTCACATTGAAATTTAGTATAGTCCCTACAAAATGGAACAATGCAATTACTATCATAGTAGGTACACAAAAAATGTGATATTATCAGACCTAGAGAATTATAAACTGATACGTCTGCTGTCACATCTCTACAAATGGTTTACCAAAATCATCACAAAACGCTTAGAACATAAATGAGATTTCTATCTGCCTAACGAGCAAGCTGATATTAGGAAAGGTTATGGAACGAATGATTACGAAAAATGTTTTGAATATAATAAATAAATTTAGTTGATTATCATCGAGTTCAAAAAAGCTTTTGATATCGTGGAATTACCGGCGGTATTAAGAGCATTGAAACAAAAGCGAGTAGACTGTAGATACACAAATTTTATAAAACATATACAACAACGCCACAACATCTGCTAAACTCCATGACTTTACCGATAAATATAGAATTGAGCGAAGAATTACATAGGGCGACATAGTCTACCAATAATTATTTACTGCAGCTCTGGAATATGCATTTAAAAAACTGGATTGGGCTAAAAGGAAAATAAATATTGATAGTGAATATTTGCGTCACTTGCGCTTTGCAGATGACATTGTCATTATAGCCAAGAGTTTAAATGAAGTTCACAAAATGATGGAAGAACTAAAACAGGCAATAGAACAAGTAGGCCTGAACATCAACTTTCAAAAAATTAATACATTACCAATTTAGATGCAAGTGATATTATGAGAGTAGGCGGGCATGAAGTACATCAGGTTTTTAGCTATATCTATTTAGGGCATGAAATTAGAATAGGAAAAGACAATCTAACTTGTGAAATTCAGCTTCGTATAAGCTTGGAATGGGCAGCATTTGGCAAAATCCGATATATTCTAAAAGAAACGCTACTAATATTCTTGAAGACACAAAATTACAACAAATGCATCTTCTTCTTCTTTTGCTCTTTAATTCGTCCAATTTTGAACATAGGCTTCCCCCAGTTTCCTCCATTCGCTTCTGTTTCCAGTGCGTTCCTCCTATCTGTTTAATGTCGTGTCCCCATCTCATCTGCGGTCATCCTCTTGCTCTCTTTTTTGTCCATGGTCTCCATTGTTATATCGTGGTATTCCACCTATTGTCCGTTTGTCTGGCGTTATGACCTGCGCTGCGAAGCTCTATTTTAGCCCAGCTACATATATATTTTCCTGCGTCTTTGACTTTTGTTTTATTTCTTACCCAGTTGTTTTGCTTTTTGTCTGTTAATTTTACTCCTAACATTGCTCTCTCCATGGCTCTTTGTGTCTTTATTATTTTATCCATGTTTGCTTTGGTCAAGGTCCATGTTTGGCATGCGTATGAGAGAATTGGGACTGGTCAAACACTCTTGTTTTTAAGTATTGTTGTATTTTTTTATTCTTTAGGACCCATTTTAATTTCTCAAATCGTGCCCAGGCTAATCTGACCCTTATTTTTACCTCCGCTGTTTGGTTTTTCTTATTTATTTTTATTATCTGTCCCAAATATATATAATCATTAACAGCTTCTATTGTGGTGTTGTTTAGTATTTACGTTTCTATTATCTTATGTGTTTGACATTGTTTTTGTTTTGGCAAAATTCATTTTTAGACCTATTTGTTCGAATTCATTTGTTAATTCGGTTAGCATGGTTTGTAGTCCTTCAAAACTTGATGCTATTATTACTACATCGTGTGCATATCTTAGGTGGTTTAGTTTCTTTCCATTTATGTTTATTCCCATGTTTGTCCATTCCATTGTTTCCAAAACAATGAAAACAATGGTTTTCAACCAAATGCACACTGCCAGTAATAACATATGGTTTAGAAACCATAACTTTGACTAAACATTCTACAAATAAATTGAGAATAATCCAAAGAAAAATGGAAAGAGCAATGTTGGGAATAACAAGAAGAGATAGGGTACCAAATAGGATAGTGAGAGAGAGGACTAAGTGACAGATATCATAGAAAAAATTGCACAAACCAAATGGAGATGCTGGACATGTAGCACCTTTAAATGATCATAGTTGGACCAAAAGACCCATAGAATGCAGACCTAGAGAAGATAAAACACACCGAGGTAGACCACCAAATAGATGGAAGGATGACTCGAGAAAACAGTGGGAATAAATTGGATGCGGAAAGCACAAGATAGAGAACAATGGATTGAAAGAATTTGGAGGAGACCTATATCCAACAGAGGATGCAGGAGGTTGAGGAATAATGATGATTAAATGATGTCACTGGACGTGGACAGTCTCCTGCAAGTCTCTTGTAATTTAATTAAACAATTCACTATAATCATATTATAAATTGTAAATAAATTGGATGTTAAAAACAATTATACTAAAATCATCCTAAATACAGTCAAGTTCACCAATTAAGATGACATACTTAAGTTTGGATTTCACTGTATTATGTACGGCAGTTCTGGCCGGGCTAAGCCTTTCCCATCTGTGTATAATCTCGCGGATTCATTCATTACAAATAAAAATTAGAAAGTACGACCCAAACATAAAATCCATCACAATCTAGCATGATATCATCATGACTAATCAACTTTAATGAAAAAAGTACTTTACCTACTATTTCCTCTTAGTTCTAGCGATAACAGAAACTGAGAACATCCATTAACACACAAAAACACTGAAAATAGCACAAGCGCACCTGAATTCACGCGAGATCACTTTACGGTAGACTTAGCAGTACCGTCGAGGTTTCTGGTAGTACTTACGAATACGAATACGAAGCGAACAGGTACCACCGCTGATACTCTCGCATTCTTCTCGCAGTTTCTTATTAGCGTGCTCCTATTGGTCGCCAAGGTCGACAGGTGTGACGTCAACTAGCTAAGACAGCGTGAGGAAATAGCTTGGCTGTTAGATTTTCTTTCCTAGGCGAAATAGAAACATGATTTTCGGTTTAAAGCAATCTGGGATAGAACATAAGGTACAATGTACAATTATGGGTTAGGTACCATTTTTTTATCTTAACTGTCGTTGCTACAGCATTGTTTCATTTTTAATTTTTCTGCAGCAACAGCATATTTTTGTATTTTCATAAAAAGTGTGACTAAAGTACTGTCATCTATAAGAACTTGGAATGTGGTACAAATTTAGTCTACAAACTCGGAATTACGTAAAAAGATAGCGAGAATGTTAAAAAGAAAATGGAGAACTGATGATGAAAGACGATGACTGAACTTCTGCAGGAATAACAAACTTAGAAAAACAAAACATTTTGTGACTAAACAGACCAATTAATTCAATATCACACGTGGACAAAGAAGTATACTAGATTATGTTGTAATAAAAAGAGATATACATAATATGTACAAAAAAATAAAACGAAAGATGCCTCAGCTTAACAGAGTAGGTAGCGATCACAGTCTACATAGTATTATACAGGATGTCCCGAAAAGATTGGTCATAAATTATACATATAATAAAAAGGGAACACTGACAGAGCGTCTCAAAACAGATGGACCACGACTTCTACTAAGGACAAAAAGAATTATGAAGAATGGTTAGAGAACAAAGAAAAGAGATAAACAAACTAATAAGAACGATACGCATACAAAAGGAAACATGGGCAGACTACTTTCGACCCTTATGACGTTGTTAAAAATACGATAATGAACCACCAACACCTAAAGTAAAAGAAATAAACATTGAGGAGGGAGGGATAAAGGAGGCATTAAGGAAATTAGAAAATGGGAAATCACCAGGAGAGGACAGAATATCGCATGAACTCCTAAAGTTTTGAGGACAAGGTCTGACCAAACAACTACTAAAACTAATCTAAAACGTAATAAGGTAGTGTCGCCAAATAAGGCCAGTGTCTTAATTAGGCCAATTGCAAATATTTTCTTAAATATAGATATTATATATTAGAGGTCACCGTAAATGTCTTTCTCAGTCGAAATCGTCTAAGCCATTCAGTCGGTAGCATCACACCTAGCAGCGCCAAGTAGACTAGACACGTGTTTGTTACGGTGCGGAAGTTCGTTTATAAATTTTAGGTAAGTTATAAAATTAATAAAATGGTACTTAATGAATATAAGCCAATTATTTTTTTTTTGTAAAGCGATAGTAAATTAATACTTTTTAAGGAACTGGAACTGTTTTTTCTCTATATTGCTTTTTATTATTTTTTTTATGTTAAATAAAAAAAAGTAGACAGTGTCCTAATAAAGCCAATTGTCCTAGATGTGTGTAAATGTGTGATATGTGTGCTTAATGTATTGACAAATTTTTGTTCTTAATATGAATAAAAGTTTCTTTCACTAAATTTTGTATTTGTTCTTTAATTTTTAGGTTTAAAATTTATTATTCACCTCAATTTGCGTAAAAAATGAAACTGGCCTTATTAAGCTACCAGTTCCTAATAAGCCAAATATTCCAGATTTATTCAATGTTATAATTTTATATTCCTTTATTTATTTAGTAAGTATTTTATCCTGAAATTCGATAGCTAAAATGTTAGGCAATAGGCTATACAAGAGTTTTCCCCCATATTGTTCCTGGATAAAATATTACAGATATCGCACCCTCAGTGCAAGACTGCAGTAACTCAAAATTTTATGAAAATGAAGTAATCATGGAATTCGATTGTAAACATGCATATCTATCCCCTGTAAAACTTTAGTAACTTTCAAATGCTTAATGGGCTAAATATTACAGCAACAACAGTTTAACTATTTTGAGTTTTTGAACATAAGTTCCGTGCAAAACTGTTGTAACTCTAATGTAACAGAGTTACAACAGTTTTGCACGGAACATTGCAACGAATTCGATAACAAGCAATGAAAAAAGTAAGATATTTGTTATTTTATATCTATATCTGTGGTGTTTAATTTTAATATACAGCGCGTCTAAGTAATCCATTAACGGCTGAGACAATAAACAAAGATTTTCGAGACCAATCTATTCATGTAAATTTTATGTCCTTTGTGTGATATTATATTTATTTTCTATAAGATATGTGCGATGTCGTTTGACCATTTATTTGTTAGAATGGATTAAAACCACATAAATTAAGACTAATTATTTACGACCAAAAAGTATTTTTTCTCATGAAAGGAAAACCAGTTATCTTAAAACTTGTGTATTGACAATACTGAGAGGTCAAAAATATCTATTCTCAAAAAACTTGCCAAAGAACAGCCAAAAATTCAAATGGCCAAAAAGAAAGATTTGGTATATTTATGCCATTCGGGTATGATACCAGAGGCCCACCATAGTTTTTATAAAAATATTTTGGCATAATATGATGTACGAGAAGAGGACAACAACTACGGTAAAACCTGTCAGCAACGGCCACTAAAAATGAAAGAACTATTGGCCGATATAGAAAGGTGGCCGGTATTGCCAGTTTTTGTAGTCTAGATATACATAATTGGTTTGGGGAATTTTTAAACTGGCCGTTAGTACAGGTGGCCGATGTTGGCAGGTGGCCGGTAACACAGGTTTTACTGTAAAAGTAAATGTGTCTACAGTTTTTACGATTTTCTCCGTGCAAAACTGTTGTAACTTTGAAATTCTAATACTAAATGTGTAGTGATTAACAATTTTTTCCGTGCAAAAGTGTTGTAACTTTGAAATTCCTAATTTTTTTTGCATTAATATTATTTTATTTAAATTTATATTTTTGGTCAATGTAATATAGGCTGAAAAGCATGCAAAATCATAATTAAATGTAAATTTTTCTTAAAACTTGTGTCTTATTTCACCGATATTAGCACGAAAATAAACAAAATCGTCTTTATCTCGAAACTTACTTATTTTGACTTACTGCAGTCTTGCACTGAGGGTGCGATATTTAAACGTTAAGGTGGCCTTAATTGGCGACCTGACCTTAGAACAAAACAGAATATCACAAGAACGGAGATCAAGCATCCTAATAATACCTCTCTTTAATAAGATAGACACATCAGAACCCGAGAATTACAGAGGGATTAATTTATTAAACCATCCATCCATCTAATGGTACTACAGCCCAAGCCGTGTCTTTACCTCCTTTAGCATACTTCTCCAATCATTTCTATTTTCTGCTGTTATTTTAATTGATTAAACACAAAACCAAAATTAACAGCCAAAGTTATAACAAACAAACTGAATGGAATTATAACTATACCAGAATAACAAGATTTTAGGTCGGGAAGATAATATACCGACACTATATTTATATTGAGGCAAGTAATAATGAAAATGATCGAAAATATATCTAGAATATAATACAATAAACAACACAATAAAAGTAAAAGTAGGGGACGAACTAACTGACCCAATTAAAGCTGATAATTGGTTAAGAGAGGGGAATTTCCTGAGGTCTCTATTGTTTAACCTATCATGGATGAAATAATAAAAACGTAAGAACTAAAAAGGAAACCAACTGGGAGAAAATCAACTTAATAATCTGCTATACAGACGATGCAATACTAGTCCAGGATAATAAGGATTTTCTCGGGACACTCAAAGATCTAGGTAGCTGATTACTTCTTTAGTTATTGTAGACCTATAGGAAGAAAACCTACCTGTTTCCTGCCTAGAGTTCGCATCCGTTTTTTAATTATTAACAATTAAGTGCAAAAATCGCGATTTTTTCGATTTTTTGCACTCCATTCAAAAACTAAATAGTTGACATAAAATTACAAAATTCAGTTTTTTAGAACATTGGAAAACCTTCAAAATGCCGATTTTTTCAAGTTAAAAAGTTAATTTGTTGCTACGCAAACTGGAAAATAATTGAATATCGTTATTTATTAATAACTTTTACTAAAACTACCTTAGAACTTTGGTGTTTCACTCAAAGTTGGACATTGGGTACTTAACAAACCCTCAAAATTTGAGACGGATCCATTAATTAGTTTAAGAGTTATTCTATTTGTTTATCCCAGAGACCTTTCTTTTGCAATAAGATAAGACAGAAAATAATGAAGATAGTGCAATTCTGAGTATGCCAAATGAAAGGAGAAGAGTGATAGTATCAAAATGTAAAAAGATAAAAAAATAATTAACATAGTCAAAAATCCTAATGCAAAATGTTTAAAATTTTGTAGTTTATAAACATTTAGAATAACTTTAAAAATGTTGTCCGTAGAAACAATATTTTTATACAGTGCGGTGGAATAAGTGTTGCCCCCCCCCCTGTTAACTTGTTTATTTTAAGAATATTAGCAAAACGCTCGGACAAGTCGATTTTTAAACTAACCATAGTATATTATAGCATCAACGTTTCGGACTTTAATCGATCCCTCTTCAGGTGACAGCCATAACTTTGATATTTTTAAATGGTAAAGTACATCATATGACACCTCATTTAACAGTTTTTGAAATACTGATTTCAAAAACGTATAATACTTTAATCCTTTTTGAGATCGTAGGCGCAAAATTTCGGTCGAACTCTTTTTAAACGCATTTATTTTTTTCGAATTCTGGGAAAACTAATAAGTATTTTTGAAAAATTTAAACGCAGAATGAAAGATTAGATTATTGCCGATGGCTGACAGTCCCTTAGAATAAACAAAAAGTTTCTTTTGAATGATATATTTGAAATTAAAAATCACACTAAATGTTCTCTTTTTTCACCACTGTGACTTATTAAAATAAACATTATAGGAGTTCTTAGGGATTTTGGACCATCGAGAATACTGTAATATTTCATTCTGCTTTTAAATTTTTCAAAAATATTTATTAGTTTTTTCAGGATTCGAAAAAAATGATTGCATTTAGAAAAAAGTCGACCGAAATTTTGCGCCTACGCTCTCAAACACGATTAAAGTATTATACATTTTTGAAATCAGTATTTTAAGAGATTTTAAATGAGGTGTCACATGATCTACTTTCCTATTTAAAAAAATCAAAGTTATGGCTGTCACCTGAAGAGGAATCGCGTAAAGTTCGAAACGTTGATGCTATAATATTACTATGGTTAGTTTAAATATCGACCTGTCCGAGCGTTTTGCTTATATTCTTAAAATAATCAAGTTAACAGGGGGGGCAACACTTATTCCACCGCACTCTATATTCGAAAAGACAGTATTTTAGCACGAATTTTCAAATAAAAAAATTTAGCCTGGGCTCATTTGGGACAAAGTTAGCCATATTTTTTTTTAATTCACAGCTAATTTGTTTATAATAATTAAGGAATCTCATTAATGCCATAAATGGTTTTTTTTTTTCTTAAAAAATTTGAACAAACATTATACCTTCACAGCACCCTCTACGTTTTTTCAAAAATGTAGTGCAAATGATTACTAGGGGGAATCTACAAATCCAGCGAGTTAAAATACCGAGTTAAAAAGCAATTTCAAACGAATATAATTTGCTGTATCTCCGGATCATCTCAATGGATTTTGATCTTTCTTTTTTTAATTGGTATGTAATTTTTACGTACATTACAAAT
Source organism: Diabrotica virgifera virgifera (assembly GCF_917563875.1). Taxonomy (NCBI): domain Eukaryota; kingdom Metazoa; phylum Arthropoda; class Insecta; order Coleoptera; family Chrysomelidae; genus Diabrotica; species Diabrotica virgifera. The sequence goes on along the minus strand of NC_065448.1, from coordinate 218,343,095 downwards.
ATGCAATTTGTTTATAAATTTATTAAATATTAAACAGTCTAATTTGTTTAAACAATTCTTGAAAAAATATTTTTTTTACAAAAATCTATTTTTTAATTATAGTTTCATTAATGAACAGAGAAAAAGTTAAAGTACACCCAAACATATTGTGAATTAAAAAAAAACATATGGCTAACTTTGTCCCAAAAGAGCCCAGGCTAAATTTTTTATTTGAAAATTCGTGATAAAATAGGTACTATCTTTTCGAATATATAAAAATATTGTTTCTACGGACAACATTTTTAAAGTTATTCTAAACGTTTATAAACTACAAAATTTTAAAAATTTTGCATTAGGATTTTTGACTATGTTAATTATTTTTTATCTTTTTTTAACACATTTTGATACTATCACTCTTCTACTTTCATTTGGCATACTCAGAATTGCCCTATCTTCAAATTTTCTGTCTTATGTTATTGCAAAATAAAGGTCTCTGGGAAAAACAATTAGAATAACTCTTAAACTAATTAATGGATCAGTCTCAAATTTTGAGGGTTTGTTAAGTACCCCAATACCCAACTTTAGGTGAAACACTAAAGTTCTAAGGTAGTTTTAGTAAAAGTTATTAACAAATAATTATTTTCACTTATTTTGCAGTTTGTGTAGCAACAAATTAACTTTTTAACTTTCAAAAATCGGCATTTTGAAGGTTTTTCAATGTTCTAAAAAACTGAATTTTGTAATTTTATGTCAACTATTTAGTTTTTGCATGAAGTGAAAAAATCGAAAAAATCGCGATTTTTGCACTTAATTGTTAATAATTAAAAAACGGACGCGAACTCTAGGCAGGAAACAGGTAGGTTTTCATTCTATAGGTCTACAATAACTAAAGAAGTAATGAGCTACCTGGATCTTTGAGTGTCCCGAACATGGTCTATTTCTAGCTTATTACCCTGGTCTATACTGATCTCTCAAAGTGAAGATGATTTACAACGTATCCTGCACCATTTTAATGTAACCGAACCGCCAGAAAATGTAAGACTTTAATTTCCCCAAAACAAAACACATGGTTATAACAGCAACTGTACTAAGGTGTAAATTGAACTTAGAAGGTTAGTTAAGCTAGAAGGTTAATAGAACAATTGATTGAGTTTAAATATCTAAGCATCACACTCCTCCTCCTCTATCTGTTCTCCTTCGTAAGGATGTAGTGGCGTCATGTAAGTCGTTTGACTATTTTTGTCCAGTTCTCTCTCTCCTGTGCGTGTTGTTTTGCTTCGGAGAATGAGTAACCGGTCATGTCCTTTATTTGGTCCGACCATCGTAATGGAGATCTTCCTCTGGATCTTCTGCCCTGTACGTTGCCTTCAACTATCATTCGTTCCATGCCTTCTCTTCTTCTAGTTATATGTCCAAAATATCTCAGTATATTTTGGTTGATAGTTGTGCTGAGTCTAGTTTTTATGTTAAGTTCGGCTAATATTGAATTATTTGTGCGATGTGCGGTCCATAGTATGCGCAACATTCTCCGGTAGACCCACATTTCAAATGCCATTATACGTTTTGAATCTGCTTTTTTGATGGTCCAAGTCTTTGAAGCGTAGGTGGCGATAGGAAATATTAACGCTCGGACAAGGCGTAATTTTGTGTATTTTGTAATGTCAGTATTCTTCCATATTTTTGTGAGTTTGGCTGTTGCCGATCTGGCCATTATGATGCGCCTACGGATCTCGTCTTCGCATCCTCCACTGTTAGTAATAACGGAGCCTAAGTAATTAAATTGTCTGACCACTTCGTAACCTGCCAAGTCTCTTATCTCCGGTTGGTTGTTTCTGATTCTATCGATGATCATTACTTTAGTTTTCTGTATATTTATTTTCAAACCATATTCCGTACTCACCGTTCCTAGCCTATTCATAATTTCTTCCAGTTCTTCTGGTGAAGACGCCAATATAACAGTGTCATCAGCATAACGTAGGTTTTTTATTTTTCTTCCTCCTATCGTTGATCTACCTTGCCATTCCTCAAAAACTTGACGCATAATGTGTTCACTATATATATTGAATAGAATGGGGGATATTATACATCCCTGCCGTACTCCAGATTTTAATTTGAAGTTTTTCGAAACCACATTATTAATTTTTACATTAGCGGTGTTATTTACATAAAATGCTTGTAATAGATAGATTAGATGTTCTGGCGTACCCATTTCTCTAAGTATATGCCACATTTTGTCCCATTTTACGTTATCGAAGGCCAACAGTCAACGAAGTAGTCAACAAAGCACAAATATCAAATGTGTTCTCTTGTTCCCCTACCTGGGAAGAATCCGCATTGTTCTTGGGGAATTTGCGGTAAGAGAATGGATTTTAATCTTTCATTGATTATTGTTAGAAGTACTTTGCTCGCGTGAGATATCAACGCTACTGTACGGTAATTACTGCAATCTGTCGGATAACCTTTTTTGTATATGGGAATAGACGTGAGTTTACCCCAGTCACTTGGCCACTTTCCGGTATTCCAGATCTCATTGCAAATTTTAAGCATTACTTCCGTCCCTAATTCTCCCATTTCTTTGAGTATTTCAGCTGTTATTCCATCCTCTCCTTGTGCTTTTCTACATTTTAGCTTTTTTATTGCCGACTCTATTTCCGATTTCAATATTTGAGGTTCTTTTTCATAACTTCTTTTTTCTGTATTATGGTCTGGGTCGTTGTTAGAGAATAGTATTTCACAATATTGTTTCCACACCTATGCGATGCCGTCTGGGTTTGTTATGGTATTTCCACTATTATCTTTGATGATCTGTGTCTGTGGTTTGAATTCTCTCGCTAGATATTTGACTTTTGAGAAAAGTTCTCTAGATTCTTGACGGTCAGCATGTTCCTCTAGTTGTTCACATATGCTTTTTATATAATTATTTTTGTCCCTTCTGCACAAGCATCACACTAGCTAGCTAAGGAAAGCTCAGATCAGAAGTGAAATATCAAATGAATAGAGCAAACAGCCGCAGGTTGCTTGAATAAAATAATATGGAGAAGTAAAAATATCGTGAAAGAAATGAAAGGCGGAGTTTACATGAATGCTTGAAATAGCAGAGACGAAAATCCTAGAAAAATCGATGGTAAGTCACCGTGGAACAGAGCTAGAAAGACAGATAATACAACGGAGATAAAACATCTTCTTCTTCTTAAGGTGCCTATCCGTTCCGGATGTTGGCGATCAGCATGGCTATCCTAACTTTGCTTGCTGCTATTCTGAATAGTCCGGTTGTCGATGTATTAAACCACTTTCTCAGGTTTTGAAGCTAAGATATTCTTCTTCTCCCTGGTCCTCTCTTTCCAATACCTTGGATGTAACATGAAGAGCATTGATAACTGGGTAAGAAACAGAAAAGTAGAATGGAATGACCACATAAACCGAATGACAACAAATAGAGTAATAAACACAGCGACAGACAGTTCCCCAATAGGAAGAGGATCAATGACAAGACCACGAAAACGATGGAACGACAACTGGAGGCACACTGAAAAAACAGAGTGGTGTCTACACAAAAATAATAAGAAGAAGAATTATAATTTTTAAAACATATTCTGCTTTACTTTTTTACTTTTTAAGTCATGTTCTACTGTAATACTCACTTCTTCAGTAATTAAGCATTCAGCACTAATCTCAATGTCCATGTTTAAGGTACATTCCATGTCAAATCACTCAGGCAGGCAAAAAATTTTGGATCTTCGATTTGTCTGAAAATTGGTATATAGCTTCTGCGGGACGTAAAAATAAGATATTTAAGGTCAAAAAATCTTCTTTTTTCTCAAAATGTTATTTTATGCGATTTTACAGTGATTTGGTGTTTATTTAAACAAATTTGCATTTTCTGTCGTAAAGTATCAATGAAAAACATAATATTTTAATAGAAAGGACTAAAAAAATGTCATTATAGGGCATTATAACAAGTTATTTTGAATCAAAACAACTTTTTGATCAAATTTTATAGTGTAAAAAACGTTAAAATACCGTTTTTTACATTTTCCTCCATTCCCAAAATACATCATCATCGATTTGGCTGAAAATTTGCCCACAGATAGCCAAAAGATAGGATTTTAAGTGGTTAGAAGGATTTGAATTATATTACAATACAAAAAAAGTTACATGCAGTAATATCAGACTCAAAAGTATATATTAGTCCAGTCGGGATATCATTTGACCTTGAATGCCGAGCTGCCCAAAATTTTATTTTTCTGATCTTTAGGGGAGTCAATAGTAGCCTAAATTTAAAATCACGAATGAATTCCTCCGTTACGTTAGCCGCCATCTTGATTTTAAAGGAGAACCTGTTTTGCTCAATATCTCCGCCATTTTTAACTTTTCGACAAAAATGGTAGGAACTGAAATTGTTCCAAATAAATCGTATTTACAATTATTACAATTTATTTTTAACAATTTTTGTCGTGAGGTCGATATTTTCGAGTTAATTTTACTTACAGTAGACGCCTATATTTTTGACTATAATATTGCATGTAAGTTTTTTGGTATTGTAATATAATTCAAATCCTTCTCGCCACTTAAAGCCCTATGTTTTGTCTATCTGTGGGCAAATTTTCAGCCAAATCAATTATGATGTATTTTGGGAATGGAGACAAATGTAAAAAACGGTATTTTAACGTTTTCTAGACTATAAAATTTGATCAAAAGCTTGTTTTGAATCAAAGTAACTTGTTATAATGCCATATAATGACATTTTTGAGTCCCCTCTATTAAAATATTATGTTTTCCATTGATACTTTACGATAGAAAATGCAAATTTGTATAAATAAACACCAAATCACTGTAAAATCGCATAAAATATAATTTTGAGAAAAAAAGAAGAAGAAGATTTTTTGACCTTAAATATCTTATTTTTACGTCCCGCAGAAGCTATATACCAATTTTCAGACAAATCGGAGGTCCAAATTTTTTTTGCTCCAAAATTGAGTGATTTGAAATGGAATGGCCCTTAAACTTAAAAGTCCAAACAGATTATATTCTCATCAACAATTTTTATGCGTATGGAACTATGCGTATGGCAGCAAGATTCCAACGAAACAAATGAAAATTCGGTTAGTACGAGGTGAACAAATTCTATTTTTAAATTTTATACTTTATAATCAAATCAATAAATAATTAACAATTAGTACCTGTACATTAATACAACAAAAAAATACAAACAAAAATCTTATGCTTATGAGATCCTACATATTTAAAAAGATAAATCAGCAGTCAGGGGCGGATCCAGAGATTTCTTGAGGGGGGGGCGTAACCTTGTCAACATGGGCCCAATACCGGGGGGTTTGGGGGGTATGGAATATTGGGGGTTAAAATCATCATACTATCAAAACATTATTAAACTAAACTTGTGTTGTTAACGACTTTTCCAAATCAAATTTTTCGTTTAAACTTAAAAATATGGTATAGGCTATAACTTTCTTTAACTGAGGGGGGGGGGCGCGCGCCCCCCGCGCCCCCCCTCTGGATCCGCCACTGTCAGCAGTTGGGTAATTATCAAGTTTTTAATACAGACACATCTGAAGAGGGAAAAGAGAATTTAATGAGATCATTTTATTTTTCGAGACAGATAAAATTTTATTTATTTATTTTATATTATTCAATTTAAAAAAAGGCATTTTTCAGATTCAATTAATGCTATTTTCCATCTTGAGATAAGTTTCTGTTTTTAAAACTTGACTTGAGAAACTAGTTCTTAGTTCCTGTATTAGTTTTATAAACTGATGATAAGGGACACTTTTAGTGACAGAATAGACAGAACATTTAGGATAAAACAAACCGTTTTTAATACAACACCTATTACTCCAGGCTGTGGGTGAAAAATAGGTCGATTTCAGGATATAATTCAGGAATTTTTGAAACCTATCAGGTGTTGTAAAGGACGATGCCAGGAATAACTTCTACTAAAATGTGACCAAAAATATTGTGAGCTTTTTTTGTTATTGCGATTTTCATTTGTTAAATTTGCAATTTTTAAAGATTTTTAATTTTGCAGCTTAGGATATGGATTCTAGGGAAAAACTTTTTAATAGAAAGTTGTAGTAAATTAAAAAACCTACAATTTGAGCTACGGTAAGTTTAACTTCGTTTATTAGTTATTGCAAAACAGCCTGCGAAATGTCCAAAATGGCCGTTTTTTACAATTGCGTTATTTATTGTACAAATATTTTTTAAATTTTTTAATGCTTCAAAATGAAGATCTTTCAATTCCAAACATAAAACAAAATTGTAAGGCCGGATTAACGAATTTGTTGCTTAGATATTATAAATTGTTTATCCCAAGAGGTCAAATGGCGAAGGCTATAACTTTTTGAAAAAAAAATCGTAGAGACTTGGTGAAACATCCAATCTCCTTCTAAAGAGTTATATTTTCATATTCTGATGTAAATAAATCGTTAAAACATTTTTAAACTTCTAATTTTTGGGTTTGAAAATAAGGGGGCAAATTTCGTTATAAACATTTAGAGCTGAAGCGGCCCAGTACATCCTATAAGTTTTTAACTTACAGATTATTGTTGCTAAAGAAGAAACAAAGATTTATAAAAAAATAAAAAAATTCTACGACCAACTGAAGCCGAGCTAAATGTTGGGTTTGAAAGTAAGGGGGCAAATTTCGTTATAAACATTTAGAGCTGAAGCGGCCCTGTACATCCTATGAGTTTCTAACTTACAGAATATTGTTGCTGAAGACGAAACAAAGATTTATAAAAAAATAAAAAATTTCTACAACCAACTGAAGCCAAGATAATTGTTTCTTTTTTCTTAAATCGTAGTGCCTTTATTTATAACAATTAAGAAATTATTTTACGGTCATTGACTAAAGAAAGACTTATTTTATCGTAAATTAAAAATTATTATAAAATATAGTTAAATTTAATTATTAAAAATTATTTTTAAAATCGGTGCTTTTGCGAGCGTCCGAATTTTGCAAATCGCCCGGCTCGCTTCAAATCCGCGCGCTCGGAAAATTTTTACGTAACTTATATTAAATTTTGACCGAAAACAATTTAATAATATTACCATTATAATATACAGTCTATTTACCACTGTATTTGTTTTTCTTGATAAACTTTTATATGTGAAATCTCATTTCTGAAGAAATAATATTACAAAAATGATACATTATATATGAAATTAATATATAACTATATTTTTAATTTTTTCATTGTTATATAAATATAAATAATGTTACTTCTTATTATACAATATAAAACTTTTTCTTCTTGTAGTGACTATCCGTTTTGGATGTTGGCGACCATCATGGCAATCTGTACTTGCACACTAAATCGGTACTGCTGCTCTAAAAAGATTTGTAGTTGTTGTGTTGAACGACGTAAGTAAATTTTCTAGCAAGGTAATCCTTCGCCTTCCTGGTTCTCAGTTTCCAAATGGGGCTGGCCAAATTGCCATGATGGTCGCCAACATCCAAAACGGATAGTCACTACAAGAAGAAAAAGTTTTATATTGTATAATAAAAAGTAACATTATTATTATTATATTTATATAACAATGAAAAAATTAAAAATATAATTATATATTTCATATATATGTATCATTTTTGTAATATTATTTCTTCAGAAATGAGATTTCACATATAAAAGTTTATCAAGAAAAACAAATACAGTGGTAAATATACTGTATATTATAATGGTAATATTATTAAATTGTTTTTTTAAGAGCACCGATTTTAAAAATAATTTTTAATAATTAAATGTAATTTAAGTTATAATAATTTTTATTTTAAGATAATATAAGTCTTTCTTTAGTCAACGACTGTAAAATAATTTCTTAATTGTTATAAATAAAGGCACTACGATGTAAGAAAAAATAAACAATTATCTCGGCTTCAGTTGGTTGTAAAAATTTTTTATTTTTTTATAAATCTTCGCTTGGTATTCAGCAACAATAATCTGTAAGTTAGAAACTCATAGGATGTACAGGGCCGCTTCAGCTCTAAATGTTTATAACGAAATTTGCCCCCTTCTTTTCAAACCCAACATTTAGCTCGGCTTCAGTTAGTCGTAGAAATTTTTTATTTTTTTTTAAATCTTCGTTTCGTCTTCAGCAACAATAATCTGTAAGTTAAAAACTTATAGGATGTACTGGGCCGCTTCAGCTCTAAATGTTTATAACGAAATTTGCCCCCTTATTTTCAAACCCAAAAATTAGAGGTTTAAAAATGTTTTACGCATTTAGTTACTACATCAAAATATGAAAATATAACTATTTAGAAGGAGATTGGATGTCTCACCAAATCTCTAAGATTTTTTTTCAAAAAGTTATAGCCTTCGACATTTGACCTCTTGGGATAAACAATGTATAATATCTAAGCAACAAATTCGTTAATCCGGCCTTACAATTTTTTTTATGTTTGGAATTGAAAGATCTTTATTCTAAAGCTTTAAAAAATAAAAAAAATTATTTGTACAATAAATAACGCAATTGTAAAAAACGGCCATTTTGGACCTTTCGCAGGCTGTTTTGCAATAACCAATAAACGAAATTAAACTTACCATATCTCAAATTGTAGGTTTTTTAATTTACTACAACTTTCTATCAAAAAGTTTTTCTCTAGAATCAATATCCTAAGCTGAAAAATTAAAAATCTTTAAAAATTGCAAATTTAACAAATAAAAATCGCAATAAATAAAAAAAGCTCACAATATTTTTGGTCACATTTTAGTATAAGTTATTCCTGGCATCGTCCTTTACAACACCTGATAGGTTTCAAAAATTCCTGAATTATATCACGTTTTTTCACCCACAGCCTGTGGTATATTGGCTCTGAGCTTCGCTGGTATCGCTAACTAGCGTATTACTAATGCAACTTTCGCAGGAAATTTTTAAATGTATTATTAATTTTTATCGCCTAATATTTACAACGCAAAAAAGTAATTAAATTGTAATCGATTGTTTTAAGATTTTGCTAATCATTTTGACGTTCTATTGATAAAATATTAGTTTCTTACTTAGGATACTTTCGTAATTATTGTGTAGATGGCGCTTAGATTAATGGAATAATTTATAATTGCATATTACCTATATTTATCAATCAACGGTAATATTATTTTTATTATTTTTTAATGATTTTAATTTCCAATCGTTTAGTAAGATTTTCCATCATACATTTAATTCTGTCCAATCAGATTATTATTATTATAATGGAAATACATTTACTGTATTTCTGTTTAATTATGTATAGCAAGTTTCTTAGTTTTGACAACCAACAAATGAACCATAATAAACTTTTAGTTCTGCACCTAATGTCAAACTGTCACGAGGGCAATATGAATCAGCAATTTTAAGCACTCGAGTGAAACTGTATTGTTATAAATAATTTTTTAACTAATATTTTATTGATAACTTCGTCTGAATATTTGCTAAACTGTGCTGTTCACTTTGACAAGTTGAAAAACAATAATCGTGATAAATGAAGACCTAAGTGGAAGGAGGTATGTTACAAAGCCTACCTTTTGAGATATGGGCATTTAAAGTTTTTATTCGTCTACTTTTATCAGGAAAATATTGTTTGTTATTTGGTTTTATTTATATTGCTATAAGCATTCCTTTACATATAATGTTGATTATTTCATTCATAGGAGATTCTGACCAATAGAAAACTACATAAATCTAAACTAAATCGATAATTTTTGATAATTTCCCGTCGTGAAGTATATTACGTCAGATGCCCTTCGTTGCTACGAAAAAATACATTCAGTGACATTAATGACAATTAATGTTTTACAAATTATAAAAGTGATGACTTTCAACCGTCAAATTAATATTTATAACAACTGTGTGTTTAATTGTACTAATTTTTACTTACATAAATAAATTACAATAAAATTTTGGTGTTGAACAGTTTTTTTCATGAAATAATCGCAACAAATTGCACTCAATCTCTAAAATTAATATAGAATTTTTGCCCTCGTGACACTTTGACATAATTTCACTCGCCTTCGGCTCGTGAAATTAAAACTGTCAAAGTGTCAGTCGGGAAAAATTCAATAATTTTAGAGCTCTTGTGAAATTACTACTGATTATTTCATTCATAGGAGATTCTGACCAATAGAAAGCTACATAGATCTAAATTAAATCGATAATTTTTGATAATTTCCCGTCGTCAAGTAAATGACGTCAGATGCCCTTCGTTGCTACGAAAAAATACATTCAGTGACATTAATGACAATTAATGTTTTAAAAATTATAAAAGCGATGACTTTCAACCATAAAATTAATATTTATAACAACTGTGTGTTTAATTGTACTAATTTGTACTTACATAAATAAATTACAATAAAATTTTGGTGTTGAACAGTTTTATTCATGAAATAATCGCAACAAATTGCACTCGATCTCTAAAATTAATATAGAATTTTAGAGCTCTTGTGCAATTACTACTGATAATTTGTTTTTATTTTTGTATTTTTCCTACAAATAAATAAAAACTGTACATACCGCCTTCTTCCATTAATTTTAGTTTGTATAACTATCCTTTATCTGAATGGATGAAGGGGGTATGTGGCATGAAATAATGCTCTATAATCAGTTTTACAGAAATTTATGTAATTGAACACAAAATAATCTTCTTCTTCATGTGCCGTGCTCGATTATTGAGCGTTGGCTATCAAATTGGCTATGGTAATTTTTTTGAGGGCAGCTCGGTAAAGGGATGCAGAGGATCTGTTAAACCACTCTCACAGGTGTCTAAAGTTGTGCTCACTACGGAGAGCAATGGATTGTATCCTCGCTCCGACCCTTGCTCCCTGGTATTTATATTCGTTATATTATATAAAAATATTGTATCTATTTTACATAGCGATCGATAATATAGTTTCGATCGCTATGTGAAATAAATACATTATTTTAAATGCGAGAATTCACGAATATAAATACCAGGGAGTAAGGGTCGAAACGAGGATACAATCCATTGCTCTCCGTAGTGAGCAAACCCTAAGTCATGACGGTCTTCTTCGACCTGTCCTTTTTTCTTCGACCTGGCCTTTCATCTTCGACCTGGCCTTTCTTCCTCGACCTGGCCTTTCTTCTTCCGTCTACCTTGCCTTGTATTATTAAATGGAGTATATTATACAGAGTCAGTTTTATGTATGGAAAGCCTCAATTATCTGGGAAACGGCTTGCACGATTTTTTATAGATTTTGATGACAAAGGGTTTTCTAATGCGGCCGATATAATAGTGGCAATTACATTGTTGTCAGAACTTTCGTTTTTCTGGAAATCTAATGAATTTTCTTATTTCAAATAGAACACCCTGTATATTTTTGCGTTTTGAAGTTCTTAAGGAATGCTGATTATTTTTCTTGTGATATTCCCTATACCTAAATGCCATAATTTCGAAGTTATTTAGCTACATTTATTTAAAAAAAAATTTAAACAACTTTAAAAAATCAATTTTTTCAACCCGGGTACATTATTTTAGGTTCTTTTGATTATTGGAAACAAAAACGGTCTTTTGTAATTTTTCTCTAAAGTTAATAGTTTTCGAGTTATAAACAATTTAAATCTGAAAACGACGAAAAATGTTTCATATATCTCCTTCTTTCATTCAAGAATCGTAGTTTACATGTTACAGACCTCCTTCATCCACTAGAATATCTCTTATTAAGCTTTTTAGAGGTACAGTATAAGTGTCATATGATAGTGAAGTTACATACCACCTTAATTCACTAAGAAACTCGCAATTTTAGAAAATGTTATATACCTCCTTTTTCCACTTAGGTCTTCAAATGTCACTGAACGATTATTTACAAAGACTTGAATTTTGTATATAAGTATTAAAAAATATATTTCGAATATCACACGATAGTGAGAATAAATAAGAAAATAACGCTCCAATTTGTTTCTCAAACTTGTTTCCATTCGGCAATACTCACTCGAGCTGTGCGGGCTCTCGTGTTTGTTGCCAGGCAAAAGTTTTCGAAAAACTGTCGTATTATTTTCAATTTATTCTCATTCTCTTGTGATATTACTGCTAAAAATATTGTCTTGTAGAATTTCTATATGATCTAGCGTACGTATTACATAATCCTTGAATTATTAGTTTCTGACCACCCCTCGTATGTCGAAGTGAATGCCGAAAAAATCTTTTGAGACTTCGCACGGAATAAAAAAAAATAAGAGTTCAATACGAAATCAACTAGGTAGTCCAATAGAGAATGTTTCACTTTTCCTCAGTGATTTTCACATTTTCTTTCAAATCGTCCTCATCCTTTTCCTTATTCTCCAATTTGACTCTGCCGTGTCGGAACTCCAAACATCTGCGGTGAGGCAAGTGATTATTGGGCGCAATCATTAAGAGATTATTTCCGTTTCTGTCGCAAATAGGAAACTGGTGATTAGTCAGATTGTTGTGCCGACGGAGCCTTGCCCTAGTTCTGAGAGTGTGTAACCCGGGAATGAGGCGAGTATGATTGGAAATGGCGACCACGTCCTCTGCTTTGACGCATACTTGGATGGAATTGTTGGAGTTATTGTGCTGCCATTCGAGGACGTTCGTAAGGAGACGAATGTACCTGAAAGATAACGAAGTTTATAAACAAATCTTTTATTGAGGGTATTTTGGTACATCTATTATATTTTCCTTTTCATGAGCATTTTTCAGTGCGTAACAAATGATAGGAAAAATGGTAAGTCCGTGATAATACACATTTATGACATTTATTCTAACATGACATTTTAGTTAAATCTAACAGTTATCACATTTTATTTTCAATTTGGAATAAAAACAAATCAAATGTGTTTCTTGCATTTATAAAATGGTATTTTCTTTGATTTGTATAGTCTTATAAATTATACAGATTATATTTGTAATAATATTATCTAATTAAAAAAAATTATTTTTTTACTATGGCGCCATCTATCGACAACTAGAATAACTAGAATAAATGTTGTAAATGTCTGTAATCACGGACGTTCCTTTTTTTCTGTCACATACAATTTAATGCGTTAGAAAGAAATCGAAAAACTGTGACGCACTGAAAGATGATCATGAGAAAAAGAATACAATATTTTTTTCACTAGAGCAGGGATCGGAAATTAGCGGCCCGCGAATCACATGCGACCCATAAGCTGCTATGGTGCAGCCGCAAAAGTAAGAGTCGTTTCACACGACGCGAGACTGCAAAAATATTAGAAGATGCGAGACACGAAAATAATCAAAAACACGGAGGTAAAACCATGAGCGGCCAAAATAAAGGTGTTGTAGGGAGAATCGTTACCAAACAACAAACAGAAGAACTCAGGAAGCGCTGCTCCGTTGATGTTTCATTATATTTTTTAGGCCTGGATCCCGGGTACCAAAGAAAAGTTTATTAATAGCAAGCTGAAAATTTGTTAATAGGTTAACGGTGTCTAGTCGGACAAACTTTGATGTAAGAGAACACTGGAACAGTAGGAAGTTTTAATTGTGGAACATGATCTTAATTGTAGAACTTGTCATCTAGTCGTGTCGCAAGGGGGGGGGTACAACGGCCTCCTTTATTCAAATGGACTTACCCAAGTTTTTTATGTATTTTGACCCGTAGAACACGAATTTTTTGGGTAACAGTTGATCCGGATGTCGATAAGATTGTTATTAACAAAAAACTTGAGGAATTATATAACAGCGATTTTTCGCAAAAAAAACATTTTTTTTGTATTTTTTGGCTAATTCTAAGCAAAAAATGTTCATACAAGTTTTTTCGTAGGATGCATAGTTTTCGAGATAAACGCGGTTGAACTTTCAAGAAATCGAAAAATTGCAATTTTTGAACCCGAATAACTTTTGATCAAAAATAGAATATCAATTCTGCTTACCACATTTGGTAGGTTAAGTCAAATTATACCGGTTTTGATCTTTTGCATCCCTAAAAATTAAATTTTATATTGGTAAACAAAGCTATAAACACATAGTGCTTGAATGATGTTTTCAATGCATCTCCCATATAAAATCGAACGAGTAGGCGCGTCTTCAAACAGGTAATTTGTACGTAGCATGCATTAAAACGCATTAAAACACTATTTGTTTATAGCTTTGTTTGACAATAAAAAAATCAATTTTTAGCAATGCAAGTAACCAAAACCGATATAATTTGGCTTGAATTTTCAAATGCGGTAAGCAGAATTTGCGGTAAGCAGTTCAACCGCGGTTATCTCTAAAACTATGCATCCTACGAAAAAACTTGTAAGAACATTTTTTGCTTAGAATGTTTTGCGAAAAATCGCTGTTATGTAATTCCTTAAGTTCTTTGTTTATAACTTATCGACATCCGGATCAACTGTTACCCAAAAAATTCGTGGTCTACAGGTCAAAATACATAATAAAAACTTGGGTAAGTCCATCTGAATAAAGGAGGACGTTGTACCCCCCTGGCGACAGCACTATTAAGCTATTGACAAATTTTCAGCTTGCTATTAATAAACTTTTTTTGGTAAGCGGGATCCAAGCCTACTTCATTAAGAGGTGCTGTGCGCTGTTTTATCTTAGATACAGTGTCCACGGACATAAAATATCATGTCAATGTTATGAGAAAAAATTAAATCAGACAGTGTTTATCTCAAAAATTTCTGGAAGATCTGGAAGTTATCTATGGTGACCTGGTTAATTATATTAATGTGAGTTGGCTCACTCACAAGGAGATTCCTGATTAAAGAGTGGAGATTAAAGAAAAGCAAGTTAAAGAGCTTTACAGCAGCCACTGAGTTGTCGAACCTGATTTTCTGAATGATTATGGAATGATCCAAGAAAGCAATCGAAGAATCCATTTTGAGTTTGAGTTTGATATAACTCCAAACTGAGTTTGAAAATAGAGGCTAGAATTTACCGACCTAGCTTTACCTGAGAAGATCTCAATTAACAGGAAGATTTTCCAAAATATTTTGCAGTTTATATTGGTGTTTTAGCAAACAATTTGCAAATTATCATAGTAGATTTGCAAAGCTATGATTTAAAAAGATTTGAAGAGGACTAAAAAAGTTTACTCAGCAGATGATAACATTGGTTGGTAGCAGAGAGCTATTAAGCAGACTTTTCCAACCTTTCCGTCGAAAAAAAAGTGGCGGATCTAGACATTTGCCACTTGCCCCCTTGGGGAGGGAGTGAACCTTGGAGCCCCAACGAAACACCAACCAACAAAACATAAAAAAGTTAATCCCAAACTACATAAAAGACATAAATAATAACTTTTATGCATTAAGTTCCCTTAACTTTTCTAACTTCCGTGTTTATGGGGTTGAATTTGTCTGCCTATGGTTTAAGTTGCATGGCATCTAATATATTTTTATATTTTAACAATTTTTTTTTTAGGAATAGGGAGGGAAAAGATGGAGGGATAGTTGGCAATCTACCTCCCAGGAAATTAACCAGAGGCAACTTCAGAATTAAACAGATCGAAAGAAGGAAAAGAAGAAGAAGAATATTTTTTTAATTTAGGACCTAATTGGGGGAGTGGGAATGTCCCCTATTAAACCCCTGCCTGGTTCAGATTTAGTTCCATCATTACGGGGGGCGGGGATTTTATTCCATAAGTCGTTTTCACATTCCGTAATTTCAAAATTTCACCCTATGTTATTCATCATAGACCCTATATGTTATAGTTATTTGAGATCAGGTTGTTAAGTAGTTTATAAAAATATAAAAATGTACACGCTTAAAGAGCGTGTAAAGCTACATAATAAAAATAAAGCTTTTGGACTACCCTAGGCTCGTATGAAGCTCCCTGTACATTTAAATCGATACCTATTTAAAAAGCGCACATTTACATATTACGTAATAATTTTATATTATAAAAATCACGGGTTTCAGCGTTTTTTATAATTTTTTAAAACAAGGACAGAAATAATTTTATTCCATAAGTAAGTTCCACCCTATATAATGAACATTTACCTTATTGCCATGCGAAGGATCTCATTTTTCGACAGTTTTTTATCTGGAGGATGAGTTGGTACCAACTTCCGCAACTCGGCAAAGGCACCACTGACATTTTGTTGTCTCCATCGCTCTCTACTATTTGTAAATATTTTTTTCACTACTCCTTTCACTGGCACTTCTAACGACACCTGCAGAACCAAATAATATAATAAAAGTCTTATTAATAAATATATATTTTCACCTGCGTTTTTACGAGGTGAATATCCCGGAAAAATAAATTGTGTAAATTTCATTATGATTTGTCATCAGTTACTCCTCATACTTATATCTTTTAGGACCTTTAAATATCTAATTTTCGCTGATAGGTTATATCGCTCATCCGGAAGAAAAGTGACACAACTCAAAAAATGCATAAATCGAGATATCTTGTTAAATTGACTCCAAATATACTATACTTTTACCCGGAAAAATGGCATTACTTCCAACTTAGAAAGATGGAGGTAGTATCATTATTCTTTTGGCGGTAAAATGAATACTTTTGTTCCAGAACAGTGACACTTTTTAGTTATGCTCTGACACAAGTTAATTATCACAAATCGACATAAATGTATCATTATTTATCACAAAAACCGTTGTATTTCAAGAAGTGTCCTATCTATTTTTCGTTGATTTAAAAAATCTCACAAAAAAAGTGACAGAAGGCAAAATTTGGACATTGTTTCTTTGTTAAATCAGATATAGTTTTTTTGGTTTTACCTATTACACAATTAGAAACACACTTATCCATATCCTTCGTTTTTAATTTATGAATTTTAGCAGTTACCGTTTAAAACTTACAGACAAACAAAAGACCTAAAATATATATTTTTGTCTCCACTGAAAAAATTGATTTTTGAGTTGGGACACTTTTATGTATGGAAACCCTCAATTATCTCAAAAACGGCTTACACGATTTTTATAGATTATGGTGGGTAGGGGTTTTCTAATGCGGCCGATATTATAGTGATAATTACATTGTTGTCAGATCTTCCGGTTTTTTTGGAAATCTAATGAACTTTCTTATTTCAAATGGAACACTCTGTATATTTTTTGCGTTTTGAAGTCCTAAAGAAATATTTATTATTTTTCGTGTTATATTCTCTATACCTAAATGCCATAATTTCGGAGTTATTGCTACATTTATTTTAAAAAATTTAAACAAATTTTAAAAATCAATTTTTTCGGCCTGGGTTGACATTATTTTACGTTCTTTGAAATATGAGGAACAAAAAAGGTCTTTTGTTATTTTTCTCTAAAGTTAATAGTTTTCGCGTAATAAGCAATTTAAAACTGATAAAAAATCTAAATCTAAAACTGGATAATGACGATTTTTAAGGTTCAAAACACAAGTAAAAAATATAGTTTTTGAAATTACGAAGTACCTAAATTCAAGCTCAACTCAGGAGCTCGCCATAAGATTTTTTGGCAAGTTTTATTCTAAAATGTTGCTTTTTAATTGTTAATGAAGCGCATATGAGCAGACGGACGATCGGGCTGCATTAACAACTAAAAAACAATGTTTTTAAATAAAACGAGCTCAAATTACTTATCGGTAACTGAAAAAATAAGATTTGAACTTGAATTTGGGTATTTCGTAGTTTCAAAAATAATATTTTTAGAAGTTATACTAGTTTAGGCGCGATTGAGAGTAAAATTTCATAATACTGCGCGCATGCGCATACAGACAGTATGGCGTTTATTTGCTGAATCTTTCAAGTTATGTATAAATATATCAGTGCAAGAAAAGGTATGAAAAGAATATATTAGTGTTTTAGTAAATATATTTATTATAATTTTTGTGTCTTTGGATTTGTCTTCCTCGGGAGTAAGATGAGTATTATTAAAACATTTTATTGTATATTTATTATACTTGTCTGTTTGTTACTGTGAATTGTCATTAGGTACGTCCGAATCGATACAGACACAGTCCTCGTAGCGTATTTGGTATAGCATTCGGCCAGAGATCGAGAGGTCTTGAGTTTGAGTCCGGAGCTATACTTTTTTTTAATTTTTTTGAAAGCGATAAGCACAAAATTAGTTTGGTGTTTAAAAAAATTAAAACAAACTGTTTAAAGTAGATATTTATTTTTAAGAAATCATATAATCGAAGTATAACTTCTTCCGTGCGTACAAAGTACACACACATTCTTTTTTTTTTGTTTTTTTTTTTAACCTTGAAAATCGTCATTATTCATTTTATTTTCAGTTTGAAATTATTTATAACTCGGAAACGATTAATTTTAGAGAGAAATTAAAAAAGACCTTTTTTGTTTCCAATGATCCAAAGAACCTAAAATAATGTTTACCCGGGCCGAAAAAAATTGATTTTTATAATTTGTTTAAATTTTTATTAAACAAATGTAGCAATAACTCCAAAATTATGGCATTTAGGTTAAGGAATATAACATAAAAAATAATTAGTATTTCTTAAGGACTTCAAAACGCAAGAAATATACAGGGTGTTCTATTTGAAATAAGCAATTTCATTAGATTTACAGAAAAACCGAAAATCTGACAACAATGTAATTACCACTGTAATATCGGCCGTATTAGAAAACCTTTACCCACCAAAATCTATCAAAATCGTGCGAGCCCTTTCCGAGATAATTAAGGGTTTCGATACATAAAACTCACTCTGTATATTATACCTAATTAGTCTAGTATATGCCTTATACAAAATATTATTTTAAACTTACGGGAACAAGTTGATGTGCCTGGTGCCTTTCTATCCGCTTTTCATCATCGCTGTCAATTATGGAGAATTCATCGGAGAAATCGTCGTCTTCGGAAAGTGAGTCTTGATCGTGATTTTGATGACATTTGGTACCATTTGGCGAAGAAGATGTACTGACGTCTGTATTGTCCCCGTCCATGCTCCAGTCCAGGTCCGTCGGACTGGAGATATTGGGATGAGTTAACATTGGCTACAAAATATAGTTGTCAATATATTTACAATACAAAAGTGTTATTTGTTATTTTCAAAATTGTCTAAAACACGCAAGAAAAGAAACAGTCCATTATTTTTCACGGTTTTTGCTTCGGGTTTTAAAGATTCGCTTCGATTGACATGAAATTTGAAATACCCATAGTAAACATGTTAAAGAAAAAATTTATATATTTTACCTCAGAGTTTCGTACCCCTTCTCAGGGGTGAAAATATGTAAACTTTAAGTAACTCCCGAACTCGATAGAGAATTTAATGTATAGCAAAAAATGCTATGCAGACTGCAGTTGAAAATAATTCAATATGTATAAATAATAATTTTTATCGCCAACCGTCACTAAGGTCATTCATTATTGTACTCATTTGCCCTCATTTGCGGCAGTAAAGTAACACTTTATTGTACTGAAAGAAGAATTGTACTTTACCTGCCGCGATTTTTAATCAAATTAACCGAGATTGAATGTAAAGTGGTCGATGGCAGTAATCGATTATTTATTTGAATTACCTTAACATTTATTTACTTTATTTATTAAAAATATTGTACAAAATTTGCGATATTATCAGTAGTAATTGCACAAGAGCTCTAAAATTATCGAATTTTTCCCGAGTGACACTTTGACAGTTTTAATTTCACGACCTGAAGGGGAGTGAAATTATGTCAAAGTGTCACGAGGGCAAAAATTCGATAATTTTAGAGATCAAGTGCAATTTGCTGCGATTATTTCATAAATAAAACTGTTCAAAACCAAAATTTTATTGTAATTTATTTATGTAAGTATTGTATTTTTTCGTAGCAACGAAGGGCATCTGACGTAATATACTTGACGACGGGATATTATCAAAAATTATCGGGTATAACATCACAAGAGAGTGAGAATAAATTGAAAATAATGCGACAGTTTTTCGAAAATTTGTTGTCTGGCAATAGACACAAGAGCCCGCAGGACTCGAGTGACTATTGCCCAATGACAACAAATTTGAGTAAAAATGAAGCATTATTTTCTTATTTATTCTTACTGTCGTGTGATATTCGTAAGATTATTTTTTAATACGTATATTATGGATATTTTCTTAAATGTGACATTTTGAAATGTGACTGATTGGACAGAATTAAACACGTGATCAAATATCTTACTATACGATTGGAAGTTAAAATCATCAAAAAATAATCACTTTAATTTTTATTTCTGTAGCTTTCTATTGGTCAGAATCTCCTATGAATAAAATAATCAATTACATTGATGCAGTGGTGTCATGGTGTGGGAACGCGTGGGAACGCCGTTCCCGCACTGGTTAAGAAAAGAAAAAAAATAATAGAGAATTTAGGTTTTGTAAACAAAAATTAGCAGTGCGTTCCGGCACTGCGTTCCCACACTGCTAATTTTGCCATGACACCACTGCATTGATGTCCAAAGTGAAATTCTGTAGTAATTTGGTAATTATTAATTGTATTCATATAAAAAATATTATCCGTAGAAAAAATATTTTCACATATTGGAAAAGCTGGTATTTTACTTTACCGATTTAGTAATTATCCAATATTGACAACTATCGATTAAAAATCGAAAGCGGCCATCTTGAAAGACTTATCTGTCATCACTGTCATGACATTATTATTACGTCTAAAATTTAAAAAGTTCTTGAATTGCAAATTGCAAGTAAGTGTTAAAACCAATATCAAATTATGTTGGCGATAAAATTTTGTATGCACCACATCAGTAAAGACTCTTTATCGAACTCGTCTGTTACTCGCCTCGCTCGCTCTTCTCGTAATATCAGACTTGTTCGATAAAGAGTCACTTTACTGACTTGGTACATAAATAACTATTATCGCGATTATACAACCCGAGTTACAACCTGATGAAGGTGAGAGTTTATTTGAATTGAGCTGCAATTAAAACTTTTCATCAAATAACGTAAAAGGAGGAGGATTTTCTAAAAATAATGCTCAAAATGTTGTTAAAAGTATTTGTACCTACTTTATACAGTATAATAGTATGATTATGATTGTAAGATTGATAGTAAGATTGATCCAAAAGATGGCATAACCCAGACATCCAAAGTGAAAGTTTTCCTCCACCACCAAATTGTTCTATATGGTCCACATAATGTTCAGAAAAAAGTCACACCATTTTGAGCGTCGGGTTTGGGGGGAGAGGGGGGAGAATTCTGCAAATTCGTAATTTTTTAAGTTTTTCGTCAATATTTCTAAAACTATGCCGTTTAGCATGAACAACCTTCTTTACAAAAATGTTCTACATTAAATTTGAAATAAAAAATGTCAAATGCATAATCCTTCTAAAATGAACGGTTCCAAAGTTACAGGGGTAGTATAGTATAATTGGTCCAAAAAAGGCCTAACCCAGATATCGAAAATAAGAGTTTTCCTCCAACACCAAATTGTTCTATATGGTCCACATATGGTTCAGTAAAAAGTTACACCATTTTGAGCGTCCGGTTTGGGGGGAGAGGGGGAGAAATCTGCAAATTCGTAGTTTTTTACGTTTTTCGTCAATATTTCTAAAACTATGCGGTTTAGCATGAACAACCTTGTTTACAAAAATGTTCTACATTAAATTTGAAATAAAAAATGTAAATGCATAATCCTTCTAAAATGAACGGTTCCAAAGTTACAGAGGTAGTATAGTATAATTGGTCCAAAAAAAGGCCTAACCCAGACATCGAAAATAAAAGTTTTCCTCCAACACCAAATTGTTCTATATGGTCCACATATGGTTCAGTAAAAAGTTACACCATTTTGAGCGTCCGGTTTGGGGGGGAGATGGGGGAGAAGTCGGTAAATTAGTAGTTTTTTTACGTTTTTCGTCAATATTTCTAAAACTATGCTTTAGCGTAAACAATATTCTATACAAAAATGTTCTACGTTCTACATAAAATTTAGAACAAAAAAGGTCCTATACATAATTGTTATAAAATCAACGGTTCCAGAGTTACGGAGGGTGAAAAGTGGAGGTTTTCGATACTTTTTATATTTTTTGGGCAATTGATGATGATTTTGGGTGACGAGGATGACGTTTATTCAAGGGCTTATCACTAACATACCATCGGCCACTGAAATAGCAAATTTGATTTATAAAACCCAATCCTGTTAAAGAAAATCAGTAGGAAATGGCCCAAAAAAATAAAAAGTATCGAAAACCTCCACTTTTCACCCTCCGTAACTCTGCAACCGTTGATTTAATAGCAATTATGTATAGGACCTTTTTTGTTTTTAATTTTATGTAGAACATTTTTGTATAGAAAATTATTTACCCTAAAGCATAGTTTTAGAAATATTGGCGAAAAATTTAAAAAAACTACTAATTTACCGATTTCTCCCCCATCTCCCCCCCCCCCAAACCGGACACTCAAAATGGTGAACTTTTTACTGAACAATATGTGGACCATATAGAACAATTTGGTGTTGGAGGAAAACTTTTACTTTGGATGTTTAGGTTAGGCCTTTTTTGGACCAATTATACTATACTACCTCCGTAACTTTGAAACCGTTCATTTTAAAAGTATTATGCATGGGACCTTTTTTATTTAAAATTTAATGTAGAACATTTTTGTATAGAAGATTGTTTATGCTAAATCGTATAGTTTTAGAAATATTGACGAAAAATATAAAAACTACGAATTTACCGATTTCTCCCCATCTCCCCCCCAAACCGGACATTCAAAATGGTGTAACTTTTTACTGAACAATATGTGGACCATACAGAACAATTTGGTATTGGAAGAAAACTTTTACTTTGGATGTTTAGGTTAGGCCTTTTTTTTGGACCAATTATACTATACTACCTCCGTAACTTTGAAACCGTTCATTTTAAAAGTATTATGCATGGGACCTTTCTTATTTAAAATTGAATGTAGAACATTTTTGTATAGAAGATTGTTTATGCTAAATCGTATAGTTTTAGAAATATTGACGAAAAATATAAAAACTACGAATTTACCGATTTCTCCCCCCTCTCCCCCACAAACCCGACGCTCAAAATGGTGTGACTTTTTTTGAACATTATGTGGACCATATAGAACAATCTGGTGTTGGAGGATAACTTTCACTTTGGATGTCTGGGTTTGGGTCTACATAGTTATACCATACTATAATGAGAGATTTAAAATAAAAGAAGATAAAACCCGAAAAATACCCGAGTTATGCCATCAGTTGTCATAACATTTTCTTGCCACTGTTTATATATATATATTTCTCTTCTCTCCTTCTTTATTTTTTCTTGAACTTCCTTTGACCACCACCAGGTCTTTTCATTCTCAAATTTCTTTTCTATATATTTGTTCCCTTGTTTCCAATTATTTCAACACAGAGACAAAGAGTGCTATTGAAATAATTCAGGAAATGAAAAAAGTTTAAGAATAAAACGAACTGGTGGTGCTTAAACGAAGTGTAAGAAAAACAAAAGCTAAAGCAATAGCGTATACAAATATATACGATCAACAAATCAACATGATACCAGGGAAGGCGAAACAAAGATATATAAAATAGTCAAACATAGAGCCAGAAAGCAAAAGATTAATCAAAGTGGATGTAACCCAGATCAAAATAATAAAATACAAGTTCTAATAGTAGGGGAGCAAAGTATGCTAAATGTGCAGTCACTCGAGCGTTATGGGGACCTATTGGGTTGTGAAGAGTAGGTCCTAAAATCAAAAAAAGTTAAGTAAAGTTTTCCATTTTAGTGGGCGCTTGCCATTTTTTAATTTAATTTTCCATTTCCAACAATGGTTTTTCCGATTATAACGCCATCTATCCATAATTCGAAAAAATGTTTCGAATAAAAGTTACTTATTTTTAAATGAGGAACAGTGGCGGCTCGTGGCTTTAGGGACAGGGTCGGCAAGCTTTTGTCTTCTCAGATAGGTATGCCATCTAATTAAAAGGCTTCAATTTCATAGGAAATTTTTGGTTTTTGTTTTTTTTATTTTTTTTTGTTTTTTCCTATACATTTAGAACCTAAACCTGTTTATAAATTAAATCTATTTAGTCTATGTTGTTTCGAAGTAGCAAAATGGGTTATAACGTCATTGTAAAATTTATTATTGCTTTAGAGAGATTTTAAAAGTTTTTTTCTATTGGCATTTGAAATTTGAGACAAGTTTGACATTTTCTCTTGTTTCATGGTGTTTCGACAATACATTTTGACTCTTTTGAGACAAGAGAAATCCCATTCATTTGAGGCAGAATTTGCCCACATTTGAGCAGAACAATTTATTAATTTCAGGAACAGTTTGTTGTACCTAATGAATTGCAGTATATAAAATTATACATATTTTGTAACTTATCTCACCTTCCGAAAATATTTGGATCAGCATATAAACTTGTTAATCCATTTTCTTATTTTATTTGATTAAAGAATGATGGATAATTTTTAATGAACTTAATTTTAAACCTAATAGATATTTTGAAAATTTTTTGGCGTAACTTTTAAATTTTGAATCGTCAAAGAGGTCAATGACTTATAACAGTGAGTAAATAATAGTTTTGCCTGGTGCAATAGTTTTAACTTTCGCCTGGAGACCATACAATTCACCGGACATCAAGGTAGCGCCGTTATAAATTTGCCTTACCAATTTATTTTTGATATCAAAAAATTTTAATATGTCCTTTAAAACACCAAAAATATATTCTGTCTTATGGCTTCTACTCACCTCTGAAAACCTAAAAACCTCTCATAAAAATATTAGACGTAACGCGTATCGAAGAACAATTGATACTTGTGAATGACATGTTACCTCTATTAGTAGTTTCGTCTACTTCTACCGAAAAGCATCAAAATGTAACTACTAATTGATTCTTTCATTCTGTGCTGTTTTAGGTAGGCCGCTAAATGTCTTCTAGTCAGAAAGTAAATTAGAAAATTTGTTAAACAATTTTATTTGTTCTCTATAATTAACTTGATGTAACGAATCCTCCGATTCATCCTGCCCCCTAAATGCTAATTCACACATAATTCATACAATATCAATCATTAAACGACGTAAAACTACCTACTTACCTATTTCAAAATTTTATCCCGGGCGCGCTTAGGTACATGCCTTGCTAAATACGGGAAATGTATAATTGGTTGCCTATCGGCTAATATTCCATAGCTTCTTATTACAAGCAAATCTTCAATCTGGGGACGGCTTGTCGAAAACACACAATCGCAATCGGGTGCATGGCTATAGGATCATTTTTGAAAAGTCTCTTACGCACAGCGCACAGGGATCACTTAACGTATGGGATCGATCGAATTCTTTTAAAAACAATGAATAAAATTTAGTCTGTATTATCTCACAGATATTTTTTTTATTTCACAGAAACGAATATCATCAACTCTGATTAAATTATTAAATATTTAAAAAAAAATCTATAATGTGTCCGTGTCCATAAATGTGTGGGTCGGCACTGCCGACCCTGCCGACCCTGACCAGCCGCCACTGGTGAGGAATCCAAATCTGCAATAAAAAATGGGGGCTCCTATTTAAGATTTTAAAGTAACCCTAGACCCCACCTACGTGGGGGTCGTGTTTGGTGCCATTCGATAGATTTTTCAAAGATATTGAAAAAGTGTGTTTTACAATTTTTCGATCTGATCATTTCGCGAAATATTGCGGGATTCGTATTTAAAATATTATGTTTGGTATCATTCGATAGACTTTTAAAAAATATTGAGCATATGTTTTTTAGGTTTTCGATCTGTCTTTCATTTCGCGAAATATTCGCTTTTTTCTTGTGAAATTTTATGACTCACTCATTTCCTTACGCCCCTCTCTAATCGTCAGATTTTTGAAATATACACTCTTTTGCATGTACTTAACTTACCTTATCTAAATCTGACAATTTCGAGTTTTTTAAGGATAGATTTTTTTTCGGGCCCCCCTTAACGAACTCCTTTGTGTTAAGAGCCAATATATGGTAGAGGTACATCTGCAGGGTACAGGTTTCTCCCCCATATGCTAATCTGACGCGCTCGAGTAACTGCAAAAATCCCCGCTTGGGCTCCCCTACCGTAAAAAAGATGTCAAAAAGCGATGTAAAACAGTTGAGAAATGGACAGTTTATTAAATAAAGAATTTTATAGAAAACCAGTTGAGTTAACGGAGGCAGTAAGAGAAATTCTATTTTTTCCACATATTTCCATAGTTTCCACAATTATTCGAAGCGAGGTGGCGACTTGCTGAGTGTACTGGTCATAGATCGAGTAAATTTGAAATGTCAGTAAAGTATATGAGCATTAGATTGTTTAACGTTTTACCAAAAAAATATGGAACAATGAATAAATATTTCTTTAAGAAATACATTAAAGGCTTATAGCTTACCAAATGTTATTTTTCTGTGGAAGAGTTTGTTTCGGACAGAAATATTACCTAAAAATGATATCTATCTATATACCTTGAAATATTTATAAAATTTATAAATGTTTTTATTTTACTGTTTGTTTGTTTGTAAAACTAATGACATGTCCTATACATTGTATGTCTTAAAGGATAAACAAATATTATTATTATTATAATGATCATCAAATTTACAAATCAGGAAGTTGGTCAAGTACTTCAAGAATAATACAGAAAGGTGAATCTGGTTCAACCAAATCTGGTCTGGTTGGACCAGATTTACTTTTGATATTGATACCTTTGATATTACCGTAGCTATTCCTGGGGAAGTGTGGAAAGCTTTAGAAGGGTTAAAAGATAGGAACAAGTTGGAGAACAGGTTTATTTAATAGAATTATGAAAAGGAAGGATAGAAGTTTTTTCTGTGAAAAAAGTGCTATACCTATACCCCCGTGGAAAAAAGTTATGAGGTAAAAAAGAAAAATC
This sequence comes from Diabrotica virgifera virgifera, assembly GCF_917563875.1. NCBI lineage: Eukaryota > Metazoa > Arthropoda > Insecta > Coleoptera > Chrysomelidae > Diabrotica > Diabrotica virgifera. The sequence continues at coordinate 218,316,393 of NC_065448.1, read as the reverse complement.
GTGCTTTTTCGTGATTTTTTGCTTCCTTTTATAAATATATTTTTGTCAAAAAAATTTTTTTTACTTTAGAAGGTGTAATTTTGATAGGAAATTTAATTTTGAACAACTTTTCTGTAGATATAGGTACCTACCTATATGGACGAAAAGTGCATAGAATTCGAGTTAAAAATAGAAAAAAAACCAAAGATGGACTAATCCATCCAGTTCTCAAAAACGCACCTCTTTAAATAATAGCACTCCCAGTGGCCGATCTACGGGTAAATGGGGGAAAAGAGGGAAAATGGGGAAATTTCCCGCCACCCCTAACAAGGTCCAAAAGTAAATAAAAGAAAGACACTTAAAAACATATATTATTAGCTGACATGAAACTTAAATCACAGACAGACAAATTCAACCCAATAAACACGCTAGTTAAGAAAATCTATGGAACTTAATGTAATAAGTTATTAGATATTTAAGTCTTGTTGTCTTTTATGTAGTATGCGTTTATCTTTTTTATGTCTTATGGTTGGTGTTTCATTGGAACTTCCCCCTTAAGGCAAATTTCCCCTCCCAAGGCAAATAACTAGATCCGAAACTGAGCACTCTACGATTTTTTCATATTCAATCAACGGAACATTAACCATGTGAAACAATAAAAGGTGCTACTCTAGTATGCGGTCTACCGTTGCGTTTATAAACACATAAATAAGAAGAATTATTATTTTAATTTTACAAATAATCCTTTGTCATATCTCTATTTACTATTTAGTTGGGAATAAGCCAAATTTGTGGCTTGTTCTCAATTAAAATAATAAATTGATAAATTGATTTGTAGAATTGAAATAAATAATGATTCTTCTGATTTATGCGTTTTATTCACTTTGTTAAGATTTTTGTTATAGTGTGCAAACCCTTCTGAGAAAAGATTAAAAAGGTTATGACATTTTTTAGCCACACTGGTAGGTATACACTGCCAGCAAAAAAATCTTTACAACGTGAATAAGGGGCATAAATAAGAAGAATTATTGTTTGAATTTTGCAAATTGATATATTGTCATATCAATTTACTATTTTAGTTAGGAATAAGCCACATAATTGGTTTACTTTGCACACTATAATACATAGGTATACAGGGTGAGCCACGCTCAACGGGACGGAGCCTACCGGGGAAACGGCTAAAGATATTAAAAATTCCTTCCGTAGGAATACGTAGGTCAGTACCGGCTACAAGTTAAAATTTGTGAAATATATACAGGGTGTCCCAATTTAGCGTAATGATATAAAGTTATATATTTTTAAATGGAACAACCTATATTTTACTTTAATTTTGAATTCTACTGAACAAAATAATGTTATTTTATTCAACATTCCCTATACCTATTTTTGACAGATTTCGATTTATGTGGGTTTTTCTGAAAATGTACTATTCGCGAAATTAATTAATTACACATTATCGCATGAATTTTAATTAACGTCTTTTTGTCAGTTAATTGTCAACTGTCCATGCTTTACATCAGAATAATTACCATTTGAAACTAATCTACAGAGTGTTCGCAATCTGAAGTGTCAATGCTGTACAATATTTTGTATAATTACTTTCTTAACTTAAATGGGACACCCTGTCTTTTACTTTAATTTTGAATTCTAATCAAAAAATAATATTACTTTATTAAAAAATCCCTATACCTATCTTTGATAATTTTCGATTTAGTTGCATTTTTTTGAAAATGCACTATTCTAGAAATTAATTAATTATACTTTATTAGGTACATAAAGTTCTAACTTAAACAAAATACCCTATATTTGAATGCTGTAACAATTATTATAATCAAACTATTATAAAATTTTATATTAATATCTAGTATCTTCAGATCTATTTGCATTATGTTTCCTGGAACATTAAATGTCGTTAATTAAATAGCTCATTATACATTATAAAGAATGCCATGAAAAATCAAAAGGTACCTAGCTGTCAAACTAATAGTCACACTATTAACTGTATTGCTCTCAATTAATAGAAATGGCAGATTATTCAATTGAAGACCGAGTAAATATGATTTTAATACATGGTGAATGTGATCAAAACAGTTTGTTAGCATCAAGAGTTTATGCTGATATGAGAGATATGAGAGATTTCCCTTAAAACGTCATCCTCGTAAAGAAGTATTTTGACAGAGTCTTAACAAGGTTTCGTGAAACTGGCAGTGTTGTTTATACTAAACGAAAATTGATAAATCCCATAACTGAAGATGAAAATACCGAATTAGAAGTTATTCAATCAGTTATACTTTTGCAGTCATACAGTCATACAGTCATACTTTTGCAAAATATCCCTTTAAATATTAGAAGAACAATGTTTCTGCAGCTAGACGGTGCTCCAGCACATTACACGCGTAATGTTAGAGAATATTTAGACAGAAAATTTCCCGGAAAGTGGATAGGTAGGGGTGGTGCTGTCAATTGGCCTCCTAGATCACCTGGGTTAACATCGATGTACTTTTTTTTGGGGATATATTAAAAGTTTGGTTTATCAAACTCCACCTACAACCGCAGAAGACATGAAAACGCGTATTCGTAATGCATTTGCAACAGTTACTCCAGAAATGTTAAGAAAAGTAAAACAAAATTTTGAACACAGAGTGTGGTTATGTATGGAAGAAAATTGACACCATTTTGAACATTTAATGTAAATTATTTTTTTCCAGTGTGTTTTGTTTAACTTTATGTAATAAAGTGTAATTAATTAATTTCAAGAATAGTGCATTTTCAAAAAAATGCAAATAAATCGAAAATTATCGAAGATAGGTATAGGGATTGTTTAATAAAGTAATATTATTTTTTTAATTAGAATTCAAAATTAAAGTAAAATACAGGGTGTCCCTTTTAAGTTAAGAAAGTAATTATACAAAATATTGTACAGCATTGACACTTCAGATTGCGAACACTCTGTAGATTAGTTTCAAATGGTAAATATTCTGATGTAAAGCATGGACAGTTGACAATTAAGTGACAAAAAGACGTTAATTAAAATCCATGCGATAATGTGTAATTAATTAATTTCGCGAATAGTACATTTTCAGAAAAACCCAAATAAATCGAAATCTGTCAAGAATAGGTATAGGGAATGTTGAATAAAATAACATTATTTTGTTCAGTACAATTCAAAATTAAAGTAAAATATAGGTTGTTCCATTTAAAAATATATAACTTTATATCATTACGCTAAATTGGGACACTCTGTATATATTTTACAAATTTTAATTTGTAGTCGGTACTGACCTACGTATTCCTACGGAAGGAATTTTTAATATCTTTAGCCGTTTCCCCGGTAGGCTCCGTCCCGCTGAGCGTGGCTCACCCTGTATATGGGACAGGTAGACCGCATACTATAGTAGCACCGAAAAAAAACCCTTTACGTTGTAGTTCCTTTCTAAAGTACATATTCAATATACTAATACTTTCAACTTCTAAAATGCTTTTGGACAATAAGGGAGCGTTCAAGTATTACATAATGCGATTTTTGAAGATTTTTAACCCCCCCTCCCCCCTACGTAACGCACTCTTATGGGAGTTTAACTATTGCGTAACGCAATTTTTGAAGATTTTTGACCCCCCCGCCCCAACCTGCGTTACGTAATACTTGAACGGTCCCTAAGTTGTTGATAAAAAATAGTTAATTTTGTAAACTTACCATTTGAATATTAGTAATCTTTATAATTTTCACCCTCAACAAAAAATTTTCAATAACTACACATACACATAGACACTATAACTTTACTAACACCCACTACAAAGCAACTGGCAGATCACAAACACAGTGGACCGGAACAACAAATTCCAGCTATCAATTCCAACATCCCGTTCTAACTCCTTATCAACACAGTGCAGACTCCCATGCAAGGACCAATCGGGATACGGGGTGAGAACAAGGGAGGATCTCCCGGTGCTTTGGCTCCTCCTAGTTGTTTGAACTGGGAATTTAATTCATTTTTTATTGAAATCCAATAAAGCAGTTTTATTTTTTTACAGTGGTCGAATGGTCTGCTGAAGAGGTAGTAAGATTCTTCAAATGTTTTCAATAATATAAAAAACATTGAAACTCACTTAGGTTTATTTTATTCAACAGCGTGAAATTTTCGATGGTTTTCGATAAAATTATAAAATATTTTTTACTTTTGTATAATTGAAGACCTTATTGCAACATAATGGTAAGCCATGAAATAAGAAACCTGATATATTAAAGTTTTAAAAAATCTAAAAATATCGATTTAGGTAAATTAAAAAAACATTACTTGTTGTTTGATTGTGTTAATTATTAAAACTTAATAAACATTTATTATTTTGTCAAAAAAAACATATGTTTATAGGAAAAATAGGGTTTATTAAAAAAAATATTACTTAAATTTTAACGTGTTTGTCAGTCGGGATAGCATTTGACCTTGCATTACGAGCTGCCCCAAATTTTATTTTTCTAATCTTGAGAGGGTGTCAATAGTAGTATAAATTTAAAATCTCGACTGAATTTGACCGTTGCGTTAGCCGCCATCGTGATTTTAAACAAGAACCGTTTTTGCTAAATATCTCCGCCATTTTCAACTTTTCAACACTTTCGACTGAAAAATATACTGACTGAAATTATTGAAAATGCGATTTTCTATAATTTCGTTTATTACAATTTTTTTCGTGCGGTCCATATTTTCCGAGTTATGGGGAAAAATAGTGACAGCTAGAGCATAAATATTGATTTATTGAATTATCTCGTTTATTATTAGTTTTACAACGAATTTTAATATATACAAAAATGAAGAGAACTAAATTTTGTACAATTTTGATCTGTTTCATTTTTTTTTTGATAAAATCAATATTTAAGGTAGTACGTATGCGATAAAAGCGCGAGCGTAAGACCCGATTGATTTTATAGTAATTGTTTTTGTTCAATATCTTCGCCGTTTTCAACTTTTCGACAAAAAGTGTAAGGACTGAAATTGTTGCAATTATGATTTATTACAATTTTTCTGGAGAACCAGTGGCGGGTCTAAGAGGGGGGATGGGAATATTCCCCCCAACAGGGCCCAAAATTAAAAAAAAATTGTTGAAATATTAAAATATGTTAGCTGACATGAAACTTAATTATTAACAGACAAATTCAACCAATAAAACCCGCTAGTTAATAAAATTAAGTGAACTTAATGCATATAAGTTATTATTTATGTCTTTTATGTACTTAGTTTGGTTGGTGTTTTATTGGAAGTTGCAAAAATTGTATAAAATATAATTCTCTTTATTTTTGTTTATGTACAATTATGTCGTAAAGTTAATAATAAATGAGACAATTCAATAATTATGCTTCCCCTCCGCTTCCACTATTTTCCCCCTTAACTCGGGGAATATTGATCACATAAAAAAATGGTGGAAAATAAATTGTAGGAAATTGCGTTTCCAACAATTTTAGTTCCTACCGTTTTAGTCGAAAAGTTGAAATTAAGCAACAACGGTTCTCCCTTAAAATCAATATGGCGGCTAATGCAACCGCGGAATTCAGTCGAGATTTTAAATTTACACTACTATTGATCTCCCCTAAAGGATAGAATTATAAAATTTGGGACAGCTCGGAAACAAGATCCAATACAGTAATTATGCTCCCCCCACCACTTTTTACTATTTTCCCACTTAACTCGGAAAATATCAACCGCGTGAAAAAAATTGTTAAAAAGAAATTGTAGGAAATCATATTTGGAACAATTTTAGTTGAAAATGGCGTAGATATTTAACAAAAACAATTGCTACAAAATCAATCAGGTCTTACGCTCGCGGCATTTTCGCGTACGTACTACTTTAAATATTAACTGTAGCAAAATAATGAAAGAAATTAAAATTGTGTAGAATTTAATTCTCTCTATTTTTGTATAGAAACATTTTTGTCGTAAAACTAACAAAAAACGAGATAATTCAATAATTTTGCTCTAACCAACTCTAACTGTCACTATTTTCCGCCATAGCTCGGAAACTATCGACGGCACGAAAAAATTGTAACAATAGAAATGATATAAAATCACATTTTAAACAATTTTGGTTGTTATACTTTTTGTCGAAAAGTTGAAAATGGCGGAGATATTGAGCAAAAACGGATCTCGTTTAAAATCAAGATGGCGGCTAATGCAACGGCGGAATTCAGTCGAGATTTTAAATTTACACTACTATTGACCCTCCCTAAAGATTAGAAAAATAAAATTTGGGGCAGCTCCTAATGCAAGGTTAGACCTGTTATTCGTCTAACCCGACTGGACATTCGTTTGGTTTCGATTGGATTTCTGCAGTATACAAATCAAAACCTCACTGATGCGCCTACTTGAAAATCATAATCATAGTCCAACGTTTGTTGGAAGGGAAGAGATATTTTTCTAAAAAGTTGCATTTAAACGAGTATCTTAAATTTTTCAACCATGGTCCATGATACTTTGCTTCTTCCTATATTGCTTCCTCCTCTTATCTTTCACTGTATTATCAATCTTAGTAACACCATATTTCAAATCACTGTAACTTATTTATGTATTCTTGCGTCACTGTCCAGCTTTCAAATAGATATTTAAGTAACGAAAACCAGTAACATCTCAGAACTCTTAATCTTAGTTATTTTTTAAGGTCTTTATTGCAGATAATTGTTTTCATTTTTACAAAAGCATTTCTCGCTTTTTCTTTCTATGTTGACCCTTATATCTATTGTTTGATCATTATTTTTTGAAATCCAAGGTCCTTGGTCGTCGATAACAATGGGAAACGAAGATAGACTATGTGATTGGAAAAGAAAAATCCAAAAGAAGATCTTTGGCCTGTTGTGCTTGGTGAAGCAGAAGGACAATATTGGATAAGAACTAACAAAGAGCTCGAAGAACTTTACACAGATGCCAGCATCATAAAAGAAATAAAGTCCAGAAGACTCCAGTTGGCAGGAGACCTGAGAAGACAGTCTGACCAAAGAACGGTATTAAGGCTAGTATGGGAGGAAGTCCTAACTTGAAGAATACCACGCGGACGCTCTTGCTCAGGTGGCGAGATAATATACTACTAGGAGATTTAAAAGCTATGAGCGTGGAGAACTGGATGGTGATTGCTTAAGACAGAGAAGAGTGGAGGCATGTTTACACGTAACGAGTACAGTGGCGAGACAGCAAACTGTTACTAGACCGAGACAGTGGTGAGGGCGAGAGATGGTTTATACGTATTTGGCAATTTTTGAATTTGGAGGCGAGTCAGTTCAGTTTCGATTCACAAAAACAAGGAGTAGTATACTTATGGATCGTAAAGATAACATTAAAAATATATCAAACGGCTTATACCACTGCTTGTAGAAGAATTGGCGGATATATTATGAGAAGGAGATAAGCGTCTTTGGACTATAGACAATGGATTAGACCAAATCTCGCTGCTCCCGATTTCTTCGATTCATTGATTGTTTTATTTCTTGTCTAATGTTTAATTTCTTAAATGTCGAATTTAATTTTTTTTATTTCACTTCTTGAGTTTTAAAACCAACAATATTTATTTCTTCTGCAATCGATGTATATGCTGCATCACGTTTTTGTTTATTTTTATACTCCAAAGATTTGAAATTTCATAAGCACGCGTGTCACTTATCTATACAATTGAACTAAACTTTTTTGTCCTATCTCAGTTCCATTTGTTAGCTATTTTTAAGAATCACAAATCACATTGATTAACACAAGTCGTCTCCTCTGATGAAGTGGTAGGTAATATCCACAGTTACACAGCGAGTGTTATTTACACATACCGAGTGGATTAGCGAGTATACGATTGAAGGGTGGGAGGTCGAAGACTCGGCCTAGTAAATAGAACAAGATCCGAGTGACTGTCTCGCCATATGACTGGGTCGAGTACTCGGCCAAGTACTCGTTAATATGTTTATACCAAACGAGCACTCGGCCGAGAACACTGTCTCGCTACAATACTCGTTTCGTGTAATCAAGGTTTAAGTAAGTAAGTAAGTAAGTTAAGTAACGTCCTAGGTATTTGTATTTATCAATCATTTCTACCTCTGCATTTCCCAAATGTAAGTTTGTTTGTATATTTGTTTTCTTTGTTATTATCATTCATTTGATATTTTATTCATCTTTTTATATTTATTTTGAATCCTTTTTTTATCGCAATCCAGAAGCCTGGCAAAGACAACAAGCTGCCTGAAAGTTACCGGCCTGTCGCATTACTCAGTTGCTGTTATAAATTACTAGAACGACTCTTATATAATAGAATATATGTATAACACCATTGAGGACGCTGTACCAATTGAGCAAGCTGGATTTAGAAAAGGACGAAACTGCTGTTACCAAGTGCTGTCCTTAACTACATTCATCGAAGCTGGCTTTGAAAGACGTGAAAAATCTGCCATAACATTTATAGACCTTACGGCTGCCTATGACATTGTGTGGAGAGAGGGCCTTATTTATAAGTTGATGAAAATCATACCCTGTCTCAAAACTTGTCAGCTGATAAACAATCTACTAACTAACAGACTGTTTCAGGTATATATAAATGATGCACGAAGTAACGTTAGAAAACTTAACAACGGCTTACCTCAAGGCTCAGTGCTAGCTCCTTTATTATTTAACCTTTATCCGGTGGATATACCTGACCCAAAATCGAGAAAATTCGCTTATGCAGACGACTGGCCATTGGCTTCCAAGATAATAGTAAGGAAGCTGGAGAACGAGCTCTAAACGAGGACCTAACTACACTTAGTAACTACTTTAAGAACTGGCGCTTACGTCCTAACACAAGAAAAACTGAAACCTGTCTCTTTCACCTGTCGAATCAACTTGCGGGCGATACCCTCAATGTAACTCTAAATGATGCAGCTGTCAAACATAACAACAACCCCAAATATCTAGGCGTCACACTTGATAGAACACTCATCTTCAAAAGCCATCTTACAAACGCAGCCGGTAAACTGAGAACAAGAAACAATATAATAACAAAACTTGCTGGAACAACTTGGGGTGCTTCTGCAGATACTCTTCGGACCTCTGCTCTAGCTTTGGTTTTTTCAGTGGCAGAATATTGTGCACCAGTATGGTTAAATAGTGCACATACAAATAAAATCGATGTCCAACTTAATCAAACCATGAGAATAATCACTGGAACAATAAAATCAACCCCAGTGAGATGGCTGCCTACTTTGAGCAATATTGCTCCACCAGATCTACGCCGTACAGCAGCATTAGTGAAAGAGCATCAGAAAATTGTAGCCAACAAACAATTACCAATTCATCAAGACATACCAGACATCTCAAGAGAGCACCAGCGACTGAGGTCTAGAAATCTTCCAATCAGATCTGCCCGAATAATTGGTGATTCCTATGATACACAAAGGCAATGGTCCACAAGATGGATGCCAACAATAGCAGCAGACTATATTCAGATATCCACCCCAACCCAGGGTTTCATCGTTCGGATCTGCCCCGGTGCACCTGGGAGAGGCTTAATCGCATACGTACCGGACATGGTAAATGTGCTGATTCTCTGTTCAAATGGGGTCGTGCGGAAAGTCCACAGTGCGATTGTGGATCGCCTAGACAGACCATAAGTCATTGTGCTTCAGTTTGCCTAAATCGTGCCTACCGTGGAAACCTCCAGGACTTTGTGGAATGCTCCCCAGAAGCAATTGAATGGCTATGTAAATTGGACATTAATATTTAGATTCATTCATTATATTTTAGTGTTTGAATAATATATATTACATTTGTGTATTTATCGTACTGTGAAAGTCCATACGCTAAATAAAAAAAATCCTTTTTTTAGAGAAACCGCTTGTCTTTTGTCTTGTTTAGTAGTATGTACTTAGTTGTAGTTGTTCATTAGAACTTACCATAATCACTGTGTCACCTGCATATCTTATGTTGTCAATAGTTCTTCTGTTAATTATTATTCCTTAACTTTCAGGTAATGCTTTTTCAAAAATGGATTCACTATATATGTTACCGACCAAACCCGATTTCAGGACAAACTAGTTTGGCCTAGGCCCTACTAGTTTGTCCTAAGCGCGTTATGATAAACTAGTATGGCCTAGGCCAAACTAGTTTGTCCTATCACGTGTAGGCCAAACTAGTTTGTCCTAGACTAAACTAGTTTATCCTGATATAAATACACACACTTCAGGCCAAACTAGTTTATCCTGAAGTGTATGTTTTTATATCAGGATAAACTAGTTTAGCTTATAGCCCAATAAATGACCCTTTTGGAGTGTAATTTCCAGGGGCAACTCCGAATTGTATGAAAATTTGGATTTAGGTTCTACTTACCCTCCACTTCAAAGTTGAATTTGTGCCGTTGGTTGTTTTTACTTGGGGGTGACATTTACCCCATCTCGGGGTTGAAAAACGCGTGTTTAAAATAAGGCTGGTAGTGGATAAATTGACTTATTTTAAGCACCTTTTGTTCTATAAAGTTTTTTAACTAAGTCAATACTTTTAGAGTTATTCGCGATTTAAAATGTTGATTTTTCGACAAAAAAAAACTACGTTTTCAGACCGTTTTTTCCAAATAACTCAAAAAGTAAATATTTTATCAAAAAAAATATTTTTAGTAAAAGTGTAGCCTATAAAAAAACGAAAATAATGGTGTACAAGTAAAGTCTACAAATTGGGTAGAAGCAAAGTTGTAGCTCATGAAAAATACGTTCTTATTCGTCTAATTCCAAATCGAATAATTCAACGCGATATCACCGAAGAAAAAAGCGTTTTTCGGGAAACCTGATTAACATTTTTAAAGTATCGCAAAAAAGCTTATTATTTGTTTTTTACAAAAGTTTACAGCATCAAAAATAAACGAGTTACACTGAAAAAAAGTTGGCCCTTTTTTTTGGTAAAAAAAAATCGTGAAAACCTCCCTCTATTTAGCACCCTAAATGAAATTAATCGTTTGGCTTTACCATCTATTTTAACTGTATGTGTATTGTTGATATGATTTGTAAGTTTGATTGGTTTGAAGTCCTTATTTTTAAAAACATTTGGTTTTATAATAAAAAAAAGTTTTCTAAAATTTTTTGAAAAATTTCATTTTTTCAAAATAACTTAAAAAGTATTAGTGATAAGAAAAATCTTAAAGATTAAAAAAAATAGAGGTTTTGCTATTATAAATATGCTAGTTTATTTTGTTTCTCCGTAAGATAAAAATTGGTTAAGATATGGCTGTTCAAAAGTTGCATACATTCGTGATTAGTGACCCATTCAAGCTTTCTCAATTATAACCCTTTCAAAAATAAACACTTTGAACCGGTGAGACTGATAGATCATATAAAAAATAGATAGTTATGTAAATTGTTTGTAAAGCGGTAGCGATTAATTTCATTTGTGGAGCTAAACACGGCGAGATTTTCATGATTTTTTACAAAAAAAAAAGAGGGCCAACTTTATTTTGAGCGTAACTCGCTTATTTTTAATGCTAAAACTTTTGTTAATAATTAAAACAAAGCTTTTTACAAACACTTTAAAAAAGTTTACACGGGTTTTTCCCGAAAAGTGCTTAATTTTTCGGTAATTTCACCTTGAAGTATTCGATTTGGAATTAGACGAATAAGAACGTATTTTTCATGAGCTACAACTCTGTTTTTATTTGATTGATAGACTTTACGGATACACCATTTTTTTGGGTTTTTATAAGCTACACTTTTGATAGGGATATTTTTTCGATAAAATATATACTTTTTGAGTTATTTGCGAAAAACTGTCTGAAAACGTAGTTTTTTTGTCGAAAAATCAACATTTTCAATGTCAAATAACTCGAAAAGTATTGACTTAAGTAAAAAACTCTATAGAACAAAAGTTGCTTAAAATCAGTCAATTTATCCATTTCCGGTCTTATCTTGAACGTATGTTTTTTCACCCCCGAGAAGGGGTGACTGTCACTCCCCAAGTAAAAGCAACCAACGGCACAATTTCAACTTTGAAGTGGAGGGTAAGTAAAACCTAAATCCAAATTTTCATGCAATTTGGAGTTGCCCCTGAAAATTACACGGTATCGCCGAATTTCCCGTTCATTTACTGGGCTATTAGTCTAAACCAATTTAATCTAGTCGAAAGTACATAATTGATTACAAATTGGTTGCTGACTTAAACGTAAGTTTAGAAGATACTATTAAGAGTTGTAAGACTTTTAAGTATTTAGGGTAAATGATAAACCGAGATGGCACTTGTATGAAAGATATAGAAATGAAAATAGTACGGAGAAAACAAGCCACGAATGCACTCCGTGGAGTGATATAGAAGAACACTCTAACTAAAGAAAACAAAAAAGGATTTTTCATGGCAAAGTGCTGAATATTACCCTACAAGAGCGGAAGAATGGTCAGTGACAACAATAATACGAAATAAAATACGAACAGTTGAATTGGAGTTTAAGAGAAGGTGTCTACAAATTACCAGGTAGGATAGAATAAGAACAGAGAAAATATGAAACAGAATAGAAGTAGAATGCTCAATTACAAAAAAAAAGTTGTGGTAGTAAAAATAGAGCCCTGGGGCCTGATTCTAATTCATTTCGACAGTCGCAATTTCATTTCGACACCGCCATGACAGCCGCAGAGTATAGCGATTCTTATTCATTTCGATATTAGTTAGAACTGGGGACATTAACCTTATCATGTTGACACTGCTCAGAATTTGGGTTGGCGCTCCGGTTTATTGGAATTTGTTGATAGTCTGGGAAAATTGTTAAAAAAATGCCATTTTTGGGAAAAATTATTTACCAGCTATTTTATTGCTAAAATCGAATCTTAAGATTGCATATATTAGTAATATGGGGTATGACAAGCCCGCAGAAAGTGTGTTATTTTATTTATAAACAAATTAGCACTCCTAAATCTCCTTTTTTTTCAATTAGTGCTCTGTAACTCCTAAGATTTTTCCTTTGAGCCAAAAACACTCAAATAAAAATTCACCGTAATTTAGTTCTGCACAAAGTTATTTTTTTTTCCGATTTCCTTCAACAAAAATTTTACTCAGAAAATCCGAGTTTTCCCAAACAATCTGCAATTTTCAATTAAAATTTTAGGGAAGTACCTAATTATTTATCAATAATTAAATATTTGATGTATTAAATAATGACATGAAAGATTTATTACAGTAGATTTTACAGAGGGGCTAAATTATGGAATAAATTCATTTCTTTAAAACGGACGATTTTGGAGCAAAATCCCGAAAGAGGTCGATTTTTATTTTTAAATTACAATTTTTTGGCATATATTTCATACTAGTGACATCATCCATCTGAGCGTGATGACGTAATCGATAATTTTGTTAATGGGAATAGGGGTCGTGTGGTAGATCATTTGAAACGGCGTTAAATTCTCTATTCAGTAATATAAACATTAATATCATTAGGTATTTATACAGGGTTGCCAAAAAATAATTTTTGAATTAAATTAATTGGCGCAAAAAGAAGAATGTATGTCATTTATTTAACTCAAAATACATTGTACTGCTGTAAGAAAATAGAAAAAAAGGTTTATTTCACAAATAAACATTTCTTTTCGCTTAAATTAAATCACAAACAGCCTCCCTCCTACCTATTGGCAGTTTGAACATTTAATTTAAGCTAAAAGCAATGTTTATTTGCAAAATAAATATTTTTTTTCTATTTTCTGACAGCAATAGAATGTATTTTGAGTTAAATAAATTACATGCATTCTTCTTCTTGCGTCAATTAATTTAATTCAAAAAATTTTTTGGCCTCCCTGTATAAATAATGATATTAATGTTTATAATACTGAATAGAGAATTGAACGCCTTTGTAAATGAGCTACAACACGAACCCCTAGTCCTATTTAAAAAAATAATCGATTACGTCATCACGCTCGGATGGATGGCGTCACTAGTTTGAAATATATGCCAAAAAAATTTAATTTAAAAATAAAAATCGACCTATTTCGGGATTTTTCTCTAAAATGGTTCATTCATCTCAAGAGAAAATGAATTTATTCCATAATTTAGCCCCTCTCTATATATCAGGAGACCTGCGACAATCTAACCAATAGTTTAGCAATAATTAAAATGTTAATTAAAAAATTTCGGTCGAAATAATAACCAGAAAGATTATGATACACCAGAATAACTATGATTTTCGTATAAAAAAGCAATATACCTATTCAACGTACCTTACAGGATTGAAATTGGACCATTTGAGCGGTCTCAGGAATGTTATAAAGAAACAATTTTTTGGCTTATAAACAAATAGAACCCCTCAGAAAATATTAGATTAAATTAAATTAAGCTAACGCTGTTAAAAAGGGCACGGCAAGGCTTCTGTGCCCTTTTCGAAGAAAATAAAATTGAATTGCGAGGAGTGATTCCAGGTATAACCGGTCAAATTTTACCGGCATTTGCGACAGAGTTATAAACAAGAGGATTTTAATCTTTGAACCATTAGATACCTTTTAATTCCGGTCCTCTTTGTACATAAAGATTATATACATAATCTTGTACATAAAGATGTTGTACATAAAGATGTTGTACATAAAGATACATAAAAAAAGATTTATATCACTGTCACCAAATTATTTAATTATTGATAAATAATTATCTCAAATTTTAGTTGAAAATTAAAGATTTTGTTTGGAAAACCCGAATTTTCGTTTGGTATGGACTACTGTTCTACTAATAACCATATATTTAGCTCCTATAATAGTAAAGTTCAAACTATAACTTTGAGTTTCATGTTGCATAATTTTTTAATAGAGGAAAATACAATACATATAGTTCCTAATTTGGATCAAACTGCAGATAATTCTAATGCAAATATTTTACCACAAATATCAAAACAAAATAAAAACACAAATAATCAACAGTCAACGTAAAAATTCTGGTTAACATTAAAATGTTATGTTTTTAAAAGTAAGTAGATAGGCAAAGCGGTTTCTGGCGCAACCCCTAAATCGCAACCCTTAAATATTAATAAATGCCAAACGGCTTAACGTAGGATGACGTGTGACGTATCGTTGGAAAGGGGATGAAAAAGGGGGTTGAACTCAGTATGTGGCGTGCGCATCGGAATATGCCAAAAGGGCATTACGTCATATCTTCTTTTCTATTGGTCCGATTTTGACGTAAGAGGGCTCGTCGGAACGGGGAGGGGGTAACGAACACATAAAAAAGATGGCGGCAGTGCCAAAACGGCATTACAGCATATCTTCTTTTCTATTGGTCTGATTTTGACGTAAGAGGGCTCGTCGGAACGGGGAGGGGGTAACGAACACATAAAAAAGATGGCGGCAGTGCCAAAAGGGCATTACAGCATATCTTTGTTGCTATTGGTCCGATTATGACGTATGGAGTGTCAAATGAAAGCGGCGGCGACACAGAAGCCAACTGTCAATTCTTCTTCTGTCAACGTTCAATATTAACTGTCAATTCTTCTTCTTTTCCGTATAGTGCCTAACAGAACGTGACATTTGACGTATGACGTGACAAACGAAATAAATAAGAAGAAGAATTGACAGCATCATGACAAACTAAAAGAAGAGGAAGAATTGACAGCAACATGACAAACTGAAAAGAAGAAGTTGACATGACAAACGAAAAGAAGAAGAATTGACAGCAACATGACAACTAACAGAAGAAGTGACAATGGCTTAACAAAATGAAGAAGAATTGACAAACCGGAAAGAAGAAGAAGAATTGACGGCTGCGGAAAAGAAAAAGAGTTGACATGACAAACGAAAAGAAGAAGAAGAATTGACAGCAACATGACAACTAAAAGAAGAAGTGACAATGTCTTAACAAAATGAAGAAGAATTGACAAACCGGAAAGAAGAAGAATTGACGGCTGCGGAAAAGAAGAAGAAGAAGAAGGTGACGTGACAAACGAAAAGAAGAAGTGACGATGGCTCGACCCAAAGTAGAATTAACAAACCGAAAAGAAGAAGAATTGATAGCAACAAGACAAACGAAAAGAAGAAGAAGAAGTAACAATGGCACAGCACAATGAAGAATTGACAAACCGGAAAACAGAAGAAGAAGTGACACACCGAAAAGAAGAAGAATTGACAGATGGCTTGACACAAAGAAGAAGAAGAAATTAAATACGAGTTTATTATTCATAAAATTCACATCTAATACTAAGTATTAAATAGAATTTCATTAGTCACACAAAACGAATGTGTCAGCGGAAGCAAGGCACATTCCCAATCTCATATTACACCTGTAACATGATATTGCAATAGTAAGAATGTAGGGCAATGACCGCAAAAAAGCAACGATTATATTTTTTGCAACATCGCCAGAAACACCTTGCAAATTTTACACGACTCGTTAAAACGGAAATTAAAACTGCAACTTATATAAATAATATTCACATGTCTAATATTGCATTTTAACCTGATATTGCAAAATAAATAAGAATGTATAATATGGCAATGACCGCAAAAAAAAAAAGCATCAATTATATTTTTTAGTATACGATTTCATTATTATGACACAGCACATTCTACCCGACGCGTTAATAACGGAAATCAAAACCGCAAACTCTAGCAATAATATGCACATGCCGTTTCAAAGAATCCTGCAAGTACATACATGTAAATTTTAATGCGTCATCAGATTAACCTACTATATAAATAGAAATCGGGGGATAGCCAGTTCATTGAGTTTCCGACAGGCATAAAGTACACCAATTGTGTCCGAACCACAGTTTCTGAACGTGTCGCTAGTTAGTTCGCAGTGCAGTGATAAATACTGAATCAAGGTAAGCTATCTTTGTTGTTCATATTAAATATTTTTTTCTGTATGTATTTATTGTGTACTTGTGTTTCATGTCTTAAATATTTTTTAAATAAGTTCTTGTGCTAGTATTATGTACTTGTGGTTCTTTTATCTATGTTTAAAATAATTACGTGCAAAAAAAATTCACGTCTACTCTGCTTTAATAATTGTGGACTATTTCTATTTCTCTCTCCCCAATTTTCTTTTGCCGACCTTCTATATACTTGTGTTTCTTTTATCTATGTAGTTTTAAAATAATTACGTGCAAAGAATTTCCCTTCTCCTCTTCTTTAATAATTTGTGGATTACTGTTTTCTATTTCTCTGTGTTCCCAATTCTTTGTCGGTCTTCACAATTCACAATTTCTTATTTTTACACGATCACATTATTTTGTGAATGTAAATTATCGATTTTTGTTTTTTAATGTCTCTGTTTTTGTTACGTACTTCTGTGGATTTTGTTTTCTCTAAACTATTATTTATAGGAAAATAGTAAGATTTGTGCATGTTTTCTAGCAATTGTTTCTTATTGTTTTAGATGGATTTAACAAAAATAAATGCCGTTTCTTTGGTTGCAGACCGTAAACCAATAATTAAATTAAACGAACTACCAATAAACGAGCCACAAAAAGTAATAGACGCCAAGCTGGTGAAAAATAAATTTGGCCAAGTAGTTTTGCTGGAACTGGAGGAGAACGTTGTGTTCCTGCCAAATAGAGTCACAAACGTATATACTCCATTCATCTCTGACTTTGCAACTAAGAAGTATTCCATTATATTTCGAGGACTGATCGATACCGGATACCACCGCCCATCAGCAAAATTTGAGATAATAGACAACTAGCTATTAGAATAAAGGAAAAAGGGTAAGTGATCTTGTTCTTTCTTGTATCTTTTGTGTTTGAGTAGCCATGCAACATAAACAAGTGATCAAACAGTCTGATGATTTGCTTTACATTATTAAAACGCTTCGTAAAATAATGTTTGACAAATTCACTGATAGGGACCGTAAAGTGTGGACAAGACGTGTAAATAGTCAAATTTGGAGATGCAATAAAGTTATTAAAAACAATAAGCTACCCATTGGAACAGTTAGAAAATTGCAAACTAACATAGGTCATTTTAAGCATTTTAGACAAATTATTTTAAATTTCAATAATAAACATGTTGGGATGGGGTTTAGTTCAAAATTACGCAATAGAGTTAAATGGGAAAATGTTATGTCGTGTTTTGCCAGTCGAATTAAAACCGGTGTAATAGTAAATTTAACTCATAAGGACATTGGCCAATTTTTAGAGGATGCTTATACTGTTTTTAGCAACAAAATTAAAATTATTTTGAAAACACATAGAATACTTAAAGTCAATACTGCATTTTGCGGGGAGTTCATTAAAAAATCAAGTGATAGTGAAAGTGTAGATTTAAAATATTTTAATACGAAAAATGCTATTATAGATACATCGACCGATTTACATCTTTGGTTTCGTGAAAATGTTAAAGATAAAATTTATACAAAGCTGTCCGAATTTGCAGAAAAAGATTCAGGAGCCGCGCTGTCTAAAGTAATTTCATTAGAGGTTAATATTAATAGAGTGGACATAGGAAACGGTTCGTCCTTCATTGACTTGCCAAAAGAGATTAGTAATAAAAAGGCTTGTATCAATGTTCGTAATTTTGATCAAGCATGCTTTTATTGGTCAATAGTTAGTGCTTTGTATCCTGCTAACAAAGATGCTCAAAGAGTATCCAAATATCCACATTATTCTACTATTTTTCAAACGGACAAATTAGAAAGCCCAATGCCATTAAATCAAATTTCAAAATTCGAAAAACTAAACGCCATATCAGTCAATGTTTTCGTATTAGAATTAAATATAGTTAAGGACAAACAATTTTACGAAGTAGTACCTGCCAGACTGACACCAACAAAGTTGGAAAAGCATGTTAATTTGCTTCTTGTGCAAGATAAATATTTTCCAAAATTAAATGATTACGATGCTCCTCCAGAAGATGACGATCAGACGGAAATACGTTTTCATTATTGTTGGATTAAAGATTTGGGAAAATTAGTACAGTCACAAGTGAATAAGAGCAAAAGTAAAAAATATATTTGCGATCGTTGTTTAAACCACTTTAGCAGTGAAATCAAACTAGCAGAGCATGAAGAAATGTGTTCGGATATGAATAAATGCAAAATGACTGTTCCTAAATATGATCATGTGGGTTTTCGCAATTTTACGTACAAACAAACAACTCCGTTTATAGTTTATGCCGATTTTGAATGCCAATTACATAATTTTACGGATTCCAATGTCAAATTGAGTAAAACAGCAAAATATCAGAAACATGTACCTTTTAGTGCAGGTTATTATTTTAAATGTGCTTACGATGACAGTTTATCTTATTTTAAGAGCTATAGAGGTGAAAATTGCATGGAGTGGTTTGCAAAAGAAATGGCTGAAATTTCCAAATTTGTAAATTCCAAGTTGAAAACAATTATACCTATAGCCGAAAAGACTAATACAAATGGAGCGACTGTTTGTCATATTTGTGAGAAACGCTTTTTGGCTACAGATACAATTGTAGTAGATCACAACCATTTTACCGGAGAGGTACGTGGATTTGCACACCAAGCATGTAATTTGAACTTTAAAAAATTATTTGTTGTTCCCGTGGTTTTTCACAATTTTAGTGGTTACGATTCGCATTTTATGATTATTGATTTATGCAAACATGGGCACTTGAGTCTACTTCCAATTAATAAAGAAAAATATATTTCATTTACATTACACTCTGACGAACATCAAATTAAATTACGATTTATTGATTCACTAAGATTTATGGGAGCTTCACTCGACGAATTAGCATCAATTTTAGACACATCGGAAAAGAAGATTTTAAAACGAGAATTTAGTAATTTAGATGATGATACATTCAATTTGTTAACTTGTAAAGGAGTATTTTGTTACGATTATATCGATAGCGTGGAAAAATTAGATGAAACTTCTTTACCCAACATTAGGCATTTTTATAATAAGCTAAATAATGAATATATTAGTGAAGAGAAGTATGCTCATGCGCAGAATGTTTGGAATAAATTTAATTGTAAAAATTTGGGTGAATACAGCGATTTGTATTTGAAAACAGATATTCTGCTGCTGGCTGATGTGTTTGAGCAGTTTCGACAAAAATGTCGAGACACGTATAAACTAGATCCTGCTTGGTATTATACCATGCCAGGATACACGTGGGATTGTATGCTGAGATACACAAAATGTAAATTAGAATTGCTAAAAGATGTGGATATGATTTTGTTCATGGAAAAAGCCATAAGAGGCGGAATATCTGTTTGCAGCAACAGGTATTCGGAGGCCAACAACAAATACATGTCGACGTATGACCCCACACAACCCTCTAAATACATCATGTATTTAGACGTGAATAATCTGTATGGCTGGGCCATGAGTGAGGCTTTACCAATAGGAGGATTCAAATGGATTGAAGATGGTACCAAATTTGGTGTTGCATCAAAATCCACTAATCTTCCCGAAGGTCATATTGATATTATGTCAATACCAAATGATGCGAAAGAGGGCTATTTTTTCCAAGTTGACTTGGAGTATCCACGCGAATTGCATGATAAACACAAAGATTTTCCATTTGCTGCCGAACACCGCATTCCGCCCGGTTCAAAATTGCCAAAGTTAATACCAACCTTATATCACAAAACAAAATATATTATTCATTATAGAAATCTTAAACAGGCATTAGAGAACGGTTTAATTTTAACAAAGATACACAGAGTGTTGAAATTTAAACAATCTGCGTGGCTGCGACCATATATTGAGTTAAATACCAACTTACGAACAGCAGCCACAAGTAGCTTCGAAAAAAATCTCTTTAAATTAATGAATAATGCTGTGTTCGGTAAGACAATGGAGAACATAAGACGTCATCGTATCGTAAAATTATGTAAAAAATGGCATGGAAGGTACGGAGCTAAAAATTTGATTGCAAGTAGTCGATTTCATAGTCGAACGATCTTTCATGAGAATTTGGTGGCTATCGAACTGAAAAAATCAGAAGTATGCTTTAATAAACCCCTGTATATAGGCGCAGCAATCCTTGATATATCCAAATTATGTATGTACGATTTTCATTATAACTTTATGCTTCCAACGATGGGAGAAGAAAACTGTTCATTGCTGTACATGGACACAGACAGCTTTATTTATGAACTGCAATGTTCAGATGCATATAGAGAGGTTTTAAAAGCATATCCAAGCAAATTCGATACCTCCGACTACGCCGAAAATAACCCATATGACATAGAACGATTAAATAAAAAAATCCCTGGATTAATGAAGGATGAGGCAAATGGGAAAATAATTACACATTTTATTGGGCTAAGATCAAAAATGTACACATTTAAAATGCAAATAACAGACGTGGAGAGGGAAAAAGAAAGACAACGCCTGGAACGAAAACAACTAAACAAAGAGAGAATTGAAAGCGACGTAAGCAATTTGGGAATAACCAAAAAGGCAAAAGGAGTGAAATATAATGTCGTTCGAAATAAAATTACGTACGAAGACTATGAAAAATGTCTTAAAGAATTCAAAATTCAAAACGCAAGCCAAAGATGTATTCGGTCATATCAACATTCAGTATTTAGCATCGAACAATCCAAAACGGCTCTAAGTCCTTATGACGACAAGCGGTACTTAATACCAAAATCATTTAATACGCTTCCGTGGGGGCATTATAATACATAAAACGGCAGTGTCATCACTAAACATTTATTTGTTGTTGTTGTTGCAGAAATACAGCAAAAGAAAAGATGGTAACAACATTACGCACACAATCTATAAAAACTATTTGTGAAAATATCTTGAACATAACTGAATTTGTTGAGATGTCACCACTGCCGTGGAGCCTTACTGTAGAAATTTGTAATAATTATAGTATTTATCGCTTTCGAAAATTATATGAAACTGATTATTTGCATAAAATACAAATATGTGATCAAATAGATTTTGAACAAACAAAACGTGAAAACGAAGCAGAAAGAAATCATCTTTGTGAGTCAAATTATTATAAAGAGAAAGAACTTAATATGTATTGTGTTTGTTTTTCTGCATTTGTAGCAGATGCTATTGCTTTAAACTTTTGTTTTAGCTGTTTCAAACTTTTCCGAAACGTACTTAAATCAAAAAATAAATGTTATGGTTATGAACAGGTTCTTAATTGGAATGAATATCATGAATATGAAATAAAATATTTGTATGATTTAACAGATAATTGGTGTCAAAATTCGTTTGATCACGTCTTGTTTGATACAACTTGGTCCTTTCAATGTAGATGCTCAATGCATAAATAATTTTCTTCTTTTTGCGCAGTATATGGTTACTTAAAAAAAAAAGAAAAGATCACTTATCGCAAAGTTTTTGTAAATTGTATATAAAAAATATTATCCATTGTATAATGTAATTTTTATTAATAAAATTGTTTAATCTTAATTTTTGTTTGTTTTATTTATATTAGGTAAAAATAAAAGACAACATATTTATTAATATTATTTATTCACAACTATCCAAATCATTTACAACTTTATTGCTATAATACCATACATATTCATTCAAAGCTTGACTTAACAAAGTATCTGGAGAAATTTCACAAAACGCAGTTAAAGCGTGAAGTCGACTATATAAACTGTTACTCTTATGACAATTTTGCTGAATAAAGTATACAACATTTCTATAATACGAAAAAAACTGTAAATTGTCCAATAACGACACTCGTTGAGACACTAAATCAATGTTTGCTCTCAGGATCTGGCTTACATCATCTTCACATAAATAATATTCGATTCCGTGTTTCTCGATAGTCAGGAACTTTACATTTTCCATTACCAATTGTCTTAGTTTGCAGAAATCACCACACTCAAATTCGATTGGATCATACTCATCGGCATAGGTCGGCAAAGGTGGTATGAAAAATTCTTCCATAATTTGTATAAACATCTCAATTAGGGTAGTCCACTCGAATGTGTTTAAACTGATTCTTGTAAATTTACCATGTTGGTACAGAATAATGGATGGAGAAAACTGTCGAGCTGGAGATAGGCCAATTTTTATGTGAAAACATCCTATTGGATAGGTAGTTTCCAATAAATAATATGGTTCATCTTTGGCAGCTTCTTCATATTTTTCCAGTACTCGATCTAATTCAGCGTCGTAGATAATTGTCTCTTCACTTTCGTATCCGCTATCTTGAGAAGTCATAGTACTGCTGTTGCAACTGAATACACAAGTCGGTTGGAGAAACTCAAACTGAATGTGACGGATGGTTGCTGAGAGAATTTATACTTTTTCAATCCCACACTCTTTGCGTGTAATTGTCAGCATTTTCTAAAAAATGTATGTCTACGCGGCGTATCGAAATATAGATCCTTAAACTACATCTGAACTAGTAATCCAGCTGTTGTGTTTGCTATCCAATCCTAACCATTTAACATACATTTTATTGCCTTTTCGTCTAAGTACTTTTTCAACCAAGTAAATGTCGGGATTTTTTGTTTTCTGTAATTCTTCTTCGTAAAACCCGCCGCTAATCGGTGTACCTTGCATGTCTTCGAGCAAATACGTTATAGGATTCGTTATCTTAACTTGTACAATTCTAAATAATTCTGTAGTCCAATTGGGCGTGTAGGCCTTTTCAAAGAAATGTTTTGCCTTTGATATACGTACAATGTCGCCAACTTTAAATCTCCGTGGACCGGCAATCTTTAAATGACTATAATTTTTGTTTAAAATGGCTTTTTCATTGGATTTGTTGACATGAGATGGCTTGTATCCTGTTTTACTGTGCTTTGTATTGTTGTATTCCTCAGTGACTGTAGGTAGTGCATCTAGCCATTTGTATGATCCATGTAAACTAAAATACTTGTACAACTTTGCTTTCAACGTTCTAATAACTCTTTCACAAATGGCAGCCTTCTTAACCGTGTATGTGCTGTAATGATTAATTTCGTGTTTTTTCATTAAATTTTGAAATTTTCTGTTGTAAAATTCGGTTCCCTGATCAGATTGTAGGTTTTTCGGAACTCTTTGAGTACGGGCGAGAATATCCGAAAATGCGCGAGTAATTTCCTCACCTGTTTTGTTCTTTAGAGGACGTGTCCAAACAAATTTTGAAAAACAATCAATTACAACTAGTATTAGTTTGTAATTTTTATTTTGGTGCGCATAAGGACGCATTTCAGCCAAATCCATCTGCCACAAGTCATCGATTCCTTTGATTATTGTTCGTCGACGAGGATAGTTTTTTCGTGATGGTTTATGCAACTCATACACCACCTGTTCCTTTTCTTTAGACATTTTTATAAACGACTTTCAATTGCTGTTAGGCGGGTATCTATATTCATCGAATGAAGGTTGTCTACTACATCCTGTAATGCCGCGTTCATTTCTTTTATCTTCTTTTCCATCTTCATATCGTATATCGCATGATGTGCAATGGTTTCTGCAGCCGATTTTATATTCTTATCCGTATCCTTTTTTAGTGTATTCAAATCATCTTTGAATATTTTTTGCAACTTTTGCTCGAGAAGTGGAACTGTGGTTTTATGAAGCTCTTTTCTTACTTCGTTTAGTTCCATGGTTAAATTCTTTATATCATTAGTTTTTTGCTGCAACAACTTATTTACATTATTCTCCGTGTCCTTTTTTAGTGTATTCAAATCATTTTTCATTATTTTCTGCAACTTCTGCTCGAGAAGTGGAACTGTAGTTTTATGAAGCTCTTCTCTTACTTCATTTAGTCCGATGGCTAAACCTTCTATCTCCCCAGTTTTTTGCTGCAACAACTCACCATGTGTTTGAATTAATGGTGACTGTATGTTACGCAACTCATTTATTTGTGCATCGACGTATTTTTTCGTTGCAGCATCACCATTTTCTGATGGATCCTTGACATTGCAAATTTTCACATTTTCGGCATTAATATTTCCGTCAGAAGTATGTGGAAATGTAACTCGCGTCACCTTTTGAGCGCTACCACCACCACCACGAGAATGATGACCGAATTTGTCGACACTCATAATGGAAATGATATTGTCATTCCCAGTTACTCTATTATATTAGCTTCTTTTAGTTCATTGATGATGGCTACAATTTCGTTGTCGAGAGATGTGTTGCCGGCGTCTTTCGAAGCCACCAAGAGTTGAAGACGATCCACCAATTCATTTGGGTCGTCCCAGTAAATATATTCCCTAGGCAAATCATTGTATGTCAAATGCGTAGGTAATCCAGAACCGACATCTCCTCTACTAGTTTCTGTATGACGACGTTGAGGTATTAATGATGGAAGATTAGGTTTAATAATTTCCTTCCACTTGTAGCCGTGGGTTCCCTTTAGTGTACCATCCCGTCTTTTATGAGCGCCGGTTATATCCAACAATGAAATATAGTCTTTAACGTCTTCTTCTTTAAAATGATCAGGGTCTTTGTAAAATATTAACTCATATAGTCCACGTGTCCCTTTAACATATTTTCCTTTCGTTACAATCCTACCATCCCGAGTGAAATTAATATCAGTGGAACCAAGTGCCCATTTTGCCGTTTTGCTATCATAGGTTGGACCGTATACCTTATCTATTTGATCTGAAGATATCCCGTGATTTATCACGTAAGGTTGAATTAGAGAATGATATTGGTCTAGGTAATCTTGAAATACTTGTTCGGATACTTCATCTTGCGATTGGTTTGTTTCTATGTTATCTTCGTATTCTTCATCTTCTTTATCGTTGTTTTCAAACACATCTCCATCACTTATAAATGATAATGGTGGTGTAGGATTTTCCTCTCTATCTGGCTCTTTTTTTAGTCCTACTTGTTCCTTTTTCACCTCTTCTTCTTCTTTTTTAACTTGTCTAAACTTGTTATCGATAGCATGATGCAACGTTTTTGATGATTGCGCAATATTCTTGAGTGGTTTCGAGATTGGTTTAAAAAGTTTATTTAGTGACTCATCTTGTTCTGTCTTGCCTAATTTCAATGCCAAATATTTTTTGCGAATTGATCTAGCCAATTCGGCAACTTTCTTCTTGCGCATGGCAATGGCGACCGCATCATAAGACATTTTGTTGACAACTAAACAATACATCAACTTACAATTTTATATATTTATCAAATCCTTTGCGGTATCGGCCATTGTTAAGGGGAAAATCTTTCATAATGACCAAAGTACCATAGCGGTCTGTCGTCCAACATTCTGAACACATTTTTTTAAATTCATCAAACGACATGTCTGGCGATACGTGTTCATCAAATATATGCTTCAAATTTATCTCGTCCTGCTTGAATAATACAATCATGTTACAATTGTCTCTTATTAGCTGCTTCGGTATTTTTGAATATGTTTGACATAAATAAGCGGCATCGATATTTTTATGTCTGCACATGGAATAATACTCGCGAATCTTCTGTTGACCATCACATGCAACATCGTCAAATAAAAAAATTGAGTTTGGTTGTGCTTCATCTGGACTGATAATTTCTTCATTGTCTTTGAATGGAAAGTACCCAACACCTTTGACTTGGGCTATTACATCTTGCAGTAGTTGGTATTTCGGTTGAAAAAGGGATTTCGAATAAACATAGACATTTTTGAATTTGGCGCCATTCGGATTAAATAATAGTGATAGCATGACATTCGTTTTTCCGCACCCACTTGGACCGCAAATAATGGCTCTAAATGAGTTTGGTAGCAATTTACCATGTTTACTGACTGTCACTTTCTGGACAATGTCCAGATTATCAATTGGCAACGTCTGCTCTTGTTGAACGATCTTCATCGTGTGGCAAGTGTAGTACATAAGTACGGCAATATATTATAGATGTCATCACTTGCATGGCATCAGTCCAATGTTGGTCGTCGAAGGAGGAGGTCTCGTGAACTCTTTAATTAATAAACTGCCATTTGAGCTACATATTCCTGGCGGTTATCAGTACTGTGGACGTAAGTAACTTTGCGACAATTTTGTTGTGTTTTATAAGTAAAAAAAAAAATACGTTCTTTATAGCTGGAACAAAACTACAAAAACGTCTTGCACGTGGAGATCCAGGTATTAATCCATTAGACGCAGCTTGTAAACAACACGATATCGCTTACTCGCAGCATTCATCTCTCGAAGAACGTCACAAGGCCGATAAAGAATTGGAAAATAGAGCCTGGGAGCGATTCAAGTCGAAAGACGCTAGCTTTGGTGAAAAAACTGCTGCCTTACTTGTAACCGGTGGAATGAAGACGAAAAGAAAATTGGGAATGGGATGTCAGTTACGTCGTGGAAGAAAGGGGCGTTACTCTTTCAATCGCGATGTTGTCTCAAAAATTGCAAAGTCCATGAAGAGAGGAGCATCGTTACACGATACTGCTTTGACTGCTGTACGAATTGCAAAATCCATAATCAAAAGACTTGGCGGCCGAAAAGAAATTGATGTTCCTCGCGTACTACCACTAAAATCTGGAGGTTTCCTACCCCTCATACCTCTCTTTGCTGGTCTTTCGGCACTGGGGGCTTTAGCAGGAGGTGCTGCGGGGGTGGCAAAAACTGTGGTCGACGCAAAAAATGCCCAAAAGAAATTGGAGGAGGATATACGTCATAATAAGGCAATGGAACATATCGGTTCGGGTCTGTACCTACGTAAGAAACCCAGAGGCGGATTCGGCTTGTATTTGAAAAAAAACTTCCAATAAAGCTGCCCAATCGTCCGCTGTACGACTTGGACATTGCACATTACGCGAAAATACTTAACATACCACATTTTCGAGGAGTTTTCATGAATGACGCTCTGCCTAGAGACGGTCCTCGACAACGAGAATGTGCAATAGTTAACTTGGATGTGTCCGCGCATAACGGAACACATTGGGTAGCATATAGAAAGATAAACAACGACGTGGAATATTTCGATTCATTTGGTAATTTGAAGCCGACCAAAGAACTTGTGAAATATCTGGGTGCACGTGCCAGAATTTTCTACAATAATCACCAGTATCAAACTTACAATCAAATCGTTTGTGGACATTTATGCTTAAAATTTTTATATAATGGACAGTAGTAGATTGCTTATGTCCCATATGTTTCGCGAAAAATGTTTTACGGAATATAGTGAAGAAGAACTAAAACACATACCGCTAGAGTATATTATACGGACTGTTAGACCTTCAGAATTGTTAAGTATATGGCATAAATTACCTGGGGAATATCGAGGAGAATTTAACTTGCAGATACTACTTCCGTGCTTCGTACATTACAACAGACCAGATTGGAGGACTCACTGGGATGGACCACCCGATTCTCAAGCATCTTGTCATTTATGTAAACTTGCTTTAGAACAAATAAAAAATATGTGAAAAAAAATTGGTGTTTATTCAACTATATATATAAACCTATTAATCTATCGACTTGAATCAGTCATCATGTCGCAGTTGTTGAGAGTAGTTAGCACCACTTATACATTTTCATTTCAACCACCCACACCAATCGTGTTGGATCCGAAAAAAGATTACGAAATAGCTCTTCGTGCCTTCCATTCCTACAACAGTATACCGAACATTGAAAATAACAAGTTTTATTACTGCAATGACAAAAACAAATGGCAAAACTTTGCTTTTCCCGATGGATGTTATGAAATTGCCGATATTGAAGAATACATACAAAAGAAACTGGGTGCTGACAATGAGCTTAAACCAGAATCGATATTTAGTCTAAAACCTAACCACAACACGTTGCAGTGTCAAATATTTAGCAAATATAGGATTTCGTTTAAGCAACCTGATAGCCTTGGTACAGTATTGGGATTTTCTCCGGCAATACTCAATCCTGGACGGATACATACTTCGAATCTACCTGTTAGGATTATTAAAGTATCTAGCATACGCTTTGAATGTAACATTAGTACTGGAGCCTTCGACGGTAACAGACCTGCTCATACGATCTACGAATTTGTCATACAATCAAATCCTGGGTACGCAATTGACGAAACTCCTCACAATTTGTTGTATTTACCCGTTGTGCCGCAGCGTGAACTTACCAATATCACTGTCTTGGCTCTCGATCAAGAAGGACGACCTGTAAACTTTAGAGGAGAAGAGAGCACATTGGTGCTGGAACTTAGATCAAGAGGGAAATGGGACTAGTAATAAGGTCATCTACTGCTCAAAGGACACCATTAGTTGTGCAGCCGTCCAAGCGACAACATCGTATTAAAAGAACACCATTAGTTGTGCAACCGTCCAAGCGACAATATCGTATTAAAAGAACACCATTAGTTGTGTCGAAGCGGAAACCTCTTACGTTCGCAAAAAAATTGTTTTTACAATCACTTGGTTTTAAACTAAAAAATGACAACAATGTATGGAAAACGAGCTCGTTCAAACGACAGCAGCGTAATGCCTCCAATATTCGATATTTATCGTAAGCCAATGTTTGATGAGTCGATTCGAAAGGCCGAATACCGAACTTATGCACCATTCATCAAATCATTCAACTGTAATGATATTGTAGAATTTAGCATTAATCAAGTTGACTCGTTTTTTGCAATGAGCGAAACCTTGTTGTGCATTAAAGGATCACTCGTCGATAAAGAAGGATCTGGCGTAGTCAAACTAGCCAACAATGTGGGTGCTTTTCTTTTCGATTCGTGTACGTACAGCGAAAGCGCACGGGAGATGGAAACAGTGCGGGATCCTGGTATCGTAAGTGCTGTACGTGCCATGACGTGTTACAATCAAGAAGATTCCCATTATATGGTTATGGCGGGTTGGAATTACCCTAATGATCCCATTCTACACGATGCAGATAATTCATTCAACATACAGATACCTCTTAAGCATATTTTTAACATTTTCAACGATTATCCAATGATTACGTGTGGTCGTCAAACAATAAGACTAGTTCGAGCTCGAAACGACAACGATTGTTTAATTATTACTGATGAAACTACAAAAGCAAAGATTAACATCACCAACATTGAACTCAGAGTGAAGCACATATTTCCAAATGACGAAATTAAACTAGAACTAATGAAGTCCATTCAACAAGATCAACCTATAGTTATTCCATTTAGAAAGTGGGAATTGCACGAATTGCCTACCATTACCAAAGGTGCTAGGCGTGAAGTTTGGGCCGTCAAAACTAGCACATCAGTTGAAAGACCACGTTATGTCATTGTTTTCTTTCAAACAGGCAAACGTAACACGATTACAGCTGATCCTACCTTATTTGACAATGTTAGCATCCAAAGTATTAGATTATCCTTAAATGGAGAATATTGGCCAAACGAGAGAATGCAGTTGGATTTCAGCAAAACTGACTACAACGAGGCCTATTTCAACTATACCGAATTTTATCCCAGCTACGTACATTCCCACCAAAAGCGACCTCTACTCGATTTCTCAGCTTTCAAGAATCGTGCATTGTTCGTCATCGACTGTTCAAAACAAGAAGAAAGCATGAAAGCATCCACTGTTGACGTAAAACTAGATATTGAAGCACATAATGGTTTTCCCGAAAATACCAAGGCCTACTGCATTATAATTCACGACTGCGTAATGGAGTACTACCCACTTACCGAAATTGTAAAAAGTCTAAATTAGACGCATAAAGTGTCAGTAGTACAAGAGCAGTCATCATGAGAGTAGCATTCGTAGATATTCAGGGATTCGCTGTGGACGGGTGGTTTGTTCCCAAAGAACTTACCATCGAAATAGGTTTTAAACGAAGTCATTACATCTTTTTACCTCCGAAACCATTCAATGCGCTAAGTAATGATGATAAGAAGACAGCATCATACGTGGAGAAAAAACTGCTTGGCATTCGATATTCTGATGGAGCAGTAGAATTGTCCAAAATAAATGAAATACTAGAAACCAAGTTGTTGTATGCAGCCGATTACATATACGTTCGAGGAGAACAAAAAGCAGAATTTTTAAGCAAGAAATGTCACATTTTTGGAGTTTTTCCCCTTATTATTGATGTTTGCAAGTTTGATGGCACGCCTCTTGCTACTGGAAACGTTGGTCCTGCTACAAACCCCTGTCACGCCGTTGGACTATTTTCGTGTACAGAAAGAAATGTGGATCGTCTACGTCACTGGTTTTCTTATACAATATTACCATTGTAATTTTTCTATGTATAAATAAATATTTTTAGAGAGAGATTTTTGCTTTTTTATTTAAACACCTTATTTACTGATCAAGTCTTATATTACATGAAGATTCAAATTTTCTCTTTACAATTTCAAACATAATTTTTAAAATTAAGATAAATATAGATGCTAATATTACACAAGACATTGCAAAGACATTGTCTATTTCACTTTTCACATACTCGCTGGTGTTGTTGCTGGCACCCATGGTGTAGGCTGAATACGTCTCAATGGATATGTAGCTTGTGGTAGTTTTCTAAAAGCGTAAAGACCTTGCTGCTGCTGCTGTAAATTCAACTCTTCAGGCTTCCACGTTTTGTCCTCAATATGCAAACTATCGAAATGTCTTTTAATTTGTTTTATATCCTCATATGATTTAATATCTTTATTTAACTGATTAAGTTTAGTTTGAAATTCCATAACCCTATGTATGTACTCGGTGGGATTCATATCAGTACTGAACATGCTCAGTGTCACAATGTCTCATAAATGTCACGTTCTGCGTCAAATGTCGGACGGAAAACTGAACAATGTCACATATCTACGTCAAATGTCACGTTCTGCGTCGAATGTCAGCGCTTTGCCACGTCACACATAAATGTCACGTCATACGTCAAATCTCACGTTCTGTTAGGCACTATACGGAAAAGAAGAAGAACTGACAGTTAATATTGAACGTTGACAGAAGAAGAATTGACAGTTGGCTTTTCCACGCAATCGTTGACATAAGATTTAACGGACGAAAAAAGAAGAAGAAGAATTGACAAACGAAAAGAAGAAGAAGAATTGACAGTTGGCTTCTGTGTCGCCACCGCTTTCATTTGACACCCCATACGTCAAAATCGGACCAATAGCAACGAAGATATGCTGTAATGCCGTTTTGGCACTGCCGCCATCTTTGTTTTTTTGTTCGTTACCCCCTCCCCGTTCCGACGAGCCCTCTTACGTCAAAATCGGACCAATAGAAACGAAGATATGACGTAATGCCCTTTTGGCACTGCCGCCATCTTTTTTATGTGTTCGTTACCCCCTCCCCGTTCCGACGAGCCCTCTTACGTCACAATCGGACCAATAGAAAAGAAGATATGACGTAATGCCCTTTTGGCATATTCCGATGCGCACGCCACATACTGAGTTCAACCCCCTTTTTCATCCCCTTTCCAACGATACGTCACACGTCATCCTACGTTAAGCCGTTTGGCATTTATTAATATTTAAGGGTTGCGATTTAGGGGTTGCGCCAGAAACCGCTTTGCCTATCTACTAAAGTATATAAAATCCTTAAAATCAGCTGTAGACGTGACACAGGGTGACAAACAAAATTTCGACCAATCACGTTCCGAATTTCATACAATTTTCGATACAAGAACTTGCATAGTGTCATACAGGGCACAAATGTACGTACGAGAAACGATACAAGAAAATGTATACAGCTTCTGATATCAGAAACGATATTAGAAATGATACAAGAAAATGCATAGTGTCATACAGCCTTTAAGATTTGATTTCAGCATGTCCAGCAATAAAATAGCTGGTAATTAATTTTCCTTGTTTTTTACTAATTTTCCCAGATTATTATATTATATACCTTACATCTTTCATTGAGTTGATGATTCATGTTGTGGACATTCTCAATTATTATATTTCTAATTTAATACTATTCTATCTAATTCCTCAAAACAAGCAAATTTCAATTAAACCCAGCCATATTAATACCTTTTTCTTTAGTTTTCCTTGCAAGAAATAAACAAAACACATCTAAACTAAACCTAACCTCGCTTTTGGCCATTCATTCATCTCCGTGTCAAATAATTTCGACATCGAAATTATAATAGCGACCACTTTTTTGGAGTCGCTATTAATTTCGATAGTCGCTATTTTGTGACGTCATTTCGTTAGTTCAACGAAAATCCACAAGGCTCGCACAGTCGCATTTCGACGTCGCCATATTGAAAGCAACTTGTTTAGTGTCGAAATTTGATTTAGAATCAGGGCTCTGAAATGGTACGGGTATGTACAAAGAATGCCGGACCACAGGTGACCAAAAAGATTACTGGACTGGGACACGCGGTGAGGAAGACGGAGGGGAAGACCTACTTGAGATGGAAAACTCACATAGGAATATGATAGATACAGATCTCAGAGATGGCGACTGGGAGAATAGAGTGATATGGAAGACGAAAACGGCAAACGTATAATGGGAGAAAGCCAAGAAGAAGTCAGTAATTCAGCGAACTAGTACGGCTTAATATAAATAATAAATTGAATAAAATACTTTGTTCTTGGAAAAATAATCATTTTTATTAAAATTATAATTATTCCTAACAAACAAACAATATATTGAGTTATATTCGCGGTCAAACGGACAGACAGCCTAGGTCAAATTTCTCACCTTTAGTACCATCCTTAGATTATAAGCTTTCATTTGACACTCTACCTGGTATAATGACGGAGGAGTTGAGCTCATGGACAGACAGAGAGACGGACGGACAGACAGAACGGACGTGAATAATTCAACGTTTTCACATTTTTTCAAAATTGGTGAAAACAATATTAATTCGTACTAGATTTTATTGGTAAATGTATCTTGTCCTTTAATCTTTGGAGAAAACCTCATCTTTTTATTTATTATTTTTTATATTATTTAATTAAAAAGAATGTATTGATTTTATAGCATGTATCAGTATCTATCAGGAGATAACTCGCTTCATATAATTAGAAATCAGA
The DNA here is from genome assembly GCF_917563875.1 of Diabrotica virgifera virgifera. Taxonomy (NCBI): domain Eukaryota; kingdom Metazoa; phylum Arthropoda; class Insecta; order Coleoptera; family Chrysomelidae; genus Diabrotica; species Diabrotica virgifera. The sequence goes on along the minus strand of NC_065448.1, from coordinate 218,282,709 downwards.
TAGATTATATTCTAGTAAACAAGAGATTTAAGAATGGTGTCAAGAGATCAACGACATATCCTGGTGCAGATATCGGTTCAGACCATAACCCTCTAATAGCTGACATCCAAGTGAAGCTTAAAAAAGTCGAAGAAAACCCCAAAACACCAAAATTACATATATCAGCATCCAACAAAACGCTAATAGAAAATGACCTGAATAATCAGCTAAAGAATTCAACAAATGAAAACAATACAGAAATATGGAACACGTTTAAAGATCTTACCTGGAAAGTAATGGAAAAATATACGACAACGATGCAGAGGCACAAAAAACAACAATGGATGACTGATGAAATCCTGGAATTGATGGAGCAGAGAAGAAAATTGAAATATAACAAAACAGAATACAAAGAAAAACAGAAACTAATTAAACCAAAAAATAAAGGTAGCTAAAGAAAAATGGATAGAGGATAAATGCAAGGAATTAGAAAAGTTGAATGAAAAACATGATAAGTTTAATATGTTTAAAAAAGTTCGAGAAGTAGCTGGTCTTTATTATAATAAAACTCCACATACTATAACCGATTCGTCGGGAAAAATGATAATAGACGAACACGAAATCCGAACTACCTGGTATAATTATATAAATGAACTGTATAATGATGATAGACCCGAAGAACTGGACACTTTAGATGAAGGTGAAGGACCAGAAATACTAAAATCAGAAATACAACATGCTATAAAATTGGCAAAAAACAAGAAAGCCGTTGGTCCCGACAACATACCTACAGAAATATTAAAGCTCATAAATGAGGAAAACATTGGAATACTAGTCAAACTTTTCAATGATGTTTATTCGACTGGTGATATCCCTGAAGATTGGTTAAAGTCCGAATTCATAACCCTACCAAAAAAACAACGTCCGAAAAACTGTAGCGACTATAGTTTGATAAGCCTTATGAGCCACACCTTGAAAATCTTTCTACGTATCATCCACAGTAGAATCAGAGATAAATGTGAAGAAGACCAGGATGAAACACAATTTGGCTTCAGAAATGGACTGGGAACACGGGACGCACTCTTTGCACTACATGTGTTATTGCAGAAATGCCGAGATCAAAGGAAAGACGTCTTTGCTGTATTTATTGACTATGAGAAGGCCTTTGGTAGAGTACAACATCACAAATTAATTAAAATACTAAAGGATAAAGGAGTTGATAGTCAAGATGTACGAATCATAGAAAAATTATACTGGCGTCAAACAGCGACAGCTTGCATAAATGGAAAATCAACAGAAATATGCAAAATACAAAGAGGCGTCAGACAGGGTTGTATACTGTCCCCACTGTTGTTCAATTTGTATTCAGATAGAATATTTAAGGAAGCGCTGCATAATTTGGAATGGGGTGTGAAGGTTAATGGAATTCTGATAAATACAATCAGATATGCAGACGATACAGTTATTTTAAGTGATGATATGAATGGATTACAACACCTTTTAAATGCCATTGACAGAGTGGGAAGAGAGTTTGGCCTAAATATAAACTGTTCAAAAACAAAATACATGGTATTTAGCCGTTTGGCCCATCAAGATTCACGGTTATTTGTTGATGGTCATATAATTCAAAGAGTACCCAGTTTTAAATATCTTGGTTGCCATATTACTGAACAACTAGATCCAGATATAAAGAGATAAAATGTAGAATCGAGATAGCCCGCACGACATTTTTAAAAATGAGGTCATTCTTCTGTAATGATACCTTGCAACTTCAACTTCGAAAGCGCATGATTAAATGCTACATTTGGTCAGTCCTCTTGTATGGTGTCGAAGCATGGACATTAAAAATATCCACCATTAACCGATTGGAGGCCTTTGAAATGTGGCTGCACAGACGTATTCTAAAAATACCATGGACGGCTATGCTGACAAATGTGGCAGTCCTTAAGAGAGCAAATGCTACCCGCGAGCTGCTTGATAACATCAAATATAGAAAGATGGCCTATTTTGGACACGTGGTAAGGGGAGACCGGTATAATATTCTTCAACTTATTATGATGGGTAAAATCGAAGGACGCAGAGGAATTGGTAGAAAGCAGGCCTCTTGGTTGAAGAATATCCGGGAGTGGACAGGAATAAAGAAAGCAGAACACCTATTTAGAATAGCTCGAGACAGAGACAGTTTCGCCATGTTAATCGCCAACGTCAAGGGGACTTGATAGGGCACGTTAAGAAGAAGATCAATATCTTCATTCTATGTATCATATTATGATATAAATGGTATGGATGTATATGGCCTTACTAGTTTATCCTGAAGTGTGAGTCTTTATTATATCAGGATAAACTAGTTTAGCCTGAAGTGTGTGTATTTATATCAGGATAAACTAGTTTGGCCTACACGCGATAAAACAAACTAGTTTGGTCTAGGCCATACTAGTTTATCCTAACGCGCTTAGGATAAACTAGTTTGGCCTAGGCCAAACTAGTTTGTCCTGAAATCGGGTTTGGCCGGTAACATATACATTGAATAGTACCTACTGGAGACAGAATACGTTCCGGCCTATGCCTTCTTCCAGTTTCTTATTTATGATAAATATTGTTTTCAAGGTCTACGTTTACTATCCTATTGACTTCCCGTTTAAAATTGAGCTGTAAAAATCCGTTTTCGCCCGCTGCGAAAAAAGTTGCAACATGTGTGTTACTACCTCTGTTATTTCCCTAAAAAGAGACACCATATCGTTTAAATTAAGGGCATTTTCGTTTCGGCAAAAGCTTGTTTTTTTATTTCAAACTAGGTACCTTATCAGACTCCTAGTAGGTAACCGAAACTGGAAGGATCGTGAGGTCATGAATGCCAGAAAAATTGGTGTGACAAATTAGCAACGGTTGTCAATGAATAGAACTAAATGGGGAAAAAGACTTGTTAAGATGCTATAGCACTGTAGCACCATTGATGATCTCTTTCAATTATGGCACGAAAACAAGATAGTGATTAAACTTTATTACCTAATAAATATGTTTTTAATTATTATTAAAAATTTGTACACAATATATCAATAAATACTACTTATAATCTTTTTATTATAAATCGAATGGATTATTGCCATAGAGAATTATACACGGGATATTCTTTAACACGTAAAAAATAATACAAAACCTTTACAATTTGTCGCTAAACCAAAAATATTGTCGTTCATTAACCTTTGTTGACCACAATGCAACAACAACGAACAATTTATTATCTTAACCACTTACCTTAACTTTATTTGCAAACAATTTGAGAGCATTTACAATTTGCTTAATTAGCACAATGCAACAAAAACAAGGTTCCTAAAAACAGTCATTAATTTTGTATCTCTTTATTATACCAAATTAAGTTTTTACTGTATAGTCTAGGCGCCAAATAGAGGTCACCGTGTCATTTTCAATTCTGATGGACAAACTCAACGGTTTCTTATGGATTTTTGGCTGATGATTACGAATTTCGAGGGTGTATTTCGATCCGAGTGGTCAAAAAATTGTTATAAACAATTTAATTGTTTATAAATTGTTCATAAGACTCTGGCTCATAAACTAAAAAATATACAAAAAAATGTTTCAAATAAAATTTGTTCCTTAATAAAAAACGAAGAAATAACCGTTTACTAAACTTAAATCCGACAATTAGAACTCAAGATGTTGTAAAATTAGTGCACAATGCAAATTGCAAAATAAGTATTTTTCGAAGCTTTATCGATCGTAACTCGGCTTCTACACAAGTAAATGAGCCTTATAAGGTGTCCTTTTAAAGCTTGATTAAGAGGCTTTCAAACAAAGTTTGTTAAATTATTTTATCTTCATTTGTTTTAAAGTTATACCCGTTTAAAGTTATAATTTTCTTAAAAATATTGTACATTCATTTGTTTATAAGGGTTTCAAGCAAATTTAAGCTATAAACATTTATACTTTAATTAACAATAATGATAGAAAAACTCAAAAGTAACAATTTGAGCTTAAGAAACTGTTCGTAAGTTTATTTTTGGCTAAGATGTCGATATTTTAATGGCGCGCTGTGAGGCGCAAGATTGGCTCACAGCGTAAACGTTCACGCGCTAAGATCTCGATGCAAATTATAATTTCTATGTATATATACGTTATCTTCATTTTTCATTTTTGAAGATCCTAATAAAATTTTATCATATACTTCTTATAATTAAATCATCATACTGTATCTCGTATCACCTTTCATTCTATTTAATTTGTTTTCTATTTTTTGTACTAAATGAGAAAAAAACACATTAAAAACTAATATTTCAGAAATATAACTAAAAAGTGAGTTAATATTATTTATTATTACTATTTTTACAAACATTTTCTTTCATACATCTGCATCGAGATATACAGGGAATCTTTTTTACATCTGCATAAATTCTTCGAGTAATTTTTACAGACACATGGTGGTACTAAATCTGATTTTGAAGGCATTAAAATTAAAACTTTTTGGGGCTTCAGAGTTTCATTATCTATAAGATATCCATATACAAGTGGATCAAGTTCTTTTGCAGAATCTTCGAGGCACGTTAATTGTGTGTACACCACATAAAATGCTCATTTTATATGTAAGTGGATTGAGTTTGATGTTGGTTGGTGGCATATCTTTAACAAGAGAAATGCCTCCTTCAACAAGAGAAAACAAGAGAAAAATCTTTACGAATATTTGCTGTTACCACTCAATGCTGTGTCAATTATACGTGCACAACCGTTCTCAGTAGAAGACACTTTGATGTTGATATTTTTTTGACATATAATACATAATTTATTATTAACTAAATTATTCATTATTGCAACGAATCAATATCACATTACACTATTAAGAGACAATGACTTTGTTGTAACAAATAGACAGAATTGGCAGTAGTATATTATATTATTGTAGACATTGATAGACATATTAAGAATAGTCAAGGCTTCCTGAGCAAAACAGTGTAACACGAGAGCAGTCGATCGGTATATTTACCATGATATTTATTACCTGACTGTGAGTTGATCTTGAGCCTCAGAGCGTGCTATTATATTATCAATATCTTGGCCAAAAATAAACCTATGAACACTTTCCTAAACTCAAAATACACCTTCTTAGTTTTTCTATTATTAGTTTTAATTAAAGTATAAATGTTTATTGCTCAAATTTACTAAAAACCCTTATACAAAAATTATTGTACAAATTATTTAAGAAAATTATAAATTCAAACGAGTATAACTTTAGAACAAATGAAGATAAAGTAATTTGACAACTTTGTTTGGAAGTCTATTAATTAAGCTTTAAAATGAGACCATGAAAAGCTCATTTTACTGCGTAGAAGCCGATTTACGATCGATAAAGCGTCGAAAAATACTTAATTGACTGTAAGCCGATCTTCCGCCTCATAGCGCGCCATTAAAATATCGACATCTTGGCCAAAAATAAACTTATGAACATTTTCGTAACCTCAAATTGTTTCTTTTGAGTTTTATATCATTATTGTTCATTAAAGTATAAATGTTTATAGCTCAAATTTGCTTGAAACCCTTATAAACAAATGAATGTACAATATTTTTAAGAAAATTGTAACTTCAAACGGGTATAACTTTAAAACAAATGAAGGTCAAGTAATTTAACAAACTTTGTTTGGAAGTCTGTTAATTAAGCTTTAAAACGACACCTTCTAAGGCTCATTTGCATGCGTAGAAGCCGAGTTACGATCGATAAAGCTTCGAAAAATATTTATTTTGCAATTTGCAATTTGCATTGTGCACTAATTTTACAATATCTTGAGTTCTAATTATTAGATTTAAGTTTAGTAAACGGTTGTTTCTTCGTTTTTTATTAAGGAACAAATTTTATTTGAAACATTTTTTTTATCTCCTTTAGTTTATGAGCCAGAGCCTTATAAAAAATTTATAAACAATTAAATTGTTTATAACAATTTTTTGACCACTCGGATCGAAATCCCCCTCGAAATTCGTAATCAGCAGCTAAAAATCCATAAGAAACCGTTGAGTTTGTCCATCAGAATTGAATATGACACGGTGACCCCTCTGGCGCCTAGACTAGTACCTATCACATTATACTAAACATTCATAATATACCTACTTAAAAATGTACAAGATCTTAAAACTAAGTAAATTTTACTACTTTACTACTATCGGTTTACAGCGTTCTCCGACGCCTTTCGACTCCTAACCCTCATTCCTCTCTGTTTAACCATAGACCTGGAAGGATTTCTCTTGACTTTGACTCTACTTAGTCCTTTTTAATTCCCTCCCTCCAGCTTCTTCTCTGTCTTCCTATTTTCCTTCTTAGTCTGGGCAGATTATCGGAGAATAGGCCATTTTTGCCATTGTATATATTAATAATATAGTTATGCAAAGTCCGCAGATAGTGTGCTACTTTTTTTATAAACAAAATGGCGCCCAAAAATCGTGTTTTTTTCAATTTTTGCTCTATAACTCCAAAGATTTTAACTTTACACCAAAAACACCCAAATAAAAAGTCACCGTAATTAAATTCTGCATAGAGACGTGTTTTTGCCGATTTACTTCGACGAAAATTTTCCCCGGAAAATGCGGATTTTTCCAACAAAATCTTTAATTTTAAACTAAAATTTTAGATAAGTAATTGTTTATCAATAAATAAATAACTTGGCAATATAAAAGCTCTTTTCGTATAGATAATAATTCCAGAAGCCCATGGAAATTTAATGAACAGTTTAGCAACAATTGAAAATTAAAAATTTACGGTCGCTATAATACCCACAATAATTATGATACATAAGAATAACTATGATTTTTGTATAAAAAGACACTATACCTATCTAATGTACTTTACAGAATTGAAATTGGACTATTTTGGCGGCCTCAGGAATATTTTAAAATTATAAACAATTTTTTGGCTTGTAAACAATTAGAATATCTCAGGATATATTCAGTTAAATTAAGTCATGAAAAAGGTATTGAAAAAAAGCGGCAGGACGCTTCTTTTAAAAGAAAAAACTTTTAATTGTGATTAGTGGTTCCTGAGATACAACAGGTCAAAGTTTACCGGCATTTACGGCAAAGATATAAACAATAGGATCATAATTTTCAAACCATCACCTTTTTAGTTTTGTCCTCTTTCTCCACACCAATTTTCATATCTTTAAAATACTCATAACATATAATATTATAATAAAAACTATAGATACATATTACGAGTGAAAATTGCCAAAAATAGCAAAATTTCAATAAAAAATTAGGTTGGAGAAAATGTAATCTCAAAGTTCAAAATCGGTATACGTTAAAAAATGAATTTTTCCGGCTTCCCATGGAGCAATTTTCTTTATTCTTTTTTTGTTCCCAAGTATCTCGAGTAGAGCCATATAACTAACGCATTATTAAATGTCAAACTTGCTTTTGTTTTGTTATAATAAATTAATTTATTGATTATAACAAAATTTTTTAATTTGTTTAAATAAAGATTATTTAAATAATTATACAGCTTTCAAATGAGAATATTTGTGTTTTTAACGGTAAAAGGTACACTTGTAGTAAGTTTACCTAAATAAGTCTACAACTGGAAAAAATATGTAGTATTCTTTTCTTATAAATAAATTAATCTATTATAACAAAAACAAACAAGTTTGACATTTAATAATGCGTTATTTAGATGGCTCTACTCGATTTACTTGGGAACAAAAAAGAATGAAGGAAATTGCTCCATGGAAAGGCGAGAAAATGTATTTTTTTAACGTATACCGATTTTGAACTTTGAGATTACATTTTCTCCAATCTAATTTTTGATTGGAATTTTGCGATTTTTGGCAATTTTCACTCGTTCGTAATATCGATAGTTTTTACTATAATAATATATGTTATGAGTATTTTAAAGATATGAAAATTGGTGTGGAGAAAGAGGACAAAAATAATGAGGTCGCATGGTCATAATTATTGTCAAGTACATAAAACCACTTGTCGTTAATTATCCCGAAAGTACAAAAGCTTTTAAAAGACTGTTAAATCTCTATCAAATCATCACGGCCGAAGATGGCAGTTTTAAAACCTAATATATTATGGTCCCTAGCCATTCCCAAGGATCACGCTATACGTTTTTGCTACGTATAAGGGGTTCGTCTCTAAGGTTTGAAGAAGAACCGCCAGCATATCTTCAGAATATAAATTTCGTAGTGACCACATCTCCAGTTTAAAGAGGATGAATCCATCCTTAGTCGTCACGATGTCAAGTGACGCGCATCATGTCGATTTGCTACATACAAATGAGCTTTGATGCTGAATCTCTTCCCGCCAATTAACATATAAGGGCATTTCTTTGTCTTCTTCTTCTTCTTCTTGAAGTGCCTTGTCCTCCCAGAACATTGGCAATCGGTCGCATGATTTTTAGTTTGTCCACAGCTGACCTAAATAGTGTCGTGGTGCTCACTCCATACCACTGGCGGAGGTTCCTAAACAAGGATGTTTTTCAGCGACGGGGTCATCATCTTTGTACAGATGATAATTTATTAATTATGCCAAACTGTTTCTTTTATATTTACATTTCTATATTTTATTTTATCATTTGCTTTTTAATTAAGATTTAACTAGATAATTTCAAGGCTTCCTACTTTAAACAGTCTGAAAATGACAAACCGTTTAATCTGTTTGCTATTATTCGGCCGCTTCATCATAATAAAGAAATTACATACAAGGGTCTTTAAAATGCACAATGAATGACGATGGTCAATTTATGAAACTGCCATTTTTATTGTATTTTATATTTTATATCAATTGTATTTCTCTAAATTTTGGTGGCCCACAAATACTTTAGTAATGATTTTTATAGAAATTTCGACACATCCCGTATATTTTTGTCTGCTCCATATCATTCAAAGGTCCTCCAAACGTTTAAGGGTGTGAAACTAGGGAGAGGCGTGTCTGCGCGCTTATCTTGCTTTTGCAGGTATTGGTTTATTAGCTTTGGCAACATTGCTGCACACATAGTCCCTTATAAGAAAACATTTCAGTGAAACGCATAATTGAATGTTAAAACGTCTGGATAAAATATCATCGATTACATTAGGCGATTAGTATCAAATAAATTATTATTTATAGTATAAAAGTCAAAGTTTTCATCCTAATAAAAATATTTAAAAATATTTCTAAAAGATATTTAATTAAAAACTTATTGGACCATTTTCGTGGTAACACCTCCATGGCTTCTAAAAATTGCATTAAAATTTTTCAAATTTTAGAATTTCCTCTTGTCTTCTTCGCTTCAGCATCCATCTGGCTTGCATTTTTTAGAAGCCATGGGGAGGTGTTACCAGGAAAAGGGTCCCATAAGTTTTCAATTAAATTTTTAAATATTTTTATTAGGATGAAAATTCCACACCTGTAATTTTGAACCAATCAAAATACGTTATTTTGACAGATCACCATGGCAACGGAGGTATTTTATCGGAAATTTTTTGCTCGTGGGGTACCCAACAGCGAATTATAGTGGAAATTTTTTGACGTTTACAATAACAGAACATTTTTGACAGACTGGTTTTTATTTGTTTACATAATTTAGTTTTGATTCATTTTAGTTACAAAGTTAAGATGTTTTCTATATTCTTCGGACACCTCCTCTTTTCTTAATGGCGAAAATGCAGGACTTTGAATGTTTTCAATTAAGTTTCTATGTCTAATAAAATATATATAATATTTAGACACTAATTTATTTACCTTTTTCCCATTCAGTACTTTCAATTTTGCGTAGTTTAGTCGCAAATATTCGTGGACAATTTGCAACAGATTTTCTTTCTTCAAGTTGAAGCCACAATCCTCTATTAATTCAAATAAATAAGCCATGGTACGATGATTGATCTTTACATCAGATAATTTCACGCATATTTTGCATATTGTATGATTTTCAAATCGATTCATTTTTTAAACAAAGAATTTTATTGGTTTTACTGACTGTGCAATATTATTTATTGTAACAAAACGCGAGTTTTTTTTTGATGTTTTGAAGTGTCAAAATATAATGATCACAGCCTCATATGATTGATGCTTGCTGACTAGGGTGGTTCAAGATCTTATGTGAAAAACTCAAGTTGAATGTAAAAGCCAAGGGACCCCCCAATTCTTTTCCAATTGATAAAAGGAGTAAGGAGCCAAAATATGAAAGCCATAAGTCACTTGAAAGGCAGTGCTCAATACTGTTTAAATAATGAAAATGGGAATATTTTTATCGATTTTTGAAAAAATTACAAGACATGTTAGGATACAAAAACTTAGTTTATTTGTTTATTTTACATTGGTACCAATGTTTAAAATAAGTACATTTTATAGTGAAGACCATAATCAAAATGAACTCTTTAAATTTTGTCTTTGGAAATGGATGGTTTCTGTAGGCTTTATAGAACGGCCTTCTTTGTTGGCTCAGTGGGAACTTGACTCGATTAGCCTCTACAATCTGCTGTAACAGCTGTTATCCGTCCTCATCATTTGTTATGAGTTTTTTAAAATCTTAAATAGTTTTACACCTCTTTCTGCGATGTCATTGACCACTTTGATTTTATTTATTGTATTTGTTGAATCTTTAAACTCTGGGTCCTGTTCCCATTCACTTGGGTGCTTGTTTAAAAAGTTTTGCATAATGTTTAGCTTAGTAAACATCAAAATGTTCTACTATTAGTAAAATCTGCCAATTCATATTCATCACTTAGGAAATCGGCATTTCCTCTAATCATCCTTTGCGGTGCCGAGACACACATCTTATTCACTATGCTCACTTTGTTTTCAAGGCTCACTTTATTGGAAAATAGTGATAACCTGACCATTTCGTCAGAAAGGTACCACAAATGTGGCTGCAAGGCTTTTTTGATAGTTTTAGCTATATCTTCATCGATGACGCTATATTTCCCAGCCTCTTTCCAAAAAATTAGGTCGTTGAAAGCTGCATTGGCGCTGATTGGAGCCTCAACCCAGCTTTTCACATACAAAAGTGCACCGAAACGGATAAATCTGTCTAAGTTTTCTTTCTCCTTATTTGTGAGATGGTAAACTCCTTGACCTAGGAAAAGATACAACTTATATGCATAAATAAGCTTAGCCATCCACCGAGCGTGGTGTACAGGCCCAGGTGCTCTCCAATGTTTTCCATTGGTTGTCCCAACACCAACAGCGTCAGTTCAATAAGTTCGAGGTAGTCATCTCGAGGCTGGTCTTTCTTACTAAGATGATGTAGCAAGGACTCGATGGCACTGTTTTTTAACTCAGCTTCTCCAGGAGAAAAAAATTAATGGTGTGTAGTCTTATAGATCAACTGCATTCCATGATTCCTTCAACCTTTTAAATAAGGGAATTTCAGGAGAGCTTGAAGGTCTCAAACATAATGCCAATAGTTTGCTCAAAATGATTTCCATTATATGATGGCGACACGGCAAACATAGAAGTTCTTTATTCAGCTTATTTTCAAGGAAAGTGCATGCACCACTCTTAATACCAGTACTTATTGACGGCTGTTGTGTCAAAGCCCATACCAATCACTTTATCATCGAGATCCCATGTTTTAAGAGTTTTAAGTACTGCATCTCCAGTGTTCAAACCTGTTCCACTAGCCAATTTTGGCACCCCCAGTAGTTTCTCATTTCCACCAGCATCGGAAACTAGCACTGGTAGTCTATCTACCTTTTGTGATTTTAAAATGTCGGGCAGGATTTTGCTCTCTCTATGAACAACAGTTGGTGCTTTGATGTCTAAGTTTGATTTAATCTCTGTTGAAAAATTCTGTCTTGCTGCTTCTCGTTTCCATTTTACAGAACTTCTTGAAAGTGGTAATTCCGCAGGATCATGCCCAAATGCTGCAGCAATAGGAATGATAAGCCTTACAGCTTCACGATCGGAAACTTTATTCCTGTCTAAAGATGTTTTATAACTCCTTTTCACTCCAGTACCCTCAGGTTAAAACTGCTGAAATTGTTTAATATCAACTGTAATAAAGAGATCAACAGCTTTGTTAACTTCTGAATCCTGAAAAACAAACAAACAAAAATTTTCTAAACTTAAGTGTTTTACTGAAATTTATGAAAACTTAATGTTGTTGAGCACTGTCTTCCATATGTTCTAGAGTGTTAAGATTTGACATAGATTATTCTTTTATTAGATATAACAAAATGGGAGGGTCCCTAGGTCTCTAAAAAAAACTTGAGTTTTTTGGACCACCCTATTGCTGACGCTGGTTATGAATTCCATACCATTAAAACGCGCATAACGCACGTTAAGAAAAACGCCAAAAAATAATTTTCTATCACTTGTAGTTACTCAAAACTTATGTAAAATTGAAGAATATACTATTTTCTATCTTGAAATGGTATTCCCATGCAACTACAATGAGTAGAAATTACGAATTTGAAAGCCTAAATAATTGCTGACAAAGCTATGGCGCGCTATTAATCTGTTCATGCAGTTTTGGATTTTCAAATGCAAATTTGGTGTGGAATTTTCTTACCGAATACCACGCGAAGTCAAATTAATATCCGGAAATTTTTTTTTGATCATGAATATTTTTAGAAAATTTCCGGAAATAATTTGACCTCTAGTGGTATTACTAGTGAAAATTGAATTTTATTTTAGCAGATGCCGCTAGACACCTACTACGATCACGTCAGATGTAATGCGGGGACTAATAGAGTCGAACATTTAAACTTAGGACAGAGATAGCAACCTATGCATTCTCTGAGGAGCCACTAAAAAGTGGCGAAATCGTCGATAAGAGTGCTGGTTGCGCTTTCTGAACTAAGTAAAAATTAAGACAGTTTTGGCTTCGTATTGCAACTGAAAAAATTTTTTTACATTTTTATTTTATTTATAGTAGGTATATTTAAAACTGGGAACAAAAAAATATTCTACCCGCATAAGTACCCACTCAAAAGATAATTAATATTTAAATAAAATATTTGCGATATAAAGATTTTGGTTATTTTCAGGTAAACAAACCCATTAAATGATTTATATTCACAGAAAATTATCCCTATATTTTTATGAATAGTTTTCAATGTTTTTTCTTTATTTACAAAACACTAGTCACTTTAACCACCTGGATCATTAACGACAATATTTTTTACATTATATTATGATACACACATTGGAAAAGTCTATAGTCCTGTTGCCAGGGGGGTACAATGGCCTCCTTGCTCCTTTATTCAGATGGACTTACCCAAGTTTTTTATATATTTTGACCCATAGAACACGAATTTTTTGGGTAACAGTGGATCTGGATGATTGTTATAAACAAAGAACTTGAGGAATTACATAACAGCGATTTTTGGCAAAAAAAAAACATGTTTTTGTATTTTTTGGGTCATTCTAAGCAAAAAATGTTCTTACAAGTTTTTTCGTAGGATGCATAGTTTCCGCGATAAACGCGGTTGAACTTTAAAAAATCGAAAAATTCAAATTTTTGAATCCGAATAACTTTTTGTTAAAAAATAAAATAGCAGTTCTGCTTACCGCATTTGAAAGTACAAATCAAATTATACCGGTTTTGATTATCTGTATTGCTAAAAATTATTTTATCTACTCTACGTCATATTATGTATAAGTTTTTAGTTTGCGAAAACTGTCATTAAGTATAGATAGCAGTGCGTGAAGGGTTTAAAGGGTGCGTGAAGTAACAATGTATTTTAAATGGGATTTACTTTTTCGCACACTTTCAATGGGTTTTTTGGCACACTTTCATATAATCAAATATCCTTAACTTTCGCGTTGTCATGGTGATGACAATATGAGCAATGACTTACAACAAAATTTTTGACAGTTTTGTGGTTTGAAAGTAGTTCTTCTTCTTTATGTGCCGTCTTCTACCGAAGGTTGGCGACCATCAAACGATAGGTTTCTCTGTTTTGTATCTTTAAATTTCCTACTCGTCATGATGGTTTTACTAGGGATATATAATGTGGTAGTCATCCCGTGGCTTTCCACATCTATGCCGTTGACTACTTAATAGTTCCTCCGCCTTCGAAGCCGATTTCTCAACTCCAGGACAAAAGAGTGTCCTACACTTACCAACTCATCCGTCCGAAGCCGTTGGTCAGCAAGTGGGAGATCGCTTATACCGGCAATCACTCGGTATTGAGGAATTTAGGAGTGTATGAATGGAGAGCGGCGCAAGTTGCGCGGTTTGTGTGTAGGGTGCGCGACATGTACATGCCACAAACCCCCCGCGCAAATTGGACCTCTTCCACTCAAACACGGTCAAGAGGACTCATCCGACACTCGGGGTGTGGCTGAGATAGGTTCTAGGTAAATAGTTGGGTATAGGACGAGATGGAATGTTGGGTAGGGACAGCGGTCAGCTGCTCCTGCAGTCGCCTCTTACGACCAGTAGGAGATAGTGTGGGTGTATTCTTTTTAGTGGCCGCATTCCACACGGCCATGAAAGTAGTTAGGAATTTTAAATGTCAAAGTTCTAAAAATTGTAGAATAGAAATGAATTCCAGTGACGAAGAGTTAAAGTTTTTTATTTGTTTATCGTAGATAAAATATTGTATGAAACTGTGCGTGAAGTACTTTTTGCGGAATTACGCGATGTATAACACTCGATCCGTTGTCGCTCGTGCTCTAAAAATCGCGTGCGTTCGCAAAAAGCATACTTCACGAACTGTTTCATAAATAACTATTTATATTGTCAAAGAAAGCTTTAAACAAATAGTGTTTCCCGTGCCCAATGCATGCGTTTTAATGCAATATTTTCCATACAATAACTAAACAAAAACTTTATAACATAAAAAAGTTATGCATAGAACTTTGTATAATACATTTTTGAGTAATATAGGGCGGTACGGGTCAACGGGTCTATGTTTGCTATGTCTTTGTTGGGTTTAAGCAGAGGAATTAAAATTCTGCTAGACGTGATTTTGTATCTTAAGTTTTTTAAAATTTTTTAACAGATTTGTGTTTGTGTATTGCGTGTTGCATAATATATGTATTGTGTATGAGATTGTAAATTTGTTCTCCGACTTCCTTTATTTAGCTATTGTTGGTCTATTTTTGTTGTTGAATTTTTCTTTTAGTATTGGCAATCTGACAATTGACAATTTTTTAATTTAGTAATATCAGTTTTTCTGTGTCGGAAGATCAAGTGAATAGAGCAAACAGAGCCGCAGGTTATCTGAATAAAATAATGTGGAGAAATTAATATTTCGAAAAAGAAATGAAAGGCAGAATTTACAAAAACATTCATCAGACCAATAATGACATACGCGGCAGAAACACGACCCGACACATAGAGGACAAAAGGATTGCTCTAAACAGCGGAGATGAAAACCCTCCGAAAAATCGATGGTAAGACTCTATGGGACAGAGCTAGAAGTAGAGATATACGACGGAGATGCAAGGTGGACATCATTAATAACTGGGTAAAAAACCGAAGAATAGAATGAAACGACCACATAAGCCGAATGACAACAAATAGAGTAGTAACGACGGCAAGAGAAAATTTCCGAATAGAAAGGCGGTGAGTGGGATCGACGAAAACGATGGAACGACAACTTACTGGAGAAACATTGAAAAACAGGGTCATGTCTATACAAAAAAGAGAACAAGACTTTTTCTGTGTAAAAAAACTATCGTTGCATTATTCTATATAGTCTCTTGGAATCGTACCCTCATGTCAGCTTTTATTAGAATTTATGAAATTATTCTATAAATTTAAATACTGTTTCTACATGCAGCCAGTTTAATGTTTTTCGTAATTTTATTTAACAACCCCCTAATCCATTTTTTTCCACATCACGGCTCCCACCAAAAATCCATAACTTTTAAAGTATTAAAGACCTTTTCGAAAGTAACATTAAGCTAATACATAAAAAACTCATACATATTTTTATCCGCAATCTCAAAAGGGTACACTTTCAATGCTAATATTATTTTTACGACACCAAGGGCTGGCTTTTCTATGGCCACGTGACCAGACACGCTCCTGTACACTTGAACGTGCTGGGAAGCACCTGGTGGTGATTTTTATTCATTATAATTTTTGTGGAATATCAATTACATTAGGGTGGGGATTGTAGCAATATAATATGAGAAAATAGTTTTTTTAATAAAGCTGCAGGGATATTGATGGCATTACCCAAGTAGCACAATAAAAATATTTTAGTTTTATTTAAGATTTATAAAGGTTTTATTGTGGTAAATAAGAAGATTAATGGTTTTATAGTTACCTTGTAGTTATACTGCCAGAACTTTAAAACTGTTAAGCATTTGTCACTAGTTTTAAAGTATCTAATAAGAGTATTAAATAAGACTAATTATTCTTAATAGATAATTTGTCTTATTGTAGTTTTAAAATGATTTATTCTCAGTTCACTTTAAAACTAATCAGTTTTATGAAGAACTTCCGGACTTTTTGGTTTTTTTAGATTCTAATTTGTTACCTTTTAGTTTTATTGCAGTTTTAAAGATTTTTCTAATATGACTAATAAAACCTATTATTAAAACTACTTGATCTCCAGACTATTATGTCAGTAAAACAAATGCCTTATAACTATTTTTTTAGTTTTCTTTAAAGTTGCTTTCTTGAAAGCAATTTGTATTCTATATTAAAACCAAACGCTCTTAACTGAATTAATTTGGTTATCGTAAATACTAAACTATGCTTCTTGCAATGCGTCTTGTTAGAAACAATAAAACTAAACTCATCCCCTCTCCTTTCATGTCCAAAATGGTCGGCCATTTGTTTTAGAGCGAACCAGTGGTGTAGTGTGTTGTAAAAAGTGGAAGTACAGTTAGTATGGAAGAAATAAGTCGCAAGTACTTAAAATATTAACGAACGGGTCATCTTTAAAAAAAATACAACACACACAGCACTACGACGCCTCGATTTTAGGTTAGATTCACAATGAAAACGAGTGGCATTATTGACAGCAGCATTAAAACTAAACGGTTTTAATTCCAAGGCAACCTTGCTTTTATGTAAGGTATATGCTCTTGGAAAGGTATAAAATAAAACTATTTGATCTTAACAATTTTCTGTCGATAGACCAAGTAGTTTTATTTGGATTTCGGCCATATTGCTTTCTGGAGATGCTAAAAGCCATGATAGATTACAATATAAGGCTTACATAAAAATTAAAATAAGCGTCTAAGGGCCGGTTGTTCGAACGCTAATCAACATTGATCACTATCAAATACTTAATTACTGTCACAACTGTCAATGTCAACTTTGGTTGGGTTGCCGAAAACATAATTATTGATGACAATTATGAAATTAGTTAATCAATTATGTTATTAATTGTTATGTTAATTGACTAACTAATCTCATAATTATAATTACCTATGTTTTCAGCAACCCAACCAAAGTTGACATTGACGGTTGTGGCAGTAATTAAATATTTGATAGTGATCAATGTTGATTAGCGTTCGAACAACCGGCCCTTAAAGACATAAATTCGATTTATTTTAACATTAAAACATTAAAATTGTAGATAAAATTATTTTGCTTTCAAATTAATATTTTTCGTATTTTAATTTTTTTATTCTTTTTATTTTTTAATCGCCAAAAGTCAGAAATTTTAGTGCGCATGAGTTATTTAGACCTATTTTTGTTAACATTATCAATAAAGTTTCGTGCGCTAGTGTTTTTCTACCTTGACAGTCCGAAGTCAGTTGTTGAGAGACAACAATTGTTGTTGTCTCTCAACAACTATCTCTTCACCCTTAAGAAATCCCAAATACCATAAACTTGTTTACCTTTGTAACATTCTCCGTCTATTCCACCATATCCCGTTAGCATAACTTAAGCAGAAACATCATGTTGTGGTATAATGAAGTTATAGCTCCTTGTATCCGAATGTAAGTACGACACGTTATAATTGTATATTGTTGACAGTATACATCTGCATGTGTTTGTGAGCTTGGGGACGTTTGTTACTGCCCCCCTTTTTACATGCATATGTATTTGTCTGCTGTTTTTACTATTTTATATATGTTGTTCAACATTGGCTTGATCTTATGGATCTTGAGCATCTTTTATAACCAGACATTGTTCTAACTCTGGTTTTATTTGTAGCATTTAGTGACTTGTAACCGTTGACCTGATGATGCTCTGCAACCTATAGAGAGCGAAACCGGTCGTCGGAAGTACACAATTAAATGATTGAGAGTACGTCTGTCTTTTACTTCAATCAATAATTAACTTCGAAGAATTTTTAAAGGAATTTTAACTGTAACAATGTCTGTATATTTCTTACGTTTATATCTTGTTTACTAAAAATTTTGACGTTTATCAATTATTTTAGTGACAGTGACATTAGCTCATTTTGTTTATGTAAATTGGAATTTATAACTAATATTGTGTTTAATATGTTATAACATATTATGTTTAGTTATATTATTATATTATATATAGTTAAATGTAAATATATATTATAACTATTGAAATACGTCCACCAACAACAGCCATTTCCTGTTTATTAGATTAATTGACAGTAGGTACAAATTTAAGCTTATAATTTTTCGGAAACGAATAGAACTTATATTGCCTATTTCTAGTTGTATTTTTACAATAAATAATAATTTGGTAATAGTAGGCAACCAATTATTCAGCCACGTACTAGGGGTAAGTAGCATTTAGGTATTCTTGTAAATTATTATAATTCAAATCTCGAATAGTTGATAATTAAATTTTTTACTAATTAAAATAAAAAAGGTCGTAGAAGAAGTATAGTATTCTACTCGCATGTAATGTACATCGTGAGTAATAGCCATCATTACATGCACTCAAATAAATTTAGTTCGTAATATTGATTAACAGTGATTACTGAATAGTATTTCGTTGTCACAACAATTTAGTTTGTTGTTTCAGCGAACTTTTAGACATTTACGAATGTATTTGGTTATTGTCACAATGATTGAATAATAATTGTGCGAATAACTAGAGTACATTAATCGATAACACTCAATTTATTCAGCCAATAACTTAGTTTCGTATATTTAATAAATACTGTTAATTCTGGCAGCAACTCACGTTCTTGATTTCGTAGATGACAAGCAATTACCTTGGTTTATCGTGACAACGTACAGATTTCATTAAAACAATGTACAAATGTTGTTAATATAGAGTAATATATGATTATTGAATAGATGTAAATTGATTGTTGTGACAACGAATGCATTAATCAATCTACTACTGCATTTAATACCCACAATCAATGCGTGCATTGTGACAATAATCGTAGTTGTTGAGACAATAAATGTTTTGATTAACCATTTAAAAGTTAACGGCTTTTCCTTATCGTGATACCCCAAGCTTCTCTGTGTTACCGAAGTGCCGAATAATAATTGCATTTCGTTTTCAAGTGTAGTCCGTAGTAGAAGGAAGTTTTTGTGTGTCTATTATCGTGAAATTTCGGTCGAATTCTTTTTATGTATTCATTTATTTCGAATCCTGAGAAAACTAATTATTATTTTTGAAAATTTAAATGCAAAATAAAATATTACAGTATTCTCGAGGGTCTAAAGTCCATGAGAACTTCTATAATGATTATTTTAATAAGTCACAGGGGTGAAAAACAGAAAATTTAGTATGATTTTTAATTTCAAATATACCATTCAACAGAAACTTTTTGTTTATTCTAAGGGACTTTCTGCCCTCGGTAATAATGTAATATTTTATTCTGCGTTTAAATTCTTCAAAAATACTTATTAGTTTTCTCAGAATTCCAAAAAAATGAATGCGTTTAAGAAGAATTCGATCGAAATTTTGCACCTGCGCTCTCAAAAAGGATTAAAGTGTTATACATTTTTGGAATCACTATTTCAAACGCCTCTAAATAAGCTGTCACATGACGTATTTTCCCATTAAAAAAATCAAAGTTACGCCGCGCCTGTCACCTGAAGAGGGATCGTGTAAAGTTCGAAAAATTGATGTTATAATATACTTTGATTATTTTAAAAATCGACCTGTCCGAGCGTTTTGCTTATGTGCTAAAAATAAATAAGTTAATAAGGGGGTGGGGGGAGTGTAACACTTATTCCAGTACACTTTATAAGTAAAATCATATGAAAAATCACACAGTGTAAAGTCCTTTATGTTAAGGACAAAAAAGGGGGATTTAAAAAATTATTATTAATCAATTAATATCATACATTGGGCTATTGCATTCAGTAATTATTAATATAAAATACGTTCATAGTATGAACGAAACTAATTGTAAGAATGAATAGAATTGCTTGTAAGAAAAACCGTATTTATTGTGGGAATGAACGGAATTAATTGTAACAATAAACGGAAATAATTGTAGAAATAAACCAAATACGTTAGGAGAAATAACACTGTTAGTGACAAAACGAATAGTCTTCGTCGGTCAATTAACGACGTTGTTGTTTCAATAAATAGTGTTCGTTGACTCAGTGAACAGAGTTCGTAATACCAATAAAGTGATATTATGGTATACATAATGAATGTTCATCCATTCAATAAACGTAATACATTGGC
The DNA here is from genome assembly GCF_917563875.1 of Diabrotica virgifera virgifera. Taxonomy (NCBI): domain Eukaryota; kingdom Metazoa; phylum Arthropoda; class Insecta; order Coleoptera; family Chrysomelidae; genus Diabrotica; species Diabrotica virgifera. Next base: position 218,262,254 of record NC_065448.1, on the reverse strand, counting down.
TCAACGAACGAAAATAGTGAATTGATGAACATCGCTTAGTTGTCCCAATATAACCAAGAATTGGACAAATTTTAAATATTGCGTTTGTTGTCTGAATTAACATTTTTATTGATATTACGTACCTTTTTCGCTGAGTGTGCTCGTTGAATAATATATTATTATTCAGGCTGAGTCGACCTGGGGCCTATAGACATTTTAAAAATGTCTAGATGCTCTCGCCGGCGCTGGGTTTCGAATCCCGTCCTAAGAACAGTATATATTTCAAAAATCTGACGATTTGAGCGTAAGGCGTAAGGAAATGGGTGAGTCACAAAGTGTCACAAAAAACAAGCGAATATTTCGCGAAATGAACATCAGATCGAAAAACTGATAAATACTTGTTCAATATTTTTTAGAAATCTATCGAATAATATCAAACATGACCCCCTCGGAGAGGGGTGAGGGATAGAAACCCCGCGATATTTCGCGAAATGAACATCAGATCAGAAAACTGAAAAATACGTGTTCAATATTTTCAAAAATGTATCGAATGACACCAAACACGACCCACCAAGGAGGTGGGGTGGGGGTAACTTTAATATCTTAAACAGGAGCCCCCATTTTTTATTGCAGATTTGGAATCCTTACGAAAAATAATTAATTTTATTCGAGAAATTTCTTTGAATTATGGATAGATGGCTATAATCGGAAAAAACTATTTTTGGAAATGGAAGATTAAATTAAAAATTGGAAAGTCCCCCCCTTTATGGAAAATTATACTTAACTTTTTTTGATTTGAGGACCTAATCTTCACGACCCAATGGTTCCCTATAACACTCGAGTAACTGCAAATTTAGCATCCTTACCTCCCCTACTTTAATATTAACAATTTATGTAATTTCAGTAAATTGTAATAATTGTAATTTCAGTTAAAATAAACAACATCGTAGGGACTTTTTAAGTTCCCACTCATTTTTAGTTCCACCCCTGTCTTTTGTCTTTTGATTGACGAGTGCCCATCTCCCAATTGACGGATGTCCTCCCACCGCGTGCTCACCACATTGAAAGCGTCAAAACAGTTTTTGTGTGCACATTAGCCTGAGTTGGGGTTATGAATATTGATATGAGCAATTGATTTTTATCTTAGGAAGCTATTTAACTAGTTAGATAACAAACACCCTGCTGGGGTCAAATCTGCGTGAAGAATGTGAGAATGGGAATATGTACCAGATGGGTTTGTTTGGGTGTGATAAAATAGATATTGTTCTTGAAATATTTTTGTATGTATGAAGTATAAGAAAAACATCACTAATAGTTAAGAATGCTGAAATTTCATGTTATTTTCAATTATACAGGGTGTTTCATTGGGAAAGTAACATACGTTAACTGTAGAAAGAGGACACTTAGGCGGTATCAAAAATATCATAATTAATGGGTCTTACTCCTGGGTTTTACTAATAACAAAGATACTGGGTGTTTTATCTATTTTGTCATCTTCTTATTTGGTTTATAACTTTTTAACCACACTGTATATTTATTTTATATTTGGCACACATGTATCCTTTAAGGTGTACAATAAATTAATTTATTTCTAATTGTAAAAAATCCAGGTCCGGATTAAAAAATATTGGAAAAATATTCTGACCTAAAAACAACACCCTGTACATCAATTTTTTTTAAATGGATATTTCAGTTGAAAAGGGGATGAAAAACTAAATATAGTGGTATACTTTAAATTTTCGGCAAAACGATTTTTCTGGTCAAATTTTGAATTTGAATTCTGAAATTATGTGAATTGCGAGAGCTGTAGAAAAAATTAAAATGCGACTTAATTTTAATTAATACCATTATTTAATCTGAATTGGTAAAATGCTAACATTTTAGTGTTTTTTATTATGTGTGACAAATAATTTATAGCGAAGATTCATCTTTAAATAATGAATAAATAATAAATAGGCAATAAAGAATACATCACTTTAATCAACAAAGTATCTAAAAATTATAACCAAACAGCGAAAATTTGCAGCATAATAAATAATAACTATTCAAAACTAAAGTACTCATTCAAAATTACCACCATCAAAAATTATTGTTATGTGTCAAAATGTTAATATTTTACCAAGTTAGATTAACTAAATAATGCTAATAATTAAAATTAAGTCATATTTTAATTTTTTTACTTTGAGCTTCGCAATTCACATAATTTCTTTAATAATTTAATTCATAGGTAACTTTGATAGAGTTTGAATTTTGAAACTCTTTTGTGGCGCGTTTACTTCAAATTTAGCAAATATTATGAAAAAAATCTTTTAAAATAAAACTAGAATTTTGTTTTGCATCAAAATGAAAATACATTTTCGCGCCACGTAATATTCATATCAGATCTTTTGTAGCTGGAATATTGTATGCGCCACTCATTTTTACGGCGTTTAGCGGTTTTTTATTCTTGTATCAGGAGTTTTTCAAAGTTATTTATAAATTAAACGTATAAAGTTGAATGCAATGTTTCTCGATTACACGTTAAGCTTTATAAATGGTCGCCTTTCTCGCATTATCTCCCAAATGATCTAGTGTCCATCGAATGTATACTAGATTTTTTTTCTATTCGAAATAGATAGAAAAAAATATTGGGATGGCCGGTAAATGAACTCGGATTGCCCGTTGCCAGATCAAATTAGCGTCGTTACCACTACAACTACATAAACCATTTAGGGAATAATCGTTAATTGGATTATACTTTTGTAGCTTAATAACTTCTAAACGGCTTAACCGATTTTGTTCACTAAACATGAGTTTGAAACGTATTGACAAGTAGTATCTTATGAATCTAAGGTCAAGTATGATAACTGAAGCTATTACAGGAATGATTGAGCTTGAAAAACCGTTTTTCCTATAAGAAATAGATTTGATCATACTTATGAAGCCTCTAACTTAAAAATTCGAATTTTCCCGGATATAAGGTATACACCGTTAGATTCGTCTCTAGAGTCCTTCTACAAACGCTTAGTTATTGGCGTAATTCGTAGGTTGAAATTTTGAGTAATTGTCGAAAAACCAAACTTTTCAAAGTTTAGTTTTTCAGTTTTTCGGCTATAGTGAGCCGTGTGTATGTCTTATCCTGACAGCTTAAACACCATTTGAAAGCTTAACTCAACTCTATTGATTTGGTGTATTTACTGTTCTTCTGTCTCTTTTTGAACCGAAGATATATACCGCCAAAAATATGCCGTTTTGTACCTACCAAGTCCTATAGCTGGCTTATGGGTAGTCAAAACTCCTTTGAAGAGGGGTCACCCCCTCTTCAAACACAGAAAAAAAATTCAGATCGGTTTAACTTTTCCACACACATACATACATACATACAGTGTGATTGATTAGTAGGGTAAAGCTCAATAGCTCCGCTATAGTAATAGATAGCAATAAAAGTTAATAACAAAAATTTTAGCCACCTTTGAGCTTCACATTACAAAATTAGTTAGAATATCACAGGGTGTTCGATAACACAGTGGCAGAACAAACTTATGTTTTTTTAAATGGAACACCCTATATTTTATTTTAAATTCGAAATTGTGTTAACTTCTCCATCACAAAAATATAAAGGTTTGTTATGTTATACAGGGTATTTACAAAGTTATAACCAATTTTATATGAAAATCGTAACAAGTTCAACTCCCTGTATAAATAAAAATAAGCAAAACAACAATAGTTTATCAACGCCATATTTTTTAACGTATTATCAAAATTTCCAAAAATGGTCGATATTGCTAATTTTCTTTATATCAAATACAGGGTGAGTCAAAACGCAAGTACATTATTTTCTCAGTAATTTTAAATGGAACACCCTGTATTTTATATCACTATTAAAAAGTACCATTACCGTACTTTAATTTTTAGATTTCCCATGTCTAAATTTATTAGTTTTCGAGATATTTTCATTTTTCAATGGACCAGTAGCGTGGCCACTCAAATCACCAGAATTTAATAAACTGGACTGATTTTTTTGGGTTACGCGTTGTTTTATTTCACTAGAGTGGTCCTATTGGCTGTTTGTGTTGGTACTGGCACAGTATAAAGAGGGACAGTAGAACCACTCTCCGAAAAATTTGAAGTAAAATCTGTAGTAGCGCATGGCGACCGCGCAATGTTGGCAGTTGCTTTTGCCCCACTCTCGCATTGCTATTCGCATAGAAACGTACGGCTTTTAACAGGGAAAACCCGCATCCACCACTGGTGAATTACCAATTGCGTACTGCCGGTATTACTTCCTGAGAACAAAGCGCCGACAGAAGAGTGATTTTACTGTGGAACCTCTATATACTGTGGTACTGGTATGTGTAGCTGTCCACTCTGTGAATTGGTTGCTGCTTAACCAAAAACCGTGTATTTAATACACTGCGCTCCAAAATTAACGCATAATTTTAAAAACCCTGGTAAATTAAATAATTTTATAATAAACAATATATTATTGTTACCCCCGGTATATTGTAAAATTTATAGAAAGAACGGTAAAAAGCTCTGATATTGTTATCATTTTTTGCAAAAAATTAAAAACATGCTAGTTGTGCATCATTTAATTTCGAATTTATTTGGGTTGGAATACGTTGTGCTGATCGTTTAAAAGGGGTTTTCAAGTTTATTAAGTTGTTTTTTCCTTTGAAATGAACCACCAGCAGCAAGAAAATCGAAATATGTCAGAAAGTGACTATATTAGAATCGTTACTCTTGGCGAAGAAGGATACACTCAAGTAGAACTCGCTGAACGTTTTAACCTTAGTCAACCATTTCAAGAGTGTTTACACGTTTTTCTGTTACTGGAAGTAGCTCGAGAAGATCCGGTCAAGGCCGTTAAAGGGTTACAACTCCTAATCAAGACCGGTTTTCGACACTTCGTACACTGAGACCAAGGTTTGTTACTAGTACTTCTCTACAAAATGAATGTTTGGTTCGTTATAACTTTAGAATCAGCCAAAATACGATTAGACGAAGACCTGTCGAAAACGACCTACGCCCTGGAAGGGCACCATCTGGCCCATTATTGACCAGAGACCATAGAAGGCAAAGATTGCATTTTGTTCGTGAACATGTTGATTGGAATAATGATGATTGAGGAAGAATATTGTTCATCGATGAATCCAGGTACTGTCTTTTTTCTGATGACTGGATAAACCGAGTGTACAGAAGGCCTGGGGAACGCTACGCACAGTGTAACACCGTAGGGACTTTACAGTATGACGGAGGCTCAGTAATGGAGTGGGGTGGGATTAATTTGGAGACTCGTACGGAATTAGTTAGAATAGATCTCGGACGGCTTACATCGCAGAGGTATATAACAGACATCTTAAAAGAGCATGTCGTGCCATTTGCACCATTTATTGGGGACAATTTCATGCTTATACAAGATAATGCCTGGCCACACATGGCAAGAATTGTGCAGCAATATCGTCAGGAGGTTGGAATTCCTGCCGTGGATTGGCCTGCGAAAAATCTGGACCTCAACCCAATCGAACATGTTTGGGACATCATGGACAGATGAATACGACAACTACCTAATGCACCAAACACATTAGATGAACTGTTTTTGCGGCTAGTTGAAACTTGGGATTAAATTGATGAAGAAGACATTAGAACGGTAATTCTCAGTATGAGAGATCGTTGTCAAGCTGTAATAAATGCCAGAGGAGGAAATACTCGATACTAGTAGTAGGTACTCGGTACTATTACTTTCTTGAACTTAAAAAATTTCAATTCCGTCATTTATTTATAATGTTAGTTTGTTTAGATCAGTTGTTTGTTTAGATTTTTAGATTTATGATGTTATATTGGTAATTACAATACCTACAGTTTTTGTAAAAAAAGAAATATTTTTTAATTTAAGATGTTCTGAAACAACCACAAAGCTGAAAAGAACAAAGCAAAAATTTTTTCATTACAACTCATAATAAGAACTTTAAAATTATGCGTTAATTTTGGAGCGCAGTGTATTTCGCGCTTACTGACTACCATGTAGGGGAGACCGGGGCGAAACTAGGCTCGGGGAAGAACGGGAAATGCATCGGTGTGCATAACTTATAGTCGTCATAATATTGGCAATAGCGTCATTCGAACGAACGTGGGTTGACTCACTTCAGTCATTGGAAAGAAACTTCTAGTCACGTATTGTGCTTCTTTACAGACATAAAATCCGTTTTCTGTTATTTTGTTAAAAATTTTGGTGATATTTATAGAAGTGCTGTAAGATGAGCATTCAAGTTTTATCACGTTTTTCATTCAAATATTTTTTTTTTTTTTATTTTACAAAATAGTCGCATCAACCTCGGAGGTTATTAGCGACATATACATATACATAAGGTAATTTATTTACAGATGTTAGATTTTGTTAAATACATTGATATCTTTAAGGAATTTTACCAAGTGTTCAATTTTACAATTTTCTCCTAAGATTTCACTTGTTGATCCGATGATGTGCTTGTTCTGTCTCTGCAACTGGTATTTTGGACACTCTGCAAGTACATGCTTAGTGGGATATTACAGTTTTCACATAAAGTGGGATTAGTGTGACCAATTATGTGTCCATGGGTAAGTCGGGTATGTCCTAGACGAAGGCGAGTAACAATGTCATGGTGAGTTCTGTTGTGAATTTGAGATTTCCACGGTTTTACAAACGTTTTCACTTCGCGAAGTTTTGAAGTTGAACTGTCCCACTGGTTTTGCCACAGATTTTTGACTTTCACTTTAATAAATGATTTTAAATCATTAAGAACTACATCTCTCACTTCACTCGCGGTTTCACTGTCCCTGGCTTGTTGGGCTGTCCGATCCGCCGCTTCATTTCCTTGGAGGCCAATGTGTGAAGGAACCCATAGGAATTGTACAATATGGTTGTTGTTTTGAATGGTAGCTATTTCTTTTTTAATTAGGAGAGCAATTGGATGCTTCGTGTACAGTTGGTTAATGGTATGGATGGAACTGAGGGAATCGGTAATTATAAGAGCATTGGATATATTACTGGAGTTAATATGAACGAGAGATTGATAGATGGCGTATAGCTCGCCAGTATGTATACAGCTTAAGGATGGTAGTTTATACTCAAGTGTACTATTTGGAGTAATGACAGCTGCCCCAACTCCAGTAGATGTTTTAGAAGCGTCTGTATATATATGATAGGATTTAGAAAATTTTGTTAGTTTGTTGAATGTTATAGTTATAATTATTGAATGTTCAGCTCCTGGGATAATTCAGTCGATGTATCCGTGTCAGGTTCTTCATCCTCGTAGTTGTCTTTTGTGAGCTGTCTCGTAATTTTTTTGTTAAGCTTTGTACATTTCAATTTTAATGAGCGTTCGGATGTATATGAATGAATTTTGGTTATGAGTTTTTTAAATCCTAGAATGTCTACTGTATATTTATTTACAACGCTGATAACATCTTTTGTTCCATGAGCGTTTTCAAATAAATCAACTGTTTCCTCAAAAGTTAATATTTGCTTTTCGGAATTGAATAATTCTTTAATTGGTTGCATTAGCGTTTCTAATGGTATTGTTGATATTTTTGTTTTTATTCTTTTTTGTTTCTGAGTTGGCTTTGAAAATACATCGTCACTAGCTGATGTCTCAATCGGGGGTGATATTGCTTCAGATACAGTTCGTTTGGAGGATGATTTAGATGTATTTTCTTCGTTGGATACGCTAAATTCTTTTGGTGCTGGATTCTCTTTACTTTCATTAACCGAGCAAGAATTATTGCTTAGACTGGAAGATGAAGGCTGGTTAGTTATGACTATGTGAGGTGAGGGGGCTGATGAGGTGGATATATTTGGTTTAGATATCACTGGCATTGTATTATCTGTAGTTGATGTATCAAGAGGTGTTAGGTTGGTTGTAATAATATTTTTGTTAGTGGCGTTGAATTATTTGATATGTTTGTAGAAGTGCATGTTGTTGAAGGTGTAGTAGCAGTCGTTTCTGTTGAAGTTACTGTACTAGGTTCGTTTCTGTTTGAAAGTGTAGCAGTTGGGACAGCTGTTTCTGAGTGATTTACATTTACTGAGCAACTACTGGAAATATGGCCATGTTGTTTGCAAATGAAACATAAGTTGTCTAATGTCAAAAAAATTCGATTTGTAGTATCTTCATGAGTTATTAAAATGGTATCGGGAATTGGACCTGTGGGTGGAGATACGTAAATATGTCGACGGAAACTGAGTACATGTTTGTATTCAGGATTGTTGGTTCCTATTCGCAAAAATGACATTGATGAAGTTGGTTTTAGCCCTAAGAGCAGTAGTTCGTTTTCTATTAGCTTATGCGGGATAGTGGGAGAAACATTGGATATTAGGAGTCTTTCACTTGGAGTAATTAGTCTACGGACTTGAATTTGTGTATTGTTTACAGTGATGAAACCTCTACTGTTTGAAAAAAATTCATCTACGACTTGTTTGGTTGAGAAATAGATACATATACGATTGTTGGTGATTCTTGATGAAAAAATAATGTGTTTTGGACTAACTAAAGCTCCTACCGCTAGCAAGTATTCTTCTAATTTAACATCGTTGAGAGAATTAAAAACTACTGCTTGTAGCTTGGATGGATAGATTGTTTCTTTTTGTCTACTAGCTGCAGCAGAGTAAGATAAAGGTTTTTGTGATGTGGATTGCGATAATGATTCATCGCTATTATTAGTGACGTCGAATTCCATTTCTCAACACCATTTGATTTTCCTAAGTACGGACCTGTTCCGCTTCGGATTTTGGTAATTGTCTTTAAAGACAAAAAATTGGTGTCGATCAATGACTGGTGTTGTTTATTGACGGTTTTATAAAATTCTTTGGTTATGAAATACTTATTAATAGAAAAATACGTACTCACAGAAAATGTTTTTCTATACACACTTAACTAACACTATTATACTTGATGTTAACGTAGTGTAAGAATACTATGATTGGTTTTTGTAAGTTAAATTTACTATTTGTCAGGATCGATCAAAAAGAATGTGTGCTTATTCGATATCAGTGCCGGACTCCCTCATTCAAATATGATATATATGTTACTGAATTTTAATATTGCGTGCTGTGAACCTTTTTATATCTTTTACGTTAGAAATTACTAATTTTATTTGAAATTATGTCTGTTGGGGTAAAGCAAGACGGTATATTATCCCATCTGGCCCCTCTCTACTAAATTACCACTACTTTACAGCATTTAAACTTTGTAAGAAGAATCTCACTAAAACTGAAATTAAAAAAAATTCAAAGAAAACTAAAGAAGAAAACGAGATGGACACTGACTCATCAGAAGATGATGAAGATTGTGATTGCATCTAGTGTGGATATGTGCAGTCAACTGAAGGATGTGTATGTGTAGTGTGTAGTGCCTGCAATGGATGGGCTCATAATTCCTGCGCAGGTGTTGAGGATGAAGACGAAGGTGCTCATATTTGTGAACTTTGCCAGCTTGACTAAAATACATTCCTATTTTGCCCCGTAGCATTTCCCATTTTGCCCCGTAATTGGGGCAAAATGGGAATTTCGGACTGATACGTTAAGTTCTTTATAACCAAATAACTAAGCAATTTGGATTATAAATAAAGTAAGTTATATGAAGTTTAGTAGCAAGTGATCATGTCTGACTTTATTATTTTTTAATACACAGTTTAGTTTTCTTTCTATGATTTTTTCTTTCTTAAGTATCCCGTTCTGCACCGGTCTTCCCTACTTTGTTTTTTTCGTATCGAGATCCATATTCTCTACTTATATCCGATATGCGCGAAATTATTCTTTGCAAATTCTTAGGTTATCTGCAAAAACGACTGCATTGTCGGCATATCTAGTGTTATTTAAACCCACTTCAGAGTTTATATTAAATAACACCAGAGACACGATGCATCCTTGTCTCACTCCTCTATCTATGGCGTCCACTTTAATATTGGCAGTTTGGTTGTAATATAAATTATATATTATTCTCAATTATCTATCATCTAATTCCGCTTCTTTCAAGATGGTTATGACCTTATCATGATATGTAAAAGGCCTTTTATAGTCCATAAAACCAATATATATGCCACAGTTGACATCTCTGCATACATAAGCACTTCGACAGCGAATAGAGCCTCTCGGGTGCCTAAAGGTGCGTTTATATCGGAGACCATCGCATCGTGTCCTAGCCTGGAGCATAGTATCTTCATTTTCGTGAACGCTCGCATTTAAAATAATTCATTGCATTTATTTTGCCTGGCGATCGATAATATGGTACGAGCAATACCAGGGAGCGAGAGTCGGCGTCTCGTTGTGAGCGCTCATTTAGGGTAAAAACATGCCGAAGATACATGGATGAGCGCGGTGTAGGTCGCGATCGCGGTCGAGATTTACATCGATGACGGGCAGAACATACCGAAAATACTTTCAGTATCCTATTTTGGCATCGAAATTGCTGTAAACCGCGAGACAAGGTCGCAAAGGTCGATGTGCGATCTCATAAGAAAATGTAGGTTTGTTTTGATATCGATGTAGCGACCGCGAACGCGACCTACACCGCACTCATCCATGTATCTTCGGCATGTTTTTACCCTTAGGGTAAGAACAGAACAAGTGGGTCGAGGTGGAGGGTAGGTCGCGGTGGATGCTACTAGTTAAGTCGCGGTCGATGTCGACAGCACATACGTGGGCAGTCCGATAAGTACTTAGCCTACAAAGGAAAAGGATAAATTTGGGAAAAGTGGCAATTTATTTCTCTACATAGTCTTCTTTTAGCTCGATTCACTTGACCCAGCGATGCTCCAACTTCTCCCGTCTGAAAAATACGTTTCCTCGAGGTCTGCAAAATAGGCTTCCATGGAGGCAATGACCTCCTCATTCGACTTAAATTTCTGCCCAGCGGGTGTCCTTTTTCAAGTTTGGAAACACATAATAGTCGCACGGGGCCAAATCTGGCGAATACGGTGGATGGGGCAACAGTTCGTAACCCAATTCGACCAATTTGACCATGGCGACGGCGGAGGTGTGAGCCGGTGCGTTGTCATGGTGGAAGAGCACATTTTTCTTTGCCAAATGGGGTCGATTTTTCTTCAATTCGGCGTCGAATCGGCCCAATAATTCGGCATAATAGGGCGCTATGATCGTTTTGCCTTTCTCCAAGTAGTCGATGTAGATCACACCTTGTGAAATGCTGGCCATCACCTTTTCGGCCGATTGGACAGTCTTCGATTTCTTCGGAAGACGTTCGCCTGGTGATGTCCACTCTTTCGACTGTTCCTTGGTTTCTGGTGTATACCAGTGAATCCATGTTTCGTCGACGGTTATGAAACGATGTAAAAACTCCTTCAAATCGCACTTAAATAGCGCCAAACACTGCTCTGAAGTGGTCTCGCGGTTGCGCTTATTGGCTGAAGTGAGCAAACGCGGCACCCATCGCGCCGACAGCTTTCTCATGCCCAAAATTTCGTGCATATTATGACCTACGCTGTCTTTTGAGATTCCTACTGTGTCGGCTATCTCGCGCACCTTCAGTCGGCGGTCTGCCACTACAAGATCGTGGATTTTGTCACGTTATTCGCCGTGGTAGCCCTTTTCGGGGCACCTACGCGTGACTCATCAAAAATCGACGTTCGTCCACGTTGAAACTCATTAAACCAATTTTTGACAGTTGCCATCGAAGGAGAAGAGTCACCTTACACAGCATCCAAGCGCTCTTTAATTTCGCTGCGTGATTTCCCTTCCAAAAATAACAATAGTATCACCGACAGATATTGCCCATTTTCCATTTTATTAAAATCCGCGGACACGCTGAGTTTCACACGCAATCACAACAATACTATAATTTCGATTTGGCTGAAATTTTGACATTAGCCGTCTACGAGGACGCATTAAATGACAGCACACTTCATTTGCGATAGTGGCACCATCGGGAGGAGAGGCTAAGTACTTATCGGACTGCTCTAGTAGCAAGGAGGTCACCTGCGCTCTCAGTCGAGCTAGAACCACTATCAAGTGAAGTAGTTTAATGAAATTTGAATAACAAAAAGACGGTGCTTTTGCGATGTTGTGTCAGTCAAGTGATGATAATGATGAAATGTCAGCTGTAAATAATCAGATCCTCCTTCATATTTCAAAAATTTACTGAATTTAATTACTTTAGAAATTCAAAAATAAACTGAATACAAAAAAGGGATTATATAAAAAGTATCAACTCAGATAGCGCAGGTAATTACAACTTGGCTTCGAACGGACCAATCACAGGGAAGCATCCTAGTAGGCCGCCCAGTAGACACCCATGTAAAACAAACTCATTTTATTTCCAAAAGCATCGATGTAAACCTCCTGGATGGCATCGCGCTAAATCTCCACCGCGACTTACCTGCTCTGTTCTCTTCCATTCACTGCAATGTGTTTGTTTTACACGGATATTGATGTCGACCGCGACCTCCACCTCCACCTCCACCGCGACCCACTTGTTCTGTTCTTACCCTTAGGCATCGCGGAGTCCAAACTGTGTCCGCAATACTTGTTCTTCACATTTTTTATATATTTTGCTGTGTATCACTTTTAGAAACTTTTTAAGTAACTGACTCATTAGGCTAATAATTGTTCTGTAGTTCTCGCATGTTTTTGCATTTAATTTTTTTAATATAGTCATGAAGGTCGACTTTAATCAGCTTTGGGATATTTTTCCAGTTACGTATATTTTGTTAAATACAGTTGTTATCCATTTTAACCTCTGTGCATCCATAAGTTTTAGGAATTCGCCATAAAACTTGATTGATTGATCATAAGAATGTTAAAAATTTCAAAAATAGGGGCAACATTTATTTATTTAATGCTTTATAGAAAATTGCTGTATTTGCGGCGCTATAAACAAAAATTACATGCGAAAGCTGCACTTTTCAAGTGCAATCTTTCAAGTACAAAAGTTTAAAAAATATATTTCGCGTGCGTAACTGACATTCAAAATCGCCGGTTACTTCAATTGTTGTTTCTAAAAAACGGTTCATTCTACACAAAAAGTGCTAATAAATATTTTTGTTCAAAATTAACTCTAATTAAGGGTGGGTTAGGGAGGATCCCGAAGGTAGGAGTGGTACACTATTTGCATCTTTTTGGGGGCCCCAAAATTGACAGGGGTCATTGATACAGGGTATTTTAAAAGATAATTACGTTTTTTTTATTAATTTCGTAGCAAGATTAACACCCTGTAGAATTGTAGTAGTTTGACATCTAAAACTCTACTTACGTTCAAATGATTTTTAATATACTCTACTATTGTTAAGAATCATTAGTATAGCTAAACTTTTAATTTTAGTATACAGGGTTGGTCGAAACTCGGAATGAGTATTTTCTGAGTTTTCTTAAATGGAACGGTATTTGGAATGGTATTTTAGTATTGTAATGAAATGATATTTTATGGTACTTTTTTATTTCTTAAGCATTCCCTATACCTAACTGCTTTAATTTGTGCTTAATTGTTAATCGCACCAACAATCTTAACTACGTAGGTATTTTGATAGCTAAACCATTATTGGTAATTTTAAGGACCAGTCTGGATTAATATGTATTTATTTCTGAAAAATTATTTGGGATTGAGTATTTTCACGGCCAACCTAATAAAATTTTACGTATTTTTTTGCAATTAATGTTTAGCTTGAATCACCAATAACTCACAAATTAAAGCAGTTAGGTATAGGGAATGCTTAAGAAATAAAAAAGTACTATAAAATATCATTTCACTACAATACAAAAATACAGGGTGTTCCATTTAAGAAAACTTAGAAAATACTCATTCCGAGTTTCGACCAACCCTGTATACTAAAATTAAAAATTTAGCTATACTAATGATTCTTAACAATAGTAGAGTATATTAAAAATCATTTGAACGTAAGTAGAGTTTTAGATGTCAAACTACTACAATTCTACAGGGTGTGAATATTGCTACGAAATTAATAAAAAAACGTAATTATCTTTTAAAATACCCTGTATAATATTACAAAACCTCATATTTTAAGAAAGAAGACATCGAAGAGAATCCAAAAATGTAAAAATATACAGGGTGTCCCATTTAAAAAAAACGAAGTTATACCGAAACTTCCGGTGTAACCGGAAGTTTCAAAGAGATGAAAATATTTTCATTTAATAGATCATCCTTCAAAACCCCTTTATTCCAATTTTCATGATTCTGTTGCCTTTAGTTCTCGAGATATTTCTAATAGGCCAGTTATCTGCCTCACCCTATATAGTATGGTTAAACATTATTCATAACTACTAAGTTTTACGCTAATAAACTTTGTTATCTTAATATGAAGCCATGCGACTGATTGTAAAGCTCATCTAAATCACAATATTTACAAAATATATTATCGTATAATACATGCAATGTGACTATTTAACGTTCTAATACCATTTAGTAAAATACCAACCTGTCATTTAGTAAATTACAAAGTACATGAGATATGAACAGCAAAATGTATTATATGTCACATTTTTGGTACTTGTAGCACTGACCTTACAAGTTAATTCGTTAAATACTTCACCGATAAAAAAGATTCTTTAACAGGTTGCCTGCATGCGATTTTGGAACACGATAGCTACCAAACACATATTTTTGTAACAAGCGAAAACTTCCCTGGAAATTTAATTCCCAAATTAATAATATTAAAACTAATAACTATAAGCTCTAGCAATTTGTATTTATTGAACCTTTTTCATTATACACCAAATTTATTGGTTCCTTGAACGAACTCAATGATACATTTCTTGCAATATATACAGCAAGTACAAACTTCCAAACAATCTTTCAAATTTCATTGTCATTGCCACTAACTTCAAAGATTTACATCAGATAACGCAGTTGTTGAGGAAGTACAGTTTCTTCAACAGCTTAATTCTACTTCAAAATGATTTAATTGTAGAATTGTACGTCATTGATTACAAGAATAGTAACTGCGGACAAATCATAAAATATAAGAAAATTAACGAATGCAAAGACAGCAAATACAAACGTACATTATAACCAATCAAACCAAATATGAAAAAGAGTTTTAAACAATGTTCAATGACCGTGGGAATTTTTCATGGCGACCGGTTGATTCGACATATTAACGAATCCTATCCAGGAGTAATACCAGAACTACTAGATGCAGTTAGTTCTGCAAGTGGTTTTGTATTTAATTATTATGAAGTAGACCAGGGCGCATCTGTAAAAATATTAGTACATTTCCATTGTTCCATTAGTTCCATTTCCGTTGTTGAATCTGAGACTCTGAAAACCATTTGCTTTTCGCTAGAAATAGATAAAACTTCTAATTATATGTCATTCACAACTATCAATTGTTGTTCGATAGGCGTTACGTGGCAATATTTATGAGAGGTTTTTAGGTTTTACAGACGTCAGTAAAAGCAACAAGGCAGAATATATTTTTGGTGTTTTAAAGGACAGATTGAAATTTTTGGATATCAAAAATAAATTGGTAAGGCAAATTTACGATGGCGCTGTCGTGATGTCCGGTGAATTGAATGGTCTCCAGGCAAAATTTAAAACTATTTCACCACAAGCTTTATTTAATCACTGTCATGCGCATAGAATGAATATAGTTTTGCAGTATAGGTGTAAAAAAATTAAAGAATATCATCTTTTCTTGCCATTTTAGCTCGCCTAAACGAACTACTGTTTTAAAACAATTTGTTTAGAAAAGAATGCAAAGAGTCAGACGCGATGAAATTTTAAATCTCGGTTAGTTTTCACTGTAGCAGATTTTCGTGAACAGCTTTTTGTTTTTTATTTTATTATCGAAGGCGACGATTTTGAAAACGGTGATATCTCGATCCGTTAAACAGTCGGCTTGAGAATTTTATTAAAGGATTACTCTTTTAATATTTTTTAAGATTTAATATTTTTAAATATTTTTAAGAAAGTGTTTGCCCAAACCCGTTTGATATTCATTGTTGTTCAAAATCAGTAAATTGTCATTATTTATTCCAAAAATAAAATAAGAAAGCTGGTGTAAAATCTCAGAGATTTTCGTAATGATAGAAGTTTTCAATATATACGCAGTGACGTTTTGGATTCTCTTGATATTTTCGAACCACCCCAAAACAGAAATGGCATGATACATATCTCGAAAAACGAGTATATTTTGAAATTTTGGATACCTGCTATTATGCAAATAGATACTCGTTTTTCGAATTTTGAAGATTTGCAAATTTTTGACCTCTTTGATAATTCAAAATTTAAAAGTTACCTTCGCCAAAAAATTTTTAAAATATTTATTTATAAGTTACTTAAAAATTATGCTGATCCAAATATTTTCGGAAAGTGGGATAAGTTACAAATATGTATAATTTTATATGGTAAGTACATACTGCAATTCTGTTCATAAATTCTCTTATTAACTTCTGCCTCAAATGAACGGGATTTCTCTTGTCTCAAAATAATCAAAACATATTGTCGAAACACTATGACACAAGAGAGAATGTCAAGTAAACCAAACAAAAAAAAACAAAAAAATCTCCTATGATGATGTAAGCCTTTTAATTAGATGGTATACCTATATGAGAAGACAAAAAAATCTACCTAATCTATTACCTTAATTAAAAATAAATGACAAAAAAATTTTAAACAGTGTAAAATTATTTTGCAAAAACATGTCCATTTTTTGCTTATTTATAAACAATTAGAATAACTTTTCAACCGTTACCCGTAGAAAAATTATTTTTTCATATTTAGAAAGACTGAATTTTTATACACATTTAGAAAGAAAAACAACTGTTCTAGGACATTTAGGGACAAAGTTAGCCCCCCTATTTTTTTAATTCACATGTTTTTGCAAAATTATTTTGCAATATCTATAATTATTTTTTTGTCATTTTTTTAAATTAAATTAAAACTGTAAATTTTCTTCTTTCATAAACTATCCAAAATATTACTGTAACTTCATCATTTTCTGACTTACAGTGTTGCAAAAAAAATTAATTTTGGATAAACAAATTAAATAACTTCTAAACTATTTAACCAATTGCTTTGGAATTTAGGGTATAATTTAAGCACCATAAGTCTCAGCATTCCATGTAATAAGAAGGTTCTAAGTTAATTTTTACATAAGTTATGAATATTTATAAAAACTCAAAATTTGTGATTTATTTGGCAATTTTCTAAGTAACCAATAAGGATAGACATATTCAGCGAACGCCATATTGAAGTTTTTTATACGGTTTATGAGTTTGTTACTCTCAAATTTGTTTAAAATGCCCAATTTTTTAGTAAGAGGCGAAAAAAGCGAAAATTTACCGTTTTTTGATCTTCATTTGTTTATAACTATGTATATCATCAAAATCGGCTGCAGGAAACATATAGGTTATTATTATAGATGACCATATTACTCGAAAAATTTGGTTTCAGCCTGGAGGGAGATGTGTCACCAACACGATATTTTTTTTCCTTATTTCTCTGAACTACTACGTCTACGCTACGTCAAACTATAAATCCAACTTTTTAATCTCAGTGTTTGACTTGACAAGATGGTGTGGCATTAGTTCATTTTCATATATGGATTCGTTGTTTTTTTTTTAATCTAAGGGATCGTTTGAAGGTACGTACATAGGATAGGTATATAAAAGTAATTTGATTAATTTAAGATGTAATAATAATATTGTTGCACATCCAAATATGTAGTTCTAAAAGAAACATATTAGTATCTTTATATGCATTTTAGATATCTATAATGATGGACAACTCTGAAAGAAAGAATCTTATCGTAACTGGGAAATAAGCCACAATTTAACTTAAAAAATGATTTTATTGACGTTTCGACTTCCACCTCGGAGAGAATAATATAATATAAAGCTTCAGAACAATATTGAAAGGAGCTATTAACCAACTAGATGGTAGAACTGTATACAGGTAAGTTCCTTTATAAAAATGTGTATACAGTATACATATATGTATAAACTATAATATGTTTCTTGAATGTATCGTCTTCTATATATACAATCCTACAATTCAACGTTACCTATATCAAACATGGCGTGCGCTTTATTTGTCATAAAGAAATATTATTTAGTCTAAAAGAAGCATCTTAACAGCTAAGAAATTAGTTAATAGGTATAAAATAACTTAAGATGTAAACTACTAATACTTTCCTGTAATAAAATTTCTTAATGATTAGGTTTGCTGTCTCTTTTATTAGATTATATAAATAAATAAAATTACAATATATGTCTGCTTCAATGTTTTACATTGGTTGTATTTTTCTTCTTGTTTTAGCTAAACAATGTCTATTGTGTGACTTAATATTATACTCATAAACATAAAATCCTTTATAAAAGGTATATTTATTAAAATCCCTATACAGGGCTACATCAAAGACAGAACTAGTTTTCAATCGGTTGACCGATCATCATCAGTGCAATCCTAAAATGTGTACAACCAGATAAAATGATGCAAAGTATTTGAAATGTTGACTAAGGTTAAAAAATTTTTATAGGTTATACTCACTTAGAATCTACATGCAAGCCACCAAAGTAAAAATAACAGGGTAAAAACCCTTTACAATTGATCCGTCATCGGAACATATGACTAAGATGTGAATTATAACATGGATGATTAAGATATCCAATGTTTTTCGCCCGAGGTACCAATGAGCTCTATCTGACAAGTTCACATCATGACTGTATGGAAGCAAGTGATTTTGATAACGGAAATTCTGAATGGTGACATGACAAGAATGACAGTTCCACAGGAAGTTATAATTTCCCTGTTGTTTTGTGGCATTTATTGTAAAATTTGTTAAATTAATAACAATAAAAACAGTCGTTCCCACTGTGGTAGATAGTCTGTAAAAATGGAAATAGACTTGATGTAAATGTTAAAATATTGTAATGGAGGAAGTAGGCAAACCACATTACACATAATACAGACAACTTAATAAACGTTATCAAACCCTTTATATGTGATATCTAGGGCTTAGAAAAGCAGTTGTGTGTTTATTTAAAAGTTATCAATTATATTAGAATAATTGGACGTTGTTATAGTATGTGGAAGTACCATAAAAATCACTGTGTGGGAGACAAAGGTGTAGAACTGTTTTCTGATCTGGGAGGGATATATAATACAAGCTAAGATACATGCCACCATTTCTCAAGATCCCTGCATATCGCCTGGAACTCTAAGGGTTCGACAAAACAGACCAATATATGAGATAGCTAACATAGGGGAGAGGAGTGGTGTTATAAATTTATGAGAATAAATTAAAATGTAACATGAACGGGACCCAGAAAGAGTAGTGAGACTATTAAATTTAATTGCAATATGATTATATGGGGTGGATATAATTAAATTATTGATGAAAATTTAGTGATGAGAAGGTATGTATGTGGGTGATGATAGCAGCTATTGGTTTGTGTGTATATAATTGGATAGTGATAGTGGTTTATGGATAGAGGTGAATAAGGACAGAAAATCATTATGAATTGTGTCAAATCAACTGTAAATGTGGCTATGTGAAAGCGATAGAGTAATAAACAGGTGAAAAGTACTATTGTGATTAAAAAGAAGTTAAGAAAAAAGTTGTCGATGAAGTGGATGGAAGTCCCGGTTAAACGAAACATGGCGGTTGACACAATTTGGGCTTTTTTGTTTTTCTCTGACTATTTCCAGGTCCTCGTACAAGTCCAACTTCAGAAAGTCTCTTTGGGGGATATTGTGTAGAAGAGAAACATCATCTGGTATGTTCAGAGTATGATTTTTCTCTTTGAGATGTTGTGAGAATGTAGAGGTATTCTCTCTTCTGATGTGTTCAAGAGAGCGAGAAGCAAGTGATCTACAAGTTCTTCCTATGTAGGTGGCATCACAGTCAGAACATTGTAGTTTGTAAACACCACTACGATTCATATAGTTGATAATATCTTTGGTGTTAGATAGAGACTGTCCTATGTTGTGGCTTGAGAAATGGTGGCATGTATCTTAGCTTGTATTATATATCCCTCCCAGATCAGAAAACAGTTCTACACCTTTGTCTCCCACACAGTGATTTTTATGGTACTTCCACATACTATAACAATGTCCAATTATTCTAATATAATTGATAACTTTTAAATAAACACACAACTGCTTTTCTAAGCCCTAGATATCACATATAAAGGGTTTGATAACGTTTATTAAGTTGTATGTATTATGTGTAATGTGGTTTGCCTACTTCCTCCATTACAATATTTTAACATTTACATCAAGTCTATTTCCATTTTTACAGACTATCTACCACAGTGGGAACGACTGTTTTTATTGTTATTAATTTAACAAATTTTACAATAAATGCCACAAAACAACAGGGAAATTATAACTTCCTGTGGAACTGTCATTCTTGTCATGTCACCATTCAGAATTTCCGTTATCAAAATCACTTGCTTCCATACAGTCATGATGTGAACTTGTCAGATAGAGCTCATTGGTACCTCGGGCGAAAAACATTGGATATCTTAATCATCCATGTTATAATTCACATCTTAGTCATATGTTCCGATGACGGATCAATTGTAAAGGGTTTTTACCCTGTTATTTTTACTTTGGTGGCTTGCATGTAGATTCTAAGTGAGTATAACCTATAAAAATTTTTTAACCTTAGTCAACATTTCAAATACTTTGCATCATTTTATCTGGTTGTACACATTTTAGGATTGCACTGATGATGATCGGTCAACCGATTGAAAACTAGTTCTGTCTTTGATGTAGCCCTGTATAGGGATTTTAATAAATATACCTTTTATAAAGGATTTTATGTTTTTGTAATGGTATACAGCCAACTACAGGAAATTTTTCCTCGTGGATTAATATTATACAGATAAATAATTAATATTTCATAAACAAAAAGAAGAAAATTAACAAAGATGGTAGGATAAATAAAGCTATGTTTGAACTAAATATGATTGATTATTACTTGTTGAAATGCCCAGAAATGTTTTTGGATTGTAGACTGTTTTACTGATACCTACCGTTCTTATACCAAAAAATTAACAGTTTTTATGTGGGCCCGTGTATTTTTTTTGTATTTTCTTTTGTCAAAATAAGTATGTATGGGCCATTCCACGAACAAACGCCTGTTTTGGATTATTTCGACAACGAATATTTTACTGTGCAAAATAAGAAGAACGAAAGTAAATTGCAAATTATATTATTGTTTATTGGAATAATTATTAGCGCCATTTACTTTCGTACTTCTTATGTTGCACACTAAAATATTCGTTGTCGAAGTAATCCAAAACAGGCGTATATTCGTGGAATGGCCCATAGTTATATCCTTATAAAAAATTTTTTATTAATAATATATTAAGTATGGAGAACGGTAAGGGTTTTATACCAATCGAAGACAATTGTTTGGAGGAGGAGCGGCGCGACGACTCCAATTATTGTCTGAGATCGGTTACCCTTAACGTTCGACATGCTTATAACGTTTGTTTGTTGCACGATTGATACCATTATAAATTATAAAATTAAACATTTTCGTCATATTGACTAGTTTCATTCATTTTATCAAGATAGATTTGGTTGTTAGGTAGTAACTAGGGTGCATAACAACAATGGAGAATTGAGTTTTTATTAAGGGCCGGTTGTTCGAACGCTAATCAACAATGATCATTATCAAATAATTAATTACTGTCAATGTCAATTGTTAAAACATAATTAATTACAATTCTGAGACTATAATCAATTAATATAACAATAATTATTAGCATAATTAATAATAAATCTCATAATTGTAATTAATTATGTTTTCAGCAACCCAAACAAAGTTGACATTGACAGTTTTGGTGACAGTAATTAAATATTTAATAATGATCATTGTTGATTAGCGTTCGAACAACCGGCCCTTAGTTGTCAATTATTTTAAGTACAATTCTGATTATTATAAATTAAAATATGAGCGAAAGTGAATTTGAAGAAATTGAACGGGCTTGGGAAGTAGGGTGTTCCGCAATTATTCCCGAAAAATCCAAATCCGTTATCAAAATACCTACCAAAGTTTTAAAAAATGGTGCGAAGGCAAGAATTTAAGAATCGAAGGAAAGACTCTATTGGCATATTTCGTTCAAAGACATATGCAGTTGAAAGCTCCTGGAAGCCTCTGGGTAGAATATTCAATGATTAAATCCACCGTTTTTCTTTATGATGGCATTGATATTTCCAAGTTTTCAACTTTGATCGCGTATTTGAAGAGAAAAAATGTTGGCTATAGGCCTAAGAAGTTTCAATATTAATAAATAATTCGTTAGTTTTCTTTATTCTTTCAAAAAATAAATTAAAATTAGGAGATTTTTTAACTCGACGGTAAGTGAATTACTTACCGTCGAGTTGGAGTACTTACCGTCGAGTTGGATTACTTACCGTCGAGTTGCTAGTAAATGTCACCTACTGACGTAAAATCTGTCACGGTAAACAGTCAAAAATAATCAATCGTGCAAAAAATAAGTTTACTCTTTCTACATAACGGTTTTGTTTTAGGTAATTGCTGATATACAAAGTGCTATTAACAAAAAGAAGGAAAAATTAAGGAAGTTGGATTTGCCTCTCCATCCTTTTATTATTGTATAGAAGCCAGTGGTTTAAGAGTGGAGAAATTATTTGTATGTATTAATATCTAACGTTTTATATCCTGTTTTTATTATCTAATAAAGAATAGTTTACCTTAACAGAATGATTTATTTCGCCGTATGTAATATCACTTTATTTTTAAGAAATGTAACTTAATTCTAAATATACAATTATTTCTGCGAAATATATTTCTTAACATTAAATACATTAATTAATAATGGTAAGATAACAATATTCCTTACTAAGAAATATTATTTCTCAGAAAGAAGAGTTTTGTAATGCCAAGAAAATATATTCTTATGACAAGTATAATTTCTTTCTGACAAATGAGTTTGCAGTTTGCAAGAAAGTGATAGTTCAATCATGTTTAAGATATATTTCTTTGGGTATATTAAAATTTATTTGAAATATGTTAGAAAATTATATCTTGCCTACATACAAAAATATATTTCTTAAGCAATATGCCAAGTCGATCTTTCTTAAATATTAATAAAGTTTCTTTATGTCAAGATTTTTTTTCTCTCGGTGTAGTAATCAAAGTAACGAATACTGTAAATGATTACTTTATACAAAATTAACGATTTGTAACGAATACTCGAAAGTAACTCTAATCAACATCACTAGTTTTGACTCTTTCAATCTGGTGAAAACGCGGTGGGAGGACATCCGTCAATTGGGAGATGGGCACTCGTCAATCAAAAGATAAAAGACAGGGTGGAACTAAAAAACAATGGTAACTTAAAGCCCTTAACATAATAAATTTTAATATGTTATAAATATGAAATTAAACTTAAAGTTATTCCAATGAAACAGTGCCTTTTTACACTACTGCCACATAAAGGGTAAAAAGGACTTCGAGAAATAAAAAGACCTTCATTATCACTCGTATATTGTTGTATTCCTGTTAGAAATGACAGTGAATTACTGTCAACAGAGCACCTTTAGTTGAATTTACCCGTGTTGAGCTGCCCCCCCCCCCACTTGCAAAAATTAAAAAACAAATAGCCCTGATTTATGAGCTATTTATGAGCTCTCATATTCCGCAAATTAAATATTTTGAGCTCGTTCCACTGAGCAGGAATTTAATATTTTAGTGGGGGGCTGAGTCAGCCCGCCCCCCACTAAAATATCAAAACATGACAGATTTCGAGTTTTAAGCGATTTAAAATTGG
This sequence comes from Diabrotica virgifera virgifera, assembly GCF_917563875.1. Classification (NCBI taxonomy): domain Eukaryota; kingdom Metazoa; phylum Arthropoda; class Insecta; order Coleoptera; family Chrysomelidae; genus Diabrotica; species Diabrotica virgifera. Next base: position 218,238,541 of record NC_065448.1, on the reverse strand, counting down.
AATAATGCGAAAATAAGCATTTTTGAAGCTTGAAAACTCATGTTTAAATTATTATTCTTGCACTTGCAAAGTGCCTAAATTGAAGTTTATACATTCAATTTCCAGATTCTGATGAGTAATCGGCGCTTATTTCAATTATTTAGACCGTTGTTTTTAATTGTTAATTATGCGCGGTAATTCGCGCGAAATAAGCCCCGATTACTCATTAGAATCTTGAAATTCAATGAATAAACTTAAATTTAGGTACTTGGCCACCAGAAAACTAATAATTTACATATGCATTTTCAAGTATCGAAAATGCCTATTTTTGCATTTTTCAGATTTTAAATCGCTTATAACTCGAAAACTATCAACTTTTCAGAAATATGACAAGAAATCTTTTTTTTTAAGTAGGTACCCAAAAAAGGCAGAAAGGTAATTTTGAATTTGATTAAAAAAATTGTTTAAAAATTAAAAAAGGGGACATATTATTTGAACAGGAATCCGCAAGAAAAACGAAAAAAGAACGAAAAGTTAAGAATTTATATTGTGAATATTAATGACGTCTTTCTCGAGTTTTTAGACACCTACAGTTTTGTACATAGTTATTAATTTTCTTTAAATCCAGTTATTGTAACTGAGAAATTTAAAATAAATAATCATAGTACAAAATGGTAATTAACATGAATGTTATCTTTTCTACATTAGTTTCAATGCAAGCTGTTTGTTGCAAACTTGTTAAATCTGAAAACTATTTCAATTAAATGCACACCCCCTCTGTGGCTCAGTGGTAAGAGCGCCTACCTTTGGATCGAAAGATCTGAATGGTCGAATCTCACCAGGGTCAGGGATTCTTCGTTTACTATAAATTAATAAATGAAAATAGTTTCTGTCCTTGTGGGATCGGTACTCACCGAAGGGACCGCAGACGTTCGGATACAATTAGCGTCTCTTTGCAAAGACAATGACGTCGACTTTGCAAAGTAACAAGACACTTACTCAACACACACACTACACATGACACTAGGTACCTAAGTGCAAAAATTTACCGTACCTACCATGCCAATGGCCATTAGTTGTCGAGGCATTAGCTAAATAAATTAATAATCATAATAAATATGTATAACAATAAGGGGAAAACTCTTTACAAAATTAAATTATCAGTGAGAAAAATTACATTTTTTATTATGTACAACCTGTCTCAAGTTTTGAGCGAGTTTAGTGTAACTTATTCTTATTAGGGAGTTAAGATATTCATCTGTTGGCTGAGATCTGTACCGATTTTTAATAAAGTTCATTCTTGATAAAGTGGCTTCGCACTAGTGTTGCCAGGTCCGATTTGTTTTTAATCGGTACATAAGCAAAAACAAATCGGGATTTAGGGTTGTAGATCGGGACAAATAAACAACAATAGCCCAGTAGTAAATAAAAGTCTTAAAACTAAGCGAGTTACGCTCAAAATAAAGTCTGCTCTTTTTTTTGGTAAAAAAAAATCGTGAAAATCTCCCCCTATCTGGCACCGTAAATAAAATTAATGGTTACCGCTTTATCATTTACTTTGTATATGTATATGTGTATTGTTTATACGATCTGTAAGGTTTAGGTTTATACTATCTGTAAGGGAGTGCTTAGTTTTGAAAAAAATTGGTTTTATAGTAAAAAAAAATTCCTAAAATATTGGAAAATGCCCTTTTTCAAATTAACTTAAAAAGTATTAGGGACACCAAAAATCTCAAGGAGTAAAGAGTAGGTAGGTTTTGCTTTTATAAATTTGATAGATTCATTTTATTTTTCTGTTAGATAAAAATTGGTTCAAATATGGCTGTTCATATTTTGCATACACTCGCGATTAGTGACTCGTTCAGGCCCTTTCAATCATGTAAAAAATACATAAGTAAAGTAAATTGTTTGTAAAGCAGTAACGATTAATTTCATTTGGGTTGCTAAGTAGGGGGAGATTTTCACGAAAAAAAGGAGCCAACTTTATTTTGAGCGTAACTCGCTTAGTTTTGATGCTAGAAACTTTTTTAAAACATAAAAATAAAGGTTTATTAAAAAAGTTTTAATTGGTTTTTCCCGAAAAGTGCTTAATTTCTTGGTTATTTCACGTTGAAATATTTGATGTGGAATTTGACGAATAAAAAAGTATTTTTCATGAACTTTGCTTTTGCTGGGTCTATAGACTTTATGAGTTCACAACTTTTTTTTTCATTTTTTTATATTATGCTACATTTTTGCTAAGAATATTTTTTTCGATCAAATAAGTACTTACTTTTTGAGTTATTTGTGAAAATCGCCTCAAAACGTGATTTTTTTGTCGAAAAATAAACATTTTCACTCGTAAATAACTTGAAAAGTATTAATCAAGTTAAAATTCTATAGAACTAAAATTGCTTAGAATTAGTCAATTTATCCATCTCCGGACTTATTTTAAACGTGCGGTTTTTCACCCCCGAGTAAAAGCAACCAACGGCACTAGCCGTCTAAATTTTCAAGCAATTCGCAGTTGATCCTAAAAATTACACGGTATCGCCGTATTTACCGTTCATTTACTGGACTACAAGGTATTTCTATAATCTGTATTTAATTCTATATAATAATAATAATCAGACGAAATCACAAAAAAGATCGTAGATTAAGTAAATTATTTATTTTTTAATAAAATTATATTTTTCATTCGATTTTGTCGCTTTTAGGAGTGCCTCGTTTTTATAACATACATAGTTATAAAATTCACTGCAAGTCCTCCTGAAATTGGTTTTAGTGGGTGAAAATCGGGACATTTAGTGTCCCGATCAGGTACAAATCGGTACGCGTCCCCAGACCCTTGAAAATCGGGACGTCCCGCGCAAATCGGGACACCTGGCAACGCTACTTCGCACACAAAGTTGAGCCACACGTAGTACTCAATTGCTTGGGCAAATATTTTCAAAATTATCAAATACTATATTGTGAATTCAATGGCGGTCCGCACAAAACTAGCCCACGGTCCGGATGCGGATCGCGGTCCGCCAATTGGTGATCCCTGGTCTAGTAGACTAGTAGTAGTACTCGTCCATAAATTAGAGAAGAAGATTAGAAAGAATTGAAATAAGAGATATATTACAAAATGAAGAATATTTTGAAATATTAAACAATCTCGCACAAATAATATCTAAAAAACAACAAGAAATCTATAATAATAGAAGAAGACAACCAATAATCCAACCCTGATGAAGTTGAGTAAGATAAAGTTAAAATAAATAAAATAAAATATAAATTCAAAAATAGATATTTACAATTATAATATTAATAATTCAATATAAAATAAATAAATAAAAATAATAATTCAATACATAATTCATAAAAATAAAAAAAAATAAAAAAAAACTACCAACTCTCTTCTGAAAATAGAGGGACTGTCTTTATAACTTAGAAGGGAGTTGATAGTACCAAAAATATTTTAAATTGTTTATTTAAATTTGTTTGTTATACGTAATTAAGAGATTATGGCAAATTGTTATTGTAAAAATAGATTTAATAGTTGAGTAAAAAATGTAAAAATATAAAAAAAAAATATCTGTAATCCCGTCAGGAAAAAACGACCTGGATTAGTCACTAGAGGCCAGGTCATATGTATAAATAATAAATAAAAAATAAAAAAAAAAAAACTCGTCCATATTTGTTGCCATTAGGCACTCGGCTTATGTGATCGTTCCATTGTTCTTTTCTCTTTCTTATCTAATCTTCTTCCATTGTTCTTTTCTCTTTCTTATCTAGTTTTTTATGTTGGTTCTCCACCTTGCATATCCGTCCTATATCTGTAATTTTAGCTCTGTCACATGACGTACGATCTATTTTTCTAAGGGTTGTCTTCTCTGCTGTTTCTAGCATTCTTTTTGTCCTCTTAGTCCAGAGAAATAAGATTTTTCTCGTGACACATCCCCCTCCAGGCCGAAACCAAATTTTTTGAGTAGTATGGACATCTATATTAATAACCTTAATGTTTCCTGCAGCCGATTTTGATGATATACTGTTAAGATATGTAAAATTTGAATTAATATGGTTTCGATCTTAATATTTTAGAAAAGTTAAAACATATAATAAAAATATACCAAAATTCATTTCGAAGAAATGAAAGTCAATTATCTTTGGATGGCCGTAGGTAAACAAAATTTAAATAGGGATTAAGTATTTTCTTTGTACAGTTAGTATGATAAGGAAGTGGTTATGTGTTTGGACAATGAGACCGGGTTAGGGAACAATTGTATTTAGAAATTTAAATGAATGTAATCTCCTTAAAAACCGATTGGCATGTAATTAGTTTTAGGAAATTTCTAATGGTAGGAAAAGTTGGTGTTGAATCTGACATTGACAATTTTGAATTTAATTCTTTGGAATCGTTGTCAGTGGACTTTCATAATTTTTTACATAATTTAATTTTACGGTAGAATAGTTTTTTCAACGTTACTGTTTAGTGCTGGCCTTTAAACGAATGTGATTCTAGACGATAGTTGTTAAATGATCGTCAAGTCAAATAGTGGTGATCTCTGAGAGTCTCCTGAAGTAGTAAGGCAGATAAATGAATAGCTGTGAGTTTGTTGAAATAAGTGTCCTGACGGAGGCTCATCACGTAAAGCATTGTAAGTTATATTGTTCTACTTATATTCCAAGAGTCACCGTTGCATGCCGGAACGAGAAATAGATTCAGTTTATTGAGAGGAGAAAAGGCTAGCATTGTTTTTTGAAAGATACGTGCATCTGTAGGGGGTCATTGATGACAATAGGCTTGCAATAGTTTGTTGCGAGATTGCTGACTACATAGGGGGCTGCTAAGAGTAAATTGTAGGCGACCAGAGACAAGAATTTGGACAACTCATCATCCGAGAGACAGTTTTATTTTTTTTTGTAGAATTATTCATAACGCAAATTTCAATAAGTACTTTAGATAGTGGTAGGAGTATTTCAATAATCAGAATAGGAGATATTATTTTTAGAGGATATTTTGAGGGTGAATTTATTTCAATAGATGTTTTTGTACCATATATGTGTTTTATTCCGTTAGTCTTTGACCTTATTTATCATATGTAAAGCAAAGGAGATATTGAAGCACGAGAATATAAAACCCTGAGATTAGAGCATTAAATAGTGTGATTAAATCATAAGTGCATCATTAAAATTAAATTTAATTAATTAATTAATTATCTAATCAATTGCTTTGAGCACACCGATCTTTGAATATCACATTAATACATAGTTATAAACAAATAAAGATCAAAAAACGATAAATTTTCGCTTTTTTCGTCTATTACTAAAAAGTGAAGCATTTTAAACAAATTTGAGAGTACTTAACTGATAAATCATATAAAAAACTTCAATATGGTGTCCGCTGCATATGTCTGTGCTTAATTGTTGCTTAGAAAATTGAAAAATAAATCATAAATTTTGAGATTTTATAAATGTTCATAACTTATGCAAAAATTAAGTTAGAACTTTCTTATTATACAGAATGCTGAGACTTCTGATGCTTAAATTATATTCTAAATTTCACAAAGCAATTGGTCAAATAGTTTAAAAGTTACTTAATTTGTTTATCCCAAATTAATGTTTTTTGCAACACTATAAGTCAGAAAATGATGAGGTTATAGTAATACTTCGGACAGTTTATTAAAGAAGAGGATTTATGCTATTAACCTAATTAAAAAAAATGACAGAAAATAATTTTAAATAGTGTAAAATTATTTTGCAAGAACATGTCGATTTTTTGCTTATAAACAATTAGAATAACTTTTGAACCGTAACCTGTAGAAAAATTATTTTTCCATATTTAGAAAAACTGAATTTTTATACACATTTATAAAGAAAAACAATTGTCCTATGACAATTAGGGACGAAGTTAGCACCCTTCTTTTTTAATTCACAACAGCTTTGTTTATAACAATTAAGAAATAAAATTAGCCGCATTTGAAAGAACATACATCAAAGTTTTAACTTACCAAGTATACAAAAGATTTCCTTTCAAGGAAATCGTCCACAAAGCTTAAAATTATGGCCCTTAAAATCGGCCAGCGTTGAAACTTGGGTTAGCGATGAGAGGGGGGAAGGAGCTGTTAACTGTATCTCTGGTTCTCGATTATTTATTTCGTTGTTTCTTTTTTTAATTTCTATGTACTTTTTACGTACATTACGAATAGGCGTTATTTAAATAAACTAATTGTTATATACACTATCAAATTTGTTTAAACATTTTTTTTTTCAATTTTTTAAATAATATTTGATGTAACTTTTATTGTAAAACGTACATATTAGTTTTATAGGGCGTAACAAAAATACAGGTCATAAATTAAATCACATATTCTGGGACCAAAAATAGATCGATTGGACCTAACTTACCTTAATACAAATGTGCACATAAAAAAAGTTATAGCCCTTTGAAGTTACAAAACGAAAATTGATTTTTTCCAATATATCGAAAACTATTAGAGATTTTTTATTGAAAATGGACATGTATCATTCTTATGACAGAAACATCTTAAAGAAAAACTATAGTTAAATTTGTGCATCCCATAAAAATTTTATGGGGGTTTTGTTCCCTTAAACCCCCCAAACGTTTGTGTACGTTCCAATTAAATTATAATTGTGGTACCATTAGTTAAACTCACTGTTTTAAAACTTTTTTGCTTCTTAGCATTTTTTCGATAAGGCAGTTTTTATCGAGTTGCGGCTTCTTTTTTAATATGTTTACATAAAGATTTTATGAGGGTTTTGTTCCTTTACACCCCCCCCCCCCCAAATGTTTGTGTACGTTCCAATTAAACTATTACTGCGGTACGATTAGTATAACACAATGTTTCTAAAACTTTTTTTTCTCTTAGTATTTTTTCGATAAGGCACCTTTTATGAAGATTTGGCTTCTTTTTTAATATGGTTCAAAATATGCCTAAAAATGTAAATTATAAATAAATTTTCATACGATTACCAAGTCTCCATAATCGTACTTAACCATATTTAGAAATATGTAGTGGATTTGACTAATATTCAAAATATCTCAATAAAAACTGACTTTTCGAAAAAGTACTGAGAGGCAAAAAAGTTTTAAAAACATTGTGTTTAACTAATGGTACCACAATAATAATTTAATTGGAACGTACACAAAAGTTTGGGGGGTTTAAAAGAACAAAACCCCATAAAATTTTTATGGGGTGTCAAAATTTTACTATATTTTTTTTTTGTAAGATGCTCCTGCCATAAAAATACCACATGTCTATTTTCAAGAAAAAATCTCTCGGAATTTTCGATATATTGCACAAAATCGATTTTCATTTTGTAACTTCAAAGGGCTGTAACTTTTTTTATGTGCATATTTATACAAAGGTAAGTTAGGTTCAATCGAACTATTTTTGGTCCCAGAATATGAGATTAAATTTATGACCTGTATTTTTGTACACCCTGTAATTATTATACACTAATCCTATTCAATTATTCCTAAATCTAACATTGGCTTATACTATTGAATTGAAAATAAAAAATCTCAAATAAACTAGGTTTTATTTATTGATAAACATGCTACTAGATATAAACGAAAAATAAAATGTTACAAAATTAGAGAGAGGATAAAAAGAACAAAATTATTTTCAGAAAGTTTCTACAATATTGTAATAATTGTATCTTACAAGATTGAAAGTTATAATTTTAAGATTGCAAAAAAAAACAAAAATTAAGATATTTCATACATTTTGGTATTATAACAAGACTATTAAAATAAAATTAAAGGAGATTTATGTAGGAATACTTGTATTTTTATGAAAAACGTAACAATTATCAGTTACCCATTTAATATAAGTTATTGTAAAGTCAAGTGCATATGCAAAATATCGTAAAGGAATTTCCAAAAATTGTTTACACAATTTACATAGTTATTTAAATAACCACTTTATTAACAAAAAACATATCCGTAACGTACGCAAAGAGTACATACAGATTAAAAAAAGAAACTCCAAAATAGATAATGGTGAAAGATAGAGGTTTTGGTTATCGAAGATGTTTACCAAAAAAAAAATAAAACCTAGTTCATTTGAGATTTTCTGATTTCTATAGACCAATACTATTTTTAGAAACAATTGAATGGGATAATTTGTTTTTTCATACTTTAAATTATTACTAAGTTTAATAAAAAACTATGTATTATTATATTATTCATAAATATACATGTTTTGTGATTAAAATTACTTCAAATATTATTAAAAAAAATTGAAAAAAAAATTGTTTAAACAAATTTGATGGTGTATATAACAATTAATTTATTTAAATAATGCATACTCGTACTGTACGCAAAAAGTACATATAAATTAAAAAAAGAAACGTCGAAATCCGTAGGCGAGAACAAGAGATACAGCTAACAGTTCCTTCCCCCTTCTCATCGATCTCCCAAGTTTCAAGGCCGTCGATTTTAAGGGTCACATTTTGAAGCCTTGTGGACGATTTGTTTGAAAGTATATGTTTTTTATATTTGGTACATTAAAACTCTAAAGTATGTTCTTTCAAATGTGACTGATTTGATTTCGTAATTGTTATAAAGAAAGCTGCTGTGACTTAAAAAAAATGGGGGCGGGCAACTTCGTCCCTAATTGTCCTAGGACATTTTTTTCTTTTTTAAATTTGTATAAAAATTCAATCTTTTTAAATGTGAAAAAATAATTTTTCTACGGGTAATGGTTAAACAGTTATTCTAATTGTTTATAAGCAAAAAATCGACATGTTTTTCAAAATAATTTTGCGATACTTGGAATTATTTTTTGTCATTTTTTTTAAATTAAATTATTAGCATAAATCTTCTTCTTTCATAAACTATTAAAAGTATTACTGTAATTTTATCATTTTCTGACTTATAGTGTTGCAAAAAAAATTAATTTGGGATAAACAAATTAAATAACTTTTAAACTATTTGACCAATTATTATGAAATTTAGAGTATAATTTAAACACCAGAAGTTTCAGCATTCCGTATAATAAGAAGGCTCTAAGTTAATTTTTACATAAGTTATGAATATTTATAGAAACTCAAAATTTATGAATTATTCTGCAATTTTCTGAGCAACCAATAAGGATAGATATATTCAGCGGACGCCATATTGAAGTTTTTTATATGATTTATGAGTTTCTTACTTCCAAATTTGTTTAAAATGCTTAACCTTTTGGCAATAGACGAAAAAAGCGAAAATTTAGCGTTTTTTGATTTTCATTTGTTCATAACTATGTATATCATCAAAATCGGCTGCAGGAAACATATAGGTTATTATTATAGATGTCCACACTACTCAAAAAATTTGGTTTCGGCCTGGAGGGGGTTGTGTCACCAACATGATATTTTTTTTTCCTTATTTCTCTGAACTATCTCTGTCTCCGTATCAGGCTGTGTTTCTGCCGCATATGTCATTATTCATCTGATGACTGTTTTATAACTTTGGTCTTTTATTTCCTTCCCGATATTCATATTTCTTCATATTGTGTCATTCAGGAAACGTTCGACTCTGTTTGCTCTATTCACTTAATCTTCCACTTCTGTTTCGAGCTTTCTGTAGCTAGATAGCGTGATGGTTAAAGATATTTAAACTCCGTTATCTCTAGATCTAATTTACATCTTAGCAGATTTGCTGTTATAAGTTAGCAGATGCTGTTTTTGGGAAAATTAACATGTTCAATTTTCTGGCAGTTATATTAAATTGGTGCAGCATACGTTTTACTCGTCTTCGCGTCGAAAGATTAGTATTGCCCAATCTCCCTTTTGCCATAATGCTTTATAGCAGATTATTTTAAGTTGTTTTTCTCCATTTCGGTACCCTTTTTTAGTTCTTACATTTTTTATTATTTCATCCAGGTTGAACAGGATCTAGTCTACTCCATCTATTTTTCTTATTCCATTACCAGCTTCAATTAAGTCAGCTAGTTCTTCTCATACTTTTACTTTTATTGTGTTGTTCTGCAAGATATTTTTGATCGTTTAGATTATTCCTAGAGGTATCTCTCTTGCATAAAATAAGTAGATAACGTCCTTTAATTTGACCCTGCCAATCCCAGATAAAATATGGAGGGGACTGGCAAGGTTAGCAACCTAGATATCGTAAAACTAATACGACTCAAAGAAACAAGGTAAAGCTTGGAATCGAATTGATAATATGAAGACGACCACGGTAAGAAATAAGTGTGGTATTATAATATCACCCTGTACAAAAGATGTTTTATTGAAAGTAAATTGTCCGCCCTTGACCAAGGCCGACGCGTGAGGTTGCAAAGTTCATTCTAATATATAAGTAAACGCCCGATGATATGATACCATTATTATTATTGTTATGATTATTGTAATAGTTAGCAGTAACCACGTTTAAGATAAGTCGTGATTATAAACAAGTTATTATGATTTAGTCATCGATATGGTAAACCAAAAATATATGTATTTGAATAGAAATAAGAGTTTTAATTAATTGGGACCAGAAGGCAGTAACAACACGCTTATTTATTACATGGCGCTCCTGTAAATAAATTGGGAGAATCTTCTGATAATGGACACTGCAAGTTGGAAATGGAGACGGCGAAAATGGACCGGGAAGCAGGGATCCAATACTGCCCGTATTGTGAGGCGGTCAACCCAGTGAGCGACAGTGCAAAGACAAAGTGGAAATAAAATGTAAGTAAGAAATTTAGTCTATCTTTATTGAAAATGCTTCCCTCGTTTTTTATATACATATTATTATTGAACATTGAATATTTATCTTTGCTGATTTTTGAATAATTTATGAAGTATCGATTTTTTTTAAGAATATCTATGAATTTTGAAATATGAAGTGATTTTTGAATTTAATATTTTTATAGAAGTTTATTATATAGGCTATTCTTGAATTTTTATTGAATTTTGAATTGTTATTGAATTTATTTGAAAAATCTCTATCCGATTTCGATTTTTTTAGTACGGTTATTTTTGAATATTTTATGGAATATCGAATTTTTTCCAAAAATTTCTATCGAAGTTTGAGATATAAACTTATTTTGAATATTTTTATCTAACTTTTGCATATGCTATTTTTTTTATTGAATTTTTGTCGAATATGTATACTATATATATAAATCCCGTTCACAGCGTAATACGCCTTTGGGTTCCCGTTCGCCAAGCCTGTCTATTCTGCCAGTCTTCTTCAGATAGATTTCTTGCTGACATTGCTTTTGAGATTCCTTGGATCCATGTTGTTGGTGGTCGTCCTCGTTTTCTTTTCTCTGGTGGTACCCATTCTAATATCTTTTTGGGTAGTCTTTCTTCCCCCATACGTCTAACATGTCCGTACCATATTAGTTGTTGTTTTTCGATGTCTTCTATAATTGATCTTTGTACTTTCATTTGTCTCCTGATGTCCTCATTTTTCACATGTTCTAATCTAGACTTTCCCGCTGCTCTCCTCCAAAAATCCATTTCAACTGCCAATAGGTTACCTTTAAGTTTTTGTGATAACTGCCACACTTCTGAGCCATAGACGATTACTGGTTTTAATATGGTATTATATATTCGTTTTTTCGTTTCCGGTCTTATATTTTTTTGCCATAATACTGAATTCAACGCACCTATAACTTGTTTTCCTTTGGTTATTCTGTCTTTTATGGCTTCATCACTTCGTCCTGTCTTTGTCAGTTTTACCCCCAAATATGTACATTGGTCACATTTCTTAATAGTTTCATCTTCTAAGTCGAGGTCATCTGGATTATTTTCTCCTCCTACGCAAAGATATTGTGTTTTTTGGACATTTACTTCGAGGCCCCATTTTTTGTACTCTTCCATTAGTTTTCTAGCCATATACTCCAGGTCTTCTTTGTCTTGGGCAATAACTACCTGGTCATCTGCATAGTGCAACGTATATAACGTTTCATCCCCAATAGATAGCCCCATCCCTTTACACTTCTTCTTCCAGTGCCTGAGTGCTTCATCGATATATATGTTGAACAGTATGGGAGATAAACAACAACCTTGCTTAAGTCCTTTTGTTACCTGAAAACCATTAGACACCTCTTTTCCTATTTTAACTTTTGCTATTGTGTTCTTATAAAGCTCTTTAATAGCATCGATTAGTGTAACGCTGATACTGGTTTTCTCCAATACTTTCCACAACTTCGCAACAGGCACGGTGTCATATGCTTTTGTTAAATCGACTAAGAGTAAATGCACTTCTCGAGATCTCAGTGTTCTTTTCTCAAGTATTTGGGATAAGCAGAAAATACTATCTATTGTGGATCGTCCTGCTCTGAATCCGTTTTGTTCTTCTGACTCAAAAGGGCGGTATTCTTCGCATATGCGTTCTTTTATAATTCTTCCATATAATCTGCTAAGCGTACTCGTAACAGTTATAGTATATATTATATATATATAACTATAGTATTATAGTTATATGTATACTATTATTGAATTTATATTAGCCAGTTGTTTTTATTATTGATATTTATTGATTATATAGATACATTTTCATCGATTTTGTGTTAAATTTTGTATGATATGAACCTGAATGAATAATTTTGTGTGATAAATGATACCTATATAAATGATTTTTTTTAATGACTAATGATTAGTGATGACATACGTTGATATAAGAGCTTAAGATAAACATTGCTGTAAGCAAGAAATATACTTTTAACGAACCGACCTGATGAGTCGAGATAAGGAATTTGAAGAAGAACTATATAGATTAGAAGAAGAAGTAACAATATTATAAGCTAAATATTATGAGGTAACTAGAGACAATAAGAAACCCACTGCTCTTGTCAAATTAGTAAGGTACTAAGTGATTTATAGAAGCTTGAAAGCTTATTAGAGACCCACTCTGTGTTTTGAAGGGTACCTATTTTATTCATGATTATTCGTGAATAAACAACGGCCTCAAAGCAAGGGATTGAGGTTGTGAAATTTGTAAAAGAATTTGATCTAGCCAACGATGTTATACCCGCTTCTATCAAGGTAGATTGTAGAGGTTTCGTGGTTAGTATTAGTATTGAGTATTATGATTGAGGTTATGAAATATGTAGAAGAATTGGAACTTTTCTCTCGAGTAAAGCCACTTTGATTAGTCGAACGTAGGCATTGAGGGATAAGTAAAGGAAGTGATTATTATGATGTTATATTATGAAATGATATATTGATGATTAAATGAAAAATGATTGTTATATTAAGATGAACAATGTACACTGTAGAAGTGCTATTATATGAAGAAAAATGAAGAAATATATAGGTGTAGTACCAGACAAGAAGAAGAAGAGAAAAAAAGAGAATTTTTTTTAAATTATGTGGGAAAAATGAAAGAAGACACAAAAAAAATTGCAAGAAAAGAAGCAAAATTAAGAAGATACTAATCAAATAAGTAGCTAATCATTGACATATATTTAAGAATTAGGCTTGAATTGTTTTTTTGAAATCTCTAAAGTAACGTAAATTATAAATGACTTAAACTTTAAATGTAGATAATGAATTCAGGTTAAATTTTCGCGGAAAATAATGGAAGTGTTTGAATTAAGGATAGGCAATATCTTACAGTGTTAGTTACCTTAGTGTTAGTATTAGAAAAAAGAACCCTAAAAGAAATTTTCTTTAAACTTAATATGATGAGAGACATTTATTAATATTTATTCTAGCAAGAGACATTAATTTTTTTATTATTAAGAAGGGACGAATAGTAATTAATCAAAAGACTGAAATAGGAATTAATAAAGTAACTTTAAATTTTTACTAAGAAGGTTAGGTAATATTAAGTTCAGTTAAATTTGGAAATATTATTAGGTAGATTTAAAATATTATATAATTATTCACTGCTTATATGACGTAAATTAGTGTAGTACACTAAAAAGACTAAAGACTAGGTTAAAAATTAGGATAAGTTTTATTCATTGTTTTACGAAAATGAATTAGTAAACGAAAAAAAATACTAAAAGACAAGAAGGAATAGTACGTGATTAAGTGACAATTACTTATAAACAATTATTTGTAGTTTTTATAAAATACCAGTTTAGTATAGGGACAATATGAACTTCTGTTTATAATAGGATTTTTGTTAAGTGTCTTATAGCGGCCGATATAGGACCTTAACTATTAAGTAATATAAGGTCTATCTCCTAAAAGGCGATGATGGACAATCAATCTCATTTTAAAAATATGTAATTTTAACAAAACGGGGAGGTGTGGTATTATAATATCACCCTGTACAAAAGATGTTTTATTGAAAGTAAATTGTCCGCCCTTGACCAAGGCCGACGCGTGAGGTTGCAAAGTTCATTCTAATATATAAGTAAACGCCCGATGCTATGATACCATTATTATTATTGTTATGATTATTGTAATAGTTAGCAGTAACCACGTTTAAGGTAGGTCGTGATTATAAACAAGTTATTATGATTTAGTCATCCATATGGTAAACCAAAAATATATGTATTTGAATAGAAATAAGAGTTTTAATTAATTGGGACCAGAAGGCAGTAACAACACGCTTATTTATTACATAAGGACTAAGACAAATATCCAAAACTCAGATGAGAATCTACATAGAACATCTTACACTTAACACTAGAGAACAAGAAATAACCCAAGTGCTAAAAGAGAAACAAGTAGACCTACGCACTCCACAGGAAACAGAAAAGAAAGCAAAAAGGACAATAAAAATTAGGTGAAAAAAGTATTTTATTCTTGAGCCAAATTTTTATTTTTTACAAACGTTCTATACTACTAAAAGAACTTTGATCACCTACGGCTGAATTTGAAATTTTATTTCTTAGTAGGTATATATATATCTTAGTACATAATATAATTATTCCACAGAATCAGTTCTTTTAAAAATTAATGAAAAAAAGTTTTCTGTCTGTTTAAAACCTACTGAGACACATTGTATATGGTGTGATTAAACATTGTACATAACTACTACTAAGTTTTACCCTAATAAGTATGTTATCTTAATATGAAGCCATGCAACTGATTGAGCTCATCTAAATCACAATCATTTTAAAAAATATAACTAATCGCATACACGCAATGTGGCTATTCAACCTTCTAATATCATTTATTGAAATACAATGTTCTTATTCAACCTGCCAATACCATTTAGTAAAGTACAGTATACATGGGATATGAACAATATAATGTATGTCATATTTTTGCTACCTGTGGCACTGGCCTTACAAGTTAATTCGTTAAATACTTCACTGATAAAAAAAGATCCTTTAACAGGTTGCCTTCATCAGATTGTGGAACACAATAGCTACCCCATACATATTTTTGTAACAAGCGAAAATTTCTCTGGAAATTTAATTCCCAAATTTTCGAAAATAACTATAAGCTCTAGCAATTTGTATTTATTGAACCTATTTCATTATACACCAAATTTATTTACGATAACTTATGATTCCTTGAACGAACTCAATAATACATTTCTTGCAATATATACAGCAAGTACAAACTTGAAACCAGTTTTGTCAAATTTCATTGTCATTGCCACTAACTCCAAAGAGTTACATCAAATAACGCAGTTGTTGAGGAAGTACAGTTTCTTCAAGAGTGTAATTCTACTTCAAAATTATTTAATTGTAGAATTGTACGTCATTGATTACAAAAATAGCAACTGCGGGAAAATCATAAAATATAAGAAAATTAACGAATGCAAAGACAGCAAATACAAACGTACATTAAAACCAATCAAACCAAATATGAAAAAAAGTTTTATTCAATGTTCAATGACCGTGGGAGTTTTACATGGGGACCCGATGTTTCGAAATATTAATAATTCCTATCCAGGAGTAATACCAGAACTACTAGATGCAGTTAGTTTTGCAAGTGGTTTTGTATTTAATTATCATGAAAACGACTGTTACGAAGATAATGTAAGAGAATATAGATTTGATTGCATTTTTGAAGACTTTGATTCTGGGAAAATAGATATTATAGAATTCATAAACTACTTTTTGACCCATAAGCTTCTGTTCATCACTACATCGTAAGATTGATTATATTAGTTTATCATCAACATCATCATCATAAGTGGCTCGACAATTCGTTAGGGATTGCCTGCTCGCAAAGAAGTCACCACTCCTGTCAATTCTTCGACCCGTGTTGAGCTGCCCCCCCCCACTTGCAAAAATCAAAAAACAAATAGCCCTGATTTATGAGCTATTTATGAGCTCTCATATTCCGCAAACTAAAAATTTTGAGCTCGTTCCACTGAGCAGGAATTTAATAC
The DNA here is from genome assembly GCF_917563875.1 of Diabrotica virgifera virgifera. Classification (NCBI taxonomy): domain Eukaryota; kingdom Metazoa; phylum Arthropoda; class Insecta; order Coleoptera; family Chrysomelidae; genus Diabrotica; species Diabrotica virgifera. The sequence goes on along the minus strand of NC_065448.1, from coordinate 218,222,334 downwards.
TTTAGTGGGGGGACTGAATCAGCCCCCCCCACTACTTAAAAATAGAAATATTGAATCGGTTTTTGCGGCAGAATTACGAGCTATTTATGAGCTCTTGAAATTATATAGTTTCGATTTTTATCATTGTTATCTCTATACTTCAAAGATTACACAGTAAAATTTTCAAAAGGAAATATTTACAGCGACCAAAGATACAGCGAGGTAAATTTGAAAAATCGTCAAAATTGATTTTTGGGATTTTTGTATAAAATTTGATTTTTGAACATGTTCCACCAAATCTAGATAAAAATAAACTTCATATTCGGATTCAGCGACCTCGAAAACATAAAAATGGACCAAAATTGGTTATTCACCTTAAATTTGATTTTCGTGGTCGGCATAACGATTGCTGCCGCTCGACTAATATTATAGATAGAAAAGTATTTTTTTTATTGTATTCCTATGATAATTCGAGAATCTGGTCAAGATTGGAGCGCTGTAAAACCTAGATAATAAATAAAATTAAAAAACTTTATAGCGGAAATTGTTCATTGAAAAATCCTCTACAAAATCGCTATGATGTTATTTTATTGTGAAATGAACGGAAAAAAAGTTATAACCTCCAAAAGGAAACTTCTCACAAAATTTTCTCCTATTTTTATTTAATAACTTTTTTGTTGGTCACTTGACGATAAAAAGTAATAGATATAAAATTGTAGAAAATTTAATTTGCTACATTTTATGTGTAATTAAATTTTCTGTAGGATTGCTAGTTTAGAAGATACAACGCGAAAGCCCTTTGCACCCCTTTTCCAATATGGCGGCCGGGGGACAAGGGTGGCGACCCCAAAAACTTGAACTTAAGCTTCTACTGAACCCCCCTACACATTAAAAAAATAAAATTGACTCCTGTAAGAAATGCAACCTAATGGGCTATATTAAAAATATCAACTATGTAATATTAGTTTTTGCATTTAGAGGAAGATTTCGTAAGAAAAGAGGGTGGATATCATCAGGTCCTGGCGTCGAATTTTTTGCGCTTAAACAAAATTCGAATTCTTGAAGACTTATGGGTTTGTTTATTGGATTATCGCTCTCGATGATTTGTATATTTGACGATTCCATTAGATTTTTATATTCTAGAAAAGTTATATGTACTATAATTGGAATCACTAGAATTAAGTTCATATATATCTGCTAGTAAGGAATAATAATTAACGGAAGATCTATTAACAACATAAGATATGCAATTATAGACCTATTGCCTGCAATTATAGACCTATTGCATTACTACCGGTACTCTCCAAAATTATTGAAAGACTCCTAAAAGCCCGACTTATGTCCTTTCTCGTTGATAACAAGATTTTATCACAAAATAAGTTTGGATTTTTAAATAATAAATGTACCACCGATGCCATGTTTTCTGTACTACATGAGGTTTATCAAGCATTAAACAATAATCTCCACACTGCCACTGTTTTTTGTGATTGTGCCAAAGCTTTTGATTGTGTAAATCACGACATTTTGATAAAAAAACTAGATTTCTATGGAATTCGAGGTATTTCTTTGAACTTGTTTCAATCTTACTTGGAAAATAGGAAACAACTGGTTAGAGCAAATGATACAGACTCTAGTCTCAAAAATGTTGTATGTGGGGTACCGCAAGGTTCAGTATTGGGTCCTCTACTTTTCCTTATCTTTATTAATGACATCACTAGTTTAAAAAGCGATGGAAAAGTTTTTCTTTTTGCTGACGATACCAGTATCACTTGGAGCAACTCAAATATCGCAACTCTTCATGCTACTATAACTTCTGATCTACTCACAATAAAATCCTGGTCAGATTCTAATTTACTCTCTTTTAACGTAGATAAAACAGTAGCATTACCCTATAAAGGAACTCTTCAACCCTTACCTCTTCATAACAGCCAGATCAGTATCGTTGATTCTGTAAAGTTTCTTGGTATTTTTTTAGATAGCAACCTTAAATGGTCCCTTCATATCGATGTGTTAAGCAAGAAACTATCCTCAGCTTGCTTTGCAATAGGATCTGTCTCTAAGGAAATGGATTTAGCCTCTTCCAAAATAACATACTTTTCATTGTTCGAGTCCCATCTTCGATATGGTCTGCCTTTTTGGGGTTTTGGTACAGCTGCCCAGTCCGATGTTATTTTTAAATTGCAAAAAAGAGCAATCAGATATCTGTTTGGCCTCAGAAGAACAACACATTGCAGAAGCTACTTCAAAGATCACAGAATTCTAACATTACCTTCTTTATATATTTTAGAAACTGTTTGCTTAATTCGTAAACATCTACATGTTTTTCCAGAAAGACCTAGACATGACTATTCCACCAGAAATTCTACTTTTGACATCTATTTACCGATCCCGTCCAGTGAGTTAGTAAAGAAATCTATATTATATTCTGCAAAAAAACTATACAACCATCTCCCTCTACAACTTAAATCTGCAACATCTTTCCCCAAGTTCCGTAAAATGACTAAAGCCTATTTATCTGAAAGACCATATTATTCAATAGCAGAGTTTCTTAACCAATAACTAAGAAATTACAGTATTGTTATGTATAAGTAGAATCTTAATCTATATTTGAGTGTCATATGCAGCAGCATAACTTATTAAATTACTTATTAAATTTCTTAAGGTAGATTACGCAATTTGCAATTTTTTTTTTAATTTTGCAATATATTGTTACTGATTTTTATTTGACTTTATTATGTTTTATTTATATTGACGATTTGTATAATTTTAGTAAATTGTATTTGTTATTGTTTTTATTTATGATTCTTGTAAGCTTTGTCTATAAAATTGTTAAATTTTTCATGAAAATAAAGCATATTTCTATGCAGATGACACCGTGACTATGGCAAGCTCTGCTGAACAACTTCAACTACTACTAAACAAAACAAACAATTTCTATGAAGAATATGGACTAAAAATTAATATAAAAAAGACCAAACACATGATAATAACTAAGAAAACAAACATACAAACAAGCATACATTTGGGAAATGTACCGATAGGAAGGGTTGATAAATACAAATACCTAGGAACCTGGATTTCAGAGAAAAATGATCAATCAACAGAAATAAGAACCAGGATAGAAATAGCAAGAAATGCGTCTGTAAAAATAAAAACAGTTCTCTGCAACAAAGACCTTAGCTTAGAACTGAGAGTAAGAGCTTTGAGATGCTACGTGTTCTCGATACTCCAATATGGACTTGAAAGCTGGACATTAAAGCAAGAACGCATAAATAAGCTACAGCCATTTGAAACGTGGTGTTACAGACGGATGCTTAGATTAGCATGGACACAGAGAAAAACGAACACGGAAGTACTGCGAGAAATGGGTAAAGAATGCAAAATAATAAACACAATAAAAATAAGAAAGTTACAATATCTGGGACACGTAATGAGGGGACCGCGATATGAAATGCTAAGACTGATAATACAGGGAAAGATAAGAGACGGAAGGAGTATATTAAGAAAGAGAGTGTCATGGTTAAAGAATTTAAGAGACTGGTTTAGATGCAGTTCTATAAAACTCTTTAGAGCAGCAGTGGATAGAATAAAGATAGTGATGATGATATATGATATCCAACCTCCGATTAGGAGACGGCACTTGAAGAAGAAGATATCTGCTAGTATTTCTGGAATATCTTCCTTGTTTGGATGCATTTGGTTATTGTATGATAGAGTATATGCCTCGGAATTATTTTGTTCCTTTTATTCTGCGTACTTTGTTCCATATGTTGCCTAAGGGAGTGGAAGGATTTATTGAAGCCACATACTTTTTTAACTGTCTCGTTTTCCTTTCTTGATCAATTGTCTGCTTTGTGCTCTGAGATTTTAAAACATTAAAAGGTTATCGTTAGTTTTATGTTTCTTATAAACGTTGAAAGCGTGTTTAGACAAAGTAAGTGCTTGCGCAATTTCGTTATTCCACCAAGGAACTCGTCTTCCTATTGGGGAACCGTCTCTCGCCGTCCTTACTACTCTATTTGTTGTCATTCGGCTTATGTGGTCGTTTCATTCTACTCTTCTGCTTTTCACCCAGTTATTAATGTTGTCCACCTTGCATCTCCTTCGTATATATGCAGTTCTAGCTCTATCCCACAGCGTCTTACCATCGATTTTTCGCAATGTTTTCATCTCTGCTGTTTCTAGCATTCTTTTTGTCCTTTCTGTATCAGGTCGTGTTTCTGCCGCGTATGTCATTATTGGTCTGATGACTTGTTTTGTAAATTCTGCCTTACACTTCTTTTCCGATGTTTTAAAGTTGAACAATGACTACATTCTTTGTTTTGTTTTCGATGTTTAGTATTTTCAAAGAATGAAACTATTTCTTCAGAGTGGACAAAAATGGGCGTTCGGGATTTATCTCATTTGTCAACAAAAATTAAAAAACACGGATCTTCCCAAATTCATTTAAAAAATGAATTGCAACTCTCAGATATTGGAAATATTGATGTTCGCCAATTATTAGATTCTGAGTATAGGAAAAAACCCGCCTTGCATTTTACCTCAATGGTGGCGTGGAAATGAATGCATTATTTAATCGAAATTAGTTACAGATTTTATGTATACCTACCATACATAAATAATAAAAAATGATTAATATTCCACATTTAAACAGGCGAAGCACTCACTATTAATAATTTTTTAACAAACGCCTATGCAATAAATGAATATATAATTTGGTGAGAACCAGGAAAGTATAATAGTTTCACTAATCCGCTTAGGTCCCGCTGGGTTTTTTTCCCCAAAAATTTTTCGCCTGTGCCGCAATTGCCCGCGGCTTTTATTCACCGTTTCTATAATTACATTCCTTAATTGAACACCCTTTTTAAATTACCACGAGCTGCCACTGATATGCAGTCACCTCCCGTCCATCCACCTAGGTAAAAATTCCAACGAAAGTTAATTCCGTATACTGTATACTCACAATATAAGTAAACTGAGAGAAAATGAACTGAAATTGAATCTAGGGTACAGAAATATGCAGACAGTAGAAATCTCGAAAGGAGTATTTGATGACTATCTGGTGCTAATTACAAAGACTGAAAAATACCTTCAGAATAACTTGGAAATATGGAAAGAAGTACTTACTGAATACTGAAAACGAAGTAAAGATAAATATCAATAAAACAAAAGTTATCATCCTTATCATCACGTACCGCTACAACTCTGGGTGGGTCCTGGCTGACTGTACAACTTTCTTCCAATTTGTTCGGTCTTCCATCAACCTAGTGGACCAAGAGCTAGCAACGTCGGGAAAACAGTGATTTTAAGACACTTGGTTTTTTAATATATTATTCCCTACGCTTCCTTGAACACCTTACCGCCCAGCTGCAGTGGCAGCTCGTGGTAATTTAAAAAGGGTGTTCAATTAAGGAATGTAATTATAGAAACGGTGAATAAAAGCCGCGGGCAATTGCGGCACAGGCGAAAAATTTTTGGGGAAAAAAACCCAGCGGGACCTAAGCGGATTAGTGAAACTATTATACTTTCCTGGTTCTCACCAAATTATATATTCACTTATTGCATAGGCGTTTGTTAAAAAATTATTAATAGTTAGTGCTTCGCCTGTTTAAATGTGGAATATTAATCATTTTTTATTATTTATGTATGGTAGGTATACATAAAATCTGTAACTAATTTCGATTAAATAATGCATTCATTTCCACGCCACCATTGAGGTAAAATGCAAGACGGGTTTTTTTCCTATACTCAGAATCTAATAATTGGCGAACATCAATATTTCCAATATCTGAGAGTTGCAATTCATTTTTTAAATGAATTTGGGAAGATCCGTGTTTTTTAATTTTTGTTGATAAATGAGATAAATCCCGAACGCCCATTTTTGTCCACTCTGAAGAAATAGTTTCATTCTTTGAAAATACTAAACATCGAAAACAAAACAAAGAATGTAGTTATTGTTCAACTTTAAAACATCGGAAAAGAAGTGTAAGGCAGAATTTACAAAACAGTCATCAGACCAATAATGACATACGCGGCAGAAACACGACCTGATACAGAAAGGACAAAAAGAATGCTAGAAACAGCAGAGATGAAAACATTGAGAAAAATCGATGGTAAGACGCTGTGGGATAGAGCTAGAAGTGCAGATATACGAAGGAGATGCAAGGCGGATAACATTAATAACTGGGTGAAAAGCAGAAGAGTAGAATGGAACGACCACATAAGCCGAATGACAGCAAATAGAGTAGTAAGGACGGCGAGAGACGGTTCCCCAATAGGAAGACGATCAGTGGGAAGACCACGAAAAAGATGGAATGACAACTTACTGGAGGCACATTGAAAAACAGACAGAGTAATGTCTATATAAAAAGAAGAAGAAGAAGAACAAGAAGAACTTTAAAGCAACATTTAAACTTTTTGTTTTTTATAACACATTCTTGTACCTGTCTCCGGCCGAAGTTGACCATTCGTTTTTATAAGAAGTCGATTTTCAAAACTATTTGTATTTTCTTTTATAAATTCCACTGAATAAGGCTCTATCATAAAACTATTAATATTGTATTTAAGATTTAACCGTATTTAACTAAAAATCCCTCAACAGAAAATTCCAAACTGTGAACCTAAACGCTGCACTGGTCTCTGTGTGCAGTGCACAAATCCTCACTGTTTAAAGATAGGCGAAATGCTTTTTCACCGATTTTAAGATTTCTCTTTCTAACACAGGGGTAAGTTAGTACTGGCTGGTTCAATTTGAATTCTGCACCAGAGCATAGTATCTGTACTTTGCTACGTGCATCCAGCGGCGCAGAGCAAGTAAATATGATTAATAAATAAAGTTAAATTTTAATGATTCTATGAGATTAAAAAAATATTTTAATAATATTACAATATTTTTATGAGATTTAAAACAATTGCATTTTAATGAACTTTTAAGGGGTGTTCACTGCACAAGTGAACCAATGGAGAAACCGCCCCTGCTGCATATTGTGGAGTCCCTTTCGTCTGCTTTATTTATCGTCTGCTTGCTGTATAAATTGTTTAAAGCACAGATCGAGGTTGTAACCAGAGGTTGCTTAAATAGACAGTTTGTTTTTTTTTGTTCAGAGTAGATCTTATAGCCTCTCTGAAGATGCCTGAGAGACCGAAAAGTACGTAAGAGGATGATGGTCGATTCTGAACAAAAAGGAAAAATAATCTGTCTTTCATAACTAAATTTGTTATTAAATTATTTTCAGATATAGTCATATTGTTATGATGATACCGAAACCTCAGAGAATACCGTTTTGGAAAAACAATATCTTGGTGTACCAATTACCAGTGTGGATCTGTATATACACCATTATTCCAGTATTATCTGTCATAGTTTTTAGATATGCCCATTTCAGAAAAAATACAGATAAAAAGAATTTTGGATCGTCTGTGGGCAATAATATTTTCTTTGTTCTTGGACTTAGCCTAAACGTATCGGCAAATAAGATACCGAAATCTTGGAACTTGAGAGTTTTACTCGGTAGGTACAAGAAAAGAAATAAATAACTTTTTCAAAGTTACAATGAAGTAAATCTTCTTGTGTATGATAGTATATTTTAATATATTTTCATTAAAATTTTAAAAATGATCCAAATGGAATATAAATATCTTCAAAACGTTCACGGTCCAGTCGAACCATCATCAGGGAAACATCTTGAAAATAGTTGAAACTAACCATATATTTTGTTGTAAAAACCTTTAAATTATTTGTATTAAAATATAAAAATGTGATGACTATAGTTGCACAAGTTTGACTTGAATGTTTGAACTTGACTTGAGTTTGACTTAATTTCAAGTCAAACTCAAGTCAATCCTTCTGACAAATATTTCAAGTCAAGTCAAACTGGTCAATCGTATAGGTTTGAAAATTCAAACTATTTGTCAAACTAGTTTGAAAGAGTTTGAAAAATAATTTATTTAGTAGATATACTTTTTTGTCGAGTTAGACATGTTAGTTGCCAATTAAGATAAGAAAATTAATTTTAGTGCCACATAAAAGTCATAAAAGTCAAAATTTTCAATTTGTTTTAATTTAAAACTTTTAAATGTAGATATTTATCTTTTTCGAATCCTGAGAAAACTAATAAGTATTTTTAAAAAATTTAAACGCAGAATGAAAGATTGCGTTAAATTAACGAGGGCCGAAAGTCTCTTAGAATAAATAAAAAGGTTCTTTTGAATGAAATATTTGCAATTAATAATAACACTAAATTTTCCTTTTTATGTTCACTCCCGTAACTTATTAAAATAAACATTATAGAAGTTTTCAGGGATGTTCGTCCCTCAGAAATAATGTAATCTTTCATGATGCGTTTAATTTTTTTTATATTCTTATTAGTTTTCTCAGGATTTAAAAAAGTTAATACATTTAAAACACATTGAACATTTTGATAAGCGACATGTTACGCCTATGCCCTTAAGGGTTACAATAAAATAAGACTATTTGGTTTTTCAATGGACAGCTCAAAATAAAATGATTTGGAATTTTTATGACTTTCTTGTATTAAAATAGCATTTATTTATCTTATGGCCAGTTTGAAAAAACATGTGGTGCCAAGCTGCTAGTTCACTCGAAAGTATGTACCACAATACAAAAGTTAGTATTGCTGTATATTCCTTGGTATTTCTTTAAAATTCAAAACTAACCATAGGGTTATTAGACCTGGATCCCGCGTACCAAAAAAAGTTGATTAATTGCAAGCTAAAAATTTGTTAATAGCTTAACGGTGTCTAGTCGGACAAACTTTGATGTACGGGAACACTGGAACAGGGGAAGTTTTAATTGTGGAACAGTTTAAAAATTTTGAACGTCAGATTACGAAAACGTACCATGTATTTTGTCGGCCAGAACATCCAATTGATTTGTTACCCTTTCATTAAACTCTCATACAAAAATCAGACTGCTAATTACTAACCAACATGATTCCTGTCATTTGACATGTTCGTCGTGTTCCACTAATTAAAATGCCCAGTTTGTGATAAACACCAGTCTGATTTTTGCATGAGAGTTTAATGAAATGGTAACAAATTAATTGAAAGTTCTGTCCGACAAAATACATGGAACGTTTACGTAGTCTGACGTTCCAAATTTTTAACCTTTTCTACAATTAAAACTTCTTCTGTTCCAGTGTTCCCATACATCAAAGTTTGTCTGACTAGACACTGTTAAGCTTTTAACAAATTTTCAGCTTGCTATTAATAAACTTTTTTTGGTACGCGGGATCCAGGTCTATATGGTTTTATATCTACAATTTAAATTTTTTTCGGATACAGGCTACAAAAATGTTTGATTTAAATTTTAAAAAAATTAATGTATAAATATGCATTAAGCTTTCTTACTAATTATCCTAACTGGCGCGTTTATTGGGTTTTATTTGTCTGAACAAATAAAGGCGTAGGCGGTCTCATTTAAAACTGAAAATAAACACGTTGCGTAATATTCAAACTTTTCAAACTGTTTGAAGATGTTTGAATTCAAGTCAAACCTAAAGATATCGACATCAAGTCAAGTCAAACTTTTTTTATACAAAAAGTTTGATTTTCAAGTCAAGATAGTTTGTTGAGTAAAATCAAACTAGTTTGACTTGATGCATCTCTAGTGATGACACGAGGTTGATGATAAAGAATATCACTTTAAAAGGTTGTTCTTTTTCTTTTTGTGCAGCCATTACACTGTCTGTTTTTTTAATGTGTCTCCAATAAGTTGTCGTTCCATCGTTATCGTGGTCTTACCACTGATCGTCTTCGTATTGGGGAACCGTCTCTCGTCGTCCTTACGATTAGTTGTCATTCTGCGTATGTAGTCATTCCATTCTACTCTTCTGTTTCTTACTTAGATATTAATGTTATCCACCTTGCATCTCCGTCGTATATCTGTACTTCTAGCTCTGTCCCATAGTGTGTTACCGTCGATTTGTCGAAGCGTTTTCATCTCCGCTGTTTCGAGTAATCTTTTTGTCCTCTCTGAGTCAGGTCGTGTTTCTGCCGCATATGTCATTATTAGTCTGATGACTGTTTTGTAAATTCTGCCTTTCATTTCGTTGCCTCTATATTCTTTCATTCAGACAACCTGCGACTCTATTTGCTCTGTTCGCTTGATCTTCATCTAATTATTTCTATACTAACTTTTTATCAAGATGCAGTAGAAATAAACAAACCAAGACACGTTAAATGCAACTAGGAGCACTCCCGAATCATAATTTACAATGTATAAACTTTGGAAATCATGATTTGGGATTTACAATGTATAAGGTAGGTTCGCCAAATAAAGCACAGTTCCTAATAAAGCTCGCTCGCCCTTATTCCTCAGGATGGACAAATAATGGCAGTATGCTGCAATTTACAGACGCAGTAGAGCCATCTGGGTGCAAATTGTTACACTAAGTTGAGCAGCGACGCAAACTGTCGCTTTTATATGATCATTCGTTTACAGTGGTCAATGGGTAAATATCCAATCTAATATTGAGGTTAGTATGCTTTTGTAATTTAATACGATTATGAGTGCGATTTTTTATATTCTGCATGACATTTGTGTACTTATTAGTTGTACTTTCATAGTACCTGAATTACCTTATGTTTATTAAAACGTAAATAATGGTAATGTCTAAAAAACATTGATCACCTACAGTATTCCTAATAAGGCCCGGGTGGGCCTTATTAAGACTACGGGTGGGCCTTGTTAAGACCACTACAATAACACGTTTTATAAGTTTTTAACTTTGTTTCAGAAAGAATACTAAAAAGCTTAAGATGCCTAGAGATTTATGGACTGAAGAACAAATGGCTTTGGCCTTGCAAGCAGTTAAAAATGGGATATCAGTAAGAACAGCCGCCAAAGAATTTAATATTGCCCGTCGAACACTTAGGAATCATTTGCTTAGTGGAAAAGCGGAAAAGAAACTTGGGCGCCCTTCATGTTTAACCCCCCAACAAGAATCTGAGTTGTGTGGAAGAATTTTTAGGCTAGCTGACGTTGGAATGCCTCTGACATCAACAGTGATAAGACGTTCTGTCCATGAATATTGCCAAAGAAATGGCATATCTGCACCTTTTATCGATAAAAACTTAGCTGGTCAAAAATGGCTCAAACTTTTTTTAAATCGACATCCCGAAGTAGTTAAAAGAAAATCCCAATTCATGAATCCAGCTAGAGCCGCCAAATTAAACAGATTCATATTCAATGACTATTTTGAAAAGCTACGCGAAGTTATAATGAAGCTTGATATCCTGCAAAGCTCTCAACACATTTTTAATATTGATGAGAAAGGTCGCCGCCTAAACCTTCATAAATCACAACAGGTATATGCTCGTAAAGGTGTCAAACGAGTTCATTTGATTTCGCAAGAGCACGCTGAGAATGTGTCAATCGTCGGTTGTGGAAATGCTATAGGACAAGTAATTCCACTTATGATCTTGTTCAAAGGAAAAAGAAAGAAGAATAAATGGTATGACAATCTTCCTGCTGGAACAGTTATTTAAATGACCGAGAAAGGAAGTATGACTAAGCCAGTTTTCATTAAGTGGGTACAACATTTTGCTAAGTACAAGCCAATAGGAAGAGTACTGCTTATTTTTGATGGAGTATCGTCCCATTTGGATGCAGGTATTTTTGATGAAGCCGAGTCCCATGAAATTACGCTATTTTGCCTGCCAAGTAATTGCACACATGAACTGCAACCTATGGACAAGGCGGTATTTAAAGCTGTTCTGAAGCTATTTTCTTGTGGCATTTTTACAATTTTAACTATTTATAATGGGAAATAAGCCACAATATTATTAAAAAATGATTTTTATTAACGTTTCGACGCCCAAATCGGGTGCCGTTGTCAAAATACAAAATACTACTAACATAAACAAAAATGTTGTTGCTTAGTAAAAAAATTCTTCTAATAATTTATTTAATTTGACTCATTTATATCGGCAATTCAGATACATAATATGATACATTTTAAAGTAGAATACTTTAAAATGATATTGCCAATATTTATGAGTTGCATTCCTGGGACGACTTTACTGAAAGATAGTTCATTCGATTACATGAAATCAACCCCAACTCAAGAATATCCGTCACAAAAAAATCATAGCATGTGATCTGTCTTTAAAAAGACAACCACATGCAATGGTGACATTAAAATTCTCGCGTTAGAGATCTCATAGTAAATCACGAGGGAAAACCAGGAAAAAAACCTCGTGATACTATCCCGACATCGTAAGTATTTGGTCTTACATTTAATTTACTCTCAAAATTAATACCAAATTCTGACTTTACTATAATTTTGTTTAAATTATAAATAATATCAATAATACATGGATATATAAGTAATACTAAAATATAAAATATGTACTAACTTGACTATTGACTTACTAATTGTGGTATTTTCTTTCTATTGACTTCCTCTTTCAGTATGGGTATCCACATCCTACTGCATTCCACCGAGGAATTTGCGACACAATTGTTTTCGTTTAGCATAATTAGAGCCGCTTCTTTGATTTTTCTCTTTTTACTATCTGTATTTAAAGCCTTCGAATCTTACTGGGACGACGAAGTTATCACCTACTGGACAAATAAACCAGATCGAACGATCAATAAATTTTCGTTTGGCACAATTTTCTCAAAAGTATGGCCAAAAGCAACTGCAGCATCAAATGTTATTTCAGGTTTTCGTGCTACGGGAATATACCCGTATGATCCGAGTGTCATTCCTGACATAGGTTTTTGCCCATCAGAAATAACAGAAAATAAATTAGACTCAGAAGATTCTGCTATTCCATCAGCTTCGACTTCCGCAACGAATAATCCTATTGGCAGCTCCACTCCAGACAGAAAAAAGAAAATAAAAGCTCTAAAGGAGAAAAATACGCAAGATAGCTCTGAGAGTTCTGACGGTTCTGACAATGAATTTTCAGTACATGACAGCTCAGAAGAAGAAAACGAAATGTCAGTAAGTTTCAACGCAATGTTAATAACACCAGAATTGGAAACTGGAATACGCAAAGGTGCTAGAAAGAAATCCCTGAACTATCAAGCACAGGAAGTCACAAAATCATTGTTTGACGAAGCTGGTTTAAATGACCCTAAAAACCAATCAAGAAAAGGAAAAAACTTGGCAAACGGAAAAATAGTCAAAAAACAACTAAAAAAAAGGAGAAGAGAAAAATAAACCTCAAAAAACAAAGAAGAACGAAAAGATAGTTGGTATTGTTTCGTCTGCAATGAGGATGACGTTAAGGATATGAGACTTTGTGACAGCTGCAAACGATATATTCATGAAGAGTGTGTACGACTTTCACCAGATGATAAAGACTTAGTTTTCATATGTCCAGACTGTTTGCAATAATTATTTTAAGTACCTATTATTTTTTACAAAATAAATGTCCTACATGTCACCTTTGTTTAATTTGATTAATGTATAGTTGCACCAATAGACCTTAAGCTTAAGACGTGGAACGTCAATGCGACATAAGCTGAACTGGGCTAAACTGGAGCTGAAGATCTGTTGGTGCAACCAGGCATAATTGTCACATTTAAAAAGTGGGCCTTATTAAGAACATGATGTTCCTAATTAGGCCCAGAAGCAACCATTTTTTAAAGACTAAAAAGTAACAACTCATAAAACATTTGACAAAATTTAACAATCTCATATTAAATTTAAATATGTGATTTATCTTCTCTGTGGTTTTCAGATTTATGTCGTGATTTTATTTATCAAAAAACAACTAACAAACATTAAGTGGGCCTTATTTGGTCAAATTACCTTATATATTATAGTCAAAGCCCGAATTTCAAGCACTCCTAGGTTTGACTAGGCAATCCTCAGGTCTGACTGACGGTCTTAGTCAAAGCCCGAAATAAATTACAGTTTCGTCCTTTGACTAGTCAAACCTAGAAGAGACTAAGTTGGTCAGGCAAAGGTCGAAATTTCATTTTATGAAATCGGGGTTTGACTAGTCAAACCCCGATCAGCTCTTAAAATGTCGTAATTGTTAGATTAGGTTTAATAAAACGTCATTTTTTGATTTTAATGTTTATTATTTTTATATTGTCGTAATAAAAATAAAAAAAATAGTGTTTATTCTCACATGTTGAGGCATTATGACATTTAGAGTTGCACAATACGTTAGACCTTTTACACATACGTAATTTGAAAGAGCATTTCTTATTGCATTAGAATTTTATAAATTTTTGTCCTCCAAATTTAGAATCTTTAGTACTAATTTCTCTTAGAGACAGAGACAGCTTAACGTCTGGAACATCTTCGAAATTAGGAAATTTCTCTTTGCATTCTCTTATTTGATTTCTTGAAAAAAGTCTGTTTATTGTTCCGTATTTCGGACCAACTCTATATAAACCGTCAATTGCTTTATCTTGTATGTTACTCAAAATATTTCGAGCATCCTCTTTGGCTCTATCAAAGCTGAGGATAGGTATTGTTACAATTTTTCCGAATGAAATTGGAGGACATTTTTTTTTCACTTAATTATTTCATAGCATTATCCTGGGCATGAAGACTTTCAATCGCACTTCCTTTATTTATTTTAATCTTTTCTGTCTATGCACAACGCATGCTCGAACGCGTGCCAAGGAGATGCTCGAAATATTTTGGGTATCATACATCATATAAGATTAAACAATAATTGACGGTTTATATAGAGTTGGTACGAAATACGGAACAATAAATACACTTTTTTCAAGAAATCAAATAAGAAAATGCAAAGAGAATTTTCCTAATTTCGAAGATGTTCCAGACGTTAAGCTGTCTCTAAAACAAATTAGTACAAAAGATTCTAAATTTGGAGGACAAGGATTTATAAAATACCACTGCAATAAGAAGTGCTCTTCAAAACTATGTAAGTGTAAAAAAGGTCTTACGTATTGTGCAACTCTAAGGGCCGGTTGTTCGAACGCTAATCAACAATGATCATTATCAAATAATTAATTACTGTAAATGTCAATTGTTAAAACATAATTAATTACAATTCTGAGACTATAATCAATTAATATAACAATAATTATTAACATAATTAATAATAAATCTCATAATTGTAATTAATTATGTTTTCAGCAACCCAAACAAAGTTGACATTGACAGTCTTGGTCACAGTAATTAAATATTTAATAATGATCATTGTTGATTAGCGTTCGAACAACCGGCCCTAAATGCAATAATGCCTCAACATGCGAGAATAAACACAATTTTTTTTATTTTAATTACGACAATATAAGAATAATAAACATTACAATTAAAAAATGACGTTCTATTAAACCTAATCCAACAAATTACGACATTTAAATAGCTGATTGGGGTTTGACTAGTTAAACCCCGATTTCACAAAATTAAATTTCGACCTTTGCCTGACCAACTTAGTCTCTCCTAGGTTTGACTAGTCAAAGGCCGAAACTGTAATTTATTTCGGACTTTGACTAAGACCGTCAGTCAGTCCTGAGGATTGCCTAGTCAAACCTCATAACATATACACTGTAGGCTGAAATAAAGGAGTACATTTTTTAGTTGAAAATAACTTTTTTGTTTTTTGGGCGATTTAATTTACTTTTGCAGGGCTAATAGCCTAACATGTCTTCCATATGACTGCAAATTTGGAAGGAAAAATAACGTACAGGGTCGTACTTAGAAAAAAATTATGTAACGGTTCATTTGAGCTCGTTGCAAATGAAAACTGTCTTAGATAAAATTGAACTGATATACTTTTTTGGTAGGTTAACTATCCAGAACACTTCAGTAAAAAGGAAATTTTTCAAAATTATCGGATTCACACTTTATCATTTTTTTATTAAATTAGGAAAATATAACATTTTCACAAATAACACATTTATGAAAGCAGTTTAATTATTTTAAAACTTAGACTAAAATATTATGAATGTGGCCACCATTACTGTTTACCACTTCTTGAAGTCGTCTGCGCCATAAATTGATAGCCCCATTTACTACACCCTGTTCAAAATTGTTCCAAACAAACTGCATTCTTTCTTTGAGCGGTTCGATGGTTTCAAATTGTTGTCCATCATACAAATTTTGTTCGAAAATTCTCCAAATAGAATAGTCAACCGGATTTAATTCTGGGCTGTTAGGTGGCCACATCTCTGGCTCAATATAGTCCGGGCAATTTTCATTCAAGAATATCCTTGTATTGTGGGAAGTGTGCGAAGGAGCACCATCCTGCTGGAAAGTGTAATCATCACATACTTCTTCAATTTCAGGTAATAGGTGCTGCAAGATTTGTTCTTGATATGTTTCTGAATTAAGTTTTACCCCGGCATCAACAAAAATCAGACGAGATTTTCCCAACATGGATACTGCAACAGAGACCATTACACCTTTTGAGAAATGACTTTTTTCAATTAAAAGATGCTCTAGTAGAATTTCTCTCTTAAATTGTACGTCAGAATACACCCTATTATTTTGGGTATTTTTAGGAGGCCGTAAATAAAACATTTTTTCATCTAAAAACCATATTTTTCTAATGTTTCACGAGAGCGGAATCTTCTTAGTAGCAAATTACATCTTTCCAGTCGTTTTTCTCTTACATTGGCAGTAAGTCTTTGACAGTAAACTTTTTTGAATACTTTAAGATGGCAATTCTCTTTAATGATTTTTTGAACTGATGTGCGGGAAATCCTAGTTTCTTCTGAGATTTTCTTTGTTCCAACAGATTGGCCAGGTTGCATATTTCTTAAAACAACCCTTACTCTAGCAATATTTTCTTCAGTTCTTGAGGTTCGCTTCCTTACTCTTCCACTTTTATGTTCAATAGACCCATGAGTTTCCCTTAGATGTCTTAAGAACTTTTCTATCGTTCCAATAAGCCAATTGTTGTCAGGAAATGCATTTACAATTTTTCTTGCACTATAATTATATTTTTCACGGTAATATTTAATTAATATTCTGTCCTCTTTGCTTAAAAGTGGCATTATGAACTGGCCAATTTACTTATTTAACTATAAATGTCAAAAAAAACTCCATGGCAATCTAAGCAGTCATGGCTTACTAAGTAAAATTGGCATATTTGAGCGTTTGAGAAATTCTTAAGACATTTAACAAAAATGACTGCTATAATGAGGCAAAAACGAAGGAAAAGGTGTAATTTAGTGTTAAGAGGGTTTCGTTCTGGTAAACATATTAGAAAAGTACTCGAATAAGATTTCCCAATTTACGAAAAAATGATATTTTACAAATTCGGGATTTTTTAAAATTCTATGGCGAATGCGCATTCTGAACATTTAGTCCTGTCGCCAGGGGGGGTACAACGGCCTCGTTAATTCAGATGGACTTACCCAAGTTTTTTTTATGTATTTTGACCCGTAGAACACGAATTTTTTGGGTAACAGTTGATCCGGATGTCGATAAGATTGTTATAGACCAAGAACTTGAGGAATCAAATAACAGCGATTTTTGGCAAAACAAAACAATATTTTGTATTTTTTGGGTCATTTTAAGCAAAAAATATTTCTACAAGTTTTTTAGTAGGATGCACAGTTTTCGAGATAAACGCGGTTGAACTTTCAAAAAATCGAAAAACTGCAATTTTTAAACCCGAATAACTTTTGATTAAAAAATAAAATAGCAATTCTGCTTAGCGCCTTTGAAAGTTCAAGTCAAATTATGTCGGTTTTGATTATTTGCATTGCTAAAAATTTATTGTGTTATTGTTAAACAAAGCTACAAACAACTAGTGCGTGAGTGATGTTTCTATGATTTCTCATTTAAAATCGAACGAGTAGGTAGAATAGGTACTAGTGCAATCAAGACTATTTCTACGTTACATGCGTTAAAACGCATGTAAAAGCACGGGAAACCCTACGTGTTTATAGCTTTGTTAAACAATAAAAAAATAAATTTTTACCAATGCAAATAATCAAAACCGATATAATTTGACTTAAACTTTCAAATGCGGTAAGCAGACTTGCTATTTTATTTTTTAATCAAAAGTTATTCGGGTTCAAAAATTGCAATTTTTCGATTTTTTTAAAGTTCAACCGCGTTTATCTCGAAAACTGTGCATCATACGAAAAAACTTGTAGAAATATTTTTTACTTAAAATGGCCCAAAAAATACAAAATATTGTTTTGTTTTGCCAAAAATCGCTGTTATTTGACTCCTCAAGTTCTTGGTCTATAACAATCTTATCGACATCCGGATCAACTGTTACCCAAAAAATTCGTGTTCTACGGGTCAAAATACATAAAAAAAACTTGAGTAAGTCCATCTGAATTAACGAGGCCGTTGTACCCCCCCTGGCGACAGGACTAATTATTTAAATCAAAAAATGATATTTTGCGAAACCGGTAATTTTGAAAAACTGTATATTTACTGAAGCGTTCTGGATAGTTAACCTAACAAAAGAGCATATCAGTTCAATTTTAGCTACGACAGGTTTTATTTGCAACGAGCTCAGATGCACCGTTACATAAATTTTTTTAAGTCCGACCTTGTACGTTATTTTTGTTTCCAAATTTGCAATCATGTTGAGGACATGTTAGGCTGTCAGCCCTGCAAAAAGAAATTAAATCGCCCAAATAACAAAAAAGTTATTTTCAACTAAAAAATGTACATCTTTATTTCGGCCCACAGTGTACATTGTAAATTATGATTTGGGAGTGCTCCTAGTTGCATTTAACGTGTCTTGGTTTGTTTATTTCTACTGCATCTTGATTGTAAATTTAGTATAGAGGTGCCTCTCTTCAGTATAACAAATGGATTACGTCCTTTAATTTGACCCAGTCAAATACCTTCTTAAGGTCCACGAAACATAAATATGCCGGTTTATTGTATTTTAGTGACTTTATAGGTGTGGCATTATAATTTTCTTTCCCCTAAAACTTTTGGTCTTCTCTGTATTAAGGGACATTATCTTTTGGTTGTTGATATCATTAACTGGCATGTGTTTAGTTGGAAAAATATGTAAAACTTATGCCCGATAGCCACATTCTTTCTAGTATATAGACAGTTTTATTGCCTAGACGACGTCTCATTTCCTTTTGCCCCTACAATTACAAATGTCTCGGTGCAATTAGGTAGGTTAAGTTAAAAGTGCATGAAATTATTAGCGTAATATAACCGCAGCTTTATTTATTTTTTTAAGAACCCCTTTGGAAGGTTTATAATATTACTCTACGAATATTAACTAGTCTGGCTAAGGGTGTAAATAATCACACATCCTTATTTCATTCTATTCTAAGTTCGACCAACAAGCCGAGATGGTACACGACGTTAAATTATAAGTTTTTAGTAGGTAGTGAAAAAACCCACAAACTGCCATAAGTTTGAACTTTTATGCAATTCGATCATAATAAGGTAATTAGGTCCATGTAATAAAATTAGTATAAATTTCTCTGGAATTTTACTAAATATATTTGTCTTTTTTAGGTTTCTATCTGTTTTTCTGCTTATTGGAACTGACATACCGACAGACTAAAATCACAAGCTTTTCGACAATATCTTTACATGAAAAACGAGTTAGAAATATAGAAGATCTTATAGATTCCGATATTCCAGTCAAAAGTTTTAGAAGCAGTGCAATGGTTCTTCCCGACAACAGTCCATTGTTGTCAAAAATCGAATATTTACCTGATGAACCTTACGAAAATTTAACTCTCAGAGCTGCTGAAGAAAGGTTTGTAACTATCACCATCATCAATGGTGTTACAGCCCTATAAAAGAACCTCGACCTTCCCAAGTCTATTAAGCCAATCGGTTCTATCTATTGCCAACTGTTGCCAGTTTGCTGCGCCTATTTTTCTCCCATCCTCATCTACACCATCCTTCCATCTGAGTATTGACGTACCCCTATTTCTACTTCTCACAAGTTGTGACATAAGAATTCTTTTAGAATGGTTGTTCTGCTGTGATCTTGTTCGATGTCCTGCCCATCTTAGTCTTCCTATTTTTATAAGAGATACTACGTGCTTACCACCAACTATATGTTTATATCTGTGGTATATCTCGTAGTTGTACGTCCTCCTCCATATACCATTTTCACAGATGCCACCGAGTATTTCTCTCAGGATCCTTCGTTCAAATATAAGCAGAAGGTTTTCATCTGCCTTGGAGATGGTCCATGTCTCCGATTCATATGTCAACACTAGTTGTGTAACGGTTTTGTATATGGTTAATTCTGTTTTTTTGGTTTAAGTTTTTGATTCTCATATGTCTATTTGTTTGCTAGGATTATCCTTCGCTTTATTTCTTCCGTCATGACGTTCTCCTTGGTGATCAGGGAGCCTAAGAATGTGAATGTGTCCATAACTTCAAAGGTAGTGTTATCAATCGTGAATTGGTGACCGATGTTTCTGGCTCTATTATTGGGTGCTAATGCCATCATCTTAGTTTTCTCCTCATTTACTTGCAGGCCCATATTTTTTAGACATTTGAGAAGGTGGTATTCATTTCTTCTAACTTGCGTGTTGTGCGGGCAACTAGGTCCACATCATCTGCATATGCCAAAATTTTTGGATGGTTTATTAAAAATATTTCCTCTGTTGTCTATTCGGGCATCTCTGACCGCCTTTTTCAGAGCTATGTTTAAAAAGACAGAGACATGCCAGCGCATCTCCCTGTCGCAGCCTAACATGAGTTTTAAACTCCTGTGATTGTTCTCCCTTTATTTCGACTGCAAACAACTTTAAACATTGTAGCCTTAACCAATCTTATCAGTTTATCGGGGATGTGGAATTCTTCCATGGCTTCATACAATTTATTTCTTGGTATCATATGCCGATTTAAAATCTACGAAAAGATGGTATGTGTCAATATTGAGTTCATTGGTTTTTTCCAGTATTTGTCTCAGCAGGATGATCTGGTCTGTTGTTGATCAAACAGGCCTAAAAGCACTTTGATATTCACCAAGAAGCTCCTCTGAATATGCACTTAGGCTACCTATTAAAATACTCGAAAATATTTTGTATGCTGCATTAAGGAGGGTTATTCCCCTATAGTTTCTACATTCCAATTGATCACCCTTTTCATGTAGCGGGCAAACGATTTCAATACACCACTCTTCCGGGATTTATTATTGGGATTCCCTCATTCCAGGCTCTCAGTATTATTTTGTGATGAGCGCACTAATAACCAGCAAAATAGCACAAAAGATGGAAAACATAAATTGCGAAATAAAAAGAGATGAAACTAGTGGAGATGGAAATGATCGTTATAAACGTATAAATTAACATTACATTACATAGTTTCCCACCTTGTCATATGTACAACGACGTATCAGAGGAGTATGACAACTGTCACTGTGACAGTAGAATTTTATAAAATACTCCTCTCACAGACGTCTAAAGGTGGGAAACTATGTAATGTAATGTTAATTTATATGTTTATAACGATCATTTCCACCTCCACTAGTTTCATCTCTTTTTGTTTCGCAATGTATTATGTTTTTCATCTTTTGTGCTATTTTGCCGGTTATTAGCGCGCTCATCACTGTATTTGACTAGTCAGCGTTGCACCGCCATATTTAATAATAGACCGGGAGGTAGTTTCAAATCTAACCGGAGCATTTTAGCATGGCTGTTTTCTTTTTATTTAGTGCGCACCTACATTGGATCCGTTTTTCTCCGATCAGATCAGATCAGATCCGATCCGATCCGACAGGCGGCACCTACATTGGATCCGTATTTCTCCGATCAGATCAGATCCGATCAGACCGGTTTTCCAGCGAGGGAGCCTACATTGGTTCAGTAATCTTCCGACCACCGACCACCGACAATGACGAAGATGTGCTATTAATTTGTTGTCTGTTGTTGGAAAACAACGTTCTTAAAAGACGTAGAAAAAAACGTAGATGGATGCATACATTTAATAAACACAGATCTTTAGGAGAATTTAATATAAACAAAAATCTACGTAACTATCCTGATACATTTAAAATCCTATTTCCCATTTTTTCGTCACAAGAATGTAAAATAATTCATGAGAAAAGAAAAAATATATTGATTTATTACAAACTAGTATCCATCCCAATAAAACTATTTACCTATTATTAGATGCACAGAATAGGGTGTTTCCTATTCTGTGCGAGAGGTATAAATGTAAATAAAGAGATTTTGTAACCATTATATTCAAGACAACATTATAAATTATCTATCTTGTAGAGATACATTATTACAAAATTAAATATTAAGATTTGGAAACTATTTATTCTTGATTTATTTCATGAAATAGTTAAAACAAAAAATTCAATTAATTATATGCAAAGACCGGAATGAAACCAAACACTTCTCGATGAGAATAGGAGAAGCTACTCCCGACGTCGGCCGATATCGGATCTGATCTGATCTGATCTGATCTGATCTGATCTGATCTTATCAGATCGGATCGGAGAAAAACGGATCCAATGTAGGCACTCCCATTTAATACTATGCTATGGGTTTATTTTTTATTTCGACGTCGGATCTGATCTGATCCGAGAATAACGGATCCAATGTAGGCACCCTCATTTAATACTATGGGTTTATTTTTTATTCCGACGTCGGATCTGATCTGATCTGATCTGATCGGAGAAAAACAGATCCAATGTAGGTGCAGCCTTAGTTAGGTGTTCCAAGACATATTAACAAATGATGTGTCAGCTGGCCCAAAACCGGGGATTTTAGGCAAGAAAAGGTAAAATGTGAAACTTGATAGAAAAACGCTACAACTTATATTAGTATGGTATAACTAGACCTAAACCCAGACATAAAAAAAAACACCAAATTGTTCTATATCGTCCACATATTATTCAGTAAAAAGTCACACCATTTTGAGCGTCGGGTTTGGGGGAGGCGGAGGAGAGAAGTCGGCAAATTAGTAGTTTTTTTATGTTTTTCGTCAATATTTCTAAACCTAAGCGGTTTAACGTGAACAAGATTCTATACAAAAATGTTCTACATTAAATTTAAAACGAAAATTTTACTATTGTAAAAATATTCATGCGATATTGTCCATAAAAAGTTCAGATTAGATTTCTCCGTGCCACAGATTTATATGGCCTAGGCCTGTAGAAGCCTCTTGGTGAGGTTGACGTTCCTTGAAGGGCTTATCAGTAACATACCACCGGCCAATAAAATAGCAAATTATATTTAGGAAACAAAATCCTATTAAAAAATTAGTTTCTTCCGTAATAATGTTATAATTATTTGTCCAAACAGTGTAAAAAATATGGAAAACCTCCACTCTACACTCTCCGTAACTCCGGAACCGTCGATTTTAGAACAATTATGCATAGGATCTTTTTCGTTTAAAATTTAGTGAAGAACATTTTTATATAGAATATTTTTCACGCTAAACCTCTTAGGTTTAGAAATATTGACGAAAAATCTAAAAAACTACTAATTTATCGACTTTCCCCTCCCCACCACCTCAACCCGACGCTCAAAATAGTGCAACTTTTTACTGGACAATATGTAGACTATACAGAACAATTTGGTGTTGGACGAAAACTTTAATTTGGGATGACGGGGTTAGGCCTTTTTTGGACCAATAGGGAACTTACAAAAATTTTTAAATATTAAAATGATATTAAAAATCATAAGGTAACATGATCTTAAAACGCTTGCATGCGAAAAAAAACAAATATTTTTAACCCGTACGCTAATTACGACGTTTTGAAAATGCTATAAAATTCAAATATCGTAGGAGGCTCTTGAACGTCCTTCTATTGGTTCGACGTCACCGGCCACGGTGAACCGGCGGAAACAACGCGATTAAGGTAGGTATCACGGGTATATTACATTTTAATCGTCTTTAATGAAAAATTCCTAGGTATTATTTATGTTCATCTTATATATTGTAATAAGTAGTTCCCCAATCAGCTTAGTTTTAAACTGAAATTGATAAAGTTGAGTGCTACCTTGTAAAGAGTTTAAAACTCATAATATGACGGACGAGGGTTTTTCAAAAGGTCAATCTGACTAACTTATCTACCGTTGATGTCTTCATCGTGGCAACTTTTATAAAAAGTAGTAAAAGCTATAAAAGCTATTCTATTGGAGAAATGCGAGGTGTCAAGGCAAATAAGTAAGAGTTATTAATAAGCATGTTTAAACCGTTTATAACAATAGTTTGGTACCATTATATTATAGTACTTATACGGTTTACCCCGTGGGTTTGATCTACCTACCTCTAATCGAAGGATTTCGTATATCCTGGAAAAAATTACGGTGTAATTTGCATTATAATAAAGATTATATTTTATTGTAATGTTTATTAGTACCTAATGGAGCCTTTCATTATTGTGTTCAAAGCCTTCTGAGAAAAGATTATGGTGATTAGCAGCAACAAAATCCTTCTTTACAAAGTTACTAATACGCATAAATAAGAAGAATCATTATTGTAATTTTACAAGGTAATATCTTTATCATCTCAGCTTATACTTACACCGCATCCCTCGGTAGACCGCAAGCTATAGTAGAAACCCGACTGTAGACCGCATACTATAGTAGCACCAATACGTTTTAGTTACTCTTACTTTTATTACTAAAAGTTTTGTTTATTTTTAAGTTACTTGTTTCTTCTTTGTTCTTCAACACAAGAAACGAACAAAGTAATTTCATAAAAAAGAACTTTTTGATACATGTCAACAGAGATAAAATGTTAATATTTTGCCTGTCACAGAAAAAATCATTTTTGCCACAGAGTAAAACAAGATATTTCAACTATATTATTTATCTATGGGCAAACTGCATTAAATGCAATGGCCCACCCCGAACGGACAAACGATATGAGTGGCCTGTGACGTCAGAGCACAGATCTCGCTTTTGAAGTTGTTTAAAACGGAAATTTTAGGCGCGGAACTTTGATTAGATGTTGTACGTACACTATTCATTGTTAAGACGTAATATTTTGAATATAACATTTTAAAACATAAATTAACAATTTTATGCAAAAAAAATTTTTAGTCCAAGTTCCCTATTATAATATAGTAAATACCTCCGTAACTTTGGAACCGTTCTTTTTAAAAGGATTATGCATCGGACCTTTTTTGTTTAAAATTGAATGTAGAACATTTTTTTATATAACATTTTTTTTTATTAAAGAAAATTACCGCATCCACCAACAGGTTATTAGCGGCATTACTTGATAAACAAAGGTTAACAATTATTTTTAACAAGTAAAAAAAATAACTAGATTTGATACAAAATATTGATAGAAATTAGATAGTTGAGTAAGTCTTTTACTGGACAGTTTTCTCCTAATAAAGCTAGTAGAGTGTTTGGTAGATTGTTCATTGAACGTTCACGTTGATATTTTGGACACTCGATTAACAGATGGGTGACGGTAAGAGGCGTAGCACATAGGTCACACATGGGACGTTCACTGGCCGAGAGTAAATATGAGTGTGTAATCTTGGTGTGCCCTATAGTAGGCGCGTTAGAACCGCTTGAATAAACCTCGAACTAATACTTGTTTTCCACTGTCGTGTATCTGGTTTTACCGATTTTAGTTTAGATTGCGATAGAAACCATTCGCGTTGCCACTGACCGATCACTTTTTGTTTAAAAAACGTTTTGAGGTCTTTAGATACACACTCGCGCACTAATTCGGACATCGCACTTGTTGCTGCATTACGAGAACTTCTGTCTGCCTCTTCATTGCCGATAATCCCTATATGTGATGGGATCCATATAAATTTCGGAGTTGTGTTGTTCTCTTGGGCAATTTGTAGCTCAATTTTTATTAGTTTCTCTAAAGGACTTTCAGGATACAGATGCTGGATTGCGAGAAGAGAGCTGAGCGAGTCGGTGAGAAACAGAGGCTTTGAAATATTTGAAAGGTTTGCATGTTTTAGGGCGCGATACAAAGCAAATAGTTCAGCGGTGAAAACGCTTGAACTAGGCGGTAGTTTAAATTGAAAAGTAGACGTTGGAGTTACAAATGCCTTCACTGGACTTAGAGACATCGGTGAAGATGTTTGTGCAGTTTAGGTAGTCTCGTTCAAGAATCTCGTTCAGTTTCTTTTTTATAAGTAAGGTGTTAGTATATTTTTTGGAGAGCTTTAGTAAAGAGGTGTTGCAATTTGGGATGTCTATTAACCATGGAGTTGGATATTGGATGTTACAGTGAAACACGTCTGGAATTGTTGCATCGAGTTTATTTAAAATTGATCTTATTCGCATGTAATAAGGTTTTCCGGTACGAGGTCTATTGGAGAAAAAGTCGTGATTATTTTTGGAAAAGGTATTTTCATATAGTGGATGATCCTTATTGGCAGCTACGGAAGAAGCATGTGAAAGTGTTAAAATTGTCCGCCTATACTGCAATGATGGTTCTCCAGTTTCGGAATATATGCTTTCTATTGGTGAAGTGTGAAAAGCTCCGAGAACGATCCGAAGTGCGGCATTGTGGATTATATATCTAGTGGTTTTAAGGTAGTCTTAGTTGTGGAGGCATAAACAATTGAACCGTAATCGATTTTGGATCTAATTTGTATATAACATTGTTTAGGCTAAACCGCATAGTTTCAGAAATATTGACGAAAAACTTAAAAAAAAAACTCATAATTTACCGACTTCTCCCCCACCTACCCCCCAAACCCGACGCTCAAAATGGTGTGACTTTTTAGTGAAAACAATATGTGGACCATATAGAACAATTTGGTGTTGAAGGATAACTTTCACTTTGGATGTCTGGGTTGTGCAGTTTTTTGGATCAACTGTGTCATACTATATGTCAAATATTGATCTCCGTGACTTACGTGTATAATAGCCAAGAATACCTAGCTACTGGCTTTCACCCATATGACTCGGGTTCAATTCCTGGCCTTGAAATTTTTACCTTGAAATAATACCACGTTTTTATTATTTATACGACACAATATAAAAAGTCTGTATTCTTATAGAATCGTAAACTATGCATTTGATCATAATATGATAATATCATAATATTATTATTGACCTCCTTAATAAAAAAAGTTGTACATAAGCCCCTGAAGCTTCCAGAGTTAGTACGACCAATCTAAGTAAACAAGGGGGTTGCCTGCGACGTTCTTTTTTATTTTTTTGGACCCTAATTTTTCACTTTTCTATCACCAACCCCTTATTAATAAAATATTTCCTTGTTCTTTATAATATATAAAAATGAACGTTTGTCTGTATGCCCCTTATCGAATCGTAAACTATGCATTTTGATAATATTATAAATATGATGACCTCAAGCAAAGTTGTTGTACATGAACCCGGGAAGGTTTCTGAGTTAATATGACCAATCTAAGTAATCATTTTATGCAGATACCACAAAAATAATATTGTTCATTAGAAAAAAGTGTACGCAATATTTTTGAGTATTTTTTAGGTATTTGACTTTTAAACATTATTTTTTAGTTCTAATGCGGAACGAAGTTTGGCGAGTCAGCTAGTTAATAATTAAAAAAATATTCTTTAACTATGTAGTTTGGAAAATATTAAAAAGTATAAATCATTAATTTATGAATTTTAGATTTTAAGAAAAAAGCGTCAGCTATGTATTATGATCAAATTCAAAGTTTACGATTCTATAAAAGACATACAGACTTTTTTTATATTGTGTCGTATAAATAATAAAAACATGGTAATATCAAAAAATAATTATTTTTCAAATCAAAATGTCAATTTTAAAAACAAAAAAAATTCAAGGCCAGGAATTGAACCCGAGTCATCTGGGTGAAAGCGAGTAGCTAATTAGGTTAACACGTAAGTCACGGAGATAAATATTTGACATATAAGTTGTAGCGTTTTCCATCAAGTTTCACATTTTACCTTTTCTTGCCTAAAATCCCCGGTTTTGGTCCAGCTGACACATCATTTATTATTAATAAGCTTTGGAATAGCTCTAACTAAATAAAAAGAAAATAGCCATGCTAAAATGCTCCGGTTAAACTTGACACTACCTCCCGGGCTGCATCTAAACATTCCGTATATGTATTTGGAACCTAGGAGTTTTCTATGGGTTCGTTGCAGCACGCGGTCATATTTTAACCAATAGGCGGCGAGGTCCCAAACGCATATACGGAATGTTATTCGGTTCCAAATTCATATACGGAATGTTAAATATTCGTACACCGAAAAAGATAAGTTTTTATTAGAGTCTGTTAAAAGGAGATTAATTTAAAATACTTGTTACTGTATTATTAAATAAAAATAAAACAATTATAGTATTTGGAATGTTATTTGGTGCGAAATTCATATACGGTATGTTAAATATTCGTAGAACAAAAAGACCATTTTTATTAAAGCCAGTTAAAATGTGACTGGTTTTTAATAGTATATTATACAACGAGCAATTAATGATGGTCATTATGAAGCGAGTATAAGGGATACGAAACGAGCCGCCTAGCGGCGAGTTTCGTATAGAGTACGAGCTTCATAATGATAATTAAATGCAAGTTGTATACACGATTTTTTCTATGACCGTTCACAAAAAAAATATATTCAACTTTATTAATTTTGTAACGCAAACAAATTAAGTAGTTTGTCAGTCTGACAGTTTGTTTACATATTGAGAACTGTCAAAGCGTATATATTTGACTCGCCATTGGTTACTGCGCGTGTGCCACCTTTATCGCGAATGTCATATCGCGATTCTATTGGTTAAAAATCTGTATCATATTGAAAATTTGTATCATAATGAAGTTCATTATGATACAGGTAGTGACATCATAATTGATATATTATAGTATGAGAATAGAAAAATTATTGTTAATGTATTATTAAAGATCCATAAGGAAAAAGGTTTTCTGTAGTTGGCTGTATACCATATAATACAAAAAAACGAATAAAGTCCTTTATGAAAGGTCTATATTTAAAATTGCTAAAAAGGGCTACATCACAGAACTAGTTTTCGATTGGTTGACCAATCATCATCAGTGCTTTCCTAAAATAAATATAACCTTATAAAATGGTGCAAAGGTTTTAAAATTTTGAATACGGTTAAAAAAAGTTGTACATTATACTCACGTGATCTTACATGCTAACCACCAAAATATTTGTAATTATGTAATATATGTAAATAAAATTTGTAATATTATATTTTGGTGGTTAGCATGGTAAGGACACGTGAGTAGGTATAACCTACGACTTTTTTTAAACGTAGTCAAAATTTTAAAACCTTTGCATTATTTTATCAGGTTATATTCATTTTTGGAAAGCACTGATGATGACTGGTCAATCAATCTAAAACTAGTTCTGTGATGTAGACCTTTTTAGGGATTTTAAATATAGACTTTTTATAAAGGACTTTATTCGTTTTTTTGTATTATATGGTATACAGCCAACTACAGGAAAACCTTTTTCCTTGTGGATCTTTAATACCTAATACATTAACAATAATTTTTCTATTCTCATACTATAATATATCAATTATGATGTCACTACCTGTATCATAATGAACTTCATTATGATACATATTTTCATTAGGATACAGATCTTTAACCAATAGAATCGTGATATGATATTCGCGATAAAGGTGGCATACGCGCAGTAACCAATGGCGAATCAAATACATACTCTTTGACACTTCTCAATATGTAAACAAACTGTCAGACTGACAAACTACTTAATTTGTTTGCGTTACAGAATTAATAAATTTGAATATATTTTTTTGTGAATGATCATAGAAAAAATCGTGTAAACAACTTGCATTTAATTATCATTATGAAGCTCGTACTCAATACGAAACTCGCCGCTAGGCGGCTTGTTTGGTATCCCTTATACTCTTTCATAATGACCATCATTAAATGCTCGTTGCATAATATACTATTAAAAACCAGTCTCATTTTAATTGGCTTTAATAAAAGTCGTCTTTTTGTTCTACGAATATTCAACATACCGTATATGAATTTCGCACCAAATAACATTCCAAATACTATAATTGTTTTATTTTTATTTAATAATACAGTAACAAGTATTTTAAAATTAATCTCCTTTTAACAGACTCTACTAAAAACTTATCTTTTTCGGTGTACGAATATTTAACATTCCGTATATGAATTTGGAACCGAATAACATTTCGTATATGCGTTTGGGACTTCGCCGCCTATTGGTTAAAATATGACCGCGTGCTGCAACGAACCAATAAAAAACTCCTAGGTTCCAAATACATATACGGAATGTTTAGATGCTCCCGGGCTATAAGTTCAGCGAATATACCATCATTTATGGAGATTTATTATTTTTTAGGTTTGCAACTATATGGGGTGAGATTGGATTCGTCGCTCATCCCTTTCTGTATGAAGTAATGGATTACTTTAATCTTTACATGTACCAGATAGGTTTTTATATGCCGGAAACTCATATTTTCTACGAACATTTTGACTTATCGATGCGGAAGGTTATACAACGTGGTTTTCTGGAAATGCTGTATGGAAAATACAAACATTTTTTCATGCTCAAATACAGACATGCTTATCCAAGTAAAGATTTGAGTGTCAAAAAAGACTTAAAAAGTTGTATGTTCATGTTTATTGTTTTGTTTGCTGGATATTGTGTTTCACTGCTAGTATTTGGAATAGAACTACTTATGGCAAAAAGATGGAACACACTCACAAAAAATAGATGGTTTTGTAAATGGTTTTGGAAGAAAAAGTAAAACGTTTTTACTGTCAAGAGCTGGAAACAAGAAATGCACAACCTATTAGAATTTTTTGTGTTTGCATGTTTAATTTGAATAGATATTTAAAAAAAAATTGCAAATTCTGTTTGGAAATAAAAGCACAGCTAAATTGAATTTTTTTTTATTTTTCTAGTTTTAACTGATTTGTTCTATTAGTCCATTCTTTCACGGTTTTTGCTCTAAATTTTAAAGAACCGTTTGGATTGACATGAAATTTGGCATGCGTATAGCTTACATGTCAAAGAAAAAAGTGATAATGTGCCGATGTGTGCTTTTGCCCTGGGGGTGACTTTCACCCCCTCTTTGGGGTGAAAAAATATATATCCAAAGTAAGTCCGGAAATGGGTAAACTGACTAATTTTAAGTAACTTTTGTTCTATAGAGCTTTTTCGCCAAGTCAACACTTTTCGAGTTATTTGCGAGTGAATATGTTCATTTTTCAACAAAATAACCACATTTTTAGACGGTTTTTCGCAAATAACTCAAAAAGTAAGTATTTTGTCGAAAAAACGTTCTTAGCAAAAAGTAGCTTATAAAAAAGTAAAAAAAAATGGTGTACGCGTTAGGTCTCTGGATCTCGTAGAACCAGAGTTATAGCCAATGAAAAATAGATTCATATTCAGCAAATTTCAAATAGAATATTTCGACGTGGAATATCCAAAAAATTAAGCACTTTTTGGGGAAAACCCATTATACCTTTTTTAAAGTTTTTTAAAAAATCTTTATTTCTGTTTTTACAGAAAGTTTCTAGCATTAAATTTAAGCAAGTTACGCTCAAAATAAAGCTGGTCTCTTTTGTTAAAAAAAAAAAATTGGGAACACCAACCCCTAATTAGCAACTTAAATGAAATTAATCGTTACCGCTCCACAAATTATTTTACTTATGTTGTGTTTGTATGATCTGTAAGTTTCATCGATTCAAAGTGCTTATTTTTAAAAAAATTTGGTTTCAAAATAAAATTTTTAAAAATTTAAATTTTGAAAAATATGCTTTTTTCAAAATAACTTAAAAATTATTAGAGACACCAAAAATCTCGTAAAACAAAAAAACTCAGATTTGCTTTTCTGAATATCATGTATTTTTTTGTTCTTCTGTTAGACAAAAATTGATTAAGATTTGGTGTTTCTAAATTTGCATACATTCGTGATCAGTGACTCGTTCAACCCCTTTTAACTACAGCCCTTTCAATAATAAGGACTTTGAACCGATGAACCGAAAACCAAAAGGGACTAACTTTATTTTGAGCGTAGCTTGTTTAATTTTGATGCTAGAATTTTTTTTATAAAACAAAAATGAAGCTTTTTTTAAACACTTTAAATAAGTTGTAATGAGTTTTCCCCGAAATGTGCTTCATTTTTGGTTATTTCACGTTAAAGTATTCCATTTGGAATTTGACGAATATGAACCTATTTTTCATTAGCTATAACTCTGCTTCTACTAGGTGTAGAGACGTGATGTATACACCATTTTTTTAAATTTTTTACAGGCTATATTTTCTCTAAGAATATTTTTTCGACAAAATACTTACTATTTGAGTTATTTGCGAAAAACCGTCTAAAAGCGTGGTTATTTTGTTGAAAAAATGAACATATTCACTGCCAAATAACTCGAAAAGTATTGACTTAATGAAAAAACCCTATACAACAAAAGTTACTGAAAATTATCCAGTTCATCCATTTCCTGACTTTCTTTGGACGAATATTTTTTCACCCCCAAGTGGGGGTGACAACCACCCCCAGGGCAAAAGCACATATCGGCACAATAACACTTTTTTTCTTTGACTTGTTAGCTATTTGTATGCCAAATTTCATGTCAATCCAAGCGGTTCTTTAAAATTTAGAGGTTTTGCAATATTTTACCGTTAAAGAACGGGCTATATAGCGCTAAGCTACACTAGTGAAATCTGAATATAAATTGAATGAAATGAGCGTCGATAACGATTCAAGTAAACTGTCTATACAGGTATTTATGGTAGGGGAGCCCAAGCGGGATTTTTGCAGTAACTCGAGAGCGTCAGATTATCATATGGGGAGAAAGCTGGTACCCCGTAGATGTACCTCTACCATATATTGGCTCTATTGGCTCACAGGGGCATTCTTTAAGGGGGGCCGAAAAAAAAATATATCCTTAGAAAAACTCGAAATCGTCAGATTAAGATAAGATAAGTTAAGTACATGCAAAGCAAAACAGTGTACCTATATTTCAAAAATCTGACGATTTGGGCGGGGCTAAGGAAATGGGTGAGTCACAAAGTTTCACAAGAAAAAAGCGAATATTTCGCAAAATGAACGATAGATCTAAAAACTTTAAAAAATGTGCTCAATATTTGTCAAAAATCTATCGAATGATAACAAAGACGACTCCCCACGGAGAGGGGTGGGGGGTAAAATTAAAATTTTAAATACGAATCACGCGATATTTCGCGAAATGAACATCAGATCAAAAAACTGAAAAATACACTTATTCAATATATTTGAAATATCTATCGAATGGCACCCAACACGACCCCCACGGAGGTGGGGTGGGGGGTTACTTTATAATTTTAAATAGGAGCCCCCATTTTTTATTACAGATTCGGATTCCTTACGTAAACATAAGTAACTTTTATTTGAAACAGTTTTTCGAATTACAGATAAATGGAGCTATAATCGGGAAAAACCATTGTTGAAAATGGAAAATTAAATTAAAAATGTGGAAAGTCCCCACTAAAATGGAAAACTTTACTTAACTTTTTTTGGTTTTAGAACCTATTCTTCCCAACCCAATAGGTCCCCAAAGCGCTCGAGTGACTGCACATTTAGCATACTTTCCTCCCCTACTATTATAAAAATTCCATCGGGCGATGCTTAGGAAAATATTCCACCGACGCACCTCAGTTTACCCTTCTGCACCGCTATCATTATATTCTATAGCACCACATTTCGAAAGTCTGAAGTATTCACAGTCTCAGTCTGAATTATTCACAGTCCCAGTCTGAAGTATTCACACCCCAGAAATTTTTAAAATTCTTCTATAGCACCACATTTCGAGATCCTCAAGTATTCACAGTCCAAGACACCATAACGTAAGACAAGAATACGTAGCAGCGAAGTAGGCGGATCCTAAATGCAAAATTTTAAATCTCTGTTACATAAAACGTTGGACATCCTTCTAAAATCGTCTCTGTCCTGCAGTATCTAACTTACCCAAGAGTATGCTGGCCGACGTCCCACCATATTTCCACTAAGCGTTCTACTAGGTGTTCTGTCGTTATCCATTACTATAGTACAAGGTGACATTTTAGAATGAATGGGTATGTGTGTGAGTGCAAATTAATGAAAGAACGAATGTTTGGAGTTACTCGTAACTACAGTATAAAGAGCGACAGTAGAACTTCTCTCCAAAAAATTGGAAGTAAAATCTTTAGTAGCGCATGGCAACCGCGCAAGTTTCCCAGTCTCTAGAGCCCCACTCTCGCATTTCTAGTCGCGTAGAAACCTACGGGTTTTAACAGGGAAAACCCGAATCCACTACTGGTGAATTACCATTTGCATACTGCCGGTATTACTTCTTGAGATCATAGTGCCGACAGAGAAGAAATTTTACTGTCCGTCTTTATACTGTGCTCGTAACTATCGACCAGTGTCTTTTTGCTAGTTTATGTCAGATTAGGTGCACCCTGATTCTGTATACTCCCTTATCCTTTTGCAACCGTCCTGCCCAAAAAATTTTCTTCATAAAATAGATAGTAGCCTGTTATTCTATGGATATGGCAGGACTTAAAAATTCATCGCAACTCCCAATTTTTTTTTTCATTGAAAATCTAATTTTCATATGAAAATGTCACAGGAAACCCGTGGATTTTTCCACAAATTGTAAGTACCTTCTCTAACCTTCCAGTATTGCAAATGGCAGGACTTAGAAAATCGTGGTTGAACTTCTGTTAATATCTCCCGGTTTATAAGTACGGTTATGGAGACTTGGTAATAAATATGAAAATTTATTTATGATTTACATTTTTAGGTACATTTTGAACCATATTAAAACAGAAGTAATATCTCGATAAAAAGTGCCTTCTCGCAAAATTACAAAGAGGCAAAAAAGTTTTAAAAACACTGTGTTTAACTAATGGTACCGCAGTAAAAGTTTAATTGGAACATACACAAACATTTGGGGGGTTTAAAGGAACAAAACCCTCATAAAATTTTTATATAAACATATTAAAAAAGAAGCCGCAACTCGATAAAACTGCCTTATCGAAAAAATACTAAGAGGCAAAAAGTTTTAAAACTATTGAATTTAACTAATGGTACCACAATAATAATTTAATTGGAACGTACACAAAAGTTTGGGGGGATTAAGGGAACAAAACCCCCATACAATTTTTATGGGGTGCACAAATTTCACTATAATTCTTTTTTAAAATGTTCCTGCCAAAAGAATGCCACATGTCCATTTTCAACAAAAAATCTCTAATAGTTTTCGATATATTCGGAAAAATCGATTTTTATTTTGTAACTTCAAAGGGCTGTAATTTTTTTATGTGCATATTTGTACTAAGATACATTAGGTTAATTCGAACTATTTTTGGTCTCAGAATATGTGATTTAATTTATGACCTGTATTTTCGTTACACCCTGTATTAAAAAGAGTCGGAAGTTCTCCCTGCATGACCATTATGTAATAGACATACATTTGACTCATTGTTCCAATGGAAGGAACAGATTGTCAAAATAAATGGGACTACATAAAAAATAATCATTATAATAATACCTACTCATATTAAATTTGGTCCTAATGTTTTTCCGGATTAAAGATAAAAGATATTGCTGATTAATATCTTTCAGGAATCAAGTAACCATAAAATAATAATCATAGAAATGTAGCTCATATTAATCTCATAAAAAATTACGCACTTCGTATATAGGTAGCTACATAATGCGTGACATATTTTTGGCAATCTTAGCCTTTTCCTTACAAGCTCAATCATCAACTATTTCCTTGATGGAGGAAGATTCTTTGACCGGATGTCTCCAACTAATTGTTGAAGATTCTAATTACGCCGCACATTTTTTAATAACAAGTGAAAACTTAACTGTAAATTTTATTCCAAGATTTTCAAAAGTAAATCTAGAGAGCAGCAATTTACATTTACTACACTCGTTCGTTGGTGCTCCAAATCTATTCACGATAACGTACAATTCTTTAGATGAGCTAAATACAACTTTCCTCGATATATTTACACGGAGAAAAGTGTCCAGAATTATGTCAAATTTCGTTATTCTCACTGAAAATTCGACAGATTTACTTCAGATATCACAATTGTTATGGAACTACAGTTTTTACAAGAGTGTGATCCTATTTCACAATGATTCAGCTGCAGAATTGTACGTAATTGATTACAAAAATACAAATTGCGGAAAAATCATCAAATACAAGAAAATTAACGAATGCAAAGATGGCAAATACAAACGTAGATTAAAACCGATCAAACCCGACATGAAAAAAAGCTTTAATCAATGCTCTTTGACGGTTGGTGTTTCGTATTTGTCTCCAATGGTTCTCTATGCTAACGACTCTCTCCCTGGAATAGCACCAGAACTACTAGAAGTAGTCAGTATCTCAAGTGGATATCAGTTCAATATCTATCGAAATGATTGTTACATGAATGAACTTAGAGAATTCAGGTTTAATACCTTGTTTGAAGACTTCACTAGCGGCAAAATCGATATGATGTTTTTAAGTAACTACATGTTAGACCAAAATTTATTTTTCGTGCCATCAATGTAAGAGTATAATAAATACTTACTTCTTCTTCTTCTTCTTGTAATAGGACTATGTCCTGTTTCTTCTGTTACAGTCTTTGCTGCGATCCGGAGCTCCAACTCTCGTACCATCGTTTTTTGGGTCTTCCTATGGGTCGCTTGGTGTTGGGCTTCTGTGTTTTCGCCCAATGCGCCATACGTTCAGGGTCCATCCGATCTACGTGGTCTCTCCACATGCGTCGTCGCGCTCTTGTCCATCTCACTACGTCTTGAACGCCTAGCTCTCTCAATGTGTCTTCGTTTCGTATTCTATCTCTGAGTGTGATACCTCTTATGGATCTTAGGGTTTTCATCTCTGTTGTTCTCATTATTTGTTTGGTCTTTGTTGTCTCGGCCCTTGTCTCAGCTGCGTATGTCAGTACGGGTCTAACACATGTCTTATAAATGCGGACTTTGCTTTCGGTGCTCATATATTTATTCCGCCAGATCATATCCTCAGGAAACCAGATATTCTCGCTGCTTTCGTTTCCTGCTGTTTTGATTCTTGCCACAGATGCCTGTCGCTAGATATTTCCACATCTAAGTATCTGCAATCCATTACCTGTTCGATTATATGGTCGTCCACTACTAATTTACATCTAATTGGGTTCCTGGATATTACCATCGATTGGGTTTTCTCTTTGGATAGTGTCAGGTTATACTTTTCGGCGGTTATTTTGAATTTTTGTAGTAGGCGTTGTAAGTCATCTTCGTTTTCGGCTATTAAGATTGCATCATCTGCGTAGCAAAGTATTCTCATGGTTCGGTTACCCATTTTGTATCCCTAATTCATTATGTTAACACTACCTATAACTTCATCCATTATTAAATTAAATAGGCATGGACTGAGGTTGTCCCCTTGTCTAATGCTGCATTGATTTTGATTTCTTCTGTGAGCCCGTGTGTGGTTTTAATTCGTGTTTTGTTGGATCTATTGAGCTCTTTGATTATGTTTCTATACCTCTGACCTATGTTTTTCTTTTCAAGGATAGTGAGCACGTCCTTTAATCGTACTCTGTCGAATGCTTGTTTCAGATCTACAAAGCATGTGAACATGGGCTTGTCGAATTCTATTGATTTCTCAACTAATTGTCGCATTATGAAAATAGCGTCTATTGTAGATCTGTTTGGGCGAAAACCCTGTTGTTCTTCCGATACACCGGCTTTTTTATATATTTTTTGGGAT
Source organism: Diabrotica virgifera virgifera (assembly GCF_917563875.1). NCBI lineage: Eukaryota > Metazoa > Arthropoda > Insecta > Coleoptera > Chrysomelidae > Diabrotica > Diabrotica virgifera. The sequence continues at coordinate 218,184,774 of NC_065448.1, read as the reverse complement.
AGAATTTTTGTCAATAGTTTTGATGTAGAATTGAGTAGTGTAATTCCTCGGTAGTTGGTAGGATCTGTCTTTACGCCTTTCTTGTAGATTGGTATTGTTATACTCTCTCTCCACTCCATTCCTCTGGTACTGTCATGTTGTTTAAAATTTTTTGGAATAATGTTGTTATCTCTTCTATTATTTTTGTACCTCCGTATTTAATTAATTCATTTGGTATGTTATCCGGACCTGGTGATTTTCTATTTTTTGATCTTTTGATTGCTTCGTTTACTTCTTCTTGGGTGATGTTGTCATTCTCTCTTTCTTCTTGGTGAATGTTTTGTAGGTCATTTCTTTGTACTTCATTATTATCGTCGTTATCGTCTTTGTATAGATTCTCGAAATGAGTTACCCATTCTTCTGGTTTTATTGCGTTAATTTGTAATTCTTCGGTAACCGGCTTCTTCCTGTTGACCTCCTCGTAAATCATGTTCCATGTCATTTGAGAATTTTTCCCAATATATTTGTTTTAGATCTTTGATTCTGTTAGTTGTTCTATTTCTTTCTGATTTATATCTTTGATACTCTTCTGGGGTCCTATTGTTAATATATCTTACGTATGCATCTTTCTTTTTTTGCTAAATCTTTGACTTCCTGTGTGAACCATGGTTTTTGGTTTCTGCCGCTGTTTAAGTCAATTGTTCTTTCTCCAATGGCTTCTTTTGCACTACTAGTTATATGATTTTTTATTTTTTCCCATGCTTCGTTTATATTGTCTGTGATTTCAATAGGGCTAAGATTGATCTTTTCCTCAAGTCTTTTTTGGTAGAGATCCTTAGTACTTTCGTCTTGTAGGGATTCTATGTTGAACTTGGTGATGTAGTTAGGTAGTTTCTTTCCCTCTATTATGTACGCGTGACGGTACTTACATATAACGATTCCGTGTTGCGTTCCCACATTCGCAGACGTCATTGTGCGTACGTCAAGTACTTCCCGTGGGTGAACTTTTCTGTTGGTTATCACATAGTCATTAAATACTTACTGAATCTCCTTAATAGACCCCAGTACACCGTCCTTTTTTAAAAATGATTACAAAATACCCGTGTTGAGCTGCCCCCCCCCACTTATAAAAATTTAAAAACAAATAGCGCTGATTTATGAGATATTTATGAACTCTCATATTCCGCAAATTAAAAATTTTGAGCTCGTTACACTGAGTCAGCCCACTACTTAAAAATAGGAATATTGAAGCGATCTTTGCGGCAGAATTACGAGCTATTTATGAGCTCTCGAAGACATATAATTTAAATTTTTGAGCTCATCTCCTTAACCCCCAAACAACCCTTTAATTTATTTAACTTAAGAGAAACATGCTAAAAAAATTAAAATTTATCTTTTAAAATAAAATTATTTTTAGCTTATATATTCTAAGAATAAACTCTTACATCACGCCCATTTCGATTATTGAGCTACAACCCCTTCGCAATAAAACCACCCCATCTTCCCGGCTTAAGAGAGAGTTGTACTTAAAATGAATTCCATTTATATTTTGGCGACTACCTCGTTTAATAATTTATGAGCTCCCAAAATACACGCATTTAGATCATTAAATTTCTTTTATATAGTGCAGTCACTGGAAGGTAAAAATAAACTATTACCTTCAATTTCGGTGAACCTTCATCGATTTTTTACGAAAATTGGTGAGTGGTTAGAGGATACCTCAAGAAATAAACGTGACATGGGATTCTACCCTGAGGGTGGCTGCCACCCCTTCTCGGCGTGAAAATGATTTTATTAAAACTAACTTCAAAAATCGATAGAAGGACAAATTTTAAGCAAAATTTGTTATAAAAAGTTATTAAAATAAATCAATATATTTTGAGTTATTAAAGATCAAAAATTTTAATTTTTCGTAAAAAAAATGCATGCTTTAAAGCGGTTTTAAATAAGTTATCATTACCAAAATTGTAGCTTTGAAAAATCTTTTATTATCAATTAAAAGTGAGTTATATGTAATTGAATGAAGTTTTTTTTTTCGGCGAGTATAAAATACTCAAATCTTATTATTCAAGACTAATTAACGGGAAAACGATGCATTTTATAAAATATAAATATTTAATATACTCTTGTCAAAGTACTCAGCAATATCAAAGAATATAGACGTGAAAGTATATATTCTTTGGCAATACTTAACAAGTGAGCTACTGACGGAAGTTGATATCAAATATTTAATATACTCTTGTCAAAGTACTCAGCAATATCAAAGAATATAGACGTGAAAGTATATATTCTTTGGCAATACTTAACAAGTGAGCTACTGACGGAAGTTGATATCATCAAATTTAAGCAACTTACAATGAAAATAAGACGACCCTTTAGAATTTTTTAGGAAATAGTGAAAAATAAAACATACGCCATTTCCAAAAAAAATGAAAATTTCTAGTAGTCCCTATAAGACTTTCTTTACTTTAGCATAAGTAAAGACCTTAAACATTTTGGCCGATTTAGAATGCATATTTTTTAAAAAATATGCATTTATTTACCGATTTATCGATTTAAAAGAATCAAAATTTTTCAAATTTTCGTAAATTATTTTCTTTTGATAATAACTTCAATAATACTAGATACACGTAAAAAATGATAGAGAACGAAATTTGAGTTTTACTTGTCTCTTTATTTTTGTATGAATCAAAATAATCAAGATAGGAACGTTTAAGGTCCGGTTTCACCAACAACAAATAAATCAATGAATAGTTATTCCTCAAATAAAATTTGTTAGACGTTAATATTTTTATGTATTTTGTTTCAATATAATTTTAATAATTTAAGGTTAAACTGACGAACTTACTTTCTTATAAATATTTACAGCGATATTAACTTGCCAATTTATTCGAAGAATAAATATTTATTTGATAAATAAAATACGTCTTATTTGACGTTAGTAAAATGGAGAAATGTCATTTTATTGGTCGAATATCTTTAATAATAGAATAAACTACTCTCGACTTTTGTCGTTGGTGAAACCGGCCACCAGCCTAAATTTTACTGCGAGAGCAATGTAACTGGAGCCCTTTAACCTAATATCCTAAAAAATAAATAAAAGTATTTGAAAGATTAAATGTAATGTAGTTTTATAGTTCTTCAAATTACCTTTTAATTATCAATCGTAAAAATCGAGTTATTCCAAAAAAAAAACAATATCATTTTTTGGAAAAATTTTGGAGTATAATATGATGCTATCAACTTCTTCTGGAGCTCATTTGATAGGTATTTCTAAGTACTTTGACAAGTATAAATGTTATAAAATGCATCGTTTTTCCGTTAATAAGGCTTGAATAATAAGATTTGAGTACTCGCCAAAAAAATAAATTCAATTACCTATAACATACTTTAAATTAATATTAAAATGTTTTTTAAGAAAGTAATTTATTATATTTTTTATTTGCTTCAATTTTGGTAATGTAAACTTTTTTGTAGTTTTTGAGTTATTTATGAAAACTCGCTTTAAAGAATGCATTTTTTTGACGAAAAATTTGTCTTTGATCTTTAATAACTCAAAAAGTATTGATTTATTTTAATAACTTTATATAACAAATTTTGATTATAATTTGTCCTTCTGTCAATTGTTGAAGTTACTTTTCATAAAATAATTTTCAGCCCCGAGCAGGGGTGGTATCCACCCTCGGGGTAAAAATGCAAGGTGGCACCATGTCACGTATATTTCTTGAGGTATCCTCTAACCACTCACCAATTTTCGTAAAAATCGATGAAGGTTCACCGAAATTGAAGGTAATAATTCCGATGATTCGCACCTTAAAGTTGACTACGTAAGAATTTGGGCTCTGTAATTATTTAAAAATAATATAAAATGTATAAAAAAAATGAATAAAAATCTGTCGTTTATTTAACTTCTTTAAAACCTCATTATAACACTACACAATTTTTTAAATTTGATTATCTTCATTATTTCATAAAATTAATCATCTTTAATTTTAATAATCCCTGAATGAAAAACTGAAGAATGAAGTACTGAAAGCTTGGCAGCTTGGACAATGCCAAAATATATTTTATCTACAATTTTAATTTCTACAATAATTTGATATTGGTTTTAACACTTACCTGAAATTTACAATTTAAGAAATTTTTAAATTTTAGACGTCATAATAATTTCATGACATTGATGACAGACAACTTTTGCAAAGTGTCCGCTTTCAATTTTTAGTCGATAGTTATCAATATTGAATAATTACTAAATCGGTAAAGGTTTAATTTATTTTATATGAATACAATTACAAAATACTACAAAATTCCACTTTTTGACATAAATTTAATTGATAATATCGCAGATTGTGTACAATATTTTTAATAATTAAAGTAAATAAATTTTAAGTTCACTCAAATACTCGTCATTCGATTACTGCCATCGAACACTTACGTTCAATCTTGGTTAACTTGATTAATCAAGGCAGGTAAAGTAAAATTCTTCTTTCAGTAAAATAAAGTGTTATTTTACTGCCGCAAATGAGGGCACATGAGTACAATAATGAATGACTTAGTGACGGTTGGCGATAAAATTAATTTATTTTATTTTAACGTATAGTCTTTTGACTAAAATTAAAAATTATAGTTTTGCAGTAACAAAACCTAACCGCCCTAGAGCTACAAATTTAGGCGTGGCGCGTGCAGAAACGCGTCCAACCTGCAGTCTGAAAATCTTCAAAAAGTAGTAGATTCGCTCAAACGAAGCAGTTAAACCATTTTTAGAACTTTTGTAATCATTTTCGAAAAAGGACGGTGTACTGGGGACTAAATAGTATATAAGATGGAGGGCGACCGTAATTACGTATTTCTAACTATTTGGTCGTCATCGGTACGTAAGGTGCAGCCAAAAAAGAATAGTGGAACATTACCTAACTTGGATTCGCATTACCTAACTCGCATAAGTAAAAATCCCGACCACTACATTTTGAATATTTATTGTTTCTATATTTGAATATTTTTATTAAGATGATACAGTAGCGATCAACAGGTAGCCAAAACGCGTTCCAAGATTGCGGCTGTAATTTTGAATATTTTTTCGAGATATTTGGCACACGTATTCGTAATATAATAAAGAATGGCGGTACAGAGCCCAATTTGAAAAATATATTAATATGTGGAAATTACTCTGTAATTAAATACAATATTAAAAAACGAGCCTGTACCGCCATTAAGAAGAACAAAAAAATACACTTTCTTCAAATAAACTTTTTTATCCGATGCCTAGATTTTGTGTCATTTTGGAACTACTAATGAAATAAAAAATTTTAGTAGTTCCAAAATGACACAAAATCTAGGCATCGGATAAAAAAGTTTATTTGAAGAAAGTGTATTTTTTTGTTCTTCTTAATGGCGGTACAGGCTCGTTTTTTTAATATTGTATTTAATTACAGAGTAATTTCCACATATTAATATATTTTTCAAATTGGGCTCTGTACCGCCATTCTTTATTATATTACGAATACGTGTGCCAAATATCTCGAAAAAATATTCAAAATTACAGCCGCAATCTTGGAACGCGTTTTCGCTACCTGTTGATCGCTACTGTTTCCTCTTAATTACTTACTAATAAGTACGGGTACTAATTATTATGTTTTTTTAAAGAGAAAATTATTGAACACTTCATTTTATAATGTAAAAGCTATACTTACTGAAATGGACGGTTGTAAGTGACTTGATACTATACTATACATTGTATGAAAGTAAACTTGAATTGAGGATTTGATTATATAGGGTGTCCCAAAAGTAGTGGAACGGTCGAATATTTCGCGAACTAAACATCAGATCGAAAAACTGAAAAATACGTGTTCAATCATTTTCAAAAATCTATCCAATGACACCAAACACCAATCCACACTACACCCCATGGAGGTGGGGTGGGGGTAACTTTAAAATCTCAAAAGGAAACCCCTAGTTTTTCTTGCAGATTTGGATTCGTTACGTAAAAGTAAGCAACTTTTATTCAACACATTTTTTCGAACTGTGGAGAGATGGCGCTATAATTGGGAAAAACGATGTATCCTGATACCATAGGTAAATTATAGAAACGGTCTAATATCTCGAGAAATGCACTTCCAAATGAGAAACTAAAAAACAGGTTTTTAATATTTTTCGAAAACCTATCAACAAACACCAAAAATGACCCTCCAACCCACCCCCTGGGGACGGGTAGGGGGTAAATTTAAAATCTTAAATAGCAACCCTCACTTTTTATTGCAGATTCGAATTCGTCATCAAAAATTAAGCAACATTTATTCGAAACATTTTTTAAAATTGCTATAGATGGCGCTAGTAAATCGTATTTTTTCAATTAAAGCGCCATCTATCAACAATTCTAAAAAATGTTTCGAATAAGTGTTGCTTAATTTTTCATGACGAATCCGAATCTGTAATAAAAAGTGGGGGCTAATAAAAAGTTGCTATTTAAGATTTTAAAGTTACCCCCCACTCCACCTCCAGGGGGTGGGTTGGAGTGTCATGTTTAGTGTTATTCGATAGGTTTTCGAGAAGTAATAAAAACCTTCTTTTTCGTTTCTCATTTGGAAGTGTATTTCTCGAGATATTAGACCGTTTCTATAATTTACCTATGGTATCAGGATAAATCGTTTTTCCCAATTCTAGCGCCATCTATCCACATTTCGAAAAAATGTCTTGAATAAAAGTTGCTTTCTTTTACGTAACGAATCCAAATCTGCAAGAAAAACTAGGGGTTTCCATTTGAGATTTTAAAGTTACCCTCCACCCCACTTCCAAGGGGTGTAGTGGGGGTTGGTGTTTGGTGTCATTGGATAGATATTTGAAAATGATTGAAACGTATTTTTCATTTTTTCGATCCGATATTTAGTTCGCGAAATATTCGACCGGTCCACTACTTTTGGGACACCCTGTATATTGAACTATATATTGGCAAAAAAAATAATTTAATTCATGTAAGTAGGGGAGAACCGCTATGAAACGGACGGTTCTTGAAACGGACAGTTCCCGTATGTCCTAAGTGATTGAACGACAAAGAAATTTACAGTAACATTTGGCAACACTGTGCTAAGCCCACGCTACCACCGAAATTGCGCTTCAAAGTAGTTACTAGTTTGTCCGCGGCAAACGTTTTATTATTATTCACTTCAAAAGTAAATTATTTGTGAGAATATCGAACTATGTCACAGGTAAGCTATTGAAATTTAATACATTTGGGATTATGGGTTTTAAAACTAGTTTACTAAGGAATATAATAATTGCGGTAGAACTTTTAAAATGCTATTTGACTCGGATTTTTCTTGATATTTTGAGGTTAACTGGTTATGGTGTTGAAGTGGACACAACAAGGTGTGTAGAAAAGGACGTCCTTTTCATTACTACTTCTTGTCCGTTTCAAAGCGCCGTGACAAGTTAGTCAATAAATATTAGTTTTTAAACGGCTTTGTTTAAATTTGACGTTCCTTACCTATATTTGATGTTTCAAAATAAATTGTGAAATCGAATTTTAATACATTTTCTCTCTTTTCAGATTAACAAAATGTCATCTAAACCTAAAAAAAGGATACGACCATCCAGTGAAGCAATCGAAACTGCCGTAAGAGAAGTTTGTGATAGAAAGCAATCGATTCGATCAGTGGCGGCGGCACATAATATTTCCAAGTCTTACCTAGCTTCTATTTGTAAAAGAGCTAAAAGCCAGGAAGAAGGTTATCGCCATCAACCTGATATAGGCAACAAACGTATTTTCTCCCTTGATCAGGAAAAACTGCTGGTTGAGTATTTGAAAACATCGTCAAAGGTGTGTTACGGGCTTACAACCGTGCAAGTCAGGCAATTGGCCTATAAGTACGCTAGAGCACATGGAATTGTACCGACACCTTGGAATGAAAGGCAGATAGCATCAAAAAACTGGTTGCGTGGTTTTATGAAAAGAAATGCGACATTGAGTTTAAGAAAACCAGAAAATACCTCGCTTTCTAGAGCTACTTCTTTCAATCTAACAAATGTTAATATGTTTTATGACAACTTGGAGAGAGTTCTCGAAAAATATAAATTCAAGCCACACATGATATGGAATTTAGATGAAACCGGTTGTCCAACCGTCACAAATCCTCCAAAGGTGCTAGCAACAAGAGGTTCAAAACAAGTCGGGCAAGTGACCTCAGCTGAAAGGGGAAATTTAGTTACTATGCTTGATTTATTAATGCCTCCGGTGGAACGATTCCATCAACGTTTATTTTTCCCAGAGTGCATTTTAAAGAAATAATGTTGAAAGAAGGGCCCGCTGGTGCATTATGGCTTGCAAATCCTAGTGGTTGGATGACAGAAGTAGCGTTCTTAGAGGCAATGAAGCACTTTATAAAATTTGTAAAGCCAACTGCAGAAAACCCATGCCTGCTTTTAATGGATAACCATAAATCGCATACAACATTTGAAGTTGTAATGTTAGCGAAGGAAAACCATATCATAATTCTAACATTTCCGCCACACTGTAGTCATCGGCTACAGTCATTAGACGTTTGTGTGCATGGACCTTTTAAAGCTAGATATAGATCGACAATGAATTCTTGGATGTTGTATAACCCAGGAAAAACCGTAACAATTTACGAGGTAGCCTCATTTGCTAACGAAGCTTTCCTTCATGCATTTTCACCAGCAATCATAACAAAGGCATTTTCGGCAACCGGAATTCACCCGTGCAATCGGAATATCTTTTCTGATGACGATTTCCTCTCTTCATATGTGTCAGATAGGCCGGATCCAAATATTTTACAAGGAGTCGAAACTACTGCTCAGCCAGCAAGTGCTCATTCTACGTGTTCAACCGAACAATTTTTAGAATGTTCATCGACTTAATTTCCGAAGCCATCCACCTCATCTCCGAAGCCGTCTACCTCATCTCCGCAACCGTCTACCTCATTTCCGCAGCCATCCACCTCATCTCTGAAGCCGTCCACCTCGAAAATTACTATAACTCCTGAACAACTTAGACCGTATCCTAAGGCACCTCCCAAAAAAATCATCCAGCGAGGACCTCGTAAGGGAAAATCGACAGTGATAACTGATACTCCCGAAAAAGAGAAACTCTTGGAAGAAGCAGCAAGAAAGAAGAAGCCAAAAGTACCCGCGGCTACAAAAAAGAGAATACAGACCCTCACTAAAGAATCTTCAAGTTCAGATGAGTCACACGAATTATCCCTACATGATTCAAGTGACGACGATTTACCATTACAGGAATACGGCCCCAGAAAGACTCCTAGTGATAGTGAGCTGTCTAGTGATGACATTCCTCTAAACCCATATTTCACAATTTCCAGATTAAAACTCAACAAGGAAAAAAAGCCAATTGCATCAAAGAATACCAACGAAATGAACGCTAAAACCAGGGACGACGATAAAGAAGTGAAACAGAATAATGATTGTGTTTATTGTAAGAGACCATATCAGTGCAGCAAGACAGATTGGTTAAAGTGTTTCATATGCTCGTTATGGGCACACGAAACTTGTGGTTTGAAGGGTGTTCGAAACTTTTATTGTAATAACTGTTCCTAACTGGTTCCAATCCAAATAAAGTTTATTTTGAAGCAATCATTGTCTTTTAATTCAAATATCTTCTTCACAACCACTACTGTCCTCTCCAAAACACCGGCTGTCCTTTTCAATGCATCGATGTTATGAAATGGACACATGTAACTTTTTTTTAAATTTCAATATTACTAAAATAACAATTTTTTTAAAATTTCTTCAACAGTTTATTTTATAAGTAGATAGTCGGATCTTTCTATTATTGTAGTTTTTACATCATTTTATTATCCATAATATATTAATTTAACGATTTGTAATAAATTGTCCACTTCATAGCGGTCTTCCCCTACCTTGTTAGAAATTTTATTTAGAAAATTATTTCATATGAAATGGTAAACTAAACAAAGCAACAAAACAATAACGTAACAAAAATAAATAGATACTATGTATTAAAGCTTTGAAAATCTGGCGGGATTTTTTATTTGTCGAGATTTTGGCGTGTCGGGATTCTGGCGTGTCAGGATTTTGGCCATCGGGATTTTGGCTGTTGTTATTTTGGCTGTCGGGATTTTGGGGTAGACCCATTAAATATAAATCTTCTATGAGTTTTCATATCATTTTTAGAAACGAACACGTAGTGATGATATTACCGAAACCAAAAGAATTGCCTTATTGGAAAAACAATGTCTTGGCGTACCAATTGCCTGTATGGTGTTGTATATACGCTTTAATTCCACTACTCTCGGTCATAGTACTAGGATATGCAAAATTAATCCAAAACACGGACACCGTATATTTTGGATCATCTTTTGGCAATAATCTCTTTATGGTTTTTGGACTTAGTTTAAATATAGCAGCAACCAGGATACCAGTTACTTGGAATTTGAGAATTTTATTAGGTGAGGAAAGCCCAATAATATTTTAAATATTTTCTATCGAATTAATAGGCTATTGATTATGTACTTTAGAAAGGAACTACAACGTTAACGGGGTTTTATTATTTCATATGGTCAATGGACCTCTAAAAAAACCGCGGAGTGATACCATTTAAAAGGGTGCGTTTTTGAGAAAGGAGTGAATTAGTCGCTAGACACTGGCTACATTAGGGTGAGTTCTATGCATAATTGGTACAAACACGTCTACAGAAAAATTGTTCCAGGTTAAATTTACTATCGAAATATCACCTTTTAACGTCGAAAATATTTATTTTACAAAAATATATTCAAAAAAAGAAACAAAAAAAAACTCGATAGAAAGCAATTTTGTTTTTCCCTATAACTTTTTTCCATGGGGATATAGGTATAGACATTGCTTCATAGAAAAAACTTTTATCTTTCCTCTTTAAAATGGCGTTTGTTAGAAGTCTCTAGGATTTATGATTTATAGTTTCCGAAATATGATTTTTGAAAATTTGCCGCTTACAGCATTTTTGGGCCATTTTCCCCATTATTTCGCAAACATTGTTCGGTACCTTTTTTAAGCATCCTCCTGACAACGTGCAAGCCTATAAATAAATTCGTGAGTCACTTTTTGCAAGATTTCTCCACGTATTAGTTCACATTCATCAATTATTATTCTTTGTCTCAAATCCTGAAAGCATGTTGGTCGCCTAACGTAAACACGTAATTTTAGATAACCCAAAGAAAAAAATCTAATGGGTTGAGGTCCGGAGAACGAGCGGCCCACTCTATGAATCCTCTACGTCCAATCCATGGATTTGGAAAATTCACTTCCAAAAAATGAAAATTCACCATAACCTATTATCATTAATATTTCAATACGATCTTTTCCACTTAAATGAACCATTTTTAATACAAATTATTTCTGTCAATTAGTTCAAAACAGTTTTACCTACTATACTAAATTCAAATAAGTCATGCAGTGCATATAAACAACAATTTTAGTCTACAGTATAGATGGTACTCGTTTATTTCCTATTACGTTGTATTAATACAAAAAATTATCTACAGACACTTTTTAACAAATTTTCTTTACCAAATTTGGTATGTATGAATTAAAAATAACAAGTTCTTTTAAAATCCGCAAAAATATATAGGGTGTCCCATTTAAATTAAATAAGTTAGGGGTATTTCCGGTGAAACCGGAAGTGGAATAGTAACAATAAATATGGCAACAGATGCCTTTTGCGTCACTGTACTTGCATGCAAAGTTTTATTAATATTGATCTTTTCGTTTCAAAGATATTTGCTTGGTTCCATACTTTATCCCAACCCAGTATACATTGTAGAATAAAAAAGAAAGCTTATTTTCTTTACTTTAAAATGGTGTACATATTATTAAAAATTCTAGGACTATTTTTAAACAAGATATCCGTAGGATATCCAAGGATATCCGTAATTGAGAAAAATTTTGATTTTTTTTAATTAGAAGAATGTAATTGTTAATTTCAAATAACTTTTCTTAATAACACTTTTTCATATTGTTAAATATAAAGGTACTTTACTCTTGACCTAAATTCATATTTTTTAACATACCTCGTATACTATTAATAAAATTTGATATCTGATGATTGAATCTTAGGTTTTAGGCTACGCAGAGCATTTTATGAAGAGTAATTTTTTTCATAAAATTAATAATAAAAAAGTTTTCCAGATGGTTCCAACTTAGTAGGACATATTGCATGTGTATATGTCACACGTTGAAAAAGCATATCTTGTTTAAAAATAGTCCTAGAATTTATTACTATACTCCATTTTAAAATAAATAAAATAAGCTTTATTTTGTATTCAGCAATGTATATACCTAAAGGTAGAAGAAAAAAAGTTATAATGAGAAAATTAAAAATAATCGTAAACCATATCAAAAATCTTTAAAAGTATAAAATTTTGAAAAACCATATCTTGCTTAAAAATAGTCGTACAACCTTCTGTATTATACAGTTTTAAAGGCAATTGACTTCTCTTCCTACTAAATGTACCATTGCATATACCTAAAACTATCTCTATCTATAAGCGAGGTTCCTACAGCCTCTGCCGCTTCTCGCATTTCGACCGCCATCGTTTTCTGTCCATCCATTCGTCTTCTTTGATGGCTCTATCTTTCATGATGTGCCGTACCGTACATTTTCTTCCCAGGCAACTGAAGGTCTTCCCCTTCTTCTTCTTTGGTGTGGTATGTAATTCAAAGCTTTCTTTGGCTATCTATCTTTATTCATTCGTTTCACGTGACCATACCACACTAGTTGTCTAGTTTCAATTCTATCTACACGCTGGAATATACAGTATGTGTCCTCCTAATATCTTCATTCCTGATGTGATCTTTTTTAGATATACCACATGCTCTCCTTAGATAATCCATTTCTACTACTTCTATTCTTTTTCTATCTTTTTTTGTCATCTGCCAAACTTCTGCCCCATAAGTCATAATAGGCTCTACCAAGGTACGATAGATTGTCAATTTCGTTTTTTGTCTTATATCTTTAGACCACAGTAGACAGCTTAGAATGTTTACAGCTTTTTGGCCCTGCTGCGTTCTCTTTTCGATGTCTCTCTTTTCGATATACCTAAAACTGCGTAGAAAAAGTTACAGAACAATGTTTGCGAAATAATAGGGAAATTGGCCCAAAAATGCTGTGTGGTGAATTTTGAGAAATCGTATTTCGGAAATTATAAATCCTAAAGACTTCTACTGAACGTCATTTTAAAGAGGAAGGTTTTAAATAAAAATTTTCTTTTTTTTTCTGTAAATCTGAGAAGTTTTTCTGTGAGGCCTATGATGCCTATACCTATATCCCCGTGGAAAAAATTATGGGGCGAAAAACCAAATTTCTTTCTTTCGTGTTTTTTTGCTTTTTTTTAATATATTTCTGACTTTAAAAGGTAATACTTCGATAGTAAATTTAACCTGGAACAATTTTTCTGTAGACGTGTTTGTACCAAAAGTGCATAGAACTAACCCTAATGCACCCTATGCCTAGGGACTAATTCACCCTTTTCTCAAAAATGCACCCATTTAAATGGTACCACTTCGCCGTTTTTTCATATTTAGAGGTCCATTGACCATATAAACCCAGTTAACGTTGTAGTTCCTCTAGCTCTCTTATTTTGAACATAATCATAATACCATAGTTCAATAAACCATAATGCAAAATCAGCACACTATAGGTCTTTGCACATCTGCAGGGGCGTCGCCATAACTCGCATCTCAATATTTTCCTTTCTCATCTTTTGAGAGTATCCTCTTAGTTCTTATTTGAGGAGCAGACTTTCAAATCGCACTTTGTCCATTTTTTACATTTTTTCAGGAAATAAGAAGAAACTGCCACTCCGTTATTAATAAAGTTAAAAAACACACAAAACTAGTACCTTTTTATTATCAATCTGCCCTGTTTATAAGTAACACAAGACTATTAGTTTTTTCAAAAACAAAAAATTTTTTGTTGGACAAAACGCCATTTGATTGTCTTTAAAGGACAAAAAATATAGTTTAACTGTCCCTAAATGATAAAAATATGTACTAAAGATGCATTTTTGCGTGTTTGGAAAGCAATATAGAAAATTTAAAAAAAAACATATGACATGGATGTCGTCCTCCAGAAGGCACCAACTTTCTTCTTTATCTTCACAGTTTTTGCTTCTTAACAGCATGCTTCATTGGCAATTCCGGTAGAACTGTGTTACTTTGGTTGAAGTAAACTTTAAAAACTTTTTAGAAGAGTCATTAGTTCTGTACAAAACCTCTGTTTTGTACAATACATATTTTATTTTCCCAGTAGTTTGTTTGCATTGAGTTATGACTATTCTTTTGGTTTTACTGATGCCTATAACTTTTTTGAGTGAAAGTGCTGCAGGTTAAATGTCATACAAAGTCTAATCTAGTATAAAAAACAGGAGATTTTGTTAAAATATCTGCCACACAAAATGAAAAATAAAGTCGTTACATGGTAAAATAGCATTGTAAGACAAACTAATCGCATTTTGTCCAAAATAGTGCTATCTGTTTGTCTCTCGGTAATGGACAAAATGCGTTTTGTTTGTCTAGGTGACATTTGAAGCCAAAAATATACATGAAATAGTACGCTTAGAATGTCCGATTTTAAAGTCTGCTCCTAATTTAATGTCCATGTCTCGAAAACATATGTGACTGTGGGTCTAATTATTGTTTGATATGGGTATTCGGAGTTTGCCTTGTCTAGAAGCGTATTTTGAGTTCATGAGAGGTCTTAAACTACCTAATTTTTTATTCCCTTTTTCTATTCTAGCATCGATGATCTGCCATTTCTCTTTTCTGTTTTCATCGAATACTACACCCTTCTTCTTCTTCTTCTTCTTTTTGTATAGACATGACTTTGTCTGTTTTTTCAATGTGCCTCTAGTAAGTTGTCGTTCCATTGTTTTCGTGGTCTTCCCACTGATCGTCTTCCTATTGGGGAACCATCTCTCGCTGTCCTGACTACCCTATTTGTTGTCATTCGGCTTATGTGGTCATTCCATTCTATTCTTCTGTTTCTTACCCAGTTATGAATGTTATCCACCTTGCATCTCCGTCGTATATCTGTACTTCTAGCTCTGTCCCATAGAGTCTTACCATCGATTTTTTGAAGGGTTTTATTCATATTTTAAAGGTTAACCAATAAAATTCGAAAGGTTCACATATTCATTTATTGACCTTATTAAATCAATTAAATACACATTATCGCCATTCAAAAACTGAATAAAGGAAAATTAAAATTTATTAACAAAAACAAATACTTATTGTCAAGGAAATAGTTCGTTCAGTAGCACTTTGCGAACACCTGACTGCAAGAGGCTACTTATCTTATGCGACCATCGAGGCGTCGAGGGATCTCCGTTGCTGTCTTCAGGTCTTGGAGGGACTTCGGCTCCACGTAGCCTCTGTTGACTGAAGGTGGAGGTGTTCGGGTGCAGGCCCTTACTGTAGTTTCATGGTCACCGGTGCAAAACGGCGGCTAGATGGTATTTGATTTATATAGCTTGGTACATGGGCTCTCCCCAGCGACTAATAAAAAAAACAGTGCGTATTACTAGGTGTCAATAGCACATATGAGATCCACGTTTGGCAAGGAGACCCAGTTCGCGTATAAGTAGACCATCCTACTAAAGTCAAACGGTCACAACTAATACCACTGAACATAATCTCCTTGCCAACGAGGGTACACAAAGGAAAAAAAATAATTGTAACTGAAAACTGAATAAAGTTAATAATGGCAATAAGTGTAAAAAAAAAATAAAGATAATAATAAATAAAAAAACTCAAGCATTGCTCAAGGATCATGGATCGCTCACCAAAACATTAGCCGAAAAGCACAAGGTAAATTATAATCAAAAAAAATACTCACCCCAAATAAGTTGGTAAACACCTCTTGTTACAGATAATATTACATTGGTTTTACTTATTTCAAGTTTTATTCAAAAGAGAGCAAATTTTTCGAAGGCACTCATTTTTAAGTGGTTAACATATTGGAGAAAAACTAGTACTGACGAATATTTAATGCTCGCTAATTACAATAAATAGTTTAGGGTTCAGAAAATTATTATTTGAAGTACGTTAAGGGAATAGGACAGGAGCTAGAACAATTGAAGTGCGGAACTAAATTTTTGCATAGCGAATGGGAACTTAATTTGAATGGAAAGACTGCAGAATGAAATGTTAACTAAAACGAAAAGGCTTGGAACGAAAATTAACTCAAATGTCAAAGAAACAAAATAAAGAGAAAATCTATATATGAGAAGTAAAACACAAAGGAAGACAAAAGGATGAATTATAGAAAGGAGATGGAACATTGTAACGTTAAAAGTTATAAGATGTCAAAGAAACGATAAACGAAAGGAATCAGAAGCTTCTACCGAGAACTTAAAAAGTAAAAAATTGAAATGTCGCAATGTAACTGATTATTTTTTTAAAAATCAACGTAATTTGGTTGATAATATTAATAGTAATGCTGATAATAAATATGTACAAGGTACATCTTATCAGATAGATCATACTATGAGACCTACTGATCTTGGATCAAATTTAAGTTCTGAGAGAATTCAAAACAAGTCATGCGATTTTTCAGTGTGCCCGATACAAATCAACGATGATGCAGTAAATACCAATTCTACTTTCGAGAGTTTTATGGAAAAATGTATGTCTTATACTTATGTATATGCATGAAATGTTTGTCTTACAGTCGGAAAAATGAAAGAATACCCATGAACGATCACATCAATCACGTATTTTGTATTTGCAGTCTTTTTCTATAACACACGTTTGTTATTAATAGAAAAAGACAGCAAATACAAAATAAGTGATTGATGTGATCATTCATGCGTATTCTTTCATTTTTCCGACTGTATATATTATATAAGTTTATTTTATATCACGTTTGACAGAAGTGAGTATTTCTCCACGAGTACGATAGATAGTCATTTATGTCGCGGGATGCAATCATCCACATATAAAATTATGGTAATAAATTAAATTTTAAACTTCATATTATGGGAAAGTACATCATGTGACACCTCTTTTAAAAGCTTTTGAGATACTGATTACAAAAATGTATAGGCAATACTTGTGCAAAATGTTCGTCCAATGCTTTTTAAATGCATTCATTTTTTTTATAATCCTGAGAAAACTAATAAATATTTTTGAAAAATTTAAACGCAAAATGCACGATTAGATTATTACCGAGGGTCGAAAGTCCCTGAAAACTTCTATAATGTTTATTTTAATAAGTTACAGGGGTGAAAAAAAAGAGAAAATTTAGTATGATGTTTAACACGTTGACGGAAAGTGCGTCAAATGTATAAGCAAATGTTGTGACACTATATGTATTTTGCAAAGTAGAATAGGGGAAAATGCAACGTCTGTAGACGTTGTGTCACATTACATCAATGGAAATTAGACGTATATAGACGTTCTGTCCGTCAGCGTATTAATTTCAAATATATCATTCAAAAAAAACTTTTGGTGTATTCTAATGGACTTTCGGTTCTCGGTAATAATGTAATATTTTATTCTGCGTTTAAATTTTTTAAAGATTCTTGTATTAGTTTTCTCAGAATTCGAAAAAAAATTAATGCGTTTAAAAAGCATTTGACCAAAATTTTGCGCTTGTACGTATTATACATTTTTGTAATCAGTGTTTCAAACGATTTTAAATGAGGTGTCAAATGATGTACTTTCCTATTACGAAATAAAATTAAAACTATTTCGACATGAATTTTTTTGCCTTGAAAAAATCAAAGTATTTTGATTTTTTGAAAATTACATTCGGTTAATTCATTATTACATTTCCGAAACTACTGTAAGTTGTTAACTTATAAAGTCTCATTTTGTAGGTTTTTTAAATTGCAATGATAATTCACTACATATATTTATTTTTATTTCATCAACTTTATATACAGGGTGTCCCAACCCAAAAATAGCGGAACCGTTGAATATTTCGCGAAATGAACATCGGATCGAAAAAATGAAAAATATGTGTTCAATAATTTTTAAAAATCTTTCAAATGATACCAAACACGACCCCCTACTCGACTCCCTGGAAGTGGGGGGTAATTTATATTATAGAAATTGTTTAATATCTATAGAAACACACTCTCAAATGAAAAATCAAAAAACACAAGTTGAATATCTTTCAAAATCCTATCGAATGCGAATGCCAACAAACACGACACGGTGTCATTAGATAGGTTTTTGAAAAATACTAAACACGTGTTTTTTAGTTTTTCATTTGGAAGTGTATTTCTCGAGACAGACTATTTCTATATTATTCTGTTTCTATAGAATAGAAAACATGTCTCGAATAAAAGTTGTTTAATTTTACGTAAGGAATCCAAATCTGCAATAAAAACTGGGGGTTTCCATTTACTATTTTAAATTGAGCCCCACCCCACCTCCAGGGGTTGCAGTAGGGGGTCGTATTTGGTGTCATTCGATAGATTTTTAAAAATTACTGAACAGGTATTTTTCAGTTCTTCGATCCGATTTTCATTTTAGCCAATCGGCCCCCCCTTTTAACGATGCTGGATCCGCCGCTGTATAAGGTAAGGTATTTGTTTTTTAGCCTACTGTTTTCAAACGCTGTAACTGATCGTTTATTTTCTTATCGTGTTTTGTTGAGAAAGAGTTGCTGAATTGACTTGTGGTATCCCAGTTCAATTAATATATGCAAGCAAATTTATAATCAACAAAACTTAATGCATGTCACTTTGGGGTAAAACGATCCTCTAGTAAGGAGGCAAAATGATCCCGGGATCATTTTACCCCTTAGTTCCCTTAGTTTCTGCAAAACTATTTCCTATAATAATTTTGATATTTAAATTAATTTTATGTCTCTCTTGCAGAATGCCACAAACATATAATAAGCGAATAACCAACAGACAAAATTGGGACGCTGAGCATATGAAAAATGCCATACAAGAAGTTAAACAAGGAATGCCTTTTAAAACCGCTGCGCCAATCTTCCAGGTGCCAAGAATGTCGCTGAAACGGCGTGTAATGGACAAAAATAAGGTAGTAAAGCTAGAGAAGAAGTCACTTGGTAGCTGCCACCCTGTATTTTCCTCAGAACAAGAACAAGAACTAGTAAGGCATATCCTATATTTTGAAAGTAGGATGTATGGACTCACCTTGCGTGATTTGCGGCCATTAGCGTATCAACTTGCTAAAAAAAAAAACTTCCCCACAAATTTTCCCATGTCGAAAAAGCTGCTGGTAAAGATTGGTTGTATGGTTTTCGAAGAAGACACCCAGAACTTTCCTTGAGATGTCCTGAAGCGACCTCGGCTGCTAGAGCAAGAGCCTTCAACAAACCGGTTGTGACCAAGTTCTATAATCTGTTAAGAGAGATTTATGCAAAAAATAATTATGCTCCTCACCAAGTTTATAACGTTGACGAGGCTTCGATTTCTATTGTTCCCGTGCGAATTTCAAGAATATTAGCAAAAAAGGTTCCAAACAAGTTGCGAGGGTAACATCAGCGGAGCGCGGAATTTCGACGACAGCTGTAGTTTGTGTATCAGCTGCAGGAAGTTTTGTACCCCCAATGCTCATTTTCAGCAGGAAGCGAATTAAAGCTGAACTGACAGACGGAGCTCCTCCGGGTACCATATTTGCTTGTAATGAAAGTGGTTGGATGCGTACAAAAGTTTTTAAGCAGTGGTTTGCTCATTTCGTATTTTTTGTAAAGCCAAGTATCATGAGCCCGTCTTCCTTATATTAGATGGACATTTATCGCACACCAGAAATCTCGATGTTATTGTTAGTGCCAGAGAAAACTTTATAACTATCTTGTTTTTACCTCCCACTGCACGCACAAGCTGCAGCCGCTGGACGTTGGTGTTATGGGTCCACTTAGCGTTTATTTAGACCAAGCATTAGAAAAATGGTTGAACCATCATCCTGGTAGAACCGTGTCAGTGTTTCAAATCAGCCAAATATTTTGCGAAGGCTACTTAAAGACGTGTGTACCAACAAATGGGATAAACGGGTTCCGCAAAACTGGCATATTTCCATTTGATCCAGAGGTTTTTTCAGATGTTGACTTCTTAGCAGCTGAAGTAACTGACCTTGATAGTGGTGAGGAGATGGTTCAAGGATCTAGTTTAAGTAAAGTAGCTGATTTATCGACAGGCATAACCAACAAAGCAGATAATGGCTCTAGCGAAAAATGGATCTGTACGAGAATCCTGAGCCTGGGCCCAGCTGAAGACGAGGTGAACAAATAAATTCATTATTTAAAGTTACATCACAAAACTGCCAACCTTTTCCCTAAATTCAAGGCAAGAGAAACACGAGAAAAAGAAAATCTTGTAGAAGTGCAGTGTTAACTAGCACGCCATACAAAACTGCCCTTGAAGATGACATCAACAAGAGGGAAGCAAAGGGAAAGGCAATTAAAAGGAAAAATGGAAGTAGTAAGAAGAAACCAAAACAACAAAAGAAACTAAAATAAAGTCTATCCGACTCTTCAAATTCAGAAGACAACCAAAGACATGCAACTTGTCTCTACTGCTTCGAGGAATATTTTACTTCGATTGATGGATGGATTCAATGCCGAAAATGTTTGGAATGGGCCATGAATTGTGTGCGGGAGTTGAAGAAGTCGAAGATGAATTATTTTGTGAACATTGCTGCGATGTTCCCTTTGCGTTAGCCAGAGTTCAGAGAAAGATTAGGTCTTAAAGACATTTTTTCTTGATGTTGTATTTGTTTTTATAGAAGGGACCGTTTTACCAACAATATGCGGCTAAAATGATCCCGTTGCTATTTTTTTATTTTGTAAAAGTGAGTAAAGATTAAAAAGTAACATAACACACAGAATGTGTGTTATATTAAGATAAATTACTCTTTTAGGGGTTTACCTTATTAAAATACAATTTTAAAAATATTTTGCCATTTTTAAGAGGTTTTTTTCTTAGGGGGATCATTTTACCCCCTCTCCCCTATATATATATATATATATATATATATATATATATATATTTTAAAAATATTTTGCCATTTTTAAGAGGTTTTTTTCTTAGGGGGATCATTTTACCCCCTCTCCCCTATATATATATATATATATATATATATAGGGGAGAGGGGGTAAAATGATCCCCCTAAGAAAAAAACCTCTTAAAAATGGCAAAATATTTTTAAAATTGTATTTTAATAAGGTAAACCCCTAAAAGAGTAATAGAGTATATATATATATATATATATGGCTATCTCTGAACGAACAGAAACAAAACAAGGCTCCTAGGACCGAATCACGACAAAATAATTCGATATGGATGCTGTAGCGACATTTGCCTAAAACAAATCGAAGTTTTATTTTCAGAGAAATAAAACGTCTAATGAGACCAAATTATAGACCTCTATGTGTCTTATTTTATTCAGCATTCGTTTGGTTTGCACGTAATAGAAACCACGAAGGCGTAACCAGAAACTTTGTCTCATTAGACATAAAAGTTCGATTTATTTTAGGCAGATGTCGCTACAGTATCTATATCGAGATATTTTGTCGTTATTCGGTACTACGAGGCTTGGTTTGTTTCAGTTCGTTCAGAGATGACCATATATACACTCTCTGAGATTTTTTATTAAAGTGAAACGAAAAAGGGTGTTTATGGGGCGCTCTGAACGAACTGAAATATAAAACGTCTCTTGATTTTGTTTTACGGCGAATTCTACTGTTATACTTTACTTATAGGGCAGTCAATGAGGGTATTTGGCTCCGAATTCCATCCTACTACATCGATTTACTTGATATTTTCACAGTAAGTAGGGAATAGCTCAAGAAACAAAGTCTACTCTATGCCGATGTGCGCTTTTATCTTGGGGGCGGTTCCCACCTCTTCTTGGGGGTGAAAAATGTTTTGGTTAAAATAGCCACGGAAGAGGCTAGAGAACCTAATTTTAAGCAAAAGCTGTTCTATAATTATTTTTTGAAAACTCAATACTTTTTGAGTTATTCGTGGTTGAAAATTGGCCATTTTCATTGAAAAATAACACCTTTTCGGACAGATTTTTGGGAATACCTTAAAAACTATGCATCTAACAAAAAAACTATATAAAATATTTCTCTAGGTTATAAAAAAACAAAAAAAAATTGTTCCTTTATAAATCTTCTAGTTAAAATACAAAGAGGGGTGTAGGTAGAGTTTGTTTTTTTTGCTGCGTGCTCAAATAGGTTTATTCAACTTGAAGTAACAGGGAAACTGTCGATTTTAAGTGTACAATGATACTAATAACTTTTTTAGGGCTTGAAAAGAACTTTAAAATGAGCAATACTAAATGCCGATCACATTCAAACTAAGCGAGATATTCTGCAAAAAAGTTTATGACTAATGTATTTTAAGAAGAAATGAGAAGTATATTTAACCCCTCATCCATCAGAACTTAAATACATCGTTTTGCTTCTACAATACTTTTTACTATAGTGTTGTTTCTATGTTCAAAAAGTTGGACTGGATTAAAATGAACGGTTTTTGAAAAAATAAGATTAAATTATAGAGCGCATTTTTAAATTTTCTTAAAAATCTTCCTTTTCCTCCATGTAACTCGAAAAAGATAAAAGATACGAAAAGTATATTACACAAAAATGTAGAGCTTTTTCAGATATAAATTTTTTTTTATTTTTCATTACTGTATCTCTTATTATTTTCAAGTTACACGTAGAAAAAGAAGATTTTTAAGATAATTTAAAAAATGCGCTCTATATTCATTTTAAACCCGACTAACTTTTTAAGCATAGAAATAACACTATAATAAAAGGTATTGTAGAAGGAAATCAATGCATTTACATTTTGGTGGATGGGGGTTAAAATTACTTCTCATTTTTTCTTAAAATACATTAGTTATCAATTTTGTTTGCAGCATATCTCGCTTAGTTTTTATGTAATGGACCTCTAATAAAGCTCATTTTAAAGGTCTTTTCAAGCACTACAAAAAGTACACGCAGCATTTTACACCTAAAGTTAACCGTTTCCCTGTTATTTCAAGTTTAATACACCAATTTGAGAATGTACCAAAAAACAAACTATTTTCACCTACCATATCTCTTTTTGAATTATAACTAGAAGATTTATGAAGGCAAGTGTCTCTTTGTTTTTTATAGCCTACAAAATAGATGCATAGTTTTTAAGGTATTCGCAAATAACTGCTCGAAATGGTATTTTGTTTCAATGAAAATGGTCAATTTTCAACCACGAATATCTCAAAAAGTATTTAGTTTAAAAAAAATTATAGAACAGTTTTTGCTTAGAATTACGTTCTCTTGCGAATTCCGTGGTAATTTTAACCAAAAAATTTTCCACCCCTAAGAAGTAGTGGGAACCACCCCCAAGATAAAAGCACACATCGGCAAAGGGTAGACTTTGAATTAGGAAATAAGTAGAGGCTAGGCCCAAAATTTCATTAAAATCCATGCAGTAGGATAGAATTCGGAGGTAATATCCTATTCTTGCTCCCATTGACTGGCGTATTAATCAGTAGACCCATTGATACCTTTCGGTGTTGGGCCATTCTTCTTTCTTCTTCATGTGCCGTGCTCGATTATCGAACGTTGGCTATCAAATTGGCTGTAGCAATTTTGTTAACGGCAGCTCGGAAAAGGGATGCAGAGGATCTGTTATACCATTCTCTCAGGTTTTTAAACCATGACGTTCTTCTTCGAACCATTCATTCAATCTTAATAAGGTATCGGGAGTTGCGTCTAGCTCTTAATAAACTTTCTCCATTTTTTCCTATTGGTTGCCATTTGTGTTGCTTCTTGCCAAGTTCTCCCCTTACTTTGTAGAATCTGGGAGATGTCACTATTCCATTCCTTAATAAACCGTCCTCTTCTGTTCTTCCCTATTGGTTTTGCTACCCATACTCTTTTCACTTATCTGTTATTGTCCTTATTTCTCCTTAATAGGGAACTTGCATAAATTTTTAAATATTAAAATGATAATAAAAAACATAAGGTAACATGATCTTAAAACGCTTGCATGAGAAAAAAACAAATATTTTCAACCCGTACGCTAATTACGACGCTTTGAAAATGCTATAAAATTCAACTATCTTAGGAGGCTCTTGAACGTCCTTCTATTGGTTCCACGTCACGGGCCACGGTCAACCGGGCCTAGCAGTCGGAAACAACGCGATTAGGGTAGGTATCACGGGTATATTACATTTTAATCGTCTTTAATGGAAAATTCCTAGGTATTATTTATGTTCATCTTATATATTGTAATAAGTAGTTCCCCAATCAGCTTAGTTTTAAACTGAAATTGATAAAGTTGAGTGCTACTTTGTAAAGAGTTTAAAACGCATAATATGACGGACGAGGGTTTTTCAAAAGGTCAATCTGACTAACTTACCTACCGTTGGTGTCTTCATGGTGGCAACTTTTATAAAAAGTAGTGAAAGCTATTCTATTGGAGAACGCTAGGTGTCAAGGCAAATAAGTAAGAGTTATTAATAAGCATGTTTAAACCGTTTATAACAATAGTTTGGTACCATTATATTATAGTATGTGGTTTACCCCGTGGGTTTGATCTACCTACCTCTAATCGAAGGATTTCGTATATCCTGGAAAAGATTACGGTGTAATTTGCATTATAATAAAGATTATATTTTATTGTAATGTTTATTAGTACCTACTGGGGCCTTTCATTATTGTGTTCAAAGCCTTTTGAGAAAAGATTATGGTGATTAGCAGACGTACCGATAGAACGTATACATAGCCAACAAAATCCTTCTTTACAAATTTAATAATACGCATAAATAAGAAGAATCATTATTGTAATTTTACAAGTTAATATCTTTATCATCTCAGCTTATACTTACACCGCATCCCTCGGTAGACCGCAAGCTATAGTAGAAACCCGACTGTAGACCGCATACCATAGTAGCACCAATACTTTTTAGTTACTCTTACTTTTATTACTAAAAGTTTTGTTTATTTTTAAGTTACTTGTTTCTTCTTTGTTCTTCAACACAATAAACGACAAAAGTAATTTCATAAAAAAGAACTTTTTGACACATGTCAACAGAGATAAAAAGTTAATATTTTGCCTGTCACAGAAAAAATCATTTTTGCCACAGAGTAAAACAAGATATTTCAAATATATTATTATTTATCTATGGGCAAACTGCATCAAACTGCATTAAATGCAATAAACCACCGAACGGGCAAACGATAAGAGTGGCCTGTGACGTCAGAGCCCAGCTCTCGCTTTTGAAGTTGTTTGAAACGGAAATTTTAGGCGCGGAACTTTGACCATATGTTGTACGTACACTATTCATTGTTAAGACGTAATATTTTGAATATAACATTTTAAAACATAAATGAACAATTTTATGCAAGAAAATTTTTTAGTGCAAGTTCCCTATTGTATCGAGTATCGGTTTGATCTTTAGTCTTTCTCTTATTTCCTCATTTCTTACTCTATCTGTTTTTCTTACTCCGATTTATTCTTCTAAGGTATTTCATCTCTGCTGTCTGAATTCTGCTCTGACGTCTTTTGTTTAAGATCCAGTTTTCTGCTCCGTATGTCACCGTAGGTCTATATACAGAGTGGGCCAAATAAAAGGAGCCACCCCGATATTTGGCAGTATTTATTAGATTTTAAGAAAATAAAAAAACAGGTCAATTTTTGATCTAAGGGGGACACATTTTTACGATACAAACATCTGTCATTTGTCAACTCCCTCCCTTCCACTTCCCCCACCCCTTATTTTTAAATAGGGAATAGGGGTCGTGTGCTAGCTCATTTGAAAGGTTATTCAATTCTCTATCAGTAATATCAACATCGACTTAGAAATGTATACTGTCCAAGAAAAATTATTTTGAATTCAATTAATTGACACAAAAAGAAGAATGTATGTAATTTATTTAACTCAGAACACATTCTACTGCTGACAGAAAGCAGAAAAAAATGTTTTTTGATAAATAGACACTGCTTTTTGCTTAATTTAAATGTTTAATCTTCCACCCATCTGCCTCTTGGTAGGTTGAATATTGAATTTAAGCAACAAAGAGTATTTATTTATCAAATAAACATTGTTTTCTGTTTTTTATCAGCAGTAGAATGTATTCTGAGTTAAATAAATTACATACATTCTTCTTTTTGTGTCAATTAATTTAATTTAAAATAATTTTTGTTGGACACCCTGTATAAATTTTTATGTCAATGTTGATATTACTGAATAGAGGATTGAATAACCTTTCAAATGAGCTAGCACACGCCCCCTATTCCCTATTTAAAAATAAGGAGCGGGGGAAGTGGAAGGGAGGGAGTTGACAAATGACAGATGTTTGTACCGTAAAAATGTGTCCCCCTTAGATCAAAAATTGACCTGTTTTTTTATTTTCTTAAAATCCAATACATACTGCCAAATATCGGGGTGGCTCCTTTTATTTGGCCCACTCTGTATTGTTGTGTATATTTTTATCTTGGTCTTTGTTGATATTTCTTTATTATTAAGGAATCCTCTATTTAGTGCTTGGAATAGTTTTTCCATTCTGTTGTTAAGATCGTCCTCGATGTCTCCTTTGTTGTGGATTACTGTTCCCAAGGATTTGTATGAATTTGTCTGTATTATTTTTTGTTGATCTACCATTACTTCTATTTGATCTTCCGTCCCTTGCTTCCTTGTTATTTTCATTATCTGAGTCTTCTCTTTGTTTACATTTAAGTTGTATTTGCTTGCTTCTATGTTCCATTTCTCTAAAGTCCACTTTACATCAACAATAATTGAACAAGAAATTGACAACAAGTTATTCAAGGTCAAATTTGACTTACACAAAACACAATTCTACATCCAATTTTGCCCTGAATAAAAAGAAAATAAAATAAAACATATCCAATTGTTCTATTTCATCAAATTCCTTCATTTTCTTTTACAAACCATACATTTTGTACACGCAAATTTGGCCTTGGATAACTTTGTCAATTTCTTGTTCAATTTATTGCTGATGTAAAGTGGACATAAGTTATATTTCAGTCTACTATTATAACAATTTGTAAACATTTCAATGCACAACCTTCAGGTAACAAATAAGCTTCCTGCATTGTTTACATTAAACGATTTGCTAAAAATTACACCAGAAGAAATATCAATGATTGTTAGCTGTATAGGAGTATGTAAGTGTGAACCATATATGTATTTGCAAACTAAGCCTTTTTCAAAAATTGAAGAGTGTTTTTATATTTTTAGGTTTTTACCTGTTTTTTTGCTTGTTGGAATTAACATATCGACAAGCGAAAATAACAAGCTTATCAGCAATATCTTTACGTGAGAAACCAATTAGAACTTTGGAAGAACTTGCAGATTCCGACATTCGATTTACAACTTTTGCTGGATATGTGCGGGTTCTCCCAGATGACAGCCCATTACTGGAAAAGATGGAGTACCTAGCTGAAACAGAAGAGAACTATAAAAATTTGAGTATTCTTGCTTATCAACAAGGTTTTTCAACTATTTGGGGAGAGGCTGGATTCGTTGTACACCCTTTCCTGACTGAAGAAATGGATATGTTCTATTTGATGGTGACTCAGTATGGTTTTTTTATACCCGACCGTCATATCTTTTACGAACACTTTCAGCATTCGATAGAGAGAGTTTTGGAGTTTGGGTTTTTGGAAAGATTATTAAATAAATATAAACACTATTTTAGTCTAAAAGACATGAATGTTTATAAAACTACAAAAGATACAACTGTCAAAAGAGACTTAGGTAGCTGTAGGTTTATGTTTATCGCACTATTTGCCGGTTACTTTGTTTCATTGATAATATTTGTAGTTGAATTGGTTAAGGCGGGAAAATGTAATTTTCTCGTAAAATATAAAATCAAGGAAAAGTGGTGTATGGACTGGTTTAGAAAAAAAATGTTGCCTGAACGCAGTATCCAAATTTGAAATGCAAGAATGCAAAATGCCATAATTTATCACCTTTAATTTTTATTTGTTTATATTTAAATAAAAATTAAATTTAAATTAAAAGATGTATACACATTTGTGGCAATAAAGGCACAGCTAAACAAACAATTTTCTTTCTCTTCTTCACTCTGATTCACCCATTTCATAACCATTTTTCATCCCGATTAAGAGAGGAGTTCGACAAGGCGACATAATATCGCTAAAGCCTTTAATCTAGCCTTAGAAGGCCTCTTCAGATCTACAAATTGGTTAAGTCAAGATATGACATCAAAGTTAATGGCAACAGGTTAAACTACTAGTCCAAGTAATGAAGTTTAAAATAGGTCAAAAAAGTAATTTTTACAGAATTTATCGATTTGCTTGAAAATTTGAGAATAAGTAGTGGATAGTCCAAGGATCAAAATCTATATGAGGCCGAAAAGCGCTTTAACCATGGGGGTGGTTGCTACCCCATGTCAGGGGTGGAAAGTTTTTATTTTATTTTGACCGCCAAAGTTGTTAAAAACATTCATTCTAAGCAAAAAACGTTCTATACATTTTTTTGATAAAATTAATAGTTTTCGATTTATTTGCTATCGAAAGTCTTAGTTTTATAGCGAAAAAATCAATGTTTTTAATCAGTTTTCTGCTAATAATTCAAAAAGTTTTCGTTTTATCAAAAGAACTTTGCTTAACAAAAATGTACCTTTAAAAAAATAAACAAAACGGTTTTTTTATTTTCTTTAAGACCAATAGTAATCGAGCTCTACTTAATTATATGTTAGCTCTTCTTCGTCAAATGCTAAATATTGTATTTTCAAAGTCAAAAGACGAGAAAACTATGCATTTTATCGAGGATAACTTGTTTAAACTAATTTAAAGTGTTTAAAAATATCTATCTCCTGAAATAAAAAAGTAGTCTCTAGCTCAAAGATTAAGTGACTTATAATAAAAAGAATGTCAGTCCCTATTTTTTTCAGCGAAAAAGTGATCGGAGACTTCACCCTACTCACCACCCTAATTAAAATTAGTTATTGACCTTATTTGGTCTTCTTTATTTATGTATTATTAATAGGTTCTAGAGGTTTGACCGGCTTATAATAATTAGTTTTTAAAAAAATGGAGTTAAAAGCGAATAAAGTATTTTTGTAGTTTGGCAAAAAATGCCACTTTCTTCATAATGGAAAGATTAATATCAGAGATACGAAAAAATATTTAAATATAGAATTGTAGATTATGTAATTTCCAAGAAAAAGGTGTGTAAAAAATTTTTATACGGTAAAAATTGAGTGAGCTATTGACAATTAAAACTTATAATAACATGCAAAAACCACCTTTACCAACCCTTTCAAAGTCACCTCTTTTTGCGACTGAGGATTTTAAAAAGATTTATTATTAATATCCTTATAGACCTTATAAAAGCCTACAAAATTCTTTTTTAACAAACTTTCCAGAATAAAAAATAAAAAAGCTACGAAAAAAAAATCAATATATTTTTTGAAAAAAAAAAGGAGAATTACAATTGGAAGCATAATAATGTAAGTTAGCGATGTTTTTAGTCATTGGCCTTATCTATTCGTCTTTATTTATGCATTATTAATAGATTCCAGAAGTTTGACTGGCTTAGAATGATAAGTTATTAAAAAACTGGAGTTAAAAACGAATAACGAATTTTTGTAGTTTTGTAAAAAACTCCATTTTCTTCATAATAGAAAGATTAGCATCAGAGATACGAAAAAATGTTTAAATGTGAAATTGTAGGTTATTTAATTCTTGAGAATTTGGTTTAAAAACTTTTTTCTACAACAAAAATTGAGTGAGTCGTAAATGAGTATATTATCGAAAAACATTGATTTCTTTAGATATAAAACTAACATTTTCGATAGCGAATAAATCGAAAACTATTAATTCTATCAAAAAAATGTATAGAACATTTTTTGCTTAAATTTAATGTTTTTATTAACTTTTGCGGTCAAAATATAATAAAAAACTTCCACCCCCTAGATGGGGTGGCAACCACCCCCATGGTAAAAGCGCCTTTTGGCATCATATAGATTTTGATCCTTGGACCATCCACTACTTATTTTCAGATTTTCAAGCAAATCGATCCATTCTGTAAAAATTGCGAGGTGAAAAGCTTCAATTCCTGGAGTGTCTAGGACTATAATTCCTGGACTATACCTCAAATCCGCTGACAACATAGTGATTAAAGCCGGGCACATTCCAGGAACTACAAAACTTGGTTAGACCCCAGACCCCAGCCAAAGCAAATATAAAAAAACTATATAGCTACAACAGAAAAGTTTCTCCTGGTAGAGGGACTTTTCTCCCTATATGCGGACTTATTTCTAGTGGTAGAGGGAATTTTATCGTTGTACGTAGATACTTTCTACTGAACGTATTTCCTGGTCCTGGGTTTATTATACGATGTTACATCTTCTCAATATTATACTACGGAGTTGAATCCTAGACACTCACTGAAGCGATGGAGAAAAAAACTTAAAGCCTTCGAGAAGTGGCTATACAGGCGAATCCTAAGGATATCATAGACGGACAAGATAACCAACGAGACCGTACTACGAAGAATGGGGAAAGAAAGAGAGGTGACGAATACTATTAAAAGGAAAAAGTTAGAATATCTTGGACACATAACGAGAAACAGCACTACATAAATACAGATTACTGAAGGAAATCCTTCAAAGCAAAGTATTCGGAAAGCGAGGAATTGGGAGAAGAAGAATATCATTGTTAAACAACCTGAGGAAATGAAATGGTTCTCTACAACAACAACTTTTTTTTTATTAACTCCAGTGAGTACAACAATCTGCCCATTGGGCATTAAGCATTTGTTATGGTAAAAAATACAGACATGTAGAGAGTTACTCCAGTGAGTAACCTCTTTACAATTCTAAAACTAAAATTTTATCAGTCTGAATACACTTTTGATTACATTCAGTTGGTTAAGTCGGACGGCAGTTGCCGTTTTAGTCTGCGCACTTCAAAGACGTCCCGCTCATTTAATTGTCTGGCAAACACATTAGGATGCACTAACACTCGTTCACAGTATTTAACACTAAAACGTTGTATGGCTTCTTTCACGGATTCTAGGGGGATGTCGTGTTGAATCACCTCGTTGTATACATAGTATGGCGCATTGACTATGGAACGCAGCACCTTGTTTTGATATCTCTGTAAGATGTTTGTATTGGAGACGCTAGCAGTGCCCCATAGCTGAATCCCATAAGTCCATATGGGCTTGAGAATGGACTTGTAGAGTAAAATTTTGTTATCCAGAGATAGTTTGGAATTGCGTCCAATGAGCCAATACATATTTCTCAATTTAAGTCCAAGCTGTTTTCGTTTGGTAAAAATACGTTTTTTCCAAGTAAGGAAAGTCCAAGTGCATGCCAAGATATTTGGCGTCCTCTGATTGAGGAATTAGACAATTATCAATATATACAGGGGGGCATGTTTCTCTGCGTAGCGTGAATGTTACATGTAATGATTTAGTTCCATTAGATTTGATGCGCCATACTTTCATCCATTGTTGAATTCTATTTAGGTTTGATTGAAGATTCCTTGATGCTGTTGTTGGATCTGTGTGGGATGCCAGGATAGCAGTGTCATCTGCATACGTTGCAACTGTAGTTGTACTAGATGTAGGAATGTCCGCTGTGTATAAAAGACACAGAATTGGGCCGATAACGCTGCCTTGTGGGATGCCTGAGTGAATAGGATATATCTTAGTGTGCTCGGTACCGTGCTTCACAAGGAAGTGCCTATTTTCTATGTAGGGTTTTAAGAGCTGGAAGGAGGATAGGGTAGGAGCTTCTTTAGTTTTATTTGTAGCCCTATGTGCCATACCTTGTCAAAAGCCTGAGATACGTCAAGGAAAGCAGCAGAACAGTATCTTTTGGAGTTAAAATCCTTGTTTATTTGGTTGACTAGCCTATGCACTTGTTCTATGGTTCCGTGTTTGTCTCGGAAACCGAATTGGTGTTCTGGAATTATTTTACATACATACATACATAATCGGTTGCCTCTTTTACCATATTAGGTGTCGAGGATTCCTCCTTTATATAATACTCTCTGCAAATTTACGCCACTTCTTCCTATCTGCTGCTAAAACTTTTGCTTCTTGCCACGATGTTCCTCTTTTCTTGAGTATTTCGTTTACACTAGTGTTCCAGCTTTTCCTTGGTCTGCCCCTCCTGCTTTTACCCACTGCTTTGGCCTCCCATGTCATTTTCACTTGTCTCTCACCACTCATTCTTATCATGTGTCCAGCCCATTTTAACTTCTTTTCTTCAACTTTTTCGTTGAGCGATTTTACCTGTAATTCATGTCTTATATCTTCGTTTCTTCTTTTGTCTAATCTTCTTGCTCCCACCACTTTTCTTAAGTATCTCATTTCTGTAGCTTGTAATCTTTTTCTTTGTCTGTCATTAAGTACCCAGTTTTCTGCCCCATATATTGTAATTGGCATATATACAGTTTTATATACTGTCATTTTGGTTTTCCTCGATATTTCTTTTTTGTTTAGGAAATTTTTATACAGTGAATAATAAGTTCTCGTAGCCAATTTTATTCTGTTTCCAATTTCATCTTCTTGTGTACCTTTGTTGTTTAACATTATTCCCAAATACTTAAAGAGGTCTACTTGCTCGATTTTTTGCCCTTCGATTTCAATATTTACAGTTGCTTCTTTGTTGGCTATTGTCATTACTTTAGTTTTCTCCATATTTATTATTAAGTTGTAGTTTTTTAGTTCTTCAGCCCAGATTCTAATGTTATCTGCGAGAGCCTTTTCAGTTCTTGCAACTAATACAATGTCATCAGCAAATGCACAGGCTTCAATTTTTATTTGTTGCAAATTTCTATACCCTATAGCGCATTTTTTAGTTTTTTTCCAACACTTTTTAATAACTTCATCCATAACGGAAATAAATAACAGTGGGCTCAACACTCCACCTTGTCTAACCCCGTCGTTATTAGAAAATTCGCCGGAGATTAAGTTACTTGTCCTGACCTGGTTTTTTGTGTTGACATACAAACTCTTTATTACACTTACAAGTTCTTCATCTACTTCCTTGTTTTTCAGGCTTTGCCATATTCCTTCTCTATTGACCATGTCAAACGCCTTTTTCATATCTAAAAACGCCAGGTACAGTGTATCGTTTTTTAACAGTGTTTTTTCAGTAATTTGCTGTAGTGTGAATATATGATCTTGTACGCTGTGTGATGGTCTAAATCCACTTTGTATATCCGCCAGTCGAGGCTCAACTATTTCTCGTAGTTTCTTTTCTAGGATAATTTCGTAGATTTTCAACGCTGAGCAGAGAAGTGATATACCCCTATAATTACTGCAGTCTTTCGTGTCTCCCTTTTTGTGTATAGGCAGTATTATTGAAATGTTCCAATCCTCTGGGATTTTTTTGTTTGTCCATGCTAAATTTAGTAGGTCATGTAATTCTTGTTTACCCTGTTGTCCAAGATATTTCAATAATTCAGCATCTATTCCGTCGATCCCTGCTGCTTTACCAACTTTTAGTTTTTCTAGTGCATCTTCAACTTCTTCCATCTTTATTTTAGTTTCATAAACGTCTTCTTGCCCTCCTTCAGGTGTTTCGTCTGTTATCTGTGTGCGATTCTCTGCTGTTGTATTTTCATTGTTTAAAAGTTCCTTGAAATATTCTCTCCACCTTTCTATAATGGGCTCATCCTCAGTTATTATATTTCCGTTTCTATCTTTTATCTGCTGTAGTTTAATTTCCGTTTTACTTCTCATATTCTTTAATACTCTATAAAATAATTTTGTATTTTGGGTACTATTTTCTTCCATAGTTCTTCCAAATTCTTCCCAGGCGTTCTGCTTTTCTTGTTTTATCCTTACTTTAACTTTGTTGCGCTGTTCCTTGTATTTATCGTATGCCTCTTGATTTCTTTTTTGTATGTACATTTTCCATAGCCTTTTCTTTTCTCTGACTTCTTTTTTAATATCGTTGTTCCACCAGCTTGTCTGCTTTTTATGATTATTTCTACTGGTATACCCGCAAACTTGCCCTGCTGTTTCTAATAGTATTGCCTTAAATCTGATCCACTTTTCTTCCACATTTCTACTTTGTCTTCTCTTTTCAATCTTTGCAAACTGTTTTTCTGTTTTTTCTATATACTCATTTCTTGTTTGCAAGTTTCTCAGCTTATAGGTTCTTATTCGTCCGCTATAGTTTTTGTTTTGTATCTGTTTTCGGTCCTCGACTTTGTTGTTATTCTTGAATACTCCTTCTAGTAGATAATGGTCACTACCTATATCATAGCTTCTTTTCACTCTGACATCTTTAACTTTACTCCTTTTTTCTCGAGGAACAATTATGAAGTCTATTATTGATTTTTCATTTCGCTGGGGCATTGCTCTTGTTATCTTGTGTATTTCCTTGTGTTCAAAGAAAGTGTTGGCTATAACTAAATCATTATCTATACAAAACTCTAGCAATCTTTTCCCGTTTTTATTAATTGTGTGTTCTCCGTGCCTACCTATAGCTCCTTGCCATTTCATGTTTTCGTTTCCCACTCTAGCATTGAAGTCTCCCAATATTATGAGTGTTCTCTCATAATCTTCTACTGTCTGCTGTAGTTGTTCCCAAAATTGATTTTTGTCGTTTGCTTTGTCACTTTCTCCAGGTGCGTATATTACAATCAAAGTTATAATATCGCTTTTACTACAATTCATTGATACTTTCAATAGTCTCTCATTGATGAACTCCCAATTTCTTATACTTTTTACTTTATCTTTGGGTATCAAACAGGCTACTCCTGCTCTGGCCCATTCAGTTTCCTTTACACCACTGTATATTAATAGATTTCCATCTCCTATTATTTGTGTCCCAGCTCCCTTTTTTTTTTGTCTCAGTGATGGCTATTGCAGCATAGTTTGTGTTGCTAAGGGTCTCTACTAATTCTAACTCTTTTCCACTTATTCCTCTAACATTCCATGTCGCTGTTCTCCATACCTCTCCTTTCTTATCTATAACTTTCAGTTCCATTTCTTTTTCCGTTTTCATTGCCGAATTTGTCATCGTTTTGTCCGCCTCTGCTTTTATTAGTTTTTTGGATTAGCTCTGTTGCTCTCTTTTTCAATTGTGCCAGTTTCCATATTCCATTTCCATATTTCATCATTTATAATGATCTTCTGGTATTTAACTTTTACAACATTACCTTTTTGCCTCTGTTCATTTGCATATTCTCTTAGTTGTTTTTGAATCTTTCTTTCTTGGATCGTATAGTCATCATCAATAAAAAGTTTTCTTCCTTTAATATGTCTTAACTTGTTCTTATTTTTCATTATGTCTGCTTTATCACCATATGTACTCAATTCTAACTTGCACATTCTCTTATTCAGTTTCGTTATCTCTTTTATCTCACACTTTGTTCCAAGAAAAGTTTGCAACTGATTCTCTATATCTTCTTTTAGCTCTATAGTATCTCCTGCAGTTTCAAATCCGGTGATGGAATTATTTTATTTTCGTCTATTATCGTTTTCAACCATTTTACGTACATTTTTTCAAAGACTTTGCTAATCATAGGCAAAAGGCTTATAGGCCGCTATGAAGATGCATTTTCCGGTCTTTTTCCGGGTTTAAGGATCATTAGGATTTGTGCCACTTTCCATGAACTAGGGAAGTAATTTAGGCGCAGAATTGCATTAAATATAAAGGTGATTAGTTTTATGCAGTTATCCGAGACTTCTTTTAGAATCTTGCCAGAGATTAGGTCAAATCCAGAGGATTTTTTATGTTGATTTCATCTATTGTTGTTTGTTTTACTTGGTTGACTGTAAATTTCGTGTGGGGCAGATCCATTTGAAACGGTGCTGTTAGAAATCTGGTTAGTTCTGTTTCTTCCTCTGTAGATACTGTAGAAGGGTATGGCGTAAATACTTTTTGAAGGTGCTTGCCAAAAAGATCAGCTTTTTCTTTGTCATTCCTAGCCCAGGTGTTTGTTTGCCTCATCTTTGATTGGTGGGTTATGCTGTTGGGGCCGTTTGAGCTTTTTCGTGGCTTTCCAGAGTGAATAATCTGTAGCTTCAATTGGTGTTAAATTTTCTAAATATTCTTGTATTCCATGGTTTTCTTCTTCATGGATTAATTCCTTTAATTCCTTTGTTGCTTTGTTAAGTTTTTTCTTATTTTCTGTCGTTCTTGACTGTTGCCAATTTTTACGTAATTTTCGTTTTTCTAAAATTTTTTGTTTAATTGTAAGAGACACATTATTTCTGTTTGGAGATGGTTCGTAGCTGGGAGTCGCGTACCATGCAGCAATTTGTATGCTTTCTGTTAGTTTATCTACAGCTGATTCTAGTTCGAGTTCATTTTTCGAGGACAGATTTAGTGAAATCAGGCTGTCTAGTTTTTCTCTAAATTGGGACCAGTTAGTCTTGGTGTTATGCAAAGTTGGTTGATGTTCTTTGTGTAAGATTTTTTCGGAGATTGTTATTATAAAGGGTGTGTGGTCTGATGATAAATCAAAGTATGATTCAGCTTTACATTTTTTGGTATCGATGCCTTTTGTGATGCAGAAGTCAACGACATCAGTTATTTTGTTTAAATCAGACGGCCAATAAGTTGGTTCGCCAGTAGAAATTTGTTGCAGGTTATTTTCTACCATTGCTTTAGCTAATTCTCTGCCTCTTGGTGTTGTTAGTCTAGAACCCCACATCGGATGTTTTGAATTATAATCTCCACCTGCAATGAATTTGTTCCCTAGAGTGTTGAAATATTCTAGGAAATGTTCTTTTTTAACGACATGTTTAGGTGGGCAGTGTAAGGCAGATATTGTTATTGGGCCGTGTGCTTCCTCAATTGTTAAGCTGGTTGCTTGCAGGTAGTCTTTGTTATATTTCTCCATTTCAGAGTGTTTAATAGAATCACGTATAATCATGGTACTTCCACCGTGAGCTCTACCGTCTGGGTGATTTGTGTAATACAACTTGTAGTTGGGAATCCGCATCTAGTGTTTTTCTGTAAAGTGTGTCTCAGAAATTAATAATATATCAACATTTTGATTAAGTATGAACGGACTTATTTCTAGTGGTAGAGGGAATTTTATCCTTATACGTAGATACTTTCTACTGAACGTATTTCCTGGTCCTGGGTTTATTATACGATGTTACATCTTCTCAATATTATACTACGGAGTTGAATCCTAGACACTCACTGAAGCGATGGAGAAAAAAACTTGAAGCCTTCAAAATGTGCTATACAGGCGGATCCTAAGGATATCATAGACGGACAAGATAACCAACGAGACCGTACTACGAAGAATGGGGAAAGAAAGAGAGGTGATGAATACTATTAAGAGGAATAAGTTAGAATATCTTGGACACATAACGAGAAACAGCACTACATAAATACAGTGGCGGCCGGTCAGGGTCGGCAGGGTCGGCAGTGCCGACCCACACATTTATAGATATAGATTTTTTAAATATTTGTATCTGTGAAATAAAAAAAAATCTATCAGATAATACAGACTAAATTTTATTCATGGTTTTTAAAATAATTTGATCAATCCGAGCGTTAAGTGATCCCTGCGCATAACAGACTTCTCAAAAAATGAATGATCCGAGCCATTTATCTGACTTTTCGGCTAGCCGTCCCTAACATCCGTAGCTTGACAATTTACACGTAAAACTCAACGACATAACAAGTCGATGAGCAAGCGAACATTACTTCTCTCCGTGGGCAATAGCAGATACGGCATGGCAGGTTAAAAGCGGCAAGTACGGCACATTTCGGTCTGCCGGTCGGTGTTTCATTTGGAAGCATGCATCGGTAGAAATTGTCAAAAATAATCACGCCGTTTTACGTCGTTTAATTGATATTGTAATTTTTTTAAGTTGTCAGGAATTATCATTTAGTGGACATGATGGATCGAAGCATTTGTTAAAAATCAAAATAATTATAGAGAATTAATAAAATTGTTTTAGAAATACCTATTTACTTTCTGATTCGAAGTGTATTCGTAATAGAGAATGAACTAATACATATAATCAAATAGTTAAATTTTGAATAACGTTGTTGAATCTGAGATTTAGAAAACCATTTGCTTTTCACTGAAAGTAGATGAAACTTCTGATTATCATGTCATTCACAATTATCAATTATTTTCTTCGATACGCGTTACGTGGTAATATTTATGAGAGGTTTTTAGGTTTTAGAGATGTGAGTAAAAGCAATAAGGCAGAATATATTTTTGGTGTTTTAAAGAACAGATTCAAATTTTTTGATACCAAAAATAAATTGGTAAGGCAAACTGGGGCAATCTTATGACGGCGTTGCTCTGATGAGTGGTGAATTGAATAGTCTCCAGGCAAAAGTTAAAACTATTGCATCACAAGCTTTATTTACTCACTATTATGCGCATATAATGAATTTAGTTTTACATGATACGTGTAAAAAAATAAAGAATATCGACTTTTCTTGCCAGTTTAGCTCACCTAAACGGATTACTGCTTTAGAACAAATTTGTTTCGAAAAAAAAAGCGAACAGTTTGTCAGACGCGATGAAATTTTAAATCTCGGTTAGTTTTATCTAAGCAGATTATCTCTTATAGTTTTAGTATCTGTAGCAGATTTTCGTGAACAGCTTTTGGAAGTTTTTGATTTTATTATCGAAGGCGATGATTTTGAAAGTGGCGATACCTCGATCCGTGAAGCAATCGGTTTGAGAACTTTATTAAATACTAATGACTCTTTCAATATTTTTTTAAATATTTTTAAGACAGAGTTTGCCTAAGATATTCCTTGTTGTTCAAAATCAGTCAACTGACATTATTTATTCTAAAAATAGAATACGAAAGCTGGTGCAAAATCTCAGAGATTTTCGTAATGATAGTAGTTTCCAATATATACGCAGTGACGTTTTGGATTCGCTTGATATTTCCGAACCACCCCAAAAAAGACAACGACATGATACATACCTCGAAAAACGAGTAAGTATATCTTGAAATTTTGGATACCTACTATTATATGCAAATAGATACTCGTTTTTCGAATTTTGAAGATTTGACCTCTTTGACGATTTAAAATTTAAAAGTTACGTTCGCCAAAGAATTTCCAAGATATTTATTATTACAAGTTAGGTACTTCAAAATTATGCTGGTCCAAATATTTTCAGAAAGTGGGATAAGTTGCACAATATGTATGTATAATTCTATGTAGTAAGTACTGCAATTCATTACAACAAACTGTTTATCAATTTTCTTATTACCACCAATTTCTGCCTAAAAAAACGGAATTTACCTTGTCTCAAAAGAATCAACACGTATTGTCGAAACACCATGAAACAAGAGAGAATGTCAAGTACATCAAATAAAAAAAAAGCAAAAAACAACAAAATCTCCTATGATGAATTAAGCCTTTTAGTTTGATGGTATACCTATATGAGGAGACAAAAAACCTTGCCGACCCTGTCTCCAAGGCCACGAGCCGCCACTGATTACTGAAGGTAATCCTTCAAAGCAAAGTATTCGGAAAGCGAGGAATTGGGAGAAGAAGAATATCATTGTTAAAGAACCTGAAGAAATGGTTGTCTACAACAACAACTAATCTATTTAAAAAATCAGTTAATAAAATAATTATAACCTGAATGATCGCCAATATTCGAAACGAATAGGCACCAAAAGAAGAAGAAGAAGAAGTTTTATCTACGTTGACGGCTAGCCCTATTTCTTTCGCATTTTCTTCAAGCTCCACATGATGTTCTGTGATGTCTCTTGCGGTTCTTCCCATCAAGTTTACATCATCTGCCTACGTTATAATCTGCTTAGACTTATTCAACAATAATTTTTTTTGGGTTTACAGACCCAAAGAGGAAGATTCTTATGATATATTTCAGTTTCGGAAGTTCTCCCTATATGACCATTATGTAATAGACATAGATACATTTGACTTATTATTCCAATGGAAGGAACAGATTGTTGAAATAAATGGGACTAAATAAAAAATTGATCGACGAAGACGAAGTAGTTTTTAATCCTAATAGTAAATTATTAATATTGAAAATATTAAAAATATTACTAAAAGATTTTTAAATTGAAAACTTATTGGTACACTTTCCTGGTGACACCTCCAAGACTTCTACAATTTGCAAGTCAAATGGATGCTGCAGTGAAGACGAGAGGGAAGGAATTCTACACTATGCAATTCACATCCCCGTCTGCAGCTGGTAAAGTTCCAACGGAAAATGCACCTAGTTACTCTACGGAGTAATACGGCTATAAAATAAAAATGTATACAATTTTAATTCAGTTGCGATGCGTAGGCAAAACAATCTTACTTTTCAATTAGAATACGAAGTGCAGTCCAGTCCCTTGAATCGCGATTTTCGGCTCTTATTGGAGCCTTCATCGGAAAGAACGTAGGCACTGTTCTCCATATTTTAACTGATTCGTATCGAGAGGTTTTCCCACCCATTGCAACTGAAGTGATGATAGTAGGTGGCTAGCGCCATCTGGCATTGAAAGACGAAGTAGTTTTCAATCCTAATAGTAAATTATTAATATTGAAAATATTAAAAATATTACTAAAAGATTTTTAAATTGAAAACTTATTGGTACACTTTCCTGGTGACACCCCCAAGACTTCTACAATTTGCAAGTCAAATGGATGCTGCAGTGAAGACGAGAGGGAAGGAATTCTACACTATGCAATTCACATCCCCCGTCTGCAGCTGGTAAAGTTCCAACGGAAAAATGCACCTAGTTACTCTACGAAGTAATACGACTATAAAATAAAAATGTATGCCATTTTTATTCAGTTGCAATGCGAAGGCAAAACAATCTTACTTTTCAATTAGAATACGGAGTGCAGTCCAGTCCCTTGAATCGCGATTTTCGGCTCTTATTGGAGCCTTCATCGGAAAGAACGTAGGCACTGTTCTCCCTATTTTAACTGATTCGTATCGAGAGGTTTTCCCACCCATTGCAACTGAAGTTATGATAGTAGGTGGCTAGCGCCATCTGGCATTGAAAGACGAAGTAGTTTTCAATCCTAATAGTAAATTATTAATATTGAAAATATTAAAAATATTACTAAAAGATTTTTAAATTGAAAACTTATTGGTACACTTTCCTGGTGACACCTCCAAGACTTCTACAATTTGCAAGTCAAATGAATGCTGCAGTGAAGACGAGAGGGAAGGAATTCTACACTATGCAATTCACATCCCCCGTCTGCAGCTGGTAAAGTTCCAACGGAAAAATGCACCTAGTTACTCTACGGAGTAATACGACTATAAAATAAAAATGTATACCATTTTTATTCAGTTGCAATGCGAAGGCAAAACAATCTTACTTTTCAATGAGAATACGAAGTGCAGTCCAGTTTCTTGAATCGCGATTTTCGGCTCTTATTGGAGCCTTCATCGGAAAGAACGTAGGCACTGTTCTCCATATTTTAACTGATTCGTATCGAGAGGTTTTCCCACCCATTGCTACTGAAGTGATGATACTCCGTAGAGTAACTAGGTGCATTTTTTCGTTGGATTTTTACCAGCTGCAGACGGGGGATGTGAATTGCATAGTGTAGAATTCCTTCCCTCTCGTCTTCACTTCAGCATCCATTTGACTTGCAAATTGTAGAAGTCTTGGAGGTGTCACCAGGAAAGTGTACCAATAAGTTTTCAATTTAAAAATCTTTTAGTAATATTTTTAATATTTTCAATATTAATAATTTACTATTAGGATTGAAAACTACTTCGTCTTTCAATGCCAAATGGCGCTAGCCACCTACTATCATCACTTCAGTTGCAATGGGTGGGAAAACCTCTCGATGCGAATCAGTTAAAATATGGAGAACAGTGCCTACGTTCTTTCCGATGAAGGCTCCAATAAGAGCCGAAAATCGCGATTCAAGGGACTGGACTGCACTCCGTATTCTAATTGAACAGTAAGATTGTTTTGCCTTCGCATTGCAACTGAATAAAAATGGTATACATTTTTATTTTAAAAAATTTATCGTCGAATCCTGAAGGTATCTTATACCGACCACGTTACTAATCAGGGTGTCTTGCTGAGAATGCAAAAGGAAAAAGAGCTGTTAACCAGTGGCTGCTTGTATCACTTAAGTAGGTAGTACCAGAATTCGGGCAGCTGCCTAAATTTTTAGTGACGGGTTCACGATATTGTCAAAAAAGGTATAAAATAGAAATTAAAAAAAATAGGTACGGATACTTTTACATTATGTAGCATTTACTACCATTTCTGGGATGTCAAGAAATTTAAACATTTAAAATGGATTCAGTGATTGATTTGGCATCATGTCCGTCCAACAAGTAAAATCTCCAAAATCTCTCAACTTATCGCCCTTTACACAAATATATATGGACCGTTCACTCTTGTTAGAGTATAGGTCGCTCAAATACTACGAGCTCTTTTAATCCATTTCACGCGGTAGATTAGTCCGCAGTGTCCTTTAGGTCATCGTTCATAGGTTGTGATGTTTTTTTGCCTTCTCTACTATCTTCTTCCACTCACTCCGGTCCTGAATCTTTTCTCTCCAGTTTGCAATTTCCATCTTTGATATATCGTCTAGCAGTTGATCTTCCCATCTTATTTTTGGTCTTCCTCTTGGTCTATTTGTTACTGGTCTCCAGTTCACTATCTTTCTGATCAGTTCTTCCACCCCTCTTCTTTTGTGTGTCCAAACCTTCTGAGTCTTTGTGCTAATGAATTTTACTATATCTTCTCCTTCAGTTATATTTATTATTTCATGGTTCATGAGCCTTCTATATTCCCCTGTATCTGTCATCACTGGGCCATGTATTCTTCTCAAAATTTTTTCTCTCAATTATTCTTAACTTTTCTTCGTCTTTTTTCGTAAGGCACATTACTTCTGCTCCATAGGCTATCACTGGTCTAATTGCTGCTGTATATATTTTTGATTTTGTTTTTTTGCTCAGGTTTTTGTCCTTGAGTAGTCGGTGGTATTTCCAATATACTCTATTACCTGCTTTAATTCTTTCGTTGATCTCTATACTCCTTCCGTTTTTGCCGTCCACCATCACCCCCAGGTATTTGAAGCAATCTACTCTCTGGAATGTATTTTCACCTATCTTTATTTCTGTTATTCTGTTTACATTGTCTCTTGTGCTTATAAGGTATTTTGTTTTATTCTGATTTATTATTAATCCTCTCGTCTTTGCTTCTCTTACAAGGGTTAGAAGTGCCTCTTCTAGTCTTTTTTTATCTCGTGCTATCAGTCCTAGGTCATCCGCATATCCTATGATCTGTGTTGAGCTTTGAATAATTGTCTTTTTCAGGCCTGTGTCCCTAATTACTCCTTCTAGAGCGATATTGAATAGTGTCGTTGACAGACTGTCTCCTTGTCTTACCCCAAGTTCTATTTTGATGTCGTTTGTATCTCCCTCGTTTGTTTTAACTTTTGCTGTTGAGTCTTTCATTGTCATTCTAGTTAGTCTTATTAATTTTGCCGGTATCTCAATTTTTTTCATTTCTTTTAGTAATTGTTGTCTGTATATGCTGTCGAAGGCCCCTTTACACAAATACCGGAAAACTATCTTCTTCTTCTTATGGTGCCTATCCGTTACGGATGTTGGACACTAACATGGCTATTCTGACTTTATTGACTGCTGCCCTGAAAAGTCCGGTAGTGGTCAAGTTAAACCATTTTCGCAGGTTATGCAGCCAGGATATTCTTCTTCGTCCTGGACCTCTTTTCCCATGCACTTTACCTTGAAGTATGGTCCTAAGTAGGTCATATCGTTGTTCATTGCGCATTACATGGCCCAGGTATTCCAGTTTGCGACGTTTTATGGTTACGACTAGTTCGCGCTCTTTACCCATTCTATGTAGAACTTCTTTTCTGCGGAAAACTATAACTAACTGAAATTCACCAGCGACGCGACGTCTGTCGTTTCATCGGCAATCACTGGAACACAAAGTAATTTTCAATTTCTTTCCTTATTTCCTCGTGATAAACATCTAAG
This sequence comes from Diabrotica virgifera virgifera, assembly GCF_917563875.1. Taxonomy (NCBI): domain Eukaryota; kingdom Metazoa; phylum Arthropoda; class Insecta; order Coleoptera; family Chrysomelidae; genus Diabrotica; species Diabrotica virgifera. The sequence goes on along the minus strand of NC_065448.1, from coordinate 218,140,894 downwards.
ATGCACTGAAGGAGTTCATTGTGTGTTGTTTTGAGGTACATGCTTTTAAATATTTGGAACTTTGAATATGAACCTAATTCGTTGTCTAATTCGGCTAACAATGAACAGTTCCATAAAGATGCCCCTATTTTCTGAATTTTCCTTTTCGTCTTGATTTCTAAAAACTAACTCTAAAGCTCCACAAAACCATATAGATATAATTTTTAATTTGATTAAAAACATATCGATTCTTTATCCTCTTCTTGTTCAGTGTGTTTAATTAGACTATCACGATAAGATGAATTTAACTCGGGTTTTATTAAAAATTAAAAAATTTTAACTTACTTACTTAAGCCGTCCTCTTGTACCTTACGGTGTCGAGGTAAGTGGAGAAATGAGACGTCTCCATGCCTTTCGGTCGGTAGCTAGTCGTTCTGCTTCTCTCCACCCAATATTTCTTTTTCCGCAAGCCTTTCCAATATTTGCATTCCACGTTCTTGCTGGCCTGCCTCTTCTTCGTTTGTTGTCAGATGCCGCTTTCCATACCCTCTTTAGAGTTCTACCTTCACTCATTCTCGCCATATGTCCGAACCACGATAACTGTTTCGTTTCAAGTCTGTCTAAGGTCCTTCCAACACCGCACCTTTCACGTATGTCTTCATTTCTTATACGATCACGTCTGGTCACCCCGGTTACCGCACGTAAATATCGCATTTCGCATGCTTGAATTTTACTACGGATGTTGTCGTTCACTGTCCACGTTTCACTACCGTAGAGTAGCACCGGCTCGTATACGGTTTGAAATACTTTCATTTTTGTTTTCAGGCTTACTTCTTTCTTCCTAATAAAACTTTTATTTAGTGCATAGTATAATTTTGTTGCACTCATTACCCTGCTGTTTATTTCTGGTTCTATATTTCCTTGCCCATTCATTGTTGATCCTAGATACTTGAAGTCCTCAACTTGTGTAATGGTCTCATTATTCAACTTAACATTTATTTTTTTTTTGTGTTTTCGATATTACTAAAGCTTCTGTTTTTTCAATATTTATTCTCATCCCCCAAATTTCTTAAAGGCTTCATTCCAAACATTCACATTTACTTGCAAGTCTTTTTCTGATTTTGCCACAATTACCAGGTCATCGGCATATATCAACTCTGACACGCATACTTGTTGAAGTTTATACACCCCAACCCTAGTTCTTTTTACTTTACCCCTGCATTATTTTGCAATTTCGTCCATTAGAGTGATAAATAACAAAGGACTCAGAACACCACCTTGTCTTACACTTGTCCTTGTGTAGAATTCAAGAGATGAGCAATTGTTCGTTCTTACATTATTACGTGTACATTTATATATACTCTTTATTGCTTGGATTAACTTCGGTTTCACATTTCTACGGTTTAATATTTCCCAGATCTTGTTACGTGGCGCCCGATCAAATGCTTTTTCCAAGTCCACAAAACAGAGATACAACTTACTGTTATGCTCTAGGGCTTTTTCTGATAACTGTCTCACCGTGAATATGAGATCGGTTGTACCTCGCCCTGGCCTAAAGCCGCATTGGCTGCCATCCAGTGTGGCCTCGATATTTTCTCGCAGCTTTTTCTCTAGTATTATTTCGTAGATTTTACTAGCAACTACCAACAATGATATTCCTCTATAGTTAGAACACTTATGTTTATCGCCTTTTTTGTGTAATGGTAGAATAGTTGCAAGCGTCCAATCTCTAGGTATGCATCCGGTACGCCAACAGCTCTTTATGATCTTCCATAGTAATTGTAATCCTTCTCCTTCCATATATTTAATTAGCTCAGCCTTAATATTATCGTGTCCTGCAGCCTTGCCATTTTTTAATTTTAAAATTGCTTCCCTGTATTCTTCGTATGTTATGTCATCATCTTGTTGTTCATTTAAATTGTACTCCTCCCTGTCATTCTCTATTTCGTTGTTGTCTCCCATTAATAACTCCATAAAATGTTCTCGCCATCTTTCGGTAATCTCTTCATTTTTAATAATATGTTACCATCTTTGTCCTCTAAACCTGTTACTCCGTTTGATTTCTTTTGTCTTAGATTTTTTAAAGTCCTATAAAGCAACTTCGCAGTCCCCTTACTATCACTTTCCATTTTATTTCCAAATTCTTCCCATTGTCGATTCTTAGCTTCTTTAATTTTATTTTTAACCAGTATTCTCTGTTCCTTATATTCTTGATAATTACTTTCACTTTTATTGCTTATATACTTTTTCCACAATTTTTTCTTCTTCGAAACTTCCAATTTTATGTCATTATTCCACCAAGCTGTACCTTTCAGATATCTTCCTTTCGTTACACCACATACTTTACTCCCAGTTGCGTACACCAGCTCCTTAAAAATGTTCCATAATATTTCTGTATCCTCCTCATTTTTCCAATTTGTTTTTCATATTTCTTCATTTAATTTACGGCAGTATTCTTTCCTAATATTTTCAGATTGAAGTTTGTATACTTTAATACTTGGTTGTTCGTAGCGATTTTCTTCATTTTTAATATTAAATGCCTGTTCTCTCCTTGTCTTTAGTTTCAACGAGAAAATGATCCGAGCTGATCTCATAGCCTCTTTTAACACGCACGTCCGCTATTTCATTTTTGTATCGGTTCTGTACTAATACTAGGTCAATAACGGATTTTTCGTTCCGCGAATCCATCACTCGTGTGTATTTATGAATCTCCTTGTGTTGAAAAAATGTGTTACTAACTTGCATATCATTCATGATGCAAAACTCGATTACTCTTTGTCCATTATTATTCCTGACCATTTCTCCATATGGTCCTATAGGGTAGTCATATTCATTGCTTGACCCCACTCGCCCATTAAAATCGCCTACTATTATGACCTTATGATTTATTTGGTCCATTTCGTCCTGCAATTGTTCCCAGAAGCTATCTTTGAGTTCCTTGGCTTCATTTTCTGATAGTCCATACCCAACAATAATTGTTGTCTTCTCGTTTTTACTCATATCTATTCTAAGGAGTCTTTCCGAAATATTTTTCCATCTAGTGATATTTTTATGCTCATTTCTGTGAACCATTAGGGCAACTCCTGCCCTCGCACGTTCTGACTCATTAACACCTCCAAAAATCATGTAGTGCTCATTTCTCATTTTAATACATCCACTACTTTTTCTCTTTGTTTCATTTAATGCTAAATAATCCATTTTTGTGTTTTCAAACTCATCAATAAGTTCCTCTTCTTTACCATTTAGACTTTGTATATTCCACAACCCAATTTTCCAATACTTATTTTGTTGTTCATTTTTTGCATTTATAATTCTTTCATTGTCTGTATTTTTACGGTTTAGTTTTTGCATATTTTTGTCAAGACTCGCATCGATTTTGTTATATTCTCTGATGTCCATAATCTGTGCCATGTTCGTATCCATATCCATCCTCGAATTTGCATTAACTAGTAGTTTTTTAAACCAGTTGCTGCTACATTATCTCTGACTATTTCTATATTATTCGTACTATGGTTCCATCTCCATTTGGTGTCTTCAATAACGATAAAACCATAACCCATTTTTATTCTTTTGCCATTTGTCTTTTCTTTTGCTGCTATATGTCTAAGATTTTTCTGCATATCAATCTCTTTAAGTGTTAAATCGCATTCAATGTATACGCGGTGTTGTCTATAACTTCTAAGATTACTTTTTGCTTTTAGTACTCTTAGTTTGTCTTCAAACTTACTAAACTCAATAATGCACATATTGTCGTTGATCTTTTGTACCTTATTTAACTCTGCCATTATTCGTAGCTCTTTATTTAAAAAGTTTCCTATTTCATTCTTAAGCTGTTCCATATCAGACGTACTTATTGGCAAACCCTTCATTATTAAATTATTTTTCTTTCTTTCTTTTTGGCAGATTTCTAAAGTTAGCTCTAATTTATCCATTTTTTGTTTCATACTCATCATTTCCTTTTTTAAATTTTCATTTTCTTGAATTATTTGTTTAATCTTTTCTTTGTACTCGCTATTCTCTTTTCTGAGTTCTTTCCTCTAGTTTTTTATATCCTCTAGTTCCTTATCTTTCTTTTTATTATCAGTTATTAACGTTTTCATCAGTTCCGTAATTTCATTTTCTCTACCTCCAGCATTCTTTTTATCGGGAGATCTATATACTTTTCTGCTCTTACTAAAGATTTCGCCAAATTCATTTCCTTTCCTTTTACCATCCTCTGATAAATAAGTGTCGCTGCCGCTGTCCGTCACCTTAATTTCAATTACTATTATAATTAATTGTTTGGCTGTATTTTACTGGTATTCCTATTTCTATCTGAATGTTGTTTGTTTTTATTTATAAAATAAATATATGTTTTGCAATCAATTTGCTATTTACAGTAAAGGTTTAATTCAAATTGTTTATGCACGAGGAATTTGACACCGATTTCAACTAGGTCAAATTTATAAAACCATTACTAATTAAAAAATCACTTACCGCTCGCAAAATATTAAATCAAAATCCTTCTGTGTCCTTTGTACACAAACAACATTCACAACACTAAATAATCCTAAAACAATCCTAAAAAAATTTTAAATTACTTAAAAATATGATAGTTTATAATAAACAGTTTATTCATTAAAAATGTTATAATAATAAATACAAAAACGAGCGAGCGAGCGCGTAAAAAAAACTCGAAAATATAATGTACTACCCTGTACGAGAATCTGTTTGGATCTATGATCTACTATTCACTATGATGAGCATAGTAAAAAATATTAGATCTTCCTTGTCGAGCCAGGCACGAATAGTCTCATTTAAACGTGTATTAAAAGTGCAACATAGCTCTATCTCTGTCACTTACATAGAATGCCCGTAAAATCTTTCTCTTTTCAGCCGAGCCACCTAAGCTTTTGGCACGATGCGATCATCCCGTCCGCTGTGAATGGTGAGGGTTGTACTACACTGCACAGTTGCCAAATTTTATATAATTTATAAAGAGAAAAATAATACGCGCAAAAAATGAACGGGCATTAAAACGGTTTAAAGATAAAAAAATATGTTTCTGCATAAAAATAAGATAGTGCTATGGCTCCATGGCACTACCTCACCGGCCACCACTGCTGTTAACCACAATAAAAGCAGCCAAAATCGAATATCTTAGTCACATCATGAGAAGCAGCGAAAGATATGGACGGCTGCAACTAATCTCACAAGGCAAAGTGGAAGGAAAACGCGGACCAGGAAGGCGAAGACTTTCCTGGCTGAAGAATCTACGTACGTGGTTCAACACAACAACCACAAATCTTTTTAGAGCAGCAGTGTGCAAAGTACAGATTACCATGATGGTCGCCAACATCCGAAACGGATAGGCACTACAAGAAGAAGAAATAAAAATCATCACAATAATAATACTCATATTAAATTTGGTCCTAATGTTTTTCCGCATTAAACATAAAAGGATAGTGCTGATTAAGATCTCTTTCACCAATCAAGTAACCATAAAATAATAATTATAGAAATGTAGGTCATATTATTCTCATAAAGAATTACGCACTTCATATATAGGTAGCTACATAATGCGTGCCATATTTTTGGCAGTCTTAGCCTTTTCCTTACAAGCTCAATCATCAACTATTTCCTTGATGGAGGAAGATTCTTTGACCGGATGTCTCCAACTACTTGTTGAAGATTCTAATTACGCCGCACATTTTTTAATAACAAGTGAAAACTTAACTGTAAATTTTATTCCAAGATTTTCAAAAGTAAATCTAGAGAGCAGCAATTTATATTTACTACACTCGTTCGTTGGTGCTCCAAATCTATTCACGATAACGTACAATTCTTTAGATGAGCTAAATACAACTTTCCTCGATATATTTACACGGAGAAAAGTGTCCAGAATTATGTCAAATTTCGTTATTCTCACTGAAAATTCGACAGATTTACTTCAGATATCACAATTGTTATGGAACTACAGTTTTTACAAGAGTGTGATCCTATTTCACAATGATTCAGCTGCAGAATTGTACGTCATTGATTACAAAAATACAAATTGCGGAAAAATCATCAAATACAAGAAAATTAACGAATGCAAAGATGGCAAATACAAACGTAGATTAAAACCGATCAAACCCGACATGAAAAATAGTTTTAATCAATGTTCTTTGACGGTTGGTAATTCGTATTTGTCTCCGATGGGTCTCTATGCTAACGACTCACTCCCTGGAATAGTAGCAGAACTACTTGAAGTAGTCAGTATCTCAAGTGGATATCAATTCAATATCTATCTAAATGATTGTTACATTAATGAACTTAGAGAATTCAGGTTTAATACCTTGTTTGAAGACTTCACTAGCGGTAAAATCGATATGATGTTTTTCAATAACTACATGTTATTCCAAAATTTATTTTTCGTGCCATTAATGTAAGTGTATAATAACAAATACTTACTGAATCTCCTTAATAGACCCCAGTACACCGTCCTTTTTTAAAAATGATTACAAAAGTCTTAAAAATGGTTTAACTGCTTCGTTTGAGCGAGTCTATACTCTGGGCTAATTAGCAAAATACAAGGAAAAGTTATTTACCAGCAATTTTATTGCTGGAATCGAATCTTATTATTGTATTTATTAATAATATAGGTATGCAAAGTCCGCAGATAGTGTGCTACTTTTTTTATAAACAAAATGGCGCACGAAAATCGTGTTTTTTCAATTTTTGCTCCACAACTCCAAAGATTTTAACTTTACACCAAAAATACTCAAATAAAAATTCACCACAATTAAATTCTGCATAGAGACGTGTTTTTCCCGATTCATTTTGACGAAAACTTTCCCCGGAAAAGGCGGGTTTTTCCAACAAAATCTTTAATTTTCAACTAAAATTTTAGATAAGTAATTGTTAATCAATAAATAAACAACTTGTTAATGTAAAAGCCCTTTTCACATAGATTATAATTCCACAATCCGATGGAAATTGAATGAACATTTTAGCAACAATTGAATTGTTAATTAAAAATTTACGTTCACTATAATAACGACAATAATTATGATACATAAGAATAACTATGATTTTTTCATAAAAAGATACTATACCTATCTAATGTACTTTACAGAATTGAAATTGGACTATGTAAGCGGCCTCAGGAATATTTTAAAATTATAAAGAATTTTTTGGCTTATAAACAAATAGAATATCTCGGGACATGTTAAACTAAATTAAAATATGAAAACGGCTTCGAAAAACAGCGGCAGGACGCTTCTTGTAAAAGAAAAATCGTGTAATTGTGATGAGTAGTTCCTGAGATACAACCGGTGAAAGTTGACCGGACTTTACGACAAAGATATAAACAATAGGATCATAATTTTTAAACCATCACCTTTCTATTTTTGTCCTCTTTCTCCACACCAATTTTCATATCTTTAAACTACTCATAACATATATTATTGTAATAAAAACTATCGATAATACGTGTGAAAATTGTCAAAAATAGCAAAATTCCTATCAAAAATTAGGTTGGAGAAAATGTAACCCTCAAAGTTCAAAATTAGTATACGTTAATAAAATGTATTTTCTCGGCTTCCCATGGAGCAATTTCCTTCATTCTTTTTTTGTTCCTTAATAATTTGAGTAGAGCCATCGAACTAATGCATCATTAAATGTCAAACTTGCTTTTGTTTTGTTATAATAGATTAATTTATTTTGTAAGAACAGAAAACTACATATGTTTTCCAGTTGTAGGCTTTTTTTTAGATAAACTTACTACAAGTGTACCTTTTAAAGTTAAAAACATAAATATTCTCATTTGAAAGCTGTATAATTATTTAAACAATTGTTATTTAAACAAATTAAAATTTTGTGTTATAATAAATAAATTAATTTTTTATAACAAAACAAAAGCAAGTCTGACATTTAATAATGCGTTAGTTCGATGGCTCTACTCGATTTACTTATGAACAAAAAAAGAATGAAGGAAATTGCTGCATGGGAAGCCGAGAAAATGCATTTTTTTAACGTATACCGATTTTGAACTTTGAGGGTTACATTTTCTCCAACCTAATTTTTGATTGGAATTTTGCTATTTTTGGCAATTTTCACACGTATTATCGATAGTTTTTATTATAATAATATATGTTACGAGTAGTTTAAAGATATGAAAATTGGTGTGGAGAAAGAAGACAAAAATAAAAAGGTGATGGTTTGAAAATTATGATCCTACTGTTTATATCTTTGCCGTAAATACCGGTCAACTTTGACCAATTGTATCTCAGGAACTACTCATCATAATTAAACTTTTGTTCTTTTAAAACAAGCGTCCTGTCACTGTTTTTCGAATACCGTTTTAACAATTTAATTTAGTTTAACATTTCCCAAGATATTCTATTTGTTTATAAGCCAAAAAATTCTTTATAATTTTAAAATATTCCTGAGGCCGCTTAAATAGTCCAATTTCAATTCTTTAAAGTACATTAGATAGGTATAGTGTCTTTTTATGAAAAAATCATAGTTATTCTTATGCATCGTAATTATTGTCGTTATTATAGTGAACGTAAATTTTTAATTTACAATTCAATTGTTGCTAAACTGTTCATTCAGTTTCCATCGGCTTCTGTAATTATAATCTATACGAAAAGGGCTTTTACATTACTAAGCTATTTAATTATTGATTAACAATTACTTATCTAAAATTTTAGTTGAAAATTAAAGATTTTGTTGGAAAAACCCGCTTTTCCCGGGGAAAGTTTTCGTTGAAGTGAATCAGGAAAAACACGTTTCTATGCAGAATTTATTGCGGTGATTTTTTATTTAGGTGTTTTTGGTGTAAAGTTAAAATCTTTGGAGTTATAGAGCAAAAATTGAAAAAACACCATTTTCGGGCGCCATTTTGTTTATAAAAAAAGTAGCACACTATCTGCGGGCTTTGCATACCTATATTATTAATATATACAATCATAAGATTCGATTCCAGCAATAAAATTGCTGGTAAATAACTTTTCCTAAAAATGGCCTATTCTCCGATAATCAGCTCAGACTACTACTACTTTCTGAAAATTTTCAGAGTGCAGGTTGGACACGTTTCCGTAGGTACGCACAACACCTAAACCTGTAGCTCTAGCGCGGTTATGTTTTGTTATTGCAAAACTATTAATTTTCAATTGAAAATACTTATAATTAATTACAAAAGAATGTCGATCTCTTGGCCGACAAATCTACAGTCTCGTTTCTTTAGTCCGACAACGTAAATATGTTAAATATTGTGGTGTCGCGATTACAAAGTCATAATTTTAATTTTTTTAGCATTCAAATAAAACATGTTTATTATAAAAGTAAATGTCCGACAAAAAAAATAACGCAAACTTATAAAAAACGAAATTTTTCATTTTTCCTTATTTTTGAATTTGGTTTCATGGCGCGCGCAACAAAACGTGCCGAAGAAGTGCTTAGACAAGAAAAGAGAGATAGATAGCTCTCATTAATAAACCTTTAGTCCAGAGAAATAAGGTTTTTCTCGTGACACAACCCCCTACAGGCCGAGAACAAATTTTTTGAGTAGTGTGGACCAATATAATAAGAACCTATATGTTTCCTGCAGCCGATTTTGTTGATATACGTGGTTATTAACAAATAAAGATCAAAAAAGGGAAATTTTCGATTTTTTCGTCTATCGCCAAAAAGTGAAGCGTTTGAAACAAATTTGAGAGTAAGAACCGTATAAATCATATTAAAAAAATCAATATGGCGTTCTCTGAATATGTCGATCCTTATTTTTTACTAAAAAAATTGCAAAATAAGTCCTAAATTTTGGGTTTTTTTATAAATGTTCATAACTTATTTAAAAATGAAGTTAAAATCTTCTTGTTACACAGAATGCTGAGAATTCTGGTGTTTAAATTATCCTCAAAATTGCAAAGCGATTGGTCAAATAGTTTAAAAGTTAAAAGTTATTTAATTTGTTTATCCCCAATTAATTTTTTTTGCGACAATATAAGTCAGAAAATGACGAAGTAATACTACGGATAGCTTATGAAATAAGAAGATTTATACTATTAACTTTATTTAAATTTTGCAAAATTATCTTGCAATGACATGTCGATTTTTTACTTATAAACAATTAGAATAAATTTTTAACCATTACTCGTAGAAATTTTTGATTCACTGCAGCTTTGTTCATAACAATAATTAAGAAATCAAATTAGCCACATTTGAAAGAAAATATTTGTGCCAAATATAAAAAAGATTTCCTTTTAAAGAAATCGTCCACAAAGCTTCAAAATGTGATCCTTAAAATCGGCCGGCCTTGAAACTTGAGAGAGCGATGTGAAGGGGGAAGGAACCGTTAACTCTATATCTGGTCCTCGTTTATGGATTTCGACGTTTCTTTTTTAATTTGTGTGTACTTTTTGCGTACAGCACGAATATGCATTATTTGAATAAATAAATTGTGATAATAAACTATTTAACTTGTTTAAACAATTTTTAAATTTTTTTTTTATTTTTTTAGTAATATATGAGGCAAATTTATTGTAAAACATACATTTATGTTTTGAATTCACATCAGCAAATGCTGCTGTAAATTCAAAAAAAGGGGGACCAACTTCGTCCCTAATTGTCATAGAACAATTTTTTCTCTTTTTAAATTTGTAAAAAGTCAGTCTTTCTAAATATGAACAAACAATTTTTCTATGGGTACTGGTTAAAAAGTTATTTTAATTGTTTATATGCAAAAAATCGACATGATCTTGCAAAATAATATTGCAATATTTAAAATTATTTTTGTCATTTTTTTTATAGAATTAGTAGTATAAATCTTCTTCTTTCATAAACTATCCGTAGTATGACAATAACTTTATCATTTTTTGACTCATTCACATTCGCGATATCTCAGGAATGGTAACTCTTAGGAAAAAAATCGTAAGGACTATTTTTGTAGAGAGTGTTAAGATCTACAACTTTTTTTCTAAATAACTTAAAATTTATTAATGTGACCAAAAATCACAAAGATTAAAAAAATTTAGTTTTTGCTGTCACGAATATTTTTGGATTTTTTGCTTTTTTTGGAAGGCAAAAATTTGTTAAGATATGGCTGTTCTAAATTTGCATACACTCGTGATTATTGACTAGTTCAAGTCCTTTTAATTACTGCTCCTTCAAAAATAAGCACTTTGAACCGATGAAACTTACAGACATAAACGACACATACACGAGTAACACAACATTGAAGTAAAATTGAATAATTTCATTTTTGATGCTAATTAGGGGGTGACTTTCACGAGTTTTTTGGCCAAAAAAAAGAGATCAACTTTATTTTCAGCGTAACTTTCTTACTTTTGATGCTATAAACTTTTTTTTAAAACAGATATACATATTTTTTTAAACACTTTAAAAAAGTTGTAATGATTTTTCTCCAAAAAGTGCATGATTTTTCGGTTATTTCACGTTGAGATAATTCACTTTGAAATTTCACGGATATGAACCTCTTTTTCATTAGTTAGAACTTTGTTTCTACTGGGTCTAGAGATTTCACGCGTACACCGTTTTTTTTTTCAATTTTTAATTTGCTATATTTTTGTTAAAACTCTTTTTTTCAATAAAATACTTACTTTTTGAGTTATTTGTCAAAAACCGCCTAAAAACGTGTCTTTTTTGTTGTTGAAAAATGAAGGTATTTACTCGAAAATAACTCGAAAGGTATTAACTTGGTGAAAAAATGTTATAAAACAAAAGGTGCTTAGAATTAGACGTTTTATCCATTTCCGAACTTATTTTGAACATACATTTTTCACCCCTTATAAGGGGTGAAACTCACCCCTAGGACAAAAGCACACAGAGGTCCAATATCATTTTTATTCTTTAACATATTATCTATGTGTTTGCCAAATTTCATGTCAATCCAAGCGGTGCTTTAAAATTTAAAGCGAAAACCGTGACTCAATGTATTATAAGTTGCTAGCCGTTGCTAAGGGCAACCGACACAATAAATCACAGTCGAAACGAAAAATTAATCTCCACTACATTTTAAAAATCAATTTTAACAATTAAATGTAACTTTCGGTCAAAATAATTTTTATTTTAAGATAATATCAGTCTTTCTTTAGTCAATGACTGTGAAATAATTTCTTAATTGTTATAAATAAAGTCACTACGTTTTAAGAAAACAAAAACAATTATCTCGGCTTCAGTTGGTCGTAGAATATTTTTATTTGGTTTTTTATTTTTATTTTGGCTTCAGCAACAATAATCTGCAAGTAAGAAACTCATTGGATGTACAGGGGCGGCTTCAGTTCTAAATGTTTATAACGAAATTTGCCCCCTTATTTTCAAACCCGAAATAAGAGGTTGAAAAATGTTATACGCATTTATTTACATCAGAATATGAAAATATAAGTCTTTAGAAGGAGAGTGGATCTTGGATTAACTCTGTACGATTTTTTTTTTCAAAAAGTTATAGCCTTGGACATTTGAGCTCCTGGGATAAACAAATTATATTATCTAAGCAACAAGTTCACAAATCGGGCACTACAAATTTTTTTATGTTTAGTGTTGAAAGATCTTCATTTTAAAGACTTAAAAAATATATAAAAAACTTGCAATAGCGCAAATTGTAGGTTTTTAATTTACTACAATTTTCTATTTAAAACTTTTTCTCTAAAATGAATATCCTAAGCTGCAAAATTAAAAATCTTTAAAAATTGCAAATTTAACAAATGAAAATCGTCATAAATAAAAAACCGCACAAAATTTTTGGTTACTTTTAGTATAAGTTATTCCTGGCATTGTCCTTTACAACACCTGATAGGTTTCAAAAATTCCTGAATTATATCCTGAAATCGACCTATTTTTCACCCACAGCTTGGACTATATATTTTTGCAGTAACAAAACCTAACCACGCTAGAGCTACAGGTTTAGGCTTGCACTCTGAAAATCTTCAAAAAGTAGTGACTCGCTCAAACTAAGCAGTTAAAAGCATTTTTAAACTTTTGTAATCATTTTCAAAAAAGGACGGTGTACTGGGGACTAAATAGTATATATAATGGCAACCGTAATTACGTATTTATAACTATTTGGTAGTTATCAGTACGTACGGTGCAGCCAAATTAGAATAGTGGAACATCAACTAAAAAAAAAGGTCACTGCAGGAGCAATGCGACCAATTTGTTGTTATATTGTTAGGATACCCTTAGTTTTCAGGACAATAACTAACAATATACGTAAAGATTGTTAGTTATCTTATACACCATTGTTTTTTCTATTATTGCGAGTTATACCAATCTTTTTTACGTATATCGCTCCCCGACTTCGTTAGTGCCATAACCCTAAAAAAATGGAAAATTGTTTTTTTGGCCTAATATGTTCATTTCGGTGTTGTCTTCATTGTGCAATAATTTCATATAATTTAGTTATCTTAAAATCAAAATATTGCGCCTGTGTCTTTATGATGTTTTCCAGTTTTGGCGCTCCCAGCGACAGCATGCCCGCCACAAGACAGTTTGGGTCACGCTGTGGTCGAGAGTAGATGTATGATAAGTAACTTTCATTTTTCAATATTGCCTAAATGTGATCATGCATTTGTTAACCAAGAAAAATTACTCAAGTAAAACTTCTCTAGTGCCATAACTTGTGATATAGCAGTAATTCAAATTGGAATTGTGGGTTGGTGTGATACACTCAACGTTGCTGACTACCCTAACCTGTGTTATGGCTCTAATGTGAACTTAATTAGAAATAGATTTCCGATGGTAGATCATTTGCAATACTGTTACATTATGTGCTAAGGCGTTATTGTAGGATAACTATAATTGATCTATGCTGGCATAAAACGCTATTACTTATTATTATTAGTCGTTTAAAAGTCGTATTTAAGAGATTTAAAGCGAATTTGTAGCATCTTTTTTTTTAATCTTGAAACTGAGTTTTTAATAGTTGTATATAGCTTGATATGCCTTAAGTAGACTAAAAATTAAGGCAATTAACCATAAATTTCTTACTTGTGACCATACGGAAAATGAAGGAGACGCAGTTCATTCTGTCATGGAGAAACAGGTAAAGAGACAACTAAAATGTGAACCGATTTATATAACTCAGCAATATGTGACTCTAATTAAAGAAGCAAAGAAGATCGGAAAACCAATTGAAGTGAAAGAAGATTCTGTCTCATGCAGATTTTGCAAGGTACTAAAATCAAGATTGCAAGGTACGAAAGGCCGGACTACTGCTTAATAGCTACTTCGTACGAAGACATAAATGAAGTGAAAAAAGTTTTCTTCAAACAGCGACAAAGCAAAAAAACCTACTGACGCATGCCTACAAGGAAAAAAAATGATATTGACGAAAAGAAAAAGCGTGATATTTAAGACTTGCTTAGTCAGCGAGTCATTCCTGAAGCTTATGGTCCCATGTTAAGAACAATTTTGACGCCATGAATGATCTTATCATTTTAAACAATTACAGTGTTTTATATCCTTACTATAGAATATTATCCTCATTTGTATATTTATAAAATGACAAATTTAATTTATTAAATACAGTACAATATATTGACCAATAATTTACAATTTGGCAGTTTTATTTCGTTTAAAGTTCAAGAAAACGATGTCTATCTCAATTAATTAATACAGGTTCATAGGTCCTAAGCCTCGAATTTTAAATATCCACCCATGCAATATATATGCCCCAGCAATAGCGCCTTATCATATTTTAAGGGCGAATTTCAGGGTAAAGCAATGTCAACAACTAAAAATAAACACTAGCATTAGATACCTACACACAGGGTGTAACGAAAATACAGGTCATAAATTTAATCACATATTCTGGGACCAAAAATAGTTTGATTGAACCTAACTTACCTTAGTACAAATGTGCATATAAAAAAAGTTACAACCCTTTGAAGTTACAAAATGAAAATCGATTTTTTTCCAATATATCGAAAACTATTAAAGATTTATTGAAAATGGACATATGGCATTCTTATGACAGTAGCATCTTAAGAAAAAATTATAGTGAAATTTGGACATCCTATAAAAATTTTATGGGGGTTTAGTTTCTTTAAACCCCCCCAAACTTTTGTGTACGTTTCAATTAAATTATTATTGTAGTACCATTACTTAAACACAATATTTTTAAAACTTTTTTTGGCTCTTAGTACTTTTTCGAAAAGTCAGTTTTTATCGAGATATTTTGAATATTTGTCAAATCCACCACATATTTGTATATGGTTAAGTACGATTATGGAGACTTGGTAAATAATAATATAAAAATTTATGTATGATTTACATTTTTAGGTATATTTTAAACCGTATTAAAAAAGAAGCCATATCTCGATAAAAGGTGCCTTCTCGAAAAAATACAAAGAGGCAAAAAAGTTTTAAAAACATTGTGTTTAACTAATGGTATCGCAGTAATAGTTTAATTGGAGCGTACACAAACATTTGGGGGTTTAAAGGAATAAAACCCCTCTAAAATTTGTATGTAAACATATTAAAAAAGAAGCCGCAACTCGATAAAAACTGCCTTATCGAAAAAATACTAGGAGCCAAAAAGTTCTAAAAATATTGAGTTAAACTAATGGTACCACAATAATAATTTAATTGGAACGTACAGAAAAGTTTGGGGGGGTTTAAGGGAACAAAACCCCCATAAAATTTTTATGGGGAGCACAAATTTCACTATAATTTTTCTTTAAGATGCTCCTGCCATAAGAATGCCACATATCTATTTTCAATAAAAAATCTCTAATAGTTTTCGATATATTCGAAAAAATCGATTTTAATTTTGTAACTTCAAAGGGCTATAACTTTTTTATGTGCATATTTGTACTAAGGTAAGTTAGGTTCATTCGAACTATTTTTGGTCCCAGAATATGTGATTTAATTTATGACCTGTATTTTTGTTACACCCTGTATATAGTCAACATGATTGCAGAATTTGGTTAACTTAGATACTGTAGTTTCAGAGAAAAAAAAATGAAAAGTTTACAAAAAACCTTATTTTTACACTCCTGAAAAGTTTGCGATTTCGGGGGTATGGCACTAACAAAGTCGGGTATATATCTATGTATATATTAAAAAATATCGGTGGCACCCAAAATCCCGACATACCACAATGCTCGCATAAGTAAAAATCCCGACCACTACATTTTGAATATTTATTGTTTTCTCTTCAAATGCAGTACCAAAATATAGAGTTAGTCCATGTGGTGAGACCGCTCCCGTCTGAAAAACATTTTAATTCGGTTTCTCTGCGGATTCATATTCAAAAATGTCCGATCTAAACAAATCTGAAGGGTGCCGGACGGAATTTTTGGGCAGAAATTGTTTAAACAATTTTTTTAAACAAGTACATAAGATCACCTTTTATTGCTCCAAAAAATATATTTTTAGGTTTTTTGGGTCATTCTAAACAAGAAAGGTATCTTGTGATTTTTCTCAAAAATTGACAGTTTTCGAGTTATAGCGGATGTAACATCTAAAAAAAGTGCGAAACACGCATTTTCAAGGCTTAAAAACTCATATTATTTAAATTAGTATTTTTAAGGGTGCCAATAACTTGGATTAAAGTTTAAACATTCCTTTTCAAGATTTCGAAGAGTGATCGGGTCTAACTTCAATTTAGACCGTAGTTTTTTAATTGTTAATTATGCGTGTCCGTCCGGTTTTTTGCCGGTGCGGTGCGCACTATTTTCAAAAATCTCCTACTCTCCTCCGAAAAATATTTTTTCTAAATTCCTTGAGACATTCTAAATAAAATAAGTTTCTTGACATTTTTCTCAAAAGTTAATAGTTTTAAAGTTATAAGCGATTTAAAATCCGAAAAATGGCAAACTAACACATTTTCGCATTTTAAATCGCTTATAACTTTAAAACTAGTAACTTTGGGAAAAATGTTAAGAAACTTATTTTATTTAGAATGTCCCAAAGAATCTAGAAAAAATATTTTTCGCGTTAAAATAGTTACATTTTTGAAACAGAGCGCGCCGCACCGGTCAAATAATCGGATGGACATGCATAATTAACAATTAAAAAACTACGGTGTAAATTGAAGTTAGACCCGATCACTCTTCGGAATCTTGAAAAGGAATGCTTAAACTTTAATCCAAGTTATTGGCACCCTTAAAAATACTAACTTAAATATGAGTTTTTAAGCCTTGAAAATGCGTATTTTCGAATTTTTTAGATTTTAAATAGCCTGTAACTCAAAAACTGTCAATTTTTGAGAAAAATCACAAGATACCTTTCTTATTATAATGGCTCAAAAAACTAAAAATATATTTTTTGAAGCAATAAAAGGTGATCTTATGTATTTGTTTAAAAAATTTCTGCCCAAAAATTCCGTCTGACACCGTTCAGATTTGTTTAAAGGGGACATTTTTGAATGTGAATCCGCAGAGAAACCGAATTAGAAATGTTTTTAAGACGAGAGTGGTCTCACCACATGGACTAAGTATTGAAATTAAAAAATTAATTCCTTACTAATAAGTACGGGTACTAATAGTCTAAGAGCTAGTGAACCCTCCGACTAACGGTTGTCCTGTAAGGCTGGAAATTTGTATAGTGATAATTCATAGCACACCAAGACTAAAAACCATGACCTGGCAGGCATCAGCCGTGCACGTGTATCTACCAGGTGAATCGAAAAGTGCAAATTTAGGCGGTAAAATAAACTTTCCCCTGTAAAGTTTAAATTTAAGTATGCTTGAGTAAGTCATTTAAAAGAAATGTGTACAATGACAGGCGATTCTGAAGAGCACAAGACCTTGCCAGGCGAGGGGAAAGATTAGGGGTTTTCCTAAAATTATTTTTGTTGCATCGAAAAAAGTTTTTTTAGGTTTTTTGAATCATTCCAAACAGAAAAGGTCTCTAGTGATTTTTCTCTTAGGTTAATAGTTTTTGTTATATAAGCGATTAAAAAATTTGAAAATTGCGAAATCGGCCATTTTTAACCCTAAATCGGACATTTAACTAAACAGTTCAATGTTGCCAAGGTAGGTAGATATTCTTTAAACATTGATTGATGAAATTCCGAAGAATTTTTTGCAATACAATATCGAAAACCCCTTTGTTTTTTAATTGCTAATCAAGCGGGCGATCACACTGTAGTATAAGTGAGGACGTTTGAGTTTGCATAAATTTATTATCTCAAAATTTGAAGAGAAATCCTCAGATAGGTCGATTTTTATTTTTAAATTAGGCCTTTTGGGAAAATATATAATACTAGTGACGGCATCCATCTGGGCGTGATGAAGTAATCGATGATTATTTTAAATGAGAGTAGGGTTTGTGTGATAGCTCATTTGAAAGTTTATTTAATTCTCTATTCAGTAATATAAACATTAACATAATTATTTATACAGGGTGTACAAAAAAAAATTTTCTTCTTTTTGTCTAAATTATTTTAATAAAAAAATGTTTTTTGTACACCCTGTATAAATAATTATGTTAATGTTTATGCTACTGAATAGAGAATTAAATAACCTTTCAAATGAGCTATCACACAACCCCTACTCTCATTTAAAAAAATCATCGATTACGTCATCACGCCCAGATGGATGACGTCACTAGTATTATGTATATGCCAAAAAGTCCTAATTTAAGAATAAAAATCGACCTGTCTGAGGATTTCTCTTCAAATTTGCCCATTCTCGAGATAATGAATTTATGCAAACTCAAACGTCCTCACTTATACTACAGTGTGATCGCCCGCTTGATTAGCAATTAGAAAACAAAGTGGTTTTCGATATTGTATTGCAAAAAACTCTTCGGGATTTCATCAATCAATGTTTAAAGAATATCTACCTACCTTGGCAACATTAAAATTTTTAGTTAAATGTCCGATTTAGGGTTAAAAATGGCCGATTTCGCAATTTTCAAAATTTTTAATTGCTTATATAACAAAAACTATTAACCTAAGAGAAAAATCACCAGAGACCTTTTCTGTTTGGAATGATTCAAAAAACCTAAAAAAACTTTTTTCGATGCAAAAAAAATAATTTTAGGAAAAACCCCTAATCTTTCCCCTCGCCTGGCAAGGTCTTGTGCTCTTCAGAATCGCCTGTCATTGTACACATTTCTTCTAAATTACTTACTCAAACACATACTTAAATTTAAACTTTACAGGAGAAAGTTTATTTTACCCCCTAAATTTGCACTTTTCGATTCACCTGGTAGATACACGTGCACGGCAGATGCCTGCCAGGTCGTGGTTTTTAGTCTTGGTGTGCTATGAATTATCACTAGACAAATTTCTAGCCTTACAGGACGACCGTTAGTCGGAGGGTTCACTAGCTCTTAGACTATAATTATTATGTTTTTTAAAAGAGGAAATTATTAAACACTTCACTTTATAATGTAAAGCTATACTTACTAAAGGTAGGGGAGCCCAAGCGGGGATTTCTGCAGTTACTCGAGAGATGTGATTAACATATGGGGAGAAACCTGGTACCCTGCAGGTGTATGTACATCCACCATTATATTGGCTCTTAACACAGGGAAGTTCGTTAAGGGGGCCCGAAAAAAAATATATCCTTAAAAATACTCGAAATTGTCAGATTAAGATAAGGTAAGTTAAGTGCATGCAAAAGAGTGTATCTTTCAAAAATCGGATGATTTGAGCGGGGCGTAAAGAAATGGGTGAGTCAAAACTTTCACAAAAAAAAGAATATTTCCCGAAATGAACAAATTGAAAAACTAAAAAATTAGTTCAGAGAAATAAGGAAAAAAATATCCTGTTGGTGACTAACCCCCTCCAGCCCGAAACCAAATTTTTTGAGTAGTATGGACATCTATAATAATAACCTGTATGTTCCCTGCAGCCGATTTTGATGATATACATAGTTATAAACAAATTAAGATCAAAAGACGGTAAATTTTCGCTTTTTTCGTCTATTACCAAAAAGTTAAGCATTTTAAACAAATTTGAGAGTAAGAAGCTCATAAATCGTATAAAAAAAACTTCCAATATGGCGTTCGCTGAATATCTCTATTCTATTGGTGGCTTAGAAAATTGCAAAATAAATCATAAATTTTGTGTTTTTATAAATATTCATAACTTATGTAAAAATTAACTTAAAACCTTCTGATTACACGGATTGCTGAGACTTCTGGTGCTTAAATTATATCCTAAATTTGAAAGCAATTTGTAAAATAGTTTAAAAGTTATTTATTTTGTTTATCCCAAATTGATTTTTTTTACAACACTATAAGTCAGAAAATGATGAAGTTACAGTAATACTTTGGATAGTTTATGAAAGAAGAAGATTTACACTATTAATTTAATTAAAAATAAATGACAAAAAATAATTCTAAATATTGCAAAATTATTTTGCAAGAACATGTTAATTAAAAAAAGGGGGGGCTTTTTCTTTCTAAATGTGTATAAAAATACACTCATTCTAAATATGAAAAAATAATTTTTCTATGGTTAATGGTTAAAAAGTTATTCTAATTGTTTATAAGTAAGCAAAAAATCGACATGATTTTGCAAAATAATTTTACACTGCTTAAAATTAATTTTTGTCATTTTTTTTTATTTAGGTTAATAGTATAAATGTTCCTCTTTCATAAACTGTCGGAAGTTTTACTGTAACCTCATAATTTTTTGACTTATAGTGTTGCAAAAAAAAATTAGTTTGGGAAAAACAAATTAAATAACTTTTAAACTATTTTACCAATTGCTTTGAAATTTAGGATATTATTTAAGCACCATAAGTCTCAGCAATCCGTGTAATAAGAAGGTTCTAAGTTAATTTTTACATAAGTTATGAATATTTATAAAAACTCAAAATTTATGATTTATTTCGCAATTTTCTAAGCAACCAATAAGGATAAACATATTCAGCGAACGCCATATTGAAGTTTTTTATACGATTTATGAGTTTATTACTACCAAATTTGTTTAAAATGCTTAACTTTTTGGTAATAGACGAAAAAAGCGAAAATTTACAGTTTTTTGATCTTCATTTGTTTAAAACTATGTATATCATCAAAATTGGCTGAAGGAAACATTATAGGTTGTTATTATAGATGTCCAAACTACTCAAAAAATTTGGTTTCGGCCTGGAGGGGGATGTGTCACGAGAAAAATCTTATTTCTCTAGACTAAATACATCTTGAATATTTTTCAAAAATCTATCGAATGGTACTAAACATGGGGGTCATGGAGAGATTTACCCCCCACGGAGAGGGTTGGGGGTAAATTTTAAATACAAACCCCGCGATATTTCGCAAAATGAACATCAGATCGAGAAACTGCAAAATACACTTTCAAAATGTTTTTGAAAAATCTATCGATTGGTACCGAACACGACCCCCCACGGTGGAGGGGTGGGGAGTTACTTTAAAATATTAAATGGGACCCACAAATTTTTATTGCAGATTTGGATTCTTTATGTAAAAATAAGCAACTTTTATTCGTGACATTTTTTAGAATTATGGATAGATGGCGCTATAATCGGAAATAACGATTGTTGGAAATGGAAAATTAAATTAAAAAATGGAAAGCGCCCACTAAAATGGAAAATTTTATTTAATTTTTTTTTACTATCTATCTATCTACTAGATGTATTATAGTTTTGAAAATCTGGCGGGATTTTTGATTTGTCGGGATTTTGGCGTGTCGGGATTCTGGCGTGTCGGGATTTTGGCCGTCAGGATTTTGGCCGTCAGGATTTTGGCTGTCGCGATTTTGGGGTAGACCCATTAAATATAAATCTTCTATGAGTTTTCATATCATTTTTAGAAGCGAAAAAGTAGTGATGATATTACCGAAACCAAAAGAATTGCCTTATTGGAAAAACAACGTCTTGGCGTACCAATTGCCTGTATGGTGTTGTATATACGCTTTAATTCCACTACTCTCGGTCATAGTACTAGGATATGCAAAATTAATCCAAAACACGGACACCATATATTTTGGATCATCTTTTGGCAATAATCTCTTTATGGTTTTTGGTCTTAGTTTAAATATGGCAGCAACCAGGATACCAGTTACTTGGAATTTAAGAATTTTATTAGGTGAGGAAAGCCCAATAATATTTTAAATATTTTCTATCGAATTAATAGGCTATTGATTATGTACTTTAGAAGGGAACTACAACGTTAACGGGATTTTATTATTTCAAATTCCTCCCGTTAGTATTCTTTTGGAAAGTCTCGTGTTTGGCATCCTTTGGTTATGTCCCAACCATCTCAGTCTTTGTGATTTTATAATCCCTACTATGTTTGGTTCACCATACATCCACTCCAGTTCTACATTTGGTCTTCTTATCCACATTCCATCCCATATCTTTCCGCCAAATATTTTTCTTAGGACTTTTCTTTCTCACACTTTAATCATGACTTGCTAGGATTTGTTCATCGTCCATGTTTCACTGGCATACAATACTATAGGGCTTATCACTGTCTTGTATATTCTTATCTTAGCCCCGCTAGATATGTTCTTATTTCTTAATAAGTTGTTTAGAGCAAAGATACAACGATTACCAGCCATAATTATCGCTTGAATTTCTTCTTTTATATTTGGTCTCTTAGTGAATATAGCTCCTAGATATCGGAATCTCTTTACTTTTTCGAATATATATATTTTTGCCTCTGTGTTTATTGTCAGATATTGTCCTTGTGTGTATTCTCGTTCTGTCCATTCCATATATTTAGTCATTTCTTCGTTTATGTATATCCCTTCTTCCTATCGCCTCTAGTCTTTTTAGTATTTCTTTTAATTCTTGTTTACTTCTGGCTATCAGTACTATGTCATCAGCGAATGCCAAGCATTTGTGTTTTCGCTGGTATACAAGTCCTGTCCTGTTAATTTCGGCTTCTCTGATAAACATTTTAAGAAGGATACTGAACAACAATGATGACAGTGGGTCTCCTTGTCGTACCCCTTCACCGACCTTAAACTTTCCTTAAATCTGTTTCCTTTCCATTTATTTTAACCCTTTTCTGTGTTTCTCTGATTGTAACTTTTACCATCTTTATTAATTTTTCACTAATTCCAATTTCACATAGTGCTTTGCTTTGTACATTTCTTTTAGATTAACTCTGTCAAAAGCTTGTTTAAAGTCGATGAATAGGGCCATTGTAGATTTCCCGAAAATTTGATCAACTGTGCTGCGTCTTCTTCTGAATCCACATTGATATTCTCCTATGTCATTATCTATCTTTTGTGTTATCTTGTCTTTTATATTATGTACTGCAAGTATTTTATATGCAACGTTTAGTAGGGCTATTCCCCTGTAATTATGGCATAAACTTTTGTCGCCTTTTTTGTGAATTGGACACAGTGTCGCTTGAGTCCATTCTTTTGGTATGTGTTCTTGTTCCCAAATTTCTTTTAGCAGCTTTTCCAAATGCTTAATTTTTAGTACTGGTTCTCCATATTTAAACATTTCAGCTGTTACTTCATCCTTACCTGGGCTCTTGTTTTTCTTTAGTTTCTCTATTATTTCTTTTATTTCTTTTTCATTAGGCGGTCTTTCCTGTATTTCTTCTTGATCAATATTTTCATTCGGTTCTTTTTCTTCTTCTTCTGCATATTCTGTTGTGGGAATTTCATATAGAAGCTCTTCGAAGTATTCTCTCCATCTTTTCAGTATTTCTTCGTCGCTTACTAAATTCCTTCCATTTTTACTCTTGTAGTGTACAGGTTTTGTTTGTTACCCCTTTTTCTCATTTTTTTACTCCTTGATATAAGTTTCTGATTTCTCCATTTTTATAGTTTTCTTCTATACATTTCAATTTATCTTCGTTGTATTTTCTTTTCTTTGCTTTTATGATTCTTTTAGTTCGTTTTCTTTGTTCGTTGTATTTTATCTCCATCTCTCGTATTTTCACTTGCATCATTTTGAGTCTTAACTTATTTCTTTCATCCAGTTCTATTTTACATTCTTCATCAAACCAATCTTTGTATCCATCTTTTATATTTCAATTACTGGCTTGCGCTGCTTTGGTCATACATACTTTCATTTGCGTCAATTTTTGTTCGATGTTTCCATTTTCTGTAATATTTTCCAGTTCTCTAGTGACTAGTCTTTCATAATATTTTCTTTGTTCTTCTTCTGACAGTAGTCTAATAGGTTTAGGTCCTTTCTACCTTTTTTCTGTTGGTTTCTAAGAACTGGTACAACCTGTTTCAGTTGTATTCCGACTATAAAGTGATCTGTGTCTGCATCTGGTCCTCTATATATGTTCTTATGTTCTTTATACATTTTTCCATGTCTTTTTCGACGAGCACATGATCTATTTGGTTTATGGTTTTCCCATCTGGTGATCTCCATGTTCCTTGGTATATTCTTTTGTGTTGAAAGTACGTGCTGATAACGATCATGTCTCTTTCTTTTGCAAAATCTATTAAGAAGTGACCATTTTCATTCGTTGTTTCAAAAAGACTATATTTTCCTATGGTGGGTGTATATCTTCTTTTCTTATTTTCGAATACTGTATCTATTTGACTGTAGAGGTCTTCCTTTATCTCTATGTTTTTCTCTTCAGTCGGTGCATGTATGTTTATAAATGTCATTTTTGATATTTTCCTCTTATTCTTAGTATGCATATTCTCTCTGATATTGGTTTAAAGTCAACGATTAGATCTTTCAGCTTTTTGTTTACTACAAATCCTGTGCCTAACATTCTATTTTCGCCTCCGCTATTGAAAAATAAATAGTAATTTATTTAAATTGAGTTTTGGCTTAGTTGTTTCGTTTCTTGTAGTGCTACTATTTCGAATTTATATTTTTTGCATTCATCTACTAGGTGTTTCAGTTTTCCTTCTTCGTATGTTCCTCTTACATTCCATGTTCCTACTAATATATGTTCGTTTATGGGCTTCTAATTTCATTAATAATCTGTACATTTTATCCATTTCGCGTATCTTTACTTTGCCATGTCGTCTCCATTATTTCAGTCTGCTTTGGTTGTATTGCTAGTTTTTTGGTTGTATATTTTTCTCTTTTATGAGCTGTTGTTGGCTGCTATTCCATGTCCATATTTCACCATTGATGATTAGCTTCTGGTATCCTATTTTCACATTTTTCCATTATGCCTCTCTACCATAGCTTTGCTTCTAATTTCTTTCTGGATAATTCTTTCTTCTTTTGACATATATCATCATTAATATAACCTCATTCTTACTACACTTATTTGTAATACCTTACCATATATGGTAATATATGGTTGCACTATTTTTAACAATAACAGATATAAATAGTAAAGTCGTATACCTGATACGATGTTGTTGTTACACTCTCACTCGCGTAATCCTTCTTCTTTTCTAATTAATCGAACAACCAAATGGAATGATTCCCGCACTGACTGGAAACTGTTCCATACATATTTTAGAGAATCACCTTTCTACCTTTTCAACAACCGATGATCTCTTAAACGATGAGCAAACAGCTCAACTTTTTCAAACTATCTCCATTGTCGCCACTAAATCTATGCCCATAAAGAAACCCTTTACTCCTTCAACCCCAAGGCCCTATTGGTGGGATGAGGAATGTACACATAGAATAAAAAAACGATCAGAAGCTTTGAAAGCATACCGAATGCAAAGTAACCATAATAATTACATAATTTATAAGAACATTGCAGCCCAAACCAGAGGGTTATTTAAAATGAAGAAAAAATGTAGCTGGATAAATCTTTTAAATAGTTTGAACAAAAGTACTCCTCTCTCAAAAATTTGGAGAACTGTAAGATCAATTTCCAACAATCGTCAGTACAACAAAAAACCACAACTTTCTGAAGATCTCATTAAAAAGTTACTAGATCAACTTGCACCTTCATCTGCCCCAGGTAATATTGCTGATAATAACATAGACATTTTTCGTTTTAATACTAATATAGATCACATGTCAAAACCTTTTACATTTTCAGAACTAGAGTTTGCTCTCAAAATGAGCAGAAATACAGCACCTGGTTTAGACGGTTTTACCTATAAATATTGGACAAATTACCATCAAATGCTAAACACATTATCTTACAAATCTTTAATAATTGGTGGTTGAAACAGGAATATTGCGATACTTTAAAAAATATAGTCATAATATGTCATAATATACTTAAATTCAGCAAAAATCCAGAACTTCCATCATCTTATAGGCCCATCTTCTTATTATCATGTGTAACAAAATCTTTTGAAAGACTAATAAAATTGAGAGTAGAACATCTTTTAGAAAGTAAAGCAGTTTTTCCCTATTCACAGTATGGATTTCGTAGAGGTCGAGGCACAATTGATGCTCTCATACATTTAGTTTCGGATATTCAACTCTGCTTCTCAAAAAACGAACTTATGCTGTTTGTTTATAGATTTAAAGGGGGCGTATGGCGTGGTTGATTTGGATATTATATTATATTCAATAATGGTGGCATGTGGTATAGATAAAAGGTTATCTGTAAATATATTAAATTTGTATGTCATCGGAACTCCTATAACAAGGAACAAAAGAACAAGTAACCCAAACACTATTGCCTCACATCTAGAGCACCGAAAAACAAGCCACATACAACCAAGGTAAAACGAGAGCTCAAAACTTTCAAATTCCAATCTACAGACACCGAATACTCCCGCTCTTTCACTTCCGAAGAAGTCACTATTGCTCTCGAGGATGTAAAGCCAGGTAAAACCCCAGGTTTTGACAATATTCATCCCGAATTCTTAATTAACTGCGGCAAATGTGCGAGAGAAAGGATGGCCCACTTTTTCACGGACATTATGAAGACCGGTATCATACCACAGTAACTCAAACGCTCGAAGGTCATTGCCATATTAAAACCAGGGAAATCAAATGATAACAACCCTAAGAATTACAGACCAATAGCCCTACTATCGGTGACATTTAACGGCTCCTAGAACGACTTATCTACAATAGAATTAGCCCAAAGCTGCTTGAAACCATATCGGTTGATCAGGTTTCCGACCCAAACGAAGCTGCGCAGATCAGGTTCTTTCACTTGCCACATTTATTGAGGCAGGGTTCCAGCTAAAACTTAAAACTAAAGCCGCATTCATAGACCTAACAGCGGCCTACGATACAGTCTGGAGAGAAGGCATGATATACAAGCTCCTCCGTACAATCTTCTGTAAATCCACCGCTCGAATAATCAACAGCATGCTAGCCGACCGAACGATTCAAGTGGTCATGGGAACTGACCACTGACATCAGCACCCCAAGGAAACTGAAGAATGGACTGCCTCAAGGATCTGTCCTGGCTCCTCTTCTCTTTAGCCTATACATCGCTGATATACCAGAAACCAGATT
This sequence comes from Diabrotica virgifera virgifera, assembly GCF_917563875.1. Taxonomy (NCBI): domain Eukaryota; kingdom Metazoa; phylum Arthropoda; class Insecta; order Coleoptera; family Chrysomelidae; genus Diabrotica; species Diabrotica virgifera. The sequence continues at coordinate 218,113,685 of NC_065448.1, read as the reverse complement.
AAGGAAGTTTGCTTACGCCGATGACTGGGTCCTTGCAACAAGGTGTAAGTCATTTGAAGAAACAGAAGAAATCCTCACGGCGGACTAACACATAGTGGGAAAATATTTCCGTAAATGGAGGCTCCAACCTCCAAAACCACGAAAAGAGAGGTTTCCAGTTTATACCTAAATAACAAGCTTACAGGAAGAATACTCAATATTCAGTTCGAAAACACCACACTCGCCTACAATAAAACACCGAAGTACCTTGGGGTGACTCTTGATAGAACCCTATCATTCATGGAACATCTGACAAAAACAGCGGAAAAACTTAAATCCAGAAACAATATCATCCAGAAGCTGTGCGGCACAACATGGGGAGCATCGGCTTCCACCTTGCGATCATCTGCCCTGGGCCTTGTCTTCTCAACTGCGGAATACTGCTCTTCAGCATGGCTTAACAGCCCACATATACACAAAGTAGATGCCCAGTTGAATAATACAATGAGAATGATTGCTGGAGTTATCAAATCCACCCCTACACAATGGCTCCCAGTACTGAGCCACATTCCACCACCCAAACTACGACGCATACACGCACTCACTAGTGAGTACAGAAAAATAGTAGATAACGAGAGCCTGCCAATCCATCAAGATATAGATGCTGCCAACGGTAACCGTCTACGCTCCAGACGACCACCAATAAAAACAGGAAAGGTTGATCTGGAAAATGAGTTCAATTTAACGATTACATGGACTCGAGAATGGATGGAATAACAAAATAGCAACTTACCCTGCATCAAACAAAAACCACCAGGTTTTCACTTACCACGCAACATATGGACTATTCTGAACCGAATCAGAGCCCAACACGGCAGATGTGGTTACACGATGCACAAATGGGGTAAACGACCATCCCCACTCTGTGACTGTGGACAACCACAAACCATCTGTCACATCACAGAACAGTGTCCCACAAGATCATATCATGGCAGGTCAGAGGATTTCCTAATGGCGACTGCACAGTCGATAGACTATGTAAATACGTTAGATGTACGTTTGTGAACCTATGTATTATCTTATACAAAATGTATGTAAATGTATCAAGTGCCATACGATAAATAAAACCATTGATGATGATGACATTGCAAACATTATTCACAACGACGCACGTTCCCGATAAAACAGAAGTTAAAGATGCCCTCTTGGCATCTTTAACACAACATGGCCAGTGGCGGATTGACGGGGAGGGAAAATGAGGAAATTTCCCTCCCTAACAAGGTCCAAAATTAAATAAAAAATAATTGTGCAAACATAAAAATATATTAGCTGACATGAAACCGAAACCACTGAAAGACAAATTCAACCCAATAAAGACGCTAGTTAGGAAAATTAAGGGAACTTAATGCCTATAAGTTATTATTTATATCTTTTATGTAATCTGAGTTTATCTTTTTTATGTCTTTTGGTTGGTATTTCATTAGAAGTTTCCCCCCTAAGGCAAATTTCCCTCCCAAGGCAAATTATAGATATTCCATTGCCTCTGGCACGAAAAAAATCTTTAATTCTAGTCCGCATTTCCGAAATGGTAGACGGTGGATCTGTCTGACTACTTCAGCATTCCCCATATATAGGTACGCATCTGGTGGCGTTAGCTCCGAAATATTCGTAGTGACTCCCTGGCAGTGTGACGGGTTGTCCCGTCCTGCTGAAACCATTGTTGAGTTTAAGCTTGGACCGTTTGGTGACCTTTTCCGTATGACCGAAAATAGTACTCCACCATAAATTTTTTTTCTGCAAAACTGAGAACCATTATGAAGCACTTTACATTATCTCGACATTCACATACGTTATAACGACGTTCGGAATCCACTCAGTACGTTTCGGCGCCTGACTCATTAGTGGAGTCACTTAAGGTTTTCACCTCCGATTTCGTTGAACCTTCATTGATTTTCATGAAAATTGGTAAGTAGTTAGAAGATACTTCAAGGTACAAAGGTGACATAATGCCAACTTGCGTTTTTACCCTGGGGGTGGATGCCACCCCTTCTCGGGGGTGAAATTTTATTTATTAAAAATAATACCAGAAATCGATAGAGGGGCAACTTCTAAGCAAAATTTGTTATATAAAGTTATTAACATAAATTAATACTTTTTGAGATATTAAATATCAAAGATTTTATTTTTTAAAAAACTCTAACAAGAAGTAAAACCACTTCTATGTAAATTGGTATATTTATTAAAACTTAAAAAATTCTAATGGATTGAATAAAATATGTCCAATTCAGAACGTTTTCAGACCTATCGGTCCATCATCAGTGAATCTACAATAAAATAAGTAATCCCACTATTAGAATTGAAAGATGGTTGAAATTTTTAAAAAGCTAAAAAAGTATGGTTAGATTACTTACGTGCATACTTGCTAAATAGCCCCAGAACCAAACAATGGTTGAATTTAAAATTCAATTTACATTATTTAAAAATAATATTAAACAGGCTAAACGCCGATGTTAAAGGATATCGCCTATGGGAACATGGTGAAACCCTACCAAAATCTCAATCAACCATATTAGGCCAACTTTGACTATAAAGTGTCACAAGTGTGTAAGGAACTGTTTGAAGTGACATTGACAGTAGAGAAAAAGGTAGTCGATTTTCAAAGTTAATTAACCAAAAGGTCATGACCCACAACAAATGATAAAAATTTTAATATCTGAAAATGTCTAACATTTTAAATCTATTGGTTTTTGAAAAGAAATTGTGATATACAAAATTAATTTAGAATATAAGATTATTTATATTGACTGTATACTATAACATTAGATTGATCAAATTGATAGAAAGAAAGTTAAGCTGCTGTCAATAATGATAAAAAGGTAAAAAATAAAAATAGATGAAGGTGAGAGAAGAGAAAGGATAAGTATTAGTTGGAATGTTATTGTACAAATGAATAAATTGGTAGGCAATTTAATCTAGTCTATATTGTATTGGTGGTTGAATATGTAAAAGGAAAATATTGTTATTTAAAAATAAATGCAAATTTTTGTAAATAATGGATTTGAGTTAGGATACAGTCAAATAATTAAAAGTGTGTAATATGTGAATGAAAAGGATTGTAGTTATTATGAGATGTTTTATTTTTTAATTTTATTTCAAAAGTTTTGAGAGAATTCTTGTGACAAAGTGAGGGTATGTGAAGTTAGAGATAAAGAAAAGTATGATTATAGCTACATGTCAGACCATGGAGTTTAGGGTGTCTACATTGTAAAAATTACGTGAACCTTATCCTCCATGCTATGGCATGCTGGACGAGCCATACAGTCTGTAGTCAACACCCCGAAGTATGAGCGGGAACACAAAGCGTACCAATACTCATACGCTTATGAAACGCACCTGGCGGATCATAAGGGCCTTCACATTTTACTCTTCTTCAACTTGTCTTGAGTGAAATGTCTTTAATCTTTTCTATCAGCCCCTCTTGGCTAACTCTTGTTTTTTTTCCGACCCCGAATGGCGATTAGGTTTCCGAAGGCAGACGGGTCACTATATTTCTTTCTACTACAGATTCTTCCCATATACACCTTTTTCCCTCCCCATCTTACCCAACAAAATATGGAGAAAACCAGATGCAAAAAAATCCGTAAGTTAAGGTGGAAGCTATCGTGCTAAAAACTGAATGGTCGCACGTCACGCGGCCGCTAACGATGCTCTTGGGACACCGGGCGAAATCCCATTGAAAATTAGCCTTGTTCCTGTACGCGGGGCTCTACAGGAATCGACAACGATCCCCAGCTACTCGTGGGAATAAATATGAATACTCACCAACATGCAAGGCAAGCACGGTGTTTAAATGCCACAAACCCGACCAGTGTAAACCAACCCTATTCAAAGTGCGTCAAAAATATAAACCTCAACATCGCCACATATAATGCTCGGTCGCTCTCTACCGAAGAAAGGTTCGAAGAAATGGAGGAAGAACTTTCAAAAGTGAATTGGGATATTGTGGGTATCAGCGAAGTTAGAAAAAAAGGAGAGAATCTTATCTCACTCCCATCAGGCCATCTGTGGTACTACAAAGGAGAAGAGGAATCGACAATCGGAGGAGTCGGCTTCTTTGTTCACAAAAGAATTGCGAACAGAATTGTGTCAATAAACCAAATATCAACAAGGGTGGTCTACTTAAACATCAAAATGAGCACCAGATATATCCTAAAGTTCATTCAAGTATACGCACCTACTACAGGCCATTCAGATGAAGAAGTCCAAATATTCTACGACCAAATATCCTGTGCAATCAAGGAAAATCCTGGCCACTTCTTAATAATAGGCGGTGATTTCAACGCCAAAATAGGTACCAAGGAAGACCCCTCTGAAATAATATTGGGAAATTTTGGAAGCGAAGGCAGAAATGATAGAGGCAAACAACTGTTAACTTTTCTTTTGGAAAACAATCTCTATCAAATGAACAGCTTCTTTAAAAAGAAAAAACACAGAAGATATACCTGGGAAAGTCCAGATGGAAAAACAAGGAACGAAATCGACTATTTCTTAACAAATAAAAAAGAATTATTTAAAGACGTAAATGTGTTAAACCAGTTCAGCACAAGCAGTGATCACAGGTTAGTAAGAGCTAAAATAACGATATCGATCGAAAAGGAAAGACTCAAAATGATAAATAAGAAACACCCAAAGAAATGGGTAAAACCAACTAATATTCAGGAGTTCGAAAAATATATTAATGATACATTGAAAGATACAACAACAACAGACATTAATATACTGAACAAGCAAATAATCACCACAATACAACAGGCTCAAACTAAATACTGTCCAACAAACCAAAAAGATGAAAAACTAAGTCAACCTACTAAAACCCTTATAGAACTAAGACGACAGATGAAAGGAGATACGAGTTCCAGCAAAGAAGCGCTAAATCAAATAAATAAAACTATCACAAAGTCAATAAGAAAAGACATAAGAAACTACAATGTAGAAAAAACAAAACAAGCAATAGAGCAAAATAAGAACATGAAAGTTTTGAAGAACTTAAGCGTACAAAAAGGAAAAATAGAAATCAACAAACTAAGAAACAGAACTGGAAAAGAAACTACAAACAGAGATGAAATATTAACAATAGTCGAAGAGTTCTACACAGAGTTATACAAATCAAGAAAAAAAGATGACAATGCGCAACCTCCAATTACAGTAAAAACTGGGGTATTAAATCAAGGATCGGATTTAATGCCCGATATAACAAAATCAGAAATCAAAGAGGCTCTGAAGAAAATGAAAAATAATCGAACCCCAGGTGAAGATGGAATAGTATCAGAAGCACTAAAAATTGGAGGAAATATACTACTTGAAAAAATTAAACAACTTTTCAATATCTGCCTTCACAACGCCAATATTCCAACAGACTGGAACAACGCTACTATGATTCTATTACACAAAGCAGGAGACAAAGCCAATTTAGAGAATTACAGACCGATTAGCCTCCTCAGCCATTTATATATGTTATTTACGCGAATAATAGTTAAGAGAATGGAAAGAAAGTTAGAGACTTATCAACCAAGAGAACAGGCAGGATTCCGAAAAAATTACGGAACAAATGACCATCTACAAAGTATAAAAACCCTGATAGAGAAAGTAGTGGAATACAATAAACCCCTAGTTCTAGTTTTTATCGATTTTCATAAAGCCTTTGACACAGTTGAACTTAGCACAATATTACAGGCGCTTAAAGAATGCAGGCTAGATTATAGGTATACAAAATTATTACACAAAATATACTTACAGGCAACAACCACTGTCAAATTACATACTAACAGTAATCGCATAAAAATACAACGGGGGGTTAGACAAGGAGACCCAATGTCACCTAAACTTTTTAATACGGTCTTAGAACATGCTTTCAAGAGTTTGGATTGGATGACAAAGGGAATAAAAATAGATGGAGAATACCTAAACAACTTACGTTTCGCCGATGATATAGTCATAGTAGCTGAGGATCTAGGTGTGGCAAGAGAGATGGTACAAGAACTCGTTGTAGCTACAGAAAATGTAGGTTTAAATATAAACATCTCAAAAACAAAAATAATGACAAATTTGGTACCCAACCAGAACATCAGTATTGGTGGGAAGGAAATAGAACTCGTAGATAGATATAAATACCTGGGACATGAAATTACGATTGGCAGGGATAACCAGACTCATGAGCTGAAGAGAAGAATCGGTCTTGGGTGGGCAGCATTTGGAAAACTGAGAGAAACTTTTAAAAGTGAGTTACCCACATGTCTAAAGAGAAAGGTATTCGATCAGTGCGTCCTCCCAGTCTTGACGTACGGATCAGAAACACTTACCTTAACTAAAGCCTCGGCTACCAAACTAAGAGTCACGCAGAGAAGAATGGAGCGGTCAATGTTAGGAATAACTCTGCGAGACAAAATCAGAAACGAAGAAATCAGGAGAAGAACAAAGGTGACTGACGTCATCGAGAGGATAGCCAGGTTGAAGTGGAGATGGGCAGGACACGTAGCCAGAATGACAGATGGGCGATGGACGAAGAGGTTATTGGAATGGAGGCCAAGAGAAGACAAGAGAAGCGTCGGTCGACCACCTACAAGATGGACTGACGACTTAAGAAAGGTAAATAAAAACTGGATGAGGGCGGCGCAGGATAGATGGGGTTGGAAACGCGGGGAGGAGGCCTATGTTCAGCAGTGGACTTTTGAGGCTGGATGATGATGATGATTATAGCTGTTAGGTCCAGTTGATACAAGAATGAAATTAAAATGAAAATAATATTGAAAGTGTACTGAATAAAATAAAACCAAAGTAAGAAAAAGAATATTGATATAATTTAATTGTAATGATAATGGATCTGAATGTGAGAACTGAAATTAAGTGATGGGATGTTAGTTGTAGAGGTAAAAAAATTTTTACTTGGAAAAGGTCAAAGACAAAAAGTAGAGGGCTGTGGTGTAAGGTATAAAGACAAGAATTTTAAGGGAAAGAGAGGGATAAAGAAAAGATGAGGTGTGGAATTAAACTGAACGAAGTAATGAAATGAAAAAAGAAGTGAAAAGATAGTAGGGTGAATTAATGAGGTGATGGTTAATAGGGTTCAGTAGTTAATAATGTTAGTCGGGTAAAGGAGTTTGGAAGCAGTGAAGGAAAGAGGAAATTTTGAAAAAGAAGGGAGAGTAAGTTAAAAGAGAAAGAATAGGATAAAAAGAGGAAGTTGAAAAAATAGGAATTATGAGAATAATTGGCGGTGAATGGGGACAAAGTTGCGGTTAAGGGATGTTTGTCTATTGACACAGTTGGGACTCTTCTTCAGGTCCTTGACAATCTCCAAATCTTCGTATAAGTCTAAACGGAGTGTATTGTTTTGTTGAATATTGTGTATCAACTGGACACCTTCAGGAATCTTAAGTTCATGTTTATTGACTTTTAAATGGTGTGAAAAGGCAGAAGTGGTATCTCTCTTGCTGTGTTCTGCAGATCGGGTAGAAAGGGATCTGTAAGTTCTGCCGATGTAGGTGGCATCACAATCTGAACAAGAGAGTCTGTATACCCCACTCCGGTTCATATAATGGATAGGATCTTTGGTATTAGTTAAACTTTTGCTGAGAGTGTTATTAACTTTGAAAGATATTTTTATGTTGTCACAAGAATTGGAAATGATATGTTTGACTCTTTCAGATAATTTGGAGTTATTGAATGGTAAGGAGGCATAGATGGGAGTAGTTGTGGATGATGTAGAGAAAGCGGATTGTTGTAGTAACTTGAGTTCTCTTTTTTGTTGAAGTTTACTGATGATGTCTGGGTCATAACCATTGTTGACTGCAATCTGTTTGATAATATTCAACTCTTTGTTGAATTCAGTTACGGATAAAGGAATAGAGTTTAATCTATGTATAAAACTGCGAAAAGCAGAGAGTTTATATGATAAAGGGTGATTAGAAGTAGAATGGATAACATGATCTGTCTGTGTTGGTTTACGGTAGATACCAAAGTTGAAGTGGTCATGTATACCAATTTACATAGAAGTGGTTTTACTTCTTGTTAGAGTTTTTTAACTATATGATATACAGCCAACCTAGGGAACTTCCCTTTTAGATTTTATTTTTTCTTTTTTAAAAATGTTTTAATGTAAAATGTAGCATGTTTTAAAGCTGTTCTTCACGTACATATTACTCAAAAACTATAACCTTTTGTAAAAAAACTATTATTACCAAAATTAAAGATAATAAAAAATTTAATACACTCCCTACTCAAAGAACTAAACTAATGTTATTTCAAAGTGAGTTATGGGTAATTGAATGTATATTTTTTTCGACGAGTACTCAAATCTAAGTATTCAAGCTTACATAACGGGAAAACGATACATTTTATATAATATACTTGTTAAGCACTTGTCAAAGCACTTCAAAATACCTATCAAATGAGCTCCAGTAGAAGTTAATAGCATCAAAATTAAGCAAGTTATGATAAAAATAAAAGAACCCTTTCGATTTTTTTAAGAAATAGTGAAAAATAATACATACGCCATTTCCAAAAAAATTAAAATTTGTAGTAATCCTCACAATAACTTCTTTAGGTTAACATAGTTAATGATTTCAACAATTTTGACCAGTTTAGAATGCATATTTTTGAAAAAAAAGATATAATTTAAAAAATTCAGAATTTTTAAAATTATCGTACTGTATATTTTCTTTTGATAATAACTCCAAAAATACTCAATATACGTAAAAAATCATATATAACTAAATTGAAGTTTTTTCTGTTCCAAATACTTCATTTATTTTACTATTTCCTTAGAGTAAAAAATAACCGAGATAGAAACGTTTAATATTTCAATTTTGCTGCGAGAACCATATAACCGGGGCCATTTAATTAAAAATTAACGGAGTTATTTACAAAAAAAACAATAATCTTTTTGGAAAAATTTTTAAAAGATACATTTTGAAACATTTTTGGTGCATTAATTTTAATGCTATCAACTTGTTCGTGGGCTTATTTGGGCTTCTATGAACTTTGACAAATGTTTAATAAGTTTATGTTATAAAATGCACCATTTTCCCAGTATTTAAGCTTGAATACTTAGATTTGGGTACTCGACGAAAGAAATATACATTCAATTACCTATAACTCACTTGCAGTTAACATTGAAAGGTTTTTCTAGTAAGAAGTTTATTTGATTTTTTATTAGCCTTAATTTTGATAATAATAACTTTTTTGCAAAAACTTATAGTTTTTGAGTTATTTATGAAAAATCGGTTAAAAAAATACATTTTTCTCACGAAAAATTAAAATCTTTGATCTTTAATAACTCAAAAAGATTTGATTTATTTTAATAAATTTATATAACAAATTTTGCTTATAATTTGTCCCTTTATCGAATTGTGGGATTATTTTTAATAAAATAATTTTCACCCCCGAGGAGGGGTGGCACCCACCACCAGGGTAAAAGCGCAAGTTGGCACCATGTTACCTTTGTTCCTTGAGATATCCTCTAACCACTCACCAATTTTCATGCAAATCGATGGAGGTTCAACCAAATCGGAGGTAATAGCTCATATTTACCTTCAGTGACTGCACTACATACAAATTTGAGGCATACGAATTTTAATACTGTTTATTTTGCCGCCTACCATACTTGCAAACGGGTTTTTTTATAGAAAAGTGTTTTTATGTTTTTAGGTTTTTACATGTTTTTTTGCTTGTTGGAATTAACATATCGACAAGCGAAAATAACAAGCTTATCAGCAATATCTTTACGTGAGAAGCCAATTAAAACTGTGAAAGAACTTGCAGATTCCGACATTAGATTTACAACTTTTGCTGGATATGTGCCGATTCTCCCAGGTGACAGCCCATTACTGGAAAAGGTAGAGTACGTAGCTGAAACAGAAGAGAACTATAAAAATTTGAGTATTCTTGCTTATCAACAAGGTTTTTCAACTATATGGGGAGAGACTGGATTCATTGTACACCCTTTCCTGACTGAAGAAATGGATATATTCTATTTGATAATGACTTACTATGGTTTTTTCATACCCGACCGTCATATATTTTACGAACACTTTCAAGATTCGATACAAAGAGTTTTGGAGTTCGGCTTTTTGGAAAGATTAGTAAATAAATATAAACACTATTTTAGGCTACAAGACATGAATGTTTATAAAACTACAGAATATACAACTGTCAAAAGAGACTTAGGCAGCTGTATGTTCATGTTTATCGCACTATTTGCCGGGTATTTTGTTTCATTGATAGTATTTGGAATTGAATTACTTAAGGCGGGAAAATGTAAATTGCCCGCAAAATTCAAAATCAAGGAAAAATGGTAAATGGATCGTTTTAGAAAAAAATTATATAAATGATGAGTCAACCACATAGTGATGTTGAAAAAGTAACTGTTCGTTACAAAGTACTCGTTACTTACGAATACCGAAAGTAACGATTACTATACAGAGAGACAAATCGTTACTTTGATTACTCTGATTACTTCGTACCAATCGTATCAGAGCTAGTAACGACTGTTGTATCTACTTTGATTACTCTTATTACTTCGTTACTTCATACCAATCGTAATAAAACGAGTAACGACTATTGTATCTACTTTGATTACTTTGATGACTCTGACTACTTCGTTACTTCGTGCCAATCGTATCAGAGCGAGTAACGACTATTAAATCTACTTTGATTACTTTCATTACTCTGATTACTTCGTACCAATCGTAACAGAGTAAGTAACGACTATTGTATCTACTTTGATTACTCTGGTTACTTCGTACGTCGTGAAGGTCGTTATTATATCGGAATACCTATATAAAATACCTACCTACTGAAAAATACGATTTTCGATATGATTACCGGTACTCAAATGCAAAAGTAACAAAAGTAATCATAGTAATCAAATTATTTTTGTCCCTTAAACAGATCGGTGAAGGTCGTTGTTATATCGGAATACCTATACAAAATACCTACCTACTGATAAATGCGATTCTCGATATGATTACCGGTACTCAAATACGAAACTAACAAAAATCAGTGGCGGCTCGTACCACTTTAAGAAGGTAGTGCCACAACTCGGGCAGCCGCCAAAATTTTTAGTGACGGATTCACGATATTGTCAAAAAAAGGTATACTGACAACAAAAACTAAAAAAAATATGCGCGGATACTTTTATCTTATGTACATATCTTAAGTTTATTGATCTGAGGTGCCAAGCAATTGTCCAACATTGATCAAAACAGTTCCGTAAATTAATTAATAATAAAAACCTCTTAACCTACCACCAGCATTTACTGCTGATAGTGCTTGAAAATTGTTATTACGATTTAGTCTCTATTTACCAATTTATAAAAATAATACTATTTCATTATTCACACACATGCACAAATTTTTGTAATATCACTTTTAAAGTTTACGATATATGAAGTTCATTCTTCTATTTTTTGGTTGCAAAGTTTTCAATGACTTTATAATTAAAATTATCAATACAATTTACAAAATGCTTTTCTGCAGATAGCATACCTAAAGCACTAGGTTTCGATGTAAACATCGAAAAACAGCGTTCTGCTTCAGATGTTGATATAGGAATGGTAACTAAAATACTTAAAAGTTTAATAGTTTCTTCAAATGTGCTTTTTGAACCTTCCCTCTACAATAAAACCGATAGCGAAACAGCCCCAGAGGTAGTACTTAATTCGTCTCGCTAATACAGTACCTACTTCTAATTCAGTTTTAAACCGAGTTTTGCTTAAAAATTAAAATTGTCTCCAGTCTCCATGGTTCATTAAGAAATGATTCGGAGAACTGATGCTTATAAGCAGAAAACTTCTCCGACATAAATAAATTAGAAGCAACTAAATGTCCGGAGAAAGTAGACCTTTGAAAGATCTGGTACTTTGAATAATATGAACCTTTAAGTCGTTGTCTAATTCGGCGCTAAAATTGACCAGCTCCTTAAATATGCCTCTATTTTCTGAATTTTCTTTTTCGTCGTGACCTCTTAAAGCTAACTCGAAAGCTCCACAACACCTTATAACATTTGTAGTTTTTTTTCTAGCGAAAAACCACCAAAAAAAATTTTAAAATACTAATCTTTATTGTCAATTAATAAATTAAACTTAAGAAATAATCAAAATATTATCAAAATACCCACGATCATGATGCACCAAAAGTTTAATTATAAATACAAAAACTTTTTAACAGAAAATATACATAATAAAAGCGACAAACCAGCACGTAAAGAAACTCAAAATAAATAGACCTGGCTTCATACCCTCGTGCCTGGCACAGAGATTCTAATGTTAAGGTATACTAGTAGTCCAATATAGCTCTTTCTCTGTCACTTACATATAATGCTCGTAAAATCTTTCTCTCTTTAATCGTGCCAGTACTGACTTCGGCGCGAAGGAGATTCTCCTGTCGAATACTCTCCGCTGTCGGCAGGGATTGTATTGCGCCCATAGTTGCCATATTTTATATAATTTATGAAGATCAAAAGAAATACACACAAAAAAATTAATAGGAATTAAAAAGTTTTGAAGATAAAAAATATGTTTATGGATAGTTAGCAAGGTAGTGCCATGGCTCTATGGCACTACCTCACGGGCCGCCACTGACAAAAATAATCATAGTAATCAAAGTAACGAATACTGTAAATGATTACTTTATACAAAAGTAACGATTTGTAACGAATATTCGAAAGTAACTATACTCAACATCACTACAATCACAGTGTACCCACGTTAGGATAGGCAAAACGCCATCACTCCCAGACTTCAATTTAAAAATGCCCACGTGATGCCCACGCTTAGGAAGGACTTTCAAAGAACACGTCAATGACCATTCCAGGTCACGTGACTTTGACAGCGTCGCTGAGGGGCAAAAATTGTGTTTTCGCTGTTCTTTTTGCTATTTTCTCGTTTTATTATAAGAAGTCTGTGGTTTTAACTACAATAATTTCAAATATTAGATATAGGACACCCTCATAGGGGATGCAAAAACCCGGTATAATTAGAAAATCAGTTTTCTTGAACCATATCGCCGTTCTGTTTACAGTGCATTGTGATTATAATGATTTAAAACATCTCGGTCTTTAAATGCGGCTGGTATTACAAAAAAAAACTCACTTTATCTCTTTTACTTTTACTGGAACACTTTACAACTGAATAAAATGCTGGTATTTTAATCATATTCTTAAATTAAACTATGGTTTTGCACACTTAACCTACTTTGTTTACAAGATCTTTGCCCTCCAGTCGCTGTCAAATGACGTCACCCTGGAATGGTCTATAGAACCATAGGTTGAGAGTACATAACCTCGCAATGCACTTTTTTTAAACGCGTACAGGGTGTTTGGTAAAGAATGGGCCATAGCTTAACCTCAGGTTCCTGAGGTTAAAATAGGCCAATTTAAGCTAACTTACCTTAGTACAAAGTTTATAATAACCGAGATACAGGGTGTCAAAGTTAAACTTTTTTTTTATTTATTATTGAATATTTCCTGACAGGTGTGAGATAACAACATGAAATTTGTTACGTGGGGGTTTTTTGGGTCGAGAAAACTAAACTCCCTACCAGAAATTATGTATTGCCCAGAGGGCGCCACATACGCCTTTCAGCACTCATTTATTACGTCCAATTTTTTTGATCCCTCACTCTGTATAATTTTGACATTAAAATTTTTATTCTCCTATTAGTTTTACTTAAAAAAGGTATACTTCTTTCATCTCCCTAAACTCAACCATTTTCGAGATAAACGCATTTTAAATCTGCGATACACCATCATTTTTAGCATATCTATCATTATAGTTCCACCCGAAAAATAACTTAAAACCATAATAATTGTGCCAGTTCTCAAATTTATGTCATTGCATCGCAAATTCCATTTGAAGAAATTTGCGATACATTTTTGGATAATTTTATGGTTTTAAGTTATTTGTCGGGTGTAACTACAATGATATTATGCTAAAAATGATGGTGTATCGCAGATTTAAAATGCGTTTATCTCGAAAACGGTTGAGTTTAGGGAGATGAAAGAAGTATACCTTTTTTAAGTAAAACTAATAACAGAATAAAAATTTTAATGTCAAAATTAATAACGTAATAAATGAGTGCTAAAAGGCGTATGTGGCGCCCTCTAGGCATTACATAATTTTTGGTAGGGAATTTAGTTTTCTCGACCCAAAAAACTCCCACGTACCAAATTTCATGTTGTTATCTCATACATGTCAGGAAATATTTAATAATAAATAATAAAAAAGTTTAATTTTGACACCCTGTATCTCGGTTATTATAAACTTTGTACTAAGGTAAGTTAGCTATTTTAACCTCAGGAACCTGAGGTTAAGCTATGGCCCATTCTTTACCAAACACCCTGTATATCTTTTATTTTAAATGGCTAAGGTGTAGTTTTTTTATTTAGTGTATTTTACCAAAAAGTACATTTGTAATTTTTTCCGTGAGGTGCGTCAACTTCAAAACCCCGAAAAAGTAATTTTTTAGAGGTTTTTGGAAATTTTCGCTATAGACTTCCAAGTAGATTAAAACAAATTTTTATAGGTTATACATAACTTGAAGAACTGTCCTTTAGGACATTCAAAAATGTGAGAAACACGTTCAAACTCTCTAAAAACGTGGGAGGTTTTTTGTGCTTTTTTGGGGGGATTTGTACGTGTTTCGCCCAATTTTTGAGTATACTGCAGAACTTAGGTACTTTAACTAATATAACCTATAAAAAATCTTGATTTTATCTATTTTGAAGTCTATAAACTTGTTTGGGGAAAATCCCCCAAAACCCCGGAAAAGTCTTTCGGAGTTTTGAAGGTGGCGCACCTTACGGAAAACTCTGAAAAAATTAGATAAAAATTAGTTTTTGATAAAATACACAAAATAAGACAAATTAAAACTGCAGCAATCTCAAAAAAAATTATACATAAGTGCACTTATACAGTAAAAAAATCATTTTGAGGTTATGTACTTGACCTCAACCTTTTGTAAAAGCCTCAACTAGCTTATGAATTTTCTGAAATTTTTAAAATTGATTGCATGCCTCTTAAAAAGTTACGTTTTTGGCGGCAGGGTGGGGGACGGGTGGCTGGTTAAAATTAACATTTAAAATAACATAGAAAATAAAAAATATTAATTCTTTGATTGGGGGCATTTTGCCTATGTTAACAAGGTATCCTTTGAAAACAAATAATTCAACATAGGCAGGGCCTATTTTACCACTAGGCCCGTGAACGACCTGCCTAGTGCCCGCATTTTAATGGGGCCCGGAAAGATAACCAAAAAACATTTTTATTACAACAACAAAATAAATTTTCAAAATTCTTTCATTTTACGAACAGGAAATGATAATAAATGATAACAATAAGAGTTATAATTAAAGAATGTTTAATTGTTTAATGGCATAGGTGCAAAATTCGCCTGTTAAAATGCTCAATGTTTTAAATGTATTCATTTTTTTAGAATCATGAAAAAACTAATAAATATTTTTGAAAAATTTAATCGCAGAATGAAAGACTACATTATGACCGAGGGTAGAAGTTTCTTAGAATAAACAAAAAGTTTTTTTGAATGAGATATTTAAAATTAAAAATCACACTAAAGTTTCTCTTTTTTTCACTCCAGTAACTTATTAAAACAAACATAGAAGTTTTTAGGGACTTTCGACCCTCCGTAATATTTCATTCTGCGTTTAAATTTTTCAAAAATACTTATTAGTTTTCTCAGTATTCGAGAAAAATGAATACATTTAAAACACATTGAACATTTTGACAGGCGACATTTTGCACCTATGCCCTTAAATATAAATTTTATTTATCGTTAATAAAAATTAAAATTTCTGGTGCCACTATATTTCTATTAATTAATTAAATTTGTTTAAAAAAGTTATTATTATTAAATTATATTTAGGGACCCGAAAATTCTGTAGTGCCTCGGGCCTGATTTGAAATAAAATAGGCTCTGAACATAGGTAGGTACCATAATTTCTTACCTTTAATTTTGTTTTTATATTTAAATAAAAATAAATTAAAATGTTTATACACATTTGTGGCAATAAAAGCACAGCTAAACAAACAATTATCTTTTTCTTCTTCACTCTGATTCATCCATTTCACAACAATTTTCCATCCCCATTGGGAGAGGAGTTCGGCAAGGCGACGTGATATCGCCAAAGTTATTTAATCTAGCCTTAGAGGACGTCTTTAAATATACAAATTGGTCGTATATTAAATACATATGATATATTAAAGTTAATGGCAATACTGGCGTCAAACAGCGACAGCTTGCATAAATGGAAAATCAACAGAAATTTGCAAAATACAAAGAGGTGTCAGACAGGGTTGTATACTGTCCCCACTGATATTCAATTTATATTCAGATAGAATATTTAAGGAAGCGCTGCATAATTTGGAATGGGGTGTGAAAGTTAATAGAATTCTGATAAATACAATCAGATATGCAGACGATACAGTTATTTTCAATAATGATATGAATGGATTACAACACCTTTTAAATGCCATTGACACAGTGGGAAGAGAATTTGGCCTAAACATAAATTGTTCAAAAACAAAATACATGGTATTTAGCCGTTTGGCCCATCAAGATTCACGGTTATATGTTGATGGTCATACAATTCAAAGAGTACCCAGTGTTAAATATCTGGGTTGCGATATTATTAAAAAACTAGATCCAGATAAAAAGATAAAATGTAGAATCGAGATAGCCCGCACGACATTTTTAAAAATGAGGTCATTCTTCTGTAATGATAACTTGCAACTTCAACTTCGAAAGCGCATGATTAAATGTTACATTTTGTCAGTCCTCTTGTATGGTGTCGAAGCATGGACATTAAAAATATCCACCATTAATCGTTTTTTGAAATGTGACTGCACAGACGTACACTGAAAATACCATGGACGGCTATGCTGACAAATGCGGCAGTCCTTAAGAGAGCAAAAAATGCTGCCCGCGAGCTGCTTGATAACATCAAATATAGAAAGATGGCCTATTTTGGACACATAGTAAGGGGAGACCGGTATAATATTCTTCAACTTATTATGATGGGTAAAATCAAAGGACACAGAGGAATTGGTAGAAAGCAGGCCTCTTGGTTGAAGAATATACGAGAGTGGACAGGAATAAAGAAAGCAGAAAGCAGAACAACTATTTAGAATAGCTCGAGACAGAGACAGTTTCGCCATGTTAATCGCCAACGTCAAAGGGACTTGATAGGGCACGTTAAGAAGAAGAAGGCAACAAGTTAAACCACCTGAAATTCGCTGTCAACATAGTGGTATATTCGAGAAACTGTAAAACTTGGTTAGATCCTTAACCAAGGTAGATAATATAAAGAAACTAGCTACAACTGTTGATTGATATATTGGGGCTATTTTAATATTTCAATCAACGCTACAACAGAAAAGGCAATGTTTCTTCTGGCAGAGGGTCCCCTCTATGCGGACTTATTTCTCCTGGTAGAGGGAATTTTATCGGAATGGGACGTTTCGATGCCGCCGGTTCATCGCCGGCCATTTCGATGCCGCCGGTTCATCGCCAGTCCATTTCATCGCCGTCATATCTCGCATTTCCTAGAATTCCTAATTAATACTAAAAATAACTAATAATTGTAACTGTCGAAAATTCGGAAATATATCAGATAGCGATTAATTGACTGGCGATGAATCGGCCGGCATCGGCATCGAACTGGCGGCATCGAAACGGCGGCGATGAAACGTCCTAGACCCGAATTTTATCCTTGTACGTAGATACGTTCTACTGAACATATTTCTTGGGTTTATTGGAATAGACTTTTCATTTTACTTCCTCTTACTGGTTTGCTGCATTACTGGTCACGATTGTGACCTAGGCTATCATATTGAGTCCTCTATTGTTCAACCTGAATATGGATGAAATTATAATAAAAAAGTAAGAACAAAAAAAGATGCCAAATTGGAGTAAAACATTTTAAAATAATCTGCATGCAGACGACGCAATACTAATATCACAAAATGAAGATTATTTACAACGCATGCTGCACAAATTTAATATAACCGCTAGAAAAATTAACATGTCAATTTCCCCAAAAAATATAAATTGCATGGTTAGATATATCAACAAATCTAATAAGTTGTAAATTAGAACTGGAGGGTCAGATATTAGAACTTAAACAAGTCATGGAGTTTAAATATCTAGACATCGCACTATCTAGCTACGGAAAGCTCGAAACAGAAATGGAAGATCAAGTGAATAAAGCAAACAGAGCCGTAGCTTGCCTGAATGAAACAATATGGAGAAATAAAAATATCGGAAAAGAAGTGAAAGGCAGAATTTACAAAACAGTCATAATAATGACATACGCGGCAGAAACACGACCTGATACAGAAAGGACAAAAATAATGCTAGAAACAGCAGAGATGAAAACACTTCGAAAAATCGATGGTAAGTCACTATGGAATAGAGCTAGAAGTACAGATATACGACGAAGACGAAGATGCAAGGTGGACAACATTAATATATATAGTGGCTAAAACACCCCCGTGGGGGTAGCGCCGCCTTTACAGGCTCTCTAGATCCGTGTTTTCGAGGTGGATCAGTCCTCCATTATTCTTTTTCTTAGACTGCATTACATATCCGGTTGCAGCTCCTTCTGTCTCTTGCTCTTTCTTCTGCATTTCTAATTCCTATGTCCTCTAGATCTCGCTTCACCTCTTCCAGCCATTTGGACCTCGGTCTTCCTCTTCGTCTCCTACCGGCCGGCGACCACTTTGTTACTATGTTTATTATCGCTTCTTCTCCCGCTCTCCATACATGCCCAAGCCATCTCAATCTTTGTCTCTTTATTCTCCTGACTATATCCTGCTCATATAGTCAGGAGACCTGACTATATGAGCAGGCTCATATAGTCAGGTTTATTTCGTTATTTCTTCGACTCCTGTATTCACCTTCTGCTGTTTTTATTGGTCCTAATAGTGCCCGAATTATTTTTCTCTCAGTTCTTCTCAAATTTTCTTCGTCTGTCTTGGTCATTGTCATCACTTCTGCTCCATACATTAATGTCGGTCTAATTAATGTTTCATAGAGCCTTAACAACATTAATAACTGGGTAAAAAAAAAAAAGGAGAATGTAACGACCTCTTAATAGCCCGATCAGGGAACACAAAATTTTACGAAAACCTCCAAAAAAATAAAGGAAGGATGAAAATTTGGGAATAGGTAGTTGAAATGGTCTATTATTATATAAGAAAAACTTTACAATTGTACATCCCCTCCATTTTACAGAAATTGGGAAATACGGGGTGAAAAATATTTTTTCGTGAGTGAAAAAATGTACGTTGAAAATAGGCCCGAAATTGGATAAAATGACTAATTCTAAGCAACTTTTGTTCTATAGAGTTTTTTCACTAAGCCAATACTTTTCGAGTTATTCACGAGTGAATATGTTCATTTTTAACAAAAAAAATAGTATATTACTTTATGAGGCGGAGAAGCATGACTTTTCTTGACGCGCCCGATATTACGCGCCGAACGAAGTGAGGCGCGTAATAGAGGGCAAGTTAAGAAAAGTCGCTTCTTTGCCGAATAAAGTATACTATTTTTTCTTCAAACGTAGCAATTTTCAACCATAAATAGTACAATTCATACGCTATTTTTACTCGAAATTAACTGTGACAACTATCAAAGTAGTCTAGATGTTAGAAATTAAAATAATTAAGTCGTCGGTGGGATTTGCGTCTCCCTGGTTACAGTTGTTTGACAGTTGTTTGCAATTATTAAAGACAGCTTATTGTTGTTGCAACCGCAAGCGCAAATTTAGTGCGAAAATGGAAAACCTAAACGAAATTGAGTCCGCGGCTAATGATGCAGTAGCACGTTTGGGGCCCTCCAAGTCCGGAATAAAGTATCGGTTAGCGTACAAGCACTTCCAAGAGTGGTGCGATACAAGAGGAGTACGGCATGTTACCGAAGACGTTTTACTGGCATATTTTAATATAATGGAAAATGAAAATAAATGGAAATCTTCTACAATGTGGTCACGATACTCTATGATAAAATCCGAGTTAGTTATTAGAAAAAATGTGGATATAAGCAAATTTTTAAAGTTACGTGCCTTTCTGAAAAAGACAAGCGAAGGATATACTGCAAAGAAGTCTAAAGTTTTCA